>NC_140588.1:197666535-198283678 GCF_964204655.1 Triturus cristatus | reverse complement strand
CCCTCGCTTACACAATTTGAGAGTTGGCAACATTATACACAACCTAGTGAGGATACATTAGATGACATTCTACATGATAGTTCATATAATTCATCCGACTCCAATTGGAAGGGATGGTTGGTCTGGCCTATCAACACAAATGGGTGTCAGTCAAGATTTTGGGGTACCACCAAAGGGTTTAGTATTCATAGGCCTTACAAACGCTACGTACAAGGAGAACACCGGGGGGTAGTGGCATCATACAGTGTTGGGAAGATATGCGTAGGGGGCTAAAAACCTCAACACTGTCTCAGGTGAAACAACACTTGCCCTTACTCTCAGATGACACGGATCTTAGGGATTTTTTTGTTAGGTCCTCACAAGCCACATCGGAAGCGCTTCTTATATGCTATTTGTAAAGAAGTATGGAAAGGTGCACAGACAGAATATTGACTTGTGAATATTGAAATACCATAATCTCGAGTTGCAAATATTGTGATACAAGAATATCGACTGCAAGAATGTCGTGGTCCAGAAAATTGACATTAAGGTAAGAAATATTGTTTTTTTAAATATTGAAGTCAGTAATACTGTTAAATATCGTTGTTTATAATTAGGGCTCCCGGTTTTCCGTATTTACGGATTTATACATATAAATACAGACGGAAATCGATATTTCCTTTGTCTGTATTTATATTTATAAATGGTAAAATACGAGTAAATGTTGCCGCGCTAGTCTCCCGCCTCCCGATTCCTGCAAGCAAAAACCCGATGCCTCTGGGTTTCAGCTGACAGGGCAGTATTGTGTAATGTGCTAATTCTTCCAGCAATAGTCGGAGTGGCGATGCAGGGGCTCTAGAAGGGGTGAACAACCAACAAAGCCCCATTAACAAGCGAATGGTCTTTTAAAGACCTGTGAAGTGCTCGGGGGCGGCTGTGTGTAAGCTGTTTCTGCCCGGGCTGGCACAAACGTGTGGTGGGGGGGGGGAGGTACGCACTGCCAGCAACCTGCCAGGCCAGTGCACAACTCTTGCATTCCCCTGCCACTCAGAAGAGCTGGCGAGCGGGTGGCCCTTGCCGCAGTAAAGCTACAGACAAACGGGCACAGAAATTTTAAAGCGCACGTCATTACACCGCATAATGGGTGTTCTGGGTGTCGCCCTTTCATATGCGACATGTCTCACGAACATCTCGTGCCTTGGAAATCCTTAGCTCTTGAATCCTCTGTATGAAAATGAGAGATTCTGGAGGATAACAATTGATGTAATCTCTCTTCGTAATCCCTTTGCTTTTAAAATGCATAAACTGTAAATGCGTTTCTAGTTGAAGGAAAGGGGAGGGTGCAGTCTTGTTGTCAGGTCAGTGTCTGTTGTCGTTGATCTTGTCTCGGCTGATAGTGCGCTAATCCACCTGCCTTATCTTTAATGCGCTGTTGAACGGTACCGTGTGACGGGGATTCCTTGGTCAGGAGGCAGAAGGGTTTCCTTTGTGTGAAGCCTGCCGCAGGCAGCAGTCGAGTCAACGGGGCTCAGCCTCAGGTGTTGGATGTGAACTTTGGCACTATTACAACTTTACATTAGCTTCCCAGAAGCAGGTGTTGGCCACTGTCACTGCAGGCCTTCGCAGCTGTCAGCGAGAGACCGCCAACCCTCAGTGGGACACAAATAGCATCCCTTCATTATAGGCAGTAGTTAAAGAGTTTGCAGTGTGCATGCAGTTCTGGGATCAAAGTTAATAGCTCACTATTCTAGATTAGGACTTTAAGTTATAAATTGCAAGTAACAAAAGGATGTCTCTTTTGAAAGCAGTAACCTGCTGATCTGGTTACATCATACCCACTCTGTAATCTACTTGGTACATGTTCTTTGCATCCGGCCTATTAACCCTCTGCACTAACTTCACAGAGGTCACAAACTCAACTATACAAAACACTGTTCTGTTTCCAGGATGATAACTAATCACACGAGTTTTCTTGACATTTCTGGGAGGCCTGGTAATTGGCGGCGGAAAGAGAAGCCGCAGCAGGTGCTTCAAAAGGTGTATAAACTCCCAAACAGGGCGCCCCCAGGACTATTTGAGTATCGTCCACTGGGTGGCAGCGGAGTGACGTCTTTAGTACATGTTTGCCCCATATGCTCGGATATGCACTGTTATGCAAACTGTATTCACTGCTGTGTTGCTAGTGCCAACTCCGGTCCTCTCTGTTAATAAACGTGAACCAGGAACATAAAGAAACAGCATAGTTGGGTCAATGTAAATAAATGTGGAAAAATACTAGCTGTAGCGTCGCCTTTTGCTTGTGGCAAAAATAAATATGGATAAATACAGAAAAAAAGCCCCAAAAATAAATATGGATAAATACAGAAGGAAATGGCAAAAAAATAAATACCATAAAACCGGGAGCCCTATTTATAATATCGATTTTTATATTTGTGTGATGTATTTTAGTATGTATTTTAAACATATGTGATCACATTTTTTTGTGTAAGTATTGCTTTTTTCAATGTATGTGTTACATTTTTAGAAGTGATTAATTTCATGTTAATTACATTTTGCGTTTTATAGTTCTGAAGCGGTTGTGGATTTATAAAGAATAGGGTGGGAAGTAATTTAATTATAATAAGGTAATTAATAATTGATATTTATAAATAATGTTTAAATAATTATTAATTGGTTATTCATTTTTATTAATTATTTAATTGATAATTATGTTAATTGTGTTAATTTGTTAGGAGCTGGTTGTGGCTTATAGGGTAATAGGGAGGGAAGTAATTTAATTATCATAAAGTAATTAATAATTTATATTTTATAGTGTTGTTTGTGGTAATTCATCTTTTATTAAATAATTATTAATTGATTGATAATTATTATTCATTAATTGGTAATTATGTTAATTCTTTCAATTATGTAGGGGTGGTTTGTGAGTTTATAGGGGAATAGGGTGTGAAGTAATTTATTTAAAAATAATTAATAATTGATTGTTGATTAATGGTAATTAATTAATTAAAAATTAAAGATGGAAATTGTGTGATTAATTGGAGATGTGAGTTGTGGGGTTTATAGTGGTAAAGGGTGGGAAGTAAATTAATTTCAATTAATTAATACGTTGTTAATTGATAATAATGTAATACTGTTAAATTAGTTATGGAAATTGTTTAATTATGTTTATGTGTGTTGTGGTGTTTGTTGGGGTAGAGGGTGGAAATTATCTAAAGTCTTATTAATTAATAAATATTTGCTAATTATTATTGATTTATTAATTGCTACATTTTTATGGTAAATGTTTACTTTTATTTTGTGTGGGGAATTTGAATGTATAGGTGTAATGTTTGAGGAGTAAATTAATTTTTATATGTTTAAATTGATTTTTTATTATTAATTGTTCATTTGCTAATTAATTATATTAATTATAGAGGTACACTGTTATAGAAATGTAGATGTGTGTTGTGAAATGTGTGATGTCATAGGATTGGAAATAAAAAGTATTGTTTTTATGTAATAATGAATGTTTTTGGCGTTTGATTATAAAGTATATAGAGCGCGCATGCATGACCAAGGGGACAAAACCGGTAGGCTCTTAGCGCGACTTGTTGCACCGGATACTGGGGGAGCGCCAATCCTGGGGCCCCGCACGCCGGCTGCGACAATGGACTATACTCAACGGGGAATTAATGATATGTTTGCGTGCTATTATGCAACATTGTATAGTAGTCAGGGAGATGTTGATGTTGAAGAGTTGGAGGACTACTTCATGGGCCTGGTCTGGCCCCAGCTGGAAGAGGAACAATCGTCAGCGCTAGGTCAGGAGATATCGTCAGGGGAAATTAAGACGGGCATTGCGCAAATGGCCTGCAATAAGACCCCGGGAGTTGATGGGCTACCGATTGAGTTCTACGCCATATATGTGGATATACTGGTCCCCCGGCTGCAGGCGCTGTACAAACAGGCCTGGACAGCGGGAATGCTGCCGCCCACAACGCGAGAGGCTATTATCATTCCCATTCCAAAATCAGGCAAAGACTCTGCCGAGCTGACAGCGTACAGACCGCTCTCAATGTTAACGGTGGACTATAAAATATTGAGCAAGATACTGGCGATGCGTCTGCTCCCATATATGACCTCCTTGGTTCATTGCGACCAGGGAGGATTTATCCCCAAACGGAATACAGCCGGCAATATTATACGCCTCCTGCGTGTATTAGAGGAGCACCGAGAGGTCACGCCGGGAGCGGTAGTGCTGGCGATAGAATTGAAAAGGCCTTTGATAGCCTGGAATGGTCTTTCTTGCGCTATGTGATGGGGAAAATGGGACTAGGGGAAGATTATGTGAGATGGACCCGGATTCTCTACAATGGGGCCACGGCTAGAGTGCGAACGGGTGCAACAATTTCCCGGGCGTACAGTGTGGAGCGGGGGACGAGGCAGGGATGTTCCCTCTCCCCGCTACTATTTGCACTAGCAATAGAACCATTGGCTATGTTGGCGCGTACGGGGGAGCGATACCGGGGCCTAGTGCTGCAGGAGAATGCGCATTACATCTCGTTGTATGCGGACGACCTCCTAATATTTGTGAAGGACACTGGAGAGGAGTTAACAGCGGCAAAACGCTTGTTAACAGAGTATGAGAATAGATCGGGGTTGCGGGTTAACTGGGCAAAGACGTGCCTGTTTCCGGTGAACCCGAACTTCCCGGCGCAGACCCAGGTACAAGGGATCAGATGGGAGGCACAGTGCTTGCCCTACTTGGGAGTCCACATTTACCATACGCAAGATGGGCTCCTGGAGGGCAACATCGGTCGGGCAATCCGCGGAATTAAGGGGAGCATGGAGTTCTGGACTGCTTTGAAGATGTCGGTGGCAGGGAGGGTAGCCTTACTCAAGATGATAGTATTGCCGAGACTATTATATTTCTTCAGGACTCTCCCTGTATGGATATCTGGGGTGATGTTCAGGCAGCTGAAGAAGAAGGTGGGAGCCTTCTTGTGGGGAGCCGGTAGGAGGAGGGTTGCGCTAGACATAATGATGCGCCCCAGAGCAGCGGGGGGCTGGGCAGTGCCGGACTTTGAACGGTACTATCTGGTGGCCCAGCTCCAATGGCTCACGCAAGCGGTGGCGGCGATGTTTAGAGGGCCTGACCCGGGACTTAATTGCGGGGTGCCGCGGCATGTGCTTTCGTATGTCCTGATGGGGCAACGGCTGCGTAGAGATACTATCACAAATGAGGAGAGAACGATGCAACGTTGTTGGATTTGGAGTAACAAAAAGCATGGAGTGGAGTGCCCCTATGCGCCTGAAATGCCGATAGGGGCGTGCACAGCGTTGCCCCATGGGGGAGATTGGTCGGCACTGGGGACTTGGGAGGAGCAGGGCCTCTTTGTGATGGGCGACCTTTATGACGACAGTGTCTTATTACCGTTTTCGGGCCTACAGGAACGGTTTGACCTGCCCCAGGGCCACTACTTATTGCACGCGGCGCTGGTAGCGGCGATCCAACGCCGCTGGAAGATGGGGTTATCGGAGCCGAAGACGTCGTTGATATGCCAATATGTAGTTATGGCGGCTGGTACTTTCCAGGCTGTCACGTGCCTTAATAGGAGAATGGAACAAGAAGGCAGGCAGCCGTTAGATCGCCTAAAGGAGCAGTGGGAACAGGACTTGGGGAGGGATATCCCGGACACCACTTGGCCTAAGCTCGTAGAGAGGGCGTGGAAGAGCACGAGGAACGCTAGGTTCCAGCTAATACAGTTTTATGTGATGCATAGGGCATATATGACACCGAAGCTCATTAAGCGGATTTTTGGGGCAGACAAGGCTGACTGCCCTAGATGTGGAATGGAGGAGGTGGACTTTCGACACATGATGTGGTCCTGCCCGAACCTGACTGCCTATTGGGAGGAGGTACTAACGACGTTGGGACTGGCGACAGAGAGAACGCTTACTCACGATATGGCGGTGAGCTTGTTGCATTGGTTTCCACGCACAAAATGCAATAAGGTGACAAGCAAATTTATAGACTTAGGCCTGATAATAGCCAAAAGAGAGTTAACCAGCCACTGGAAGCATAGCCAGGGGCCTAGACTGCAAAGATGGAAACACGAATTCCTTAAGTGGGCGGCGAGTGAAAGTGTGATCAAGTTACGGCTGGCGCATAGGTCTCAGAAGGAGACGATGCTAGAGGGGGCGCGAGCTTGGGAAGCGCTAATTGAGGAGCTGCGTAGAGCTGGCGGAGCCCAGGACGATGAACCGACCAACTGCTAGACAACAGGTCGTTGAGCGGGTGGAGGGAATGGCGGGAACGGAAAAGGTGGTGAAAGGGGAGAGCGCGGGGGGCCCTGGGGATAGAGGCCGGGTAATAGTGACGGCGCAAAGTGGGCATGTACCTAGAAATTATGACACATTGAAACTGGAACTGATGGGGGAGCACACTGGGGGAGGGATAGGGGGGGGAGGGGGTAGTAATTTTGTTGGGGGGGAAAGTTGAGGGTAATAGTTACCAGAGTGGGGAGGCTTTAACAGCCAATGAGAGACGGGAAATAGGAACTTGGATAATACCGTACACTCTTATGGATATGTTGCCTGATAATATTGTATGTGAACTCAAGAGAGCAATATATCACTATGTATTTTATGCACCTATTGTGGAAAGGATGACGGTATGAAGGCGGTTGCGAATAATAAAAAATGTTATTAAAAAAAAAAATGATTAGATCAACATTAACGGATCACACAGGAAGATGGATTATGGTTCAGTTAGATTTTAGCGGAAAACTGCAGACAATTATTTGTTATTACGGGCCCAACATAGACGATCCTACCCACCTACTTAAAGTGCAAGTCAATTTGGTCGAGGTTAGATCACCCATTATCATGGGGGGGGCTTTAATGTCCTCCTTGACCCCAGACAGGATTGCTCTAACTATTGCCAGCATGTGACCGCACCACGCTCTAGGCGTGCCATGGTTAACATGATGAACGAGATCGGACTCATTGACGCTTGGAAGGTTAAAGGAGGGTCAGCCCCAGGATATACCTATTTTAGTAAAAAGCATGGACACGCATCAAGATTGGATTACATTCTAATAGATAGGCAATGTTTAGAGACCTTGGAGGATATGAGAGTTCTACCTACTATTATATCGGATCACGCACCCATTATGTTCTCGGTTTTTATTAATGGGGATTTAACCATGGCACCACCAAGATGGACTTTAAAAGGTCTGCACTACATAGTCAAAATATAGTTACATCTGTCAGAATATCTATTGATAATTATTTTATTGATAATGTTGGCTCTACTCTCCCCGAGTATGTATGGGACGCCTGGAAAGCACACATAAGAGGTCATCTTCATAGTCTAATCTGTTCGGAAAATAGGGAGGAGGCGAGGAAGTTTAAAACTTTAGAGAATAAAATAACCTCGCTAGAGAATGCTCGACTGGGTACTCAACATTCAAATTTAATACAGTTACAGACGAGTTGGCACTCCTCAGATTAGAATATAGAGGGTTATTAGATCAAAAAATCAAGGCTCAATGGGACGTCCATGCTATGGATAACTATGAGTACGGTGAGAGAGCCGGTGCAGTTTTGGCAAGTAAGATTAGAACGGACCGGGTGCGGAACAATATAGATAGGTTAATGGTTGATGACCAGGGGAATATATCCTGCACACAGAAAGATATGGAAGATCATTTGCTCTCTATGTTTTCTAAACTTTACGAGGAAGAACCATCCTCCACACAGGAGAATTCTTTACGATGGCTGGAGAGTAAGGCCCTTCCTAGCTTGACAGATGAAGGCAGAATCATTCTTAATAGCCCCTTTACCGAGGAAGAGGTCAGGGATCATATTAAAAAATTAAAAAATAACGAAGCAGCAGGGCCTGATGCTCTCCCGGGTGAAATATACGAAATCTTCCAGGAAAGTTTGGTTCCAAGACTATGTGAACTATTTAACTATGTATATATTACAAAGGGTAGGATACCAGCATCCTGGAGGAAGTCTATCATTGTACTTATCTTAAAGCCAGGGAAGGACCCCCTTAGTGCAGACTCATATAGACCCATCTCCCTGCTAAACGCTGATTATAAAATCTTCACTAGTGTTTTGGCAGGGAGATTGGCTAAATTGGTTCCACAACTCATCAGTATGGACCAGAAAGGCTTTGTGCCTGGTAGATATATTCATGAGTTGAATCTACAGCTGATAGGCAGCATAGATCTAGCGGTGACACGTTCGGAGCCCTTGGCGGTGGCCGCATATGATGCGGCGAAGGCCTTCGACCGTGTCAACTGGGGATTCCTGTGGAATTTACTGGGGGTAATGGGATTTGGTGAGACCTTTATCCAAACTATGAGAGGGGGCTATGAGGGTGCCTCGGCGGAAATTATATTGAATGGTCTTTTAACATCAAGCTTCAATATAGGGAGGGGCACTAGGCAGGGGTGCCCCATTTCCCCTCTTCTTTTTGACATCTATATTGAGCCGTTGGCACAAGCACTTAGGACTGACGAGACAATTACACCCTTTAAATATAAGGATTATAGCTGTAAACTAGCCTTATATTCTGATGATCTTTTGATCTATACTAGCAACCCCGCGGAACTACTCCCTAGGGTAGAAATGATAATGGCGGATTTCGGCCTCCACTCGGGATATCAAATAAACAATTTGAAAACAGAAATTATGTGTTGGGGGATTGATAATTGGGAAGGTCCATGTAGCAGCCAGTTTAGATATCTGGGGATTATTATCACTCCAGATGTTAGTAACATAGTTCAAATTAACATAAAGAAATTATGTAAGGATATTGATCAGTCTTTTTCCAGATGGCAGAATCTTCCCCTTACAATATATGGGCGAGTCAATTTGGTTAAAATGGTCATTCTGCCTAAGTTGACTTATTTGTTTAATTCAATACCCCTCTTTTTTTCAGATAAAATTTTGGCAAATATTCAGGGAAAGATTGGCAGTTGTATCTGGGCTAAAAAAAAATTCCAGGCTATCATGGAAAAAGCTAAAACGAAGACTATAAAAAGGGGGGCTAGCACTCCCAGATATAAATTGGTATGCTTTCCAGTTGAAAAATATCAGGTGTCTTCTGTCATGCCCCGATGATTCTAATTGGGGGAGAATTCTGAACATAATGGTAGGTCTAGAGGGAGGCGAGTCCAGGTTTTTATATAAATTTGGAGCAGTAAAATTTTACAAAAAAGTACGTTTAAAGATTTTAAAATCAGCTCTCAGAGTTTGGAACAAAGTCAAAGGAAGATGGGGGATCAAATATTATTCTGAGTGTGCCCCAATTTGGGAATCTCCAGGTCAGCCCCCATGCCTAATGGATAGCTTGTCCCTTTCCATTAGGAGAGCAGGAATAAATATATGGTCTGATTTGATAACATCAGAGGGGGTTCTTCCATGGGAGTATTGAAATCTAGGATAGGGGATTCCCTCTCTAGGTTTAAATACATCCAACTCTGCTCCTGGTTTAAGGCCGAGAAAGAGAACATTGGAGGTAACTGGGAAATCGAGTGTGCTCTCATTTCTTCGGGGCTCAGGAAGAAAGAAGTGGGGCTCTGGTACAGGAAAATGTTGGAAGCAGAGGAAGTGGAGTCCCCTCCACTAAATCGAGTTTGGAATTCTACGAGGCTGGAGGCTGACTCAGTTACTCTATATGATTACTCTCTTAAAATACTTTATAAATATGTTAGGACTGTTTCCCTTAAAAAGAATCACTTTTTCACTATAAACAGATATACTACACACCAAAAAAACTAGCGAAGTCCGTAAACCCATCCCCTTTCTGCCCAAGATGTGGGCTCATAGAAGCGGATGATATCCATATTTTCTATGATTGTTCGGCAATTGGCCCCTTCTGGGTTAGAGTGGAGAGGGCTATTGAGAGCATTTTTAAAATAAAGCTATGTTTGAACTTAGCTAGAGTCATGTGTGGTCTGGATGCAGAACTCATTGTTGAATTGCGGGAGACACAAGTCGCATTCTTTTTTTGATTTATTTTGATTGCTCGAAGAGAAATATGTAAGATCTGGAAGGATTCCAGCCCTCCACTATATGAAAACTGGCTCTGAGCTACACTCAGAATTGCACGATTAGAATCACTTTTAACTCACAATGTAAATAGCACTGTGTGGAAACCCTTTATTGAATGGGGAATAGCAATGAGGCTGTAATAACGCAAGGTCCAATGATTAACACCATGCCTTGGTATAAAAAGGCGGGCCGGGCTGGCCCCAGGCGAAAGCAAGAACTAGATTGGGCCATAGGAGATAATTTGCATTCGTTAGTGGTGAGATGAGGATAAAAAAAAAAAAAGACCTCTCTGAAACATGCCCACATCACAGGGAGTGGGAAATGACTGACAAGATGGCTGGCACTGGCTCCTGCTGTGGGGAGCACAAGACCCTGCTAGGGCTTGTGTGCAAATCACAAGCAGGACACCACTGACTGACATCCAACTTGCACGCCCTACAATGGAAGCACGTTTCATGATGGGAAGGAGAACTGATAGCCCTGACCAGACTACTCAGCATGGGGAAACACCCTCCCTCAACACAAACGCCACACAACTCACCGGGTACAATACATTGACACACACCTCATTGAAATATCATCAAAAAATACCCTGTACTGGGTGCTGCTGTGTGAAGCACAGGGGCTCACTTGGGACTTGTAGCCAAACAAACACTAGGATTTCTAAGTCAGCCATCTTGCCATTGCTGTCACACCCCCTCACAGGGAAGCAGAGTCAAGAGGGAGGAAGTATGGGCATGCTGGGAAGGGGGTGTAGCCAAGAGTATGATGGGAGTCTCAGTCACAGACAACCTACACCCACCCACATGGCCCAGCAAGATCAAACTGAAACATACTCTCCTCACAGGGAGTGGGAAGGGACTGACAAGGTGTCTGACACTGGGCTCTGTCGTGGGGAGCACAAGGCCATGCTGGGAAATGGCCAACATCATACATCAGGACTACACAGCCAGCCATCTTGCCATTGCTGTCGCACCCCCTCACAGGGAAGCAGAGTCAAGAGGGAGGAAGCATGGGCATGCTGGGAAGGGGGGTGTAGCCAAGAGTATGATGGGAGTCGCAGTCACAGACAACCTACAACCACCCACATGGCCCAGCAAGATCAAACTGAAACATACTCGCCTCACAGGGAGTGGGAAGGGACTGACAAGATGTCTGACACTGGGCTCTGTCGTGGGGATCACAAGGCCATGCTGGGAAATGGCCAACAACAATATCAAACTCTGCCCATGACAAGCTGGGAAAAAGCTGTGTACAGGCAGGCATCTGTTTGAAAAGTAGAAAATGTAATGTTTGTGAACCAACGATGCATGTATAAACATAAATCACATTGTGTGTCTCTTTCAAACACAGGTGGTGCTGGGCACCCAGCACCAAATGATGAGGATACCCAGGCCCAGACTCTGGTGGACACTAAGCTCTCTGGTCTGACTCTCTCACTGTCCTCTTCGGATGACGACGACCAACCTGGCCCCTCCGGTGTGAGCCATCATGCAGCACCAGCAGCATCAACATCTGCCCCCCCTGTACCCACGCCTCCAGCATTTGGACACCGACAGGGCACCCCCACCAACACAGACAGACCAAGGACAATCAACACCCACAGCACAGGGACACAGGACTCCCCGGAAGCTACAGCCAACACCACCTGCAACGGCACCCAAGGGGTCCCAGTGTCACCTGTGCGTACCGCCGCTGGTCCTGCCCGTGTGGAGATGGGTGCTGGGAGGGGTGGGAGGCACAGGGCATGCCTTGCAGAGGGGTCTGGACTGCATGATGACCCCCAACTGGCACGCATCTTAGATGCATACCAGGATACCACCGGAGGATTTGGCCAGGCAGTGGGGATCCTCAAGGACATGCAACATGAGCAGGTCGTCCACCATGCCCTCATAGAGGCCAAGTGGGATGACATCACTGCGGTGCATCGGGACATACTACAATGCCTCCGCCAGATCAACACCAACCTGTCCACACCCCCCTGTGTGCCCACAACAGCTGTCACAACACCATCTGCCAGCGCCACAGGGAGGGAGGAGGACTCTGGCGGAGAGTCCCCTGCACTGCAGAGGCCTGCACATGAGGATCCCCGCCCCCCGGAAGAAGAGGGGTCGTCCGAAGAAGGACATGTGAGAGGCAGATGTCCCAGCACATCCCTAAGGGCCTCCAAACCTGTTCTGGACAATGTTCTTTGTGCGCAACCCGTACACCTTATCCAATCTCACACAACTCGCCCACATGACATGGAGGGTTCATGTTGGGCCAATGTATCAGATGACTGTGGACTTTAATCTGGACATTTCATCTACCAGCACTTCCAACTCCAATGTGAACTTTGGATTCCCAAACCACTGAACAGCACCCACCATCCTGTGCACTTCCCTCACACATGTTTGTAAATAAACTCACCAGTACACCATACTTGCCTCTGTTGTGATTCCAACTTGTCATGTTCATGGAGATGTCGATCTGCTACACAACACAGTGCATGCCAAATACTGCAACAATGTGACCAACGTAAGGTGAGTCATGGGGGTGTGACACATGTGAGGGAGACACACCACCATGGCAACACAAACCATACTCACCATGGCCATGTTACTCATCACACACAATGATGTTGACCTGAAACACATTGGCATGCACAGACACAAAACCCAGCCCAGTCAGTGGTAACAAGTCCACGGGTGAGGTAAGCAGATGTCACTCAGATGTGGGAAGACAGACATCGCACATAACAAAGCGTAGCACAGGTTCATTACACATCAGCAACATGTTTATTCTACACTAGTTGCACGTTATTGCTACGTAACAGTGGACACACGCTCACAGTGTGTTGGAGAATGGAAGTCCAGGGATGTGGGGTAAATCAGTTGATGGGAATTGTCAACTTCTACACTGGTGTTGGCTTCTGGGTGTTGGGGGTCAGTGTTGACCACACAACAGGCAAAGTACCCTGGGAAGGACAGACAAGATACAGTCAAAAGCACAGAAGAACAGGAGAGAAATGCAATACACATGCACAAAACATGTTGCAAAACACCTACACAAACTTTAGTTAGCAGTACTACCCTATTGTGGAGTACACACCAGCTGAATGGACACATCACAGCACGCATCCAGTCAAGTGGCACACAGACACACTCAGACAGCAACAGAGCTGGCTCAACACATTCCAGTCTACCTCCATACATTCACATAACAACCCTGGAAACTCACATTCAGGTGAAGAAGTTGTTGATGAGCTGGGAGCGGACGTCACCATCATTTTCATCATCACTGGCATCGTGGCCCAGGCCGGGATCCTCCACAGGTGCCGAAGGTTGGTCGTCGTCATCGTCATCCTGGATGAGAGGCACCTCCTTCCGCACCGCCATGTTGTGTAGCATGCAGCAGAACAGTATTATTTTGCACACCTTTGCAGGCTCATATGGGAGGGCCCCTCCGGTCTTGTCAAGGCAGCGAAAGCGGCTTTTCAGGAGGCTGAATGTCCGCTCAATCACCCTCCTGCTCCGACCATGTGCCTCATTGTAGCGCAGCTCGGCTGGTGTCACAGGGTTCGTGAGGGGTGTCAGCAACCACAGCGTGTTGGGGTATCCGGAGTCACCTACACACACAAAAATGAACAAGTAGCTGAGTTTTGTAGGAGCGCGGAATGCAACAGTGACAAACACACACAATGAGAAACAGTCAGTACACACCGACAAGCCAGGCACGTTGAGCTGGCATCGGTGACATCAGCGTTGCAGTGCGACTACTCCTCATAATGTAGACATCGTGCGCTGAACCAGGGAACCGTGCACACACATGTGTGATAGACATGTCAGCAAGACAGACCACCAGAACATTGATCGAATTGTAGTGCTTCCTGTTCCGGTATGCCTGCTCATGTGCCTGTGGTGGTATCAGGGCAACATGTGTCCCATCAATAGATCCAATGACGTTCGACATCCTCCCAAGTGTATAAAAGGCATCCTTAATTTCAGGGAGTTCATCTGGGCTCGGGAACTTGATATACAGGTCGAGGAATTGCAACATCCCCTCCAAGACATCGCGTAGCATCCGACTAAACATCGTTTGCGACATACCACCAGCAGTAGCCACAGTGTACTGGAAGGTACCGGTAGCAAAGAAGTGCAGGGCTGCCATCACCTTCACCTCTGGGGTCAGTGCTGTAGGGTATGTCCGGCCAGGTAGCAGATGTGGCGCCAACTGCTCCGCCAACTCCGCAATCAGTGGCCTGGTGAAGTGGTACCGTCTGATGCAGGCGTGTTCCTGCATGGTTGCAAGGTCTGGGAACGGACAATGGACAGCTGGTGCCCTGCAGTACAGAGATGCACAAAGGAAGATTGTCAGTACATCCACCCATGTGGCCATGACCACCATCACTATCACATGCTAGTTCATGCCATTACACAATGTACAGAGGTGTGTGCTGTTGGGCATGGACACATATGTCACCTACAAGACCACCACCTCACATCTCAATTCCACATGTCCACATGAGTGCCATGTAGTGCAATGGGCCAATGATATGGCTGTGTCACCCAACCTATGTGCTGCTGCAACGTTAAAAAAAACACACCCCAGTGACAATTGAGGCCTCATGTCTCCCAGGCATCACAGATCTTTGCCATGGAGTAACCCAGGCTCCCTGTATTGCCACATCAACACAGCAATGGACATGGCATAGCACGTACACACCACAAGGCAAGTGTAAGTCCCACAGGTAGTGGCCACTGTTGTTCCTGCCGGCCCTACATGTACGTCTCTTAGACACACACCCCATCAAGGTTGATGCATATACCACATGGATGGGGAGACTGTCACCCATTGGTAACATGTGATCAGACACATCTGAGACACAACATGCACACAGACTGTGGGGGCACATCAGTATTGGGGCTACAGGTCTCACTGTGACATACATGCCATCACCCCCAGGACTCAGGGTGTATGTGACTTGTCTTAAACAAATCCAACCTGACACTGTGCCCATTACTGTCCAATTGCACACCACAGTGGTAATGTGCACAACACACAAAGGATTCTGCCCCATGTACATGTGCACAGCTTGGGAGTGGCTGCACAAAGTGCCAGCCAAAAAAACAGCTTTGCCCCCCCCCCAAACACCCAGGGAATGCAGCCTTACATGCCATGGGACACTGTGTGGCCAATGCTATAGTGTGGCAGGTGTGCGCAGGTGTCCATGGCCAGTATATGTGTGTTGCATCCGTATAATAGTCACACTAATGAAGTCCGACGTGGGTGACAATGCGTACGCATTGCCCGGTTCAGGACCGAGCCATGCATACGCTTTGTCATTGAATGCAATGAGGTCCGACGCGGGTGACAATGCGTACGCATTGCACGGTTCACGACCAAGCCGTGCGTACACTTTGTCATTGAATGCAATGAGGTCCAACGCGGGTGACAATGCGTACGCATTGCGCAGTTCACGACCGAGCCATGCGTACTCTTTGTCATTGAATGCAATGAGCTCCGACGCGGGTGACTATCATGCATACGCATCGGACAGGCATGGTCTGAGACAGGCGTACGCCTTGACCATTGACTCATATGGAGACGGGTGCATGTGTATATTCAAAATACGCGTTGTACAGTCAGTTGAACGAGCCGGGCGCACCCATTTGCTCAGGACTGTCATGGAGACGGATGCGGATTCAAAACTTGTACGAGTTGTGCACTGGAAATTCAATTGGATGCCTACAACAATGTTGCAATTTCAAGTATTCCATGAAGGTTAAGATTTGAACGATGCGGAAGGTGTGTACGAGTCGTACTTTTGAATGGATTGGCCAGATTCATAGAATGCAACCGTGTTGGACCTATCACTTGGGACACATGGCTCTCTGCAGCACAGATATAAGGCTGGCTGGCCCCCAGGGAGCTCACTTGCCTGCACTACATGCTACTGGACCACATCCCAGCTACCACTGCTGTTGTCTATGAATCCTCTGGCTCCTGCTATGGCACATACTCTGGAGAGGGCCCCAGCCTTCACTGAGAAGGAGAACCAGACCCTGCTGGACGGGCTCCTTCCAGAGTTCAGAAAGCTCTATGGGACACCAGGTTAGCAGGTGAGTGTGCTGTCCACTGCCTTCCTAATTATGCATGTTGTCTGACTAGCAGTACTAGCAGTGTGTACACCAGTGGCAAGCATTCTCACTGACTACTTTCATCCCCCAAAGTGTGTAGGTACATGTAATGAATAGATTTCCTGCTGCTAATGTGCATTATTGCAAGCTTAAACTATCCAGGCATTGTTAACATGTCAGACATGCATGTGAGTTTTCATTCCCCATGGTTGCACTACATGTGTAATTTATTGTGATGATGACATGTATATCCAAATGTGTGCTGCACAAATCTGGGGCATGTGTGTTAATGTACTTTTCACTTTGTCATCCTCACAGGTTGATGCCCACCAGAAGCAGGAGATCTGGCTGACCATCACCCGGGCTGTTCGTTCTGTGGGGGTCTACAAGCGTCGGATCCGCAACTGCCAGAAGAGGTGGCAGGACCTTCGGGGCTGGACCCGGAGGATAGCTAGAGTCCAGCTGAAGCTGTCACCTCCATGCAGGAGGGGCAGACACCGGACCCTGACTCCCCACATACTCCGTATCCTGGCAGTGGTCTTCCCGGACCTGGATAGGCAGCTGAAGGCCAGACAGCAGCAAGAAGGGGGTAAGTCCTTGCCTGATCTATGTACTATGTCTGACATGCAAATAGCAGTCTTTTGTCCTGGTCACACTTCCACATTACGTAGGTCTTGTAGTCCCAAACTCAGGTCCCTCATTTGTGTGATGCACCCTCCTCATCTGTTCCACAGGTGTGGCCCATCCAGTCTGTTGCTTGTGTCACTAGGGCACTGTGTCCCTGCAGTCAGCTATGCTTCAGGTACCGGTCAGCATCAGTTCCAGTGAATCTATTGTGTGTTTCATGAGTGGGTCAATTGTTTACACAATGCCGGAGATATGACATGTGATCTATGTGTGCCCTTGAGATGTGTACCAATTGCTGGTCTGACTCGCAACATGTGGCTGGGGTATTCCAAACAAACCCATGCAGCAGGGGACTCCAATTTTTGGGCACCAGGAGTATGTATATCAAGTATGTCACACTTGCTTAGCCACCTGACTACTGTCCGGGGCAAAACACTGTTTCACTTAGTCCTGGCCAGTCATGCCCCCTCAAGGGCATTCAGAAACACTCTTTAATCCCACTCCTGTGTATGAAATTGCAGGTTGTGCTTAGTGACATGTGCCCTCAGGTGTCTGCCTCTGTGTCATTAGGGTGTGGCATGTTGCTACGTACAACTGGGGTGTCCATGATTCAGAGGGTCAGCATGACATCTGCGATATGACTGTGAGAGACAAGACCTGTGTGACATATAGATGTGTGATCATCTGACAGCGCACAATGGTGTACGCAAATGTGTCCTTCATGCATCTGGGTTCCATGCATGGCAGACTGTGATGTGTTATCAATCAATCAATCAAAAGACCTTTATTCGAATTACTTGAATTCATAAAAGTACAGACATAAAAACAGTTCATTAATACAATATACAAAATACAGTAACTTTAAAAATTAAAAAGGGAACTAAAACAGCAATCTTTCAGGGGTTTTCCATCATATTACGTACACGGATTATTAGTCTTAAAAAGGTACTAGTACGAAAGGTCAGTTCCTCTGTATCCAGGGAGAGTAACATCAAACGGGACTCCTCCAGGGAGAGGGGTCTTTGTTTTCTAAAATAAGGTGTTAAAAACCAGTTAATGTATTTTAAATAAAATTTGCAGAAAAATAAAAAGTGCAGATCATTCTGTTTGCTGGTACCATCACAGGGGCAGGGGTTACATTCTGTGGTGTGATTATAACCCAAGGGGAAACCCAACAGAAATTTTATGGAGCCTGCCCTTAATCGAAATAACAAAGACCTCTCCCAGCTGGACATAGGAAGAGTAAGATAAAGTGGGAGGGGTTGCCTGGGCAGGTCATTCGCCATGTATCTGACAACGGTGGATTTGGATATTTCCCTTTCCATCCTTTCTGTTTCAAAGAGTGCATATAGTGCTTGTTTAACCTCTACCTTATCTTGACATCCGATTCTGGAGGGATCTGAGAAGAGATCTCCTTTGTTCACGGCACTTAATAATTTTAAGACTCCAGCAAGCCATGGGATTGAGAGACCGTGATCACATTTAAGACAATCTTTAATTATATCTTGTGTTAAGGAGGCTGCATTGTTCCTCCAGATTCTCAACCAGAATAGGGCTGGTCTACTTCTAATAAAATCACAGATGTAAGGGAGGTTTAGCTCTTTGTGACAGATAAATTCAGAGGACGAGATTGGGGCGCCCAATACTTTCCTACAGAAACGTGTCTCTTCTCGTTGGATTCCGGGGTTTTTAGCAGGGGCCCAAACTTCAGCCCCGTAAGTGGCAACAGGAATACACTGCAATCTAAAAAATTTTAAAATAGCACTGGTTGCACCTAATTTTTTAGGGCGTGGGAGACTCAATATTGAGTTGATGGCCTTCGAGAACTTACTCGTGGCGTGGGCGAAATGCCCACTCCATGAGTTGTTCGCAGCGAAAGCCACCCCAAGATATATAAAAGAATTTACAGAATCAAGTTTATCAGACCCGATGTGGATGGTATTAAGTTTCCGTTTACCAGGTCCACATGACATAACAAAAGATTTTTTAAAATTCACACGCAGGTCTAGGCCCTCCATATGATGTACAAAATTTTCCACAAGCAAACGAAGGGCGTTAGGGGTGCGGCCCATAAGGACCGCATCATCTGCGTATAGTAAAACTCGCAAAGGATGCCCCTGGACAATTGGGACATCTCTAGTTACTTGTTTTAAAACCTTTGCTATGCCATTGATGTAAATAATAAACAACAGGGGTGCTAAAACGCACCCCTGTCTAACCCCCCTGCCAATTTTTATAGCGCTGGAAACTTCACCCCCCGACCCAATCCTGACTTGCGCCCTGAGGTCAGTATGGAGATACGCCAGGAAGTGCACTAAAGGCTCGTCCAGTCCATAATTGAGAAGCATGGACCACAGTTTTGATCTGTTTACCAGGTCAAACGCAGATGAAAGATCCATGAAAGCGAGATATATAGGGGACGATCGAGCGACGGTATACTTATCAATTATTAATTTTAAATTCAAACATTGCTCGACCGTGCCCACCCCACTCCTGAATCCCATCTGACATGGATCCAGTAGGTCAGAGTCTACCGCCCACTCTACCACCCTGTTGTAAATAACTCGCCCAAGTATTTTTAAAGTGTTGTCCAAAAGCGAGATTGGGCGGTAGTTAGCTGGATCTGACCTATCGCCCTTTTTATAAATTGGGACAATGATGCTAAAAGACCACGTCTTAGGGATGGGCACTCTTGACAAACTGTTAAAAACATTGTGTAAAATTGGTGCCCATAGATCTGGACTATGCTTTATGATGTCTATGGGAAGACCGTCTGGTCCAGGGGCCTTGTTGCCAAGGCTCTCTCTGACGGCTGTCACCACCTCGGAAAGATCAATCCGCAGGTCTCGCAGCTGTCCCAGATCTGGGGTGATTATTTCCTCAAAGGGAGCAGCATATATATTGGAAAAGTGGGCTTCCCAAGTGCTACTGGTTATATTGCAGCCAATTGGGGATAAATGTTTACCCATGTCGCGCATTTTCCTAACTGCGGACCAAAATGGCCCACTGCTCTTCATATTGGCGCTAACGACCAGGGACTCCCACTGTTCCATCAGAAGTGCCGCCTTTCTTTCAGCTATTGTTTGTTTATAAAATTTCCTGGCTGATTGTACCTCCACTGTATTCCTTGGCTTAATGGTTAATACCCTGCGTAGTTCCCTATTTGCCATAGAACAGGCAGAGTCGAACCATCTTGGGTCTTTGTGGGTAATGGGACTAACAAATAATTTTTGATTGCCACGCATAGTTTACCAAAATCGGTAACTATTCTGTGGCAATCCCCGTCGGGTGATGAACAAGAATTTATTAATACTAGGTGATCATTTTTTACACGATCAAGTAGGGCTTTGCAGTCAATTCCCCTCCATTTTAGACGGAGACCATCACCTGATGGCGTAATATCTCTTGCGCCATTAAATTTAGCATATACTGGGCTAGGGCCCAAATACAAAGTGACTGTAAGGGGGTTATGGTCTCCATATAATGTCTCTACCACATTTGAGTCTATGACACGATCTATTAGGTAGGGGGATGTGAAAATAAAATCAATCGTCGAATGTGAATCTCTCCCTCTATGCGTGGGGGCACAGATCATCCTTGGAGATTGGCTTGCTTCCATTACATTACTAAGGATGTGTTCATTTAATATCTTAACAAGCTCAGTACCTCTACGGTCTGCTGAGTCTGGACAGCTTTTGTCCTCTAATCGATGCTTTACTGGAATTTTCGCATTAAAATCACCCCCAATGAGAATCCCTGACTTCTCGTCTAGACCTATATTCATGTTCATTTCAAGGTGTACCAATAAATTAGAAAGTGCTATATAGTTCCTATTTGGTATTGAATTAAAATCATTATTGTAAAAATTAATTAAATAAATCTTGGTCTTTCGCTTGTATTCAAGAACCTGAATGTTTGGGTTCCCGAATGATAAATCCTTAAAAGTACCACCCGCCAATATCCTGATCCCAATAAAAAGTCCTCCCATTGCCCGACCAAAGGCCGGCTTAGAGGCAAACACATTAAAACAATGATAACCCTCTAGGTGCACGTTCCCTACGGCCCAGGTCTCTTGAAACATGATGATGTCTTTGCCATCCAATAGCTGGACCCACTGAGGGTCAGACAATCTTGATTCAATACCTGCAACGTTCCAGCTAAGGATTGACAAATCACAGCCACTTGGGCTACTTGAATGCTTATCCCTGGTAATCTGCCTGGGGTTAATTTGCAGGGTTGTTGTTACGTCCTCACATGCAACTGGGGATTCAACCGTGGCAGGCCGTACGGCCATGGTTTGAAGTATGATAGTTTTTGTGGAATCTAAAAGTTCCTCAGTTACATCGGCTGCCTCTACACGTTCAATATTCCTATCGCTATCCCCCAGTCAGTCCAGTTCCTCTAAGTTTGAAAAGGCATGTTCAAATCGATTATATGTTGGAACATTATACAGGTACCTCCTCTCATGCTCATCCGGGTAAATATTTTGATTGGTCACTGCATAGGGCCTCTCCCTGGGAATGTGCTGGGGTGCGACTAAGAAAGGGGGATATGACATTTGGTGTGCAGGTAGTGCAGTCACATTACCCAATGAAAGGCCGTTTCTAGTGTCAGGATGTTGGCCCTGGTGGTAACGTCGATTGTTAATTCTAAAATCAGTGTTAATGTCCTGGCGGTGTCCCAAGAAATGAGTCCCAAGACTAGGATTAGGATCTATTAAGTGCCTATAAAAATACCCAAGAGGGAGAAGGGTGGTGTTATATTCCCAATGGGAGGGCTGTGGGGCTTTTGCTAGCGTGCATTGAGACCATAGAGGGGACTTAAAGTTTATAATTATGCAGTCCCCTTCAAACTTTTTCCTTAAGGGGCCCACCCACCCCACTCTTTGGGTATGAATAATCTCTCCAGCGCCATCCATCGGAAATTGACAATGTCTGGATAGCCAATGGAGAGTTCTGTTTTTTAAGCTAACAAAATTTTCCTCTTGATCTTTCCTTAGCTTGGGAACATTAGCTAAGACCAGGACGTAGGGTCCGCACTCTGGGGGTAGACTGATACGTGCCGGAATTTGCTTAGCAGTGGTTAATATAGACTGGTTCGGCTTAGGTAAGGGAGGGGATGAATCAAGTCGGACATCAGTATTGGTTTGACCAAAATATGCCGTATTACTTTTAGAGACAGTTTGAGCCGTCACTATGGGGGTGGCAACCTTGGGGGGTGTTGGTTTGGGTGCCCGTTTGGCACGATGCTCCACAGATGGTAGGCTTTTAGTTGTGCTTGGTATTGGGGGCAACAAGGGGACGCTATTATTAGTTTTATTAAACATTTTGGGCTGATTTATTTGGGCATCATCAGTGGTGGTGGTTGCCCCTAAAGAGGGCAAAATTTCTTGATGGCGCCCTGAACTTAGTTTAGAAACATGATCAGTCAACACTCTCATCCTTTTTTCTATATTTGATACATGTAAATTCAGAGGACCCAAAAGAGTACATATTAGTGTCTCCAGTCTCCCCCAAAATCCCTGAGCCCCTGACACTGTGTTAATTTCTATAATAGAGGAATCCATCCTGCTAGGTAGGCCGTCCCCTTTAGCCTTATCTAGTACTACGGGGGCAACAGAGCTCCGTGGTTGGCTATTCCCACCCTTCTGTTTATTTTGTACAGGCTCAATATTTTTCCGTTTACTCTTAGCTTTTTGCCTCTTTGCTTTCTGGCCCCTTGTTTGCATTAGTCCGCTAGTGCTTTTATCCCCACCTGAGTCCAAAGCATCAGAGTCATGACATAAGTCAATCCCTTCTGTGTGAATCAAATTATCAGCTGGGGATGGCAGAAAATCCAAGTCCCTCTTTGGGCTTGGCTCTAACATAGTGGGAGTTGACGATAGCCTAGTGTCCGTGGGCAGGTGGTCGTAGGATACTATATTTCCATTTGTGTGGTTCTCTTTGGTGACTGTGCCCGGAAGCCCCGCATAGGATGTAGCAAGTAAAGAATCGAGGGATTTTTCAAAGGAGTTATCATGGTGCATAAATAGGGGCAAGCTTGGTGGGAGCGAGAGGCGTCTTTCAGTGTTCTGAATAGCCGTGGCAACGACCCCTATTGTTTTTTGCAACATTTTATCTATGGCCGTTAGGCTTGGCAATGGGGTAGTGGGTGATGCATGTTGTTTGGGCTTACCCGGTCTTCTGGATGCTGCTGAAGTCTTTTTCCCCATAATAAATGTCGATGCGGGTAGCCAGTAGTTGTTTCACAGCCAGATGGATGTTAAAGGGGGTGGCCCAGCCCTGCCTCTGTCTGCCCCTGACGGCCACAGACGGCCCGCCCTCTGCCCGGGCACAGCCCGGCGACGCCCGCGCGCGTCCCGCGACGCGGAGGGAGCCTCTGTTTATGTAGCGCCTCCGGGCGCGGAACTGGCCGGAAGGAGGTCCGGGAGGAAGCAAAGGATGCCGGGAGCTGTAGTTACCCCCCACTGCGGCCAGCGATGGAAAGTGGCGGCGAGGGGAACACACAGCGTCAGCGTCCCGTTACAGCCTGGTGGTCTAGTGGTCTTCGCCTGGTAAGTCCTGCTGCTTGGTATGCAAGAGATGTGCCCCCCGCTCCACCGAGGGAGCCTCTGTTTATGTAGCGCCTCCGGGCGCGGAACTGGCCGGAAGGAGGTCCGGGAGGAAGCAAAGGATGCCGGGAGCTGTAGTTCCCCCCCACTGCGGCCAGCGATGGAAAGTGGCGGTGAGGGGAACACACAGCGTCAGCGTCCCGTTACAGCCTGGTGGTCTAGTGGTCTTCGCCTGGTAAGTCCCGCTGCTTGGTATGCAAGAGATGTGCCCCCCGCTCCACCGAGGGAGCCTCTGTTTATGTAGCGCCTCCGGGCGCGGAACTGGCCGGAAGGAGGTCCGGGAGGAAGCAAAGGATGCCGGGAGCTGTAGTTTCCCCCCACTGCAGCCAGCGATGGAAAGTGGCGGCGAGGGGAACACACAGCGTCAGCGTCCCGTTACAGCCTGGTGGTCTAGTGGTCTTCGCCTGGTAAGTCCCGCTGCTTGGTATGCAAGAGATGTGCCCCCCGCTCCACCGAGGGAGCCTCTGTTTATGTAGCGCCTCCAGGCGCGGAACTGGCCGGAAGGAGGTCCGGGAGGAAGCAAAGGATGCCGGGAGCTGTAGTTCCCCCCCACTGCGGCCAGCGATGGAAAGTGGCGGCGAGGGGAACACACAGCGTCAGCGTCCCGTTACAGCCTGGTGGTCTAGTGGTCTTCGCCTGGTAAGTCCCGCTGCTTGGTATGCAAGAGATGTGCCCCCCGCTCCACCGAGGGAGCCTCTGTTTATGTAGCGCCTCCGGGCGCGGAACTGGCCGGAAGGAGGTCCGGGAGGAAGCAAAGGATGCCGGGAGCTGTAGTTCCCCCCCACTGCGGCCAGCGATGGAAAGTGGCGGCGAGGGGAACACACAGCGTCAGCGTCCCGTTACAGCCTGGTGGTCTAGTGGTCTTCGCCTGGTAAGTCCCGCTGCTTGGTATGCAAGAGATGTGTTAATGCACAGGGATTTGTGTTTGCTGAGACTCATATGAATGATTTTCATGATATGGGGTCTTCTGGGTCCTGGATATGTTGTTTGCATGGGATGGGTAAGTGCGCCGGTCATCTGCAGAGTTAGCTTTACCCCTGAGCTAGGATTGTGAGTCAGTGCATATTGTTGTTGTCTGGATGCCCTGCCCCTGTGACAGGAGACAGTGTTGACTGACTTTCAGGGCATCCCAGTGCCATGGCATTTAACTTGCTATGAGTGAGCCTGCATTGCAATCAAGTGTGCACCATGCACCCCATTGTGGCCTTGCCCATCAGGACATGAGTACATCATAGTGTGTGTTGCTGGCATGCATCCCAAGCATGTGAAATGAGTCTCTGCCCATCCCTACATCCGGACACCTGTACTGAGTCAGTAGCAAGAGATGTGCTGTGTGTATAGTGACAGACTCCTACAAGTTCACTTGCATGTACAACTAATGTGTGGGTGGTGCATGTTGGCACATTGGTGTGTTAGCATCCAACATGCAACGGACATATGTGTGAAAGTCAAGGAGGGATATGTGTGCCATGGTTGATGTTGAGAATGACAATTGTCTTATCCTAAACAATGTTGGCACTTTGAGCTGTGTTCAGCTGATGATGACAGGGCTTGCCCTGTGATGTGATGTACTCACTGTGGTGTGTGCAGTCGGTGCAGGTGACTGATGTAGTTCTATTACTTCCTTTTCCTATCCAGATACATCCACGGCCACAGGAGGGGACAGCTCCATGGACCAGGACGAGCCACAGAGCCTTATAGGGACAGAAGGAGAGGAGTCGTGTGGACCCAATGGCATGGAGGGCGAGTTGAGCCACACAGTGGAGTCATCAGCACCATCCCCCCCAGCTGAAGGCCACAGCAGCTCTGAGGATGACTCCCTTGTGGAGGCGGGTGTCAGCAGCCACCAAACCCCAGCTAGTGAGGCTGTCTCCGCCCCGGCCACCACCACCACCACCACCACCACCACCACCACCCCCCTCCCATTGGCTCCCATCCCAGAGGTCCCTGTGGGCTCCCGTGTTTGTGAGCATGTCTCCTTTGTGCCAGGCACCGCACCCCCTGCCCCTGTGTTCCCTGCTGCTCTGAGAGAGGAGTCTGTGTACTTACTTAGACAGATCCATGTAGGGCAGACGTCGATGCTGAAGGTCCTCCATGCACACACAGGTCTGTTGACACAACTGGTGTCATTCATGGAGGGCATTTCCTTGGGCATGTCTGCCCTATAGAGGACCAATCAGTCCGTGGCCTCCTCCCTGACGGCAGCAGTGTCCTTCCTCCAACAGTCCCGCACCCCTCCCACCCCTGCACCACCCACGATTCCTAGCACCCTACCTGTCCCAAGCACAGAAACCCCCAAGCCAAGGGCTAGACGTGCACACAAGCAAGCGCAGGGGACTGATTCCACACTCACAGGGGCTGGTGTGCTGACACAAACACTCATCCACAACCACTCCACAGTCCTCCGAGACCTCTCCCTCCCAGCCCCCTTCCCTTGCCTCACCTGCAACCCCATCCCCCCAGAAGCTCTTCCTCTGTGACCTTGGCCTCTTCCCCACCGACCCTGCAGATCCTGATTACAAGGGGAAGAGGAAGTCCCCACACACAGAAGGGAGTGCCCCTCACACCTGGACACCCTCCCCCAGGTGCAGTCAGACCGAGACGCCCACCCGCAAGTCCCCCCGGCACAAGAAGTGTAAGACACCCCGCCACCACGCATCTCCAAGGCAAAGTCTCCATCCTCCATCCCCCAGGCCACCACTCCAGAAGTTCCCCCGCCACTCCCTGCCCTGGGTTCCCCCACACACAGATACACATCCCCAAAATGCTAAGGCCATCCCCCCTAGCACTTGCTCCTCCACACCTGGTTAGACAGTTGGTGCCACTGATGTGGGGACCGTTTCCCCCCCCTGCCCTGCCGACCTCACCTGTCCCCTATTCCGCTCCCATGGATGTAGGTACTGCTTTGGAGTCCACGACCACCCCGTCTTGACTTGGGCACTGCAGTGGTGAGCTAATCCACTCCATCTGACCTGCCCACTGGAGTTGTGCTGGCACCCACCCCATCTGACTTGTGCCCCACAGTTGTGACAGCACCCACCACTTCAGTCAGCTCCACTGCAGTTGCAAGTGTCTCGCCTGCATCCCCCACCTCTTCACTGCCTCCTTCTGCTGCACCCTGATCCTGTCGCTGCGGTGCATGGCCTGCCCCCATGTATGCCCCTCCGAGGGGATGACCCCGGTCCTTAGCAGTGCAGGCAAGCAAGGTGTGACAGTTGTCACTTTAGTTCACTCCTTGGCATATGGACATGGACTGGCCATTGGCCTTTTGTTTGCACAGACGTTTAGATTTTCATATACTGAATTTGTCACTCTAGTTCACTCCTTGGCATTTGGACATGGACTGGCCATTGGCCTTTTGTTAGAACAGACGTTTCACTTTTAATATGCTGAATAAAGCTTTTTTCTTTGTCCCTGTGAACTTGATTTAGCTGTAAATCATGTTGATGTTGTTTTACATGCCCTTGCACCTGTAATGCTTGGTTTGCAATGTTGCATACTGATGTGTTGATGTGAGGTACTCCCTGTGGTCCATGAGATATGTATCCTATTCTGGTGGGTATCCATGTCATCCTTTGCAGCTACCTGGGTGTGTCAGGATCAACTATTTGTGTACATCTCTCTGTGAGCATTTCATTGGCATGGTCACATCTGTGGCTGGCACTCCTGCACATATGATGTGCTTCCCATTGTCCAAATTGTCACTTCCACATACTTTGTGCTCATCAAGACTGGACCTACAGGTGCGGGCATCATTGTAATAGGTGCAACTGGGGCCTCTGTGCAACTTGCTAGACATATGTTTTGGGTATGTATAGATGACTTAGGGGAGACTCACGTACCCAGGCTGTTGTGACCAGAGCCTTCATTGTGTGGTAACTGATGGCTGACTGACCAAGTGTTCTGCAGACATGAGTGGGACTTGCGGTGAATATCTTTGGCACAGCTGGGCTCCCACAGTAGTTGTGTCCCCTCAAGTTAGTGTGTTGTCCAGTGACATGGCCTGGGACCATGGTGTGTGTTGTATGTGCATTTGTGTGTGTCCGCATCCCTGTTCATACACAGTTTTCCCTTGATATGTTCCTGTTGTTGATGCTTGCTGGTACTGGGTTCATCCCACTACTTTTCCAATGGGCTACCAGATGTGTGGGTGCATGACACACTACTGTTAATTGGTGTATCATCATTGTGATTTGTCAGTTCTGAGTGGTGATGATGTTGTCAGACACAGATGGGACACAGTCAGGGTCCCTCAAGGCACTTGTTTGTTCGCAATATCATGTAGTTGTCCCTAGGTGGTAGTTTTCAGTGATTGAGACATTTGTATGTGTGTGTGACTGCTCCCACTTGTCGGGTTCATGGCTGCGATGCTGGCAGGTGTCAGCATGGGTGCCTTGTGATTCTCCTTGGCATTTGCATTGTCCTGGGACTGTGGCAGGGATTCTGAAGGTTACATGAGCTTTGAGGTCAGGGCCATGTACCACATACTGTGCAGTATGTCTGTCATTCCCCAGGGTTGTAAACAGTCCTTGTGTGATGTGTCTGTGCACCTTAGTTCCTCCCAACATTCCTGTGTTTGTCATGGGTGCATGTGCAATGTCACCTGTCCATGTGGACTTCACAGATACACATTGTTGCAGTTCAGGTGTGTGGTGTTGAGGGTGGAATGATGTGAATGTTTGCATGGATGGTCCCCTAGCTCCCGTTTGTCCATGGATGAGGGGCCATGCTGAGTGATTTGTGTTTGTGTATGTGTGATGTACGTTTGTGGCAGAGGACACATGTCTGGGTTTCCCAGTGTGTACGACATCTGCCTTTGTCATCACAGTGGAGGTGTCATGCATGCTTGTGTCACCCCACTGTCTGGTCCCTGGGGGTAGTGGTGTTGTGTGTCAGTCTCTTGCTGTGTTAGTTGGTGTTCATTCCAGCTTGTGTCACATGTGTCTGTTGTGCTTCCTCTCATCTCCCAATGCCTGATTGCCCACTGAGGGTGTCCCAATGATGGTTTACTTTTGTATGGCACTGTGTCCACATCTGTGTCACTGTGGTTCAGCACCCCTCATGTGGTGTGTAGTTGCCTGGGGATACTGTGACACACATACACACATGTTGTGTCCGATGTGCAGTGTGAGTTTGCCTGTTTGTGTTTGTGCATCTGCACCAGTGCATTGGTATTGCTGTTGTGGGCCTTTGTCTGGATGCTGTTTATGTGATTTTGCATGCAGTCCCTGTGAGTCAATTCACATCATTGTGCACATTCATCCTGGTTGTTGGGTGCCATTGCTGGCATGGAATGTGAGTTTGTGAGCCGACACCTACAGTCTACACATGTTGTTTTGATTAGTGTGTCTATTTTCGCGATGTGTGCATGCTTGGTGATGACAGTTGAAAAAGCGTTATCTCCCACGGGAGTAACGTCTCTTACTCAGCACTCCGTTGTTATGTGGTTTCAAATAATTGTACATCAATGATACACTTTGTGTTTATGAACACTTTCTATTATTCTTTTGATTCATTTGTTCACTTTAGCGATTGTTTTCCCATAATGTTTATGCTATTGCATTCATAGCATTCCAAGAACATTGTATTTTTTCAAAGTAAGAGACGTTACTCCTGTGGGAGATAACGCTTTTTCAACTGTCATTTTCCCGCCCTTACGCCCAGGAGGGTGTTACTTACCAGGCACCCTAAATTAATTTCAAACGCAATCACCTTGTTTACCAGGAGTGCGAGGATCCACATTCCTTTCGGATTTTCTCTATTTCATGCTTGGTGATGGTCACTTCTGCTGTTGTGTCATTGTTCGCTGTATGCATTGTCAGCCCCCATGTGTGGTGCTTGTCTGCACATGGCCGAGAGTGTTATGTTTTCACAGCACTGTTAGCTTCACCACATCTCTGTGTGTATGGGACACAACCACTAGTTTGCCCCAGAAGTGTTTGATGTGTTGGGAGCAGGGAGCATACATGCTGTTTGTTATTTGCAGCTTTGACCATGATGACACTTACCTTTTGGTCACTGTGATGAGGGGGGTTTGGTCCCCATCACCCCAATGCTCCTCATCTGCTGCATTTTGTGAGCCCCCACTTAACTTCTGTTCTACACAGTGAGGGAGTGTTCTTTTTACATTGCCACAGTGCTATGGTGATGCTTGCCTTGTGTATGTCACACTCATGTGTTGGTCACACATGTGCTGTTACTTACATTGTATGCTCGTAGCCATAATCTCTGTTGTGGGCATTTGTCACAGACTACACACTGTTGTCATGATGTTTTGGGGGATGTATTTAGCGGACACACCTGATGTTTGCTTATGCTGGATGTGTTGTGCATCACCCATCCTATGGCTGGGGGTGGCAGGGGTGATGGGCAACATAAGCACTATGGGTGGGGGTGGCAGGGGTGATGGGCAACATAAGCCCTGTGAGTGGGGGTGGCAGGGGTGATGGGCAACAGGTCCTCTATGGCTGGGGTGGCAGGGGTGATGGGCAACAGGTCCCCTGTGAGTGGGGGTGGAAGGGGTGATGGGCAACATAAGCACTATGGGTGGGGTGGCAGGGGTGATGGGCAACATAAGCCTTGTGAGTGGGGGTGGTAAGGGGTGATGGGCAACAGGTCCCCTATGGCTGGGGGTGGCAAGGGGTGATGGGCAACAGGTCCCCTATGGCTAGGAGTGGCAGGGGTGATGGGCAACATAAGCCTTGTGAGTGGGGGTGGCAGGGGTGATGGGCAACAGGTCCCCTATGGCTGGGGGTGGCAGGTGTGATGGGCAACAGGTCCCCTGTGAGTGGGTGTGGCAGGGGTGATGGGCAACAGGTCCCCTGTGAATGGGTGTGGCAGGGGTGATGGGCAACATAAGCCCTATGGCTGGGGGTGGCAGGGGTGATGGCCAACATACGCCCTGTGAGTGGGGGTGGCAGGGGTGATGGGCAACATAAGCACTATGGGTGGGGGTGGCAGGGGTGATGGGCAACAGGTCCCCTATGGCTGGGGATGGCAGCAGTGATGGGCAACAGGTCCCCTATGGGTGGAGGTGTTAGTGGTGCTGGCCATGCAACACCTATGGTGGGCTGTTGTTAGTGGCTAGGATGTGGATCCCCTGTGTGTGTGCCATTTTGCGGGTACGTGTCGTTTGTTTGTGTTGTAGGTGTCTGACTTACCGTCTGCGCCGTCGGTCCCTGATCCAGTCATAGATGTAGAGTACTGGTATGACCTGCGCGATGGGATTCATGTTGTGTTCGTGTCGTACACGCTGCTTGTTGCTCCGTCTCGTACCCGCTGCAAGCTGTTCCGTCTCGTAGCAATGTATTGATTTGTGGCGCGAATCGTAGCTGATATGCTTGTTTTCCGGATGCTGTGACGTCCCGTGCGTGACGACCCGTCCGGCGCATAGGAAGTACGCATCGTACTTGTCATGCCAGAAACTGCTATGGATACTGCTTCCAGGTGACTCGGTTCATCTTTAGGAGTTACGGCTCGGACGGAGAATGGGGCTTGATTCACAGCCTACGTGTCGGTCATGTTTTTGGCAGTTATGTGCATCGTACTTTCTCCACAGGACGGACCGGCTCCGGGTACGTGTCGGTCGCACGGTAAGGCTACGGACAGCTGTCCAACTGGCCATCGGAATCGGCCCCTATATGTTTTTATCTTTTGTAATTTTTTAATATATTTTTTATTTTTGTGTTATTGACAATTTTTTTATTGTAATTGATATTTTGTTTCTTTTTTCTTTTTAATTTATTTTTTGGGAAATATGAATTTTAACCCTTTGCCATCCAACACTTTCCCTACTGTTGCACTCTCCGGAGTGGGAATAGTAATTTTTACCCTTCGCTATCCAACACTTTCCCTACTGTTGCACTCACTGGAGTGGGAATAGTCATTTTCAGCCCTCCGCTATCCAACACTTTCCCTACTGTTGCACTCACTGGAGTGGGAATAGTAATTTGTACTCCTCCGCTATCCAACACTTTCCCTACTGTTGCACTCACTGGAGTGGAAATAGTATTTTTTACGCCTACGCTATCCAACACTTTCCCTACTATTGCACTCTCTGGAGTGTGAATAGTAATTTTTACGCTTCACTAGCCAGTACTTTCCCTACTGTTGCACTCTCTGGAGTGGGAATAGTAATTTTTACCCTTCGCTATCCAACACTTTCCCTACTGTTGCACTCACTGGAGTGGGAATAGTCATTTTTTCCCTTACGCTATCTAACGCTTTCCCTACTGTTGCACTCACTGGAGTGGGAATAGTCATTTTCAGCCCTCCGCTATCCAACACTTTCCCTACTGTTGCACTCACTGGAGTGGGAATAGTAATTTGTACTCCTCCGCTATCAAACACTTTCCCTACTGTTGCACTCACTGGAGTGGAAATTGTATTTTTTACGCCTACGCTATCCAACACTTTCCCTACTGTTGCACTCTCTGGAGTGGGAAGAGTAATTTTTACTTCTACGCTATCCAACACTTTCCCTACTGTGGCACTCTCTGGAGTGGGAATAGTAATTTGAACCCATCCGCTATCCAACACTTTCCCTACTATTGCACTCTCTGGAGTGTGAATAGTAATTTTTACGCTTCACTAGCCAGTACTTTCCCTACTGTTGCACTCACTGGAGTGGGAATAGTAATTTTCTCCCCTACGTTATCCAACACTTTCCCTACTGTTGCACTCTCTGGAGTGGGAATAGTAATGTTTACCCTTCGCTATCCATCACTTTCCCTGCTGTTGCACTCACTGGAGTGGGAATAGTAATTTGTACCCTTTGCTATCCAACACTTTCCCTACTGTTGCACTCACTGGAGTGGGAATAGTAATTTGTACCCTTTGCTATCCAACACTTTCCCTACTGTTGCACTCACTGGAGTGGGAATAGTAATTTGTACCCTTTGCTATCCAACACTTTCCCTACTGTTGCACTCACTGGAGTGGGAATAGTAATTTGTACCCTTTGCTATCCAACACTTTCCCTACTGTTGCACTCACTGGAGTGGGAATAGTAATTTGTACTCCTCCGCTATCCAACACTTTCCCTACTGTTGCACTCACTGGACTGAGAATAGTAATTTGTACCCCTACGCTAGCCAACACTTTCCCTACTGTTGCACTCTCTGGAGAGGGAATGGTAATTTTTACGCCTATGCTATCCAACACTTTCCCTACTGTTGCACTCTCTGGAGTGGGAATAGTAATTTGAACCCCTCCGCTATCCAATACTTTCCCTACTATTGCACTCTCTGGAGTGGGAATAGTAATTTTTACCCTTCAATATCCAATACTTTCCCTACTGTTGATCTCACTGGAGTGGGAATAATATTTTTTTCCCTTACACTATCCAACACTTTTCTTACTGTCGCACTCTCTGGAGTGGGAACAGTAATTTTTACCCTTCGCTATCCGTCACATTCCCTGCCGTTGCACTCACTGGAGTGGGAATAGTAATTTTTCCTCCTATGCTATCCAACACTTTCCCTACTGTTACACTCACTGGAGTGGGAATAGTAATTTTTACCCTTCGCTATCCAAAACTTTCCCTACTGTTGCACTCCCAGGAGTGGGAATAGTAATTTGAACCCTTCGCTATCCAACACTTTCCCTACTGTTGCACTCCCTGGAGTGGGAATAGTAATTTGAGCCCCTCCGCTATCCACCACTTTCCCTACTGTTGCACTCTCTGGAGTGGGAATAGTAATGTTTACTCTTCGCTATCAAACACTTTCCCTACTGTTGCACTCACTGGAATAGGAATAGGATTTTTTCCCTTATGCTATTCAACACTTTCCCTACTGTTGCACTCTGTGGAGTGGGAATAGTAATTTTTACCACTACGCTATCCAACAATTTTCCCTACAGTTGCACTCCCAGGAGTGGGAATAGTAATTTGAACCCTTCGCTATCCAACACTTTCCCTACTGTTGCACTCCCTGGAGTGGGAATAGTAATTTGAGCCCCTCCGCTATCCAACAGTTTCCCTACTGTTGCACTCTCTGGAGTGGGAATAGTAATGTTTACCCTTCGCTATCAAACACTTTCCCTACTGTTGCACTCACTGGAATAGGAATAGGATTTTTTCCCTTATGCTATTCAACACTTTCCCTACTGTTGCACTCTGTGGAGTGGGAATAGTAATTTGTACCACTACGCTATCCAACAATTTTCCCTACAGTTGCACTCCCAGGAGTGGGAATAGTAATTTGATCCCTTCGCTATCCAACACTTTCCCTACTGTTGCACTCCCTGGAGTGGGAATAGTAATTTGAGCCCCTCCGCTATCCAACACTTTCCCTACTGTTGCACTCTCTGGAGTGGGAATAGTAATGTTTACCCTTCGCTATCAAACACTTTCCCTACTATTGCACTCACTGGAATAGGAATAGGATTTTTTCCCTTATGCTATTCAACACTTTCCCTACTGTTGCACTCTGTGGAGTGGGAATAGTAATTTGTACCACTACGCTATCCAACAATTTTCCCTACAGTTGCACTCCCAGGAGTGGGAATAGTAATTTGAACCCATCCGCTATCCAACACTTTCCCTACTATTGCACTCTCTGGAGTGTGAATAGTAATTTTTACGCTTCACTAGCCAGTACTTTCCCTACTGTTGCACTCACTGGAGTGGGAATAGTAATTTTTTCCCTTACGTTATCCAACACTTTCCCTACTGTTGCACTCTCTGGAGTGGGAATAGTAATGTTTACCCTTCGCTATCCATCACTTTCCCTGCTGTTGCACTCACTGGAGTGGGAATAGTAATTTTTCCCACTACGCTATCCAACACTTTCCCTGCTGTTGCACTCACTGGAGTGGGAATAGTAATTTGTACCCTTTGCTATCCATCACTTTCCCTACTGTTGCACTCACTGGAGTGGGAATAGTAATTTGTACCCTTTGCTATCCAACACTTTCCCTACTGTTGCACTCACTGGAGTGGGAATAGTAATTTGTACTCCTCCGCTATCCAACACTTTCCCTACTGTTGCACTCACTGGAGTGAGAATAGTAATTTGTACCCCTACGCTATCCAACACTTTCGCTACTGTTGCACTCTCTGGAGAGGGAATAGTAATTTTTACGCCTATGCTATCCAACACTTTCCCTACTGTTGCACTCTCTGGAGTGGGAATAGTAATTTGAACCCCTCCGCTATCCAATACTTTCCCTACTATTGCACTCTTTGGAGTGGGAATAGTAATTTTTACCCTTCACTATCCAATACTGTCCCTACTGTTGAACTCACTGGAGTGGGAATAATATTTTTTTCCCTTACACTATCCAACACTTTTCTTACTGTCGCACTCTCTGGAGTGGGAATAGTAATTTTTACCCTTCGCTATCCGTCACATTCCCTGCCGTTGCACTCACTGGAGTGGGAATAGTAATTTTTCCTCCTATGCTATCCAACACTTTCCCTACTGTTACACTCACTGGAGTGGGAATAGTAATTTTTACCCTTCGCTATCCAAAACTTTCCCTACTGTTGCACTCCCAGGAGTGGGAATAGTAATTTGAACCCTTCGCTATACAACACTTTCCCTACTGTTGCACTCTCTGGAGTGGGAATAGTAATGTTTACCCTTCGCTATCAAACACTTTCCCTACTGTTGCACTCACTGGAATAGGAATAGGATTTTTTCCCTTATGCTATTCAACACTTTCCCTATTGTTGCACTCTGTGGAGTGGGAATAGTCATTTTTACCACTACGCTATCCAACAGTTTTCCCTACAGTTGCACTGCCAGGAGTGGGAATAGTAATTTGAACCCTTCGCTATCCAACACTTTCCCTACTGTTGCACTCCCTGGAGTGGGAATAGTAATTTGAGCCCCTCCGCTATCCAACACTTTCCCTACTGTTGCACTCTCTGGAGTGGGAATAGTAATGTTTACCCTTCGCTATCAAACACTTTCCCTACTGTTGCACTCACTGGAATAGGAATAGGATTTTTTCCCTTATGCTATTCAACACTTTCCCTACTGTTGCACTCTGTGGAGTGGGAATAGTAATTTTTACCACTACGCTATCCAACAATTTTCCTACCGTTGCATAATGGAGTGCAAAATGTAAGTTTAAAAATTTATAAATATTTCAACAATGTATTGTATAATATAATGTATTTATTATTAGATTTTGTGTTATAGGTGTATGTATATATATATTTAATAGTTAATTTGTATTTATTTATAATATTTTTAAAAAATAAAGGTATTAGTTTATTAATTGTTTTAAAGTAAATATACATTTATATATTACATTTTATATATGTATGTTTAAAGATTTTTAAATTAAATGTGTTTATTATATTTTTTCAATGTACATTACATCTAAGTAATTTATTTAAAGTTCATTTTATTATTTAATTTATTTGAACATTATTTTTATATATATAAAAAAACAATATTTTTTACATTGATATTTTTTACATCTACATTATTTTTTCGATATTTACTTTATAAAGATAGGATGTCGATATTTTTACTATCAATATTTTTGCATCGATATTTGTGTAAGTAGATATTATGTCAGTGATTTGTATGGAAAATCTTGCAGCAGGAAGCTGCTGAGAGATTGTGTGACATTGATAGGGTGAACCTAGAAAAGGCTCTGGCTGTGGTCGACAATGGTGTGACCACACTGACTTCCAGGATTCCTTCACTGGGCAACATTGTGTCTTCTGCTATCTATCTAATGGAACAGGATCTGTCTATTTTACAGCATGGACAATCGCAATTGCGGTCCATTCTATTGTTGAGCTGGACGCTACACTCATTGTGCTCTGGTCACGTGTCCTGGCGGTATATCAACAGTACGTCTCTGTTTTCTGCATACAATCTAACAGAAAGACAGACAACAATGGCACTAAGAGATACAAAGTATACAATGCTGCACATTGAAAAATTGGATCTATTACCTTTCACCGTGGCTGAGTCACTGTCAACAGAATGGTTAATCCATGGCCATATTACACTGCCAGTCACAACATTCCAATTTCAATATTGTCTTCAGTATCTCCAAGTAGGCAGGTATGAAGCGTTGGGTAGGGAATACATACATGAATCTTGGGAATTGATTAAGCAAGTGGGGGTGCATAAAGTTATGCGTGGGTGCTGAGACTACGGACTTGTACGAGACAGGTTACCAATTTGGGCATGATGATGCCCTGGGAATTCCCATGTCACCCAGCAGAATAAGTTGGAGACTACATCTTGGATATTGAGGCTTATGATCTTAGACCTTTACTGTCATTGAAGCCCGGATGAAGTTGCTTAAGTAGGAACGAAACGCGTTGGCTGAGCTGTATGTGCTCTTGGATGTTAAAAAAGAAAAAGAACACATTGAAATAAAGACTTTGAAAATACGCAAGTGTTTGGACTTCATTGCTTGGCACACCCCCACTAACTTCATCATTTAAAGATCTGGAACACAGAAGCACCACACAACGGCTGGTACGGAGAGCTAGTACACAGGACTTTTATAATTAGGAAACAAGCATGCGGTGCAGACCTATAGGTCTGCTGTAGGGTTTCCCTTTGTATCCATAAATCTTTGGGAATTACCTTACAGATTTAGATGCAGGAATGGGGACATCGGTTCAGACTGTGAGAATTCGTTCAGTGAGTCTCAAATTTGTCAGGATATTATGCTACACATAGCTTGTAATGCTTCGATTGCAAACCTATCTTGTCACTGGAAAGGATCCCCAGCTGCCGTGATTCATCCAGTGTTCAAACTGCAGTGTCTTCAGCCTATTCTAATATTAATGTTGGCATTCTTAGAACCACCACGGGATGCTTCAGCAGCTCCTGTCAGAATGGATACCGACTCTGCAACAGGCTCACAGGAATCGAGTGCTACCTCAGCAGCGGCTGTGGGAACCAAAGAAGATCACCTTTGTTCCACTGACCTGATCTAAGAGGTGTTACAAGGACCGTCATCTGCGAAGGCAAGCAGCAGTGATGTTGTGACTCTCACACAGAACACATAAACATTCGGCTCTCCGTGTAATGGGCACAATTTGGCCTTTTTCAAAAACAACCCAAATTGGAAATTAAAAACATCATTTTGTTTTATTTTTCCTCCCTTGCTCTCACTGAGCACTCTGGCTTTTGGCATACTTAGACGGTCTAGCGGTATATTTACTATTTAAAGGACTTATTGAGTATTTTTACTTTTGCATCGTTTTTATACTCCCATGTTTTTGGATGTTTTAAACTCATATTTTAGTAAAGTTTTGATGGTTTTTTAAACAGGCATTTATAGCATATGTTAGTTTTGTCGTCCAGTCGGATGAGGAGTGGGTGTTATGAACCCAAATATAGGCCTATGTAGTTGCACAATGATGTAAGTAAACACAGGAAGGAATGCAGGAGTCTCCTCTATATAAAGCAGGATCTTTATTCGCAGAGCACAGACAAAGCGTACACCACAACCGCTGACCGGACACCAACTGCCCCCAACTGGAATCCCCACAACGGTAACATGCTAGTACTAAGAACGCTACAAGCGTTCTAGGATCTGAACTGGGAAAGGACACAAAGGAAGGCTTGACCCACACACCAGAAACAGGGTAAGTACTAACAAGGCTAATATGTAAATAAGTATTTACAACACATCTTCTTCCCTAAACCAAAACAAAGAAACGATATACCCCAAGAAACGATCACATCACTTGTGACACAAATAATCATCCAAATAAGCTGGAGGTCTGCGAGACCTCACCACTCTGGTCTCCTCGCGGTGAACAGAATCATTGTTAGCATGGGCTTGACTCTGTACATCAGAAGAACTACAAGCATCACCACCACCATCCTCCCTACAGCGGCTTGAACTCAGACCCGAAGTAACATCCTCCGGAGTGGAAAACAAGTAACCGCTACTGGTTGAACCTGAAACAACAGGCGTAGGGAAGTCCTTAACCACTGCAGACTTGCTATACAAAGCCACCCTCCGAAGATTCCACTTCTCCCCATTGTCAAGCACCACATAATGCTGAAAAACCTTCTTCACCACATGTGGACCCCTAAACTTCGAAAGACTCTTGGCCACTCTCCCCGATTTGACTTTGACCAAGTCACCCTCGGAAATTGTACTCCCCGTTTTAACAATTGTCTCTTGCTGAGTACAACCAAGAGCTGAATTTTTAATCCAAGAGGGAGCAAGTTTGGTGCCAGGACGTCTTCCCCGCATGAGTTCAAAAGGCGATTTAAAGTCCGCTTTATGAACAGTGGTCCTATAGGCCCATACCATGTTCCTGACCATTTCGTGTGCAAACCCACCTGAAACACACGACATCTGAATAATACCCTTGACCACTCTATTAGCCCTCTCACACACACCATTCGCTTGCGGGTTATAAAGAGAAGTGCGGTGATGAGTCACACCACACCCACTCAGAAACACACGCATCTTCTGAGACGTTAGTTGGGTACCATTATCTGTGATTAAAATTGAAGGATACCCCTCATCCAGAAAAATCCCTTTTAAAAACTGAATAGTGCAGTCAGTGGTTATGTCCTTAACAAACTCCACAGCAAGCCACTTCGAGTAAACATCCACTATTACAATGGCAAACCGTTGAGCAAAAGGCAATTCGTCCATTGGACCTATAAAGTCCAAACACACGGTATGCCATGGTAAGCCCGGACAAACAACGTGGCTGGGCGTAGAACTAGACCCAATCTTGAGTCTCTTTTCACTGTCCTTACACACTGAACAATTCTCCACCCACGAAGTCACCTGTGAGTCCATGGCAGGCCACCAAAAATCCATTTTCAACCTACGCTGTGTAAGAGTTTGCCCTAAATGACCCTCATGAGCCAACTTTACAATTTTCAGTCTCAAACCATATGGTGGAATGTATCTATCGCCTCTCATTAAGATCCCAACACCATACAATGACAGCTCATCCAACACCTTAATGAAAGGTCGCACCGGTGGTTGGACACAACTTTCCCGCCGGGAGCCTAGTTTCACCAAATCAATCACCTTCTGCAAAACTATGTCTTTTTCCATGGCATCCAACCACTCCTCCTTAGTGAAAGTACCATCGCTCAAGGCGACCACATCTTGAATGACAGCAACAGCCTCATCACAATGCGTATCGGACAACTCCTTCAACGTAACATCCTCTCTAATAGGAAGCCTTGATAAACAATCCGCCTGTACATTACGCCAACCTTGAACATATGAGATGTCATACTGATACTCCTGAAGTTTTGAAGCCAATCTTGCCAATCTCGGTGAACCCTTTCCCGCTCCCCCTGGGGACAAAACCTTTAACAACGGCTTGTGATCTGTTTTGAGCTGGAACTTAGTTCCCCACAAATATGTCCTGAAGTACTGGACACCCCAAGCAGCAGCCAATGCCTCTTTTTCTATAACTGAATAATTCTGTTCAGATGAGGAAAGGGTGCGAGAAGCAAAAGCAATGGTCTTTTCGCCTTCCTGCCATCTTTGCAACAAAATCGCACCTATTCCTATGGCACTGGCATCCACCATCAAAATGGATGTACGACTAATGTCGAAGGGGGTTAACACTTTCGCCTGACACAACTCTTCCTTAATCAGGTTAAAACATTCCTCATGACAAGCACTCCAACAAAATTTCACCCCCTTTTTGAGTAACGATCTTAGGGTCATGGTTTTGCTAGAAAAATTCTCCACAAACTTCGAGTAAAACTCGATGAGACCCATAAAGGACCTGAGTTGCTCCTTATCCATGGGACGCGGAGCTAACTTTATAGCCTCAAGTAAATCCTTCTTCGGCTTGACTCCCTGAGCAGAAATCTCATAACCCAAATACTCTATGTTTTGGACAAGAAACCGACACTTCTCTTTACGTAGAGTCAACCCAGCGTCTTGGATTCTCCCCAAAACTCTTTTAAGTACTACATTGTGTTCTGTAATGGTGTCTCCAAAGACTAATATGTCGTCCTGAAAGAACACCGCTTTCTTAATGCATTTAAAGATCTCAGAAACCATGCGTTGAAACACACTAGCTGCAGAGCTTAAACCAAACGGGAGTCTCGTAAACTGAAACGTGCCCTCCGTGGTAATGAAAGCTGTGAGTCCTTTAGACTCATCATGAAGGCGGATTTGGTGATATGCACTCTTTAAGTCTAACTTCGTGAAAAATTTTGCACCTTGTAAGGTTGAGACAAGTTCGCCTATATTTGGAAGAGGAAAAGTATCAGCCACAACATACCTATTCAATGACCTCAAGTCCACACAGAACCTAATTTTGCCATCAGCCTTCTGCGTGATGACGACCGGAGATACCCAAGAAGATGCCTCCACCGGTTCAATGACACCCCCCTGTAACATCTCCTCAATCACCTTCTTGACTTCATCTTTCACTGAAAGTGGGACTCTCCTCACCTTATGCTGCACGGGAACTGTGTCATGTTTCATGACTATCTTGTGGACATATCCCTTCAACTCTCCCAACTCGTCCCTAAACACACTCCCTGCTTCATTGAGAATGTCACTAAGAGTGTGTTCATCCACTACCATGACTTGATTGGGTGCTCTGGGGTTCACTATTATATGCAAGTCATATTGATGAATCCAACCCAAGATTGGTGGACCATCAACTGCAACATAAACTTTCCCTTTGATTGTCCTTCCTTCAAAGTGAATATCGGCATCAAAGTAGCCCAACAAGTCTATCCTCTCTCCTTGGTAACCTGTTGGTGAGATGTCACTCTCCTTTAAGGGTTGACTACCCCACTCACCCCTGAATAAAGGCTCGGGAATAATTGTGTGTCTTGAACCCGTATCGACCATCAGAGTTACATTATGTTCATTAATCACAAACTGTGCTTTAGGTCTCACTTCTCTCTTCTCATTACAGTCACTCACACAAACATCCTCAACACACAAAATTTTGTCTTTATCACGCTTTAACCCTTTGGATTCGTCTTCAACGAAAGCTACACTAGCATTTCCTTTCGTCCTGCACATCCTAGAGAAATGCCCCAATCTCCCACACTTGAGACACTCTTTATTGTTCGCAAAACAGAACTTTGCGTCTGACTTATGGTTATTGCTACCACATCTAGAACAACAACCTCTGTCGTTCGAATATTTCCCAACATTACTTTTCTTTAAGGGTTTCTTACCCTTGTAACCCAACGCAGCTACATTCTCTTCATGACCTGACTCACACTCAATGTTTGATTTGTCGGCAACTACAGAAATCAAACTCTGTTGTGAATTGCAACCTTCTAGCTCTTTTATACATTTTTCTGACTCTTCTACCACTTTGGCTAAATCTATAGCTACTTTCAATGACGGATTCTTAGCCGCCCACAGTCTCTCCTTAATCTTCTTATTGTTGCACTGCACTATGAGTTGATCACGTATTAACTCGTCATTCATTACCCCAAAGTTGCACTTAACCGACAGTTCCCTGAGGCGTGCTACAAAGTCATCTATTGACTCCTCCGTGCGCTGTTTGTGAGTGTAGAATTTGTATCTATTCATTACAAGGTTCTCCTCTTTTCCAAACCTCACTTCCAGTCTCGTAACAGCTTCTTTATACTCGTTAGGAATAGGCTGACCACTAGCTTGTAAAGCTTGAGGAAGGCATTGAAATTCTCGTTGACCCTCTTTGCCCAGGGCAGTCAGGAGCAATGCTTTCTTTCGTTTAGCAGGAAATTCTTGACCATCTAATGCGTCCAAATAGTTCTCGAACATACGTATCCAATCTTCCCATGAGATTGATGGGGCCCCTGGTTCGCTAAGAAATTGAGGTGGAAGAGTCACATTGACTTGTTGGTTAGTTTGCTGTGCCATGCTGGCCTCCGTTTGCACTGAAGTTAAAGTGTGACAATATTCTGAAAGTGACTCTTTAGCGAAAACAGGTTGTGTATGGGGTTAAAAATACATACTATTTGCTTATGACTCTTAATAGTTTCCTCCGCTTGTGAGAAAAGACACTTGTTCCTTTAAAACCCTTAATCCCCACTTGCGGTGGATTTTGCTCCAGAGCTGTTCTAAAATTTGCACAAACCAGAACTGAGACGGCCGCTCAATAGCGCGAGATTGCTAGCGTAAGCTCGCAGAAACGAGTTGTTGTTTACAGTCAGTCCTGCTGCTAGGCAACGCTCGCGCTCTACTGCCTCATACGCGCATTGGATTTGTTGCCTAGTAACGCACTGTGTGGTTACGCACTCACGCTGTTACGTTCACGCCTGGCTGCGCTTCTCTTCGTAGCCGCTCACAAGATTCCAAAAGCTCACAGTTCAAGGCGTGACGTCACTTTCTCTCCCAAAAGTCGCTGAAGTGCCTTTTTTCCGTAGTAAAAGATTTGGATTCAGGGAATGGCTACTTCAAGCAGCACGTCGTGACTTCTCCTTGGTTGTTGTCGCTCGTTGTCCGTCTGCTCAGCAACTTCCAATTCGTCCGGTCTGTTTCTCCAATCGTCGCCAAAATGATGTAAGTAAACACAGGAAGGAATGCAGGAGTCTCCTCTATATAAAGCAGGATCTTTATTCGCAGAGCACAGACAAAGCGTACACCACAACCGCTGACCGGACACCAACTGCCCCCAACTGGAATCCCCACAACGGTAACATGCTAGTACTAAGAACGCTACAAGCGTTCTAGGATCTGAACTGGGAAAGGACACAAAGGAAGGCTTGACCCACACACCAGAAACAGGGTAAGTACTAACAAGGCTAATATGTAAATAAGTATTTACAACACACAACCTTTTACCTACATTTGTCCTACCATTGTTCTACATAACGGTTTTGGCGCTGACCTTTTAACTAGTTAGGTGCCGAATAGATGTTGTGTAGTTTTCTCCAAAAACTAGCCCAATTTATTATGCACCAGAATTCTTAGTACCACAGCAGGATTACCATCTTCTGTATAATAACTCTGTACAAGGGTAACCACTATCGTCATCCTTGGCCGACATGCCCACAACACCATGACATATATAGGTAGAACCCCTGAGGGCACCTTTTGGGTATATAAGTACCACATCTTTGCTGGGCAAGCCAGAGGAGAAGCTTCTATGCTGACACGAGACGCTGAGGTCCCTGCACGCACACACTGCACCAGGCAGAGGTCTGACATCCCTCGTGGGGTGTCCAACTTGAGACCAAGACGGGGTCCTTCGTTCTCTCACATCAGGTAATGGGGTTGGCTCCTTCCTGGGGGGATTCTTGGCTCTATACACCTCCATACATGCTTGGTACACTTAGGTACATCTAGTTAGGGTTTGCATCGTAGGAGCGCTCATGATTACTACTATGTATCTATATGCCTGCATATATTCACTGTTTTAGCACCATTGTAGAACTCTACCTTTTATTTACTCTATTCGTGCTTGTAATCGTATATATCTGTTTCTGTCTCATGGTTGTTGCAGCACACATATTTTATACTAGAATGATGCTGGTTCAATAAATGCTTATTGAAAATGTCCCCACCGTTTATTCTGTCTATCTCTCTGCGACAAAGTGAACATGTGTGACTGAGCTGTTTCCATGATGCCTAAGGGGTCAGGATTGTCATGTTTGATAGTTGCCATCAACTATTTGCTCCTTGGTAAGGTTGTGGGGCTTATATTGGCACTGTGAACTAGCTGGTCTTCAGACTAACATATCCTTTGGGGTGTCTGGAATCAGTCTGGACACCAATTCCGTAGTTTATGTTGTCTAAATGCACAGATCCTATAAAGGTTTATAGGAAATACATGACAACACCAGTGTGTCTTCCAAGGAAGATTGAGTAGATGCCGACATATCCTCAAACAGGTAATACAGTTGGTGCGATAAATGTTAAACAGGGACAGAGAAAGTGGTGAACCCTGTGATTGGCCACAAACAATGGCCACCGAATGAGACAATCTTCACTCATAATAGTCTCCCTTCCAAAAAACGAGTGAACCAAAAAGAAATTAACTGTCTTTTTTAATGATGTCTTATCTACAGTCACAACTGGCTTAATAATGTCTGGTGAAACACTATGTCAAAGACACCTATATGGTTCAAAAGCCGCATTAAGATGGCAGTTCCCTTGTCAATAGTTCCAGAGCGTAATTTGAGAAGTCTTCAGGGCCGATCTGATATCCATGTCAGGGCCTATAACTAGATTGTCTAGGTGCCAGTATCTGATGGGAACCTAGGTGATATTAAAATGTCTACTAACACATTTTCTAGGATTTTAGGAAGAATTAGTAAAGTGTTAATCGATCTAAAATTGACCATTTAAGATGAAAGTAAACTTGCCTTTTTAGGGGTTCTCTCATAAAAAAGTAGAGAACTTAGCTAACCCTTCAATCACTTATTGACTTATCTTTTCATTTTCTGACTTTTGATTGGGTTTGTGCTTTACAAATAAAACATGCATACATACATACCTGCTATCCCTTCCTTGAGCATGCTACAAACCCTAGCTTCCAGTATGAAATGACTGACCAAGTGGGGAATGATTACTGTAAATAAAAGTGGGAAACCTTTGAGCAGCCAAGCAGAGGCAGGATCCTTTGGAGAGTTAGCGCTGGCAACATGATTGATCGATGTCTCTTCTAAATCGGTAAGTTTGAAGCTAGACCTGCCCTCTGACATCTTGGTATAATTTGGTTCAGTTTTCTTAATGGTATCATGAGCGAGAAAAAAGGGGTGGTTGTTTACCATTCACAACCAACCTTTGGTGTACCTTTACCACTTTTTCAATAAAATTCTTAATGAAGCAATCACAAAGCTCTTTGGTGGGGGCACCAGAAAACAGAGAGAGGTAGCTTAAATTCCAATATTTACTTTAAATAATGTGGTAAAATTATCCTCAAATGTATGAATTGTTTGAGACCAGATCAATATTTTGCCAATAGGCTAACCTTTTTACATTGTTTTAGAAAGCGTTTGATATTCAAACTTGACTAGAGCGTAACTGTTTTCTCTATGTGGTTTCTATTTTGCCTATTGGCCTGTTCTAGGGGTTTTGAATCAAGGCAGATTCACCTTAGACCTGTGTCAAGAAGCCATTGGCGATGTAAGGGTGGACATTTTATAGTCAGAATAATAAAACGTTCCAAATAATTGACACTGGAACTTCTTCAGTTGCCGTAAGTAATCCCAGACAATGATGTTTTCCTCTAGAATATATGAAGATATCACAACTAGGGCTTTAATGGGCCAGATCCTGCCGGGTCTCAGACTGAGCATTAATAAAAATCAAGTTTGATATGGGTCTCTGTGGGCTCTATATTAATGTCCTAAATCCAACTGGCAAAACACTGATCGATGGTCGATTTCTCAATAATGACTGTAGAAATCTTTAAAGTATTCCATGTCAGAGATTCAATAATCCCTTGACACATTTCACATGTTTTAATTTATCTTGCATGCTATAAAAGCAGCACTCACCACCCTTCATGACTGCAGACCTGTCAGAAATGAAGTGACAGAGGACCCATCAAAAAGACCCAGGAAGCAAATAGTGAATAAGCAGTATGTTGTAGGCTTTTTCTGGGGGGGCTTGAGGTAAGCAGCCTCCAAGGCTGGTCCTGTTTATTACCACAGGACCATCAATACTATTTATTATTGCACCACAATAAGATAAACCCACTACTCCCATTACACACTCGACTCTCCAAAGGTAGTGAGCAATGAGACACAGTAAACAGTGTCCATTCAGAGATATATTGAGGGCAAAAGTGTCAATCCTGTTTACTAAATAATTGAGGAAGTGTTTCATCCAGTAGAGGACAACTAGGGAGACCAAACCAAACTGAGTTCAGTGACATCTGCTTTTTTGAAATATGGCCATGCCATAATCTATAAGTATAGATCCCAGTAACTTAAACTAACACTGGAGACAGAACCAATCCCTGCAGAGTTAAATGGCACATCCTGGAAAACCTAATCTCCCATTCTGTTATCTCTGTGCACTGATCAGTCCAGGCCACACGCACACATGCCTACAAGAATGAAGAGTATGGTTAGCAGAGTTCTATGATTCGCTGTGCTTAATGCATGGCAAAATACGAAGGACACTTGCCACTGAGCATTTTGGATGGCACACAAAACCTAATCTGAGATTTGAAAGCAGCTTCAGTTCAGTAGTCATATTTTAGAAAAAGGTACGAATGAAGAAACATGTTTTATAAAATAGTCAAGCTACCATTTGCAAGACAAACAAGTTTAGTGCAGTGGCATACCTCTACTGACGTTTATAAGGGTTGCCGTAGGCTTCATCAACTGAAGTTCTCTGGTTCCAATCAGCTTGTGGGTTTCAGGCGTCAGGTTTACCACCAGCATCACAAAGTCTGATTGGCTCAACAATTCGTCAAGCTTTTCACAGTATGTGGCACCAACAGCCTCTTCCTCTTCTTCTGTCCTGAAATTGCATGGTCATCATTTACAGACTTAGATCAGTTACATCAAGTACATCTTTGTAAATTTTCAGTCAGGAAAGCATCACCTAATGTGCAGTTTAGAAAAGTGTATCTTGATCTGAAAGGTTACTTTGTTCCTAAATCACATTCCCCTAAACGTTTGATTAATCTAATCCTTGTAGCTTTGTATGCCTGTCTTCCTTCCATCAGCAGTACCAATTACCAGTCAACTCTTCAATGATGCCCTGCAAAGTGGCTTTTAGTAACATGGAAAAATGGAAAGAAAGAAAGAAAGAAAGAAAGAAAGAAAGAAAGTCAGGCAGGAGGTAATATACACCATATGAGCATTGACCTGACAGAGGGCAGTGGTAAACATAAGCAAACTCAACCCATTAAGCATGGAACCTCAGTGAACAGTCCTTGTTTAATTTACATACTTACACAGTGCCGTAAACTTCAGCTATGCCTTTTTTCATTGGTCCAGCATCCAAGTAAGTAAAGAGCACATATTCAGGCCCCATGATGTTGCCTTTTGAATATTTCAGAATGTTACTGTGCACCGGAAAAAGCAAGAATTGGTAGAGTCAATATTGACTGTGAATCCACTATGACAGAGAGAAACCAGCATATCAAGTTGTTGCTTGGATTTAGATGTGATGGTGAAGCAGGCTATTATATATTATACAATACTTTCTCACTGATTTTATGCTGCCTACTTTTCAATTTGTGCAGACACTCATAGCTATTATACAGAAACACATTTGACTTCTGGTGCTGGTATTTCTATGATCATTGTTAGGGTTCTGTTCGGGCTTATTTAATCTGCAAATTGAGATTTACATTATTTCTGCTGATTGCTTGATAGTTTGGCTCACTCTTACTGGAATCTTCCAGTAAAGCTGCACCCCATCAGCGTACTGATGGTTCTTAATGCTCAGGCTGGACAGGGGCATGCCGAGTGATTTCATAAAGAGGAAGACAGAGCCTGGAGGAATCCCACATTGCCATAAAGGTTCTTTAAGATCTGGAGACCTTCATTTGGAGATGTCGGTGTCTCTAGGATGCTTGGGGATGAACCATTTCAGGAGCGTACCTTTGAAGTCCATTTGTTTAGAAAGTTTTGAGTAGGTATAGGGGTACTCTTCCTCAGGTTTAACCAGGGCAGTGTTCTATTAAACAGTTTAAAGAGCGCACCTCTAACCATAGTGTCTCATGTCATCAAGACAAAACATAATACTGATGTTACTGCATATCTAATTATCATATCATAACAAATTGCATCATTAGTCTTTGCTTCTTTCCTGAAGTATATATATCCTTGATGGCTCTTAGAATTCCATTATTCAGAAGGCACCACCATCAAAATAAATCATTCACAAACTTTCTGAAATGCCATTTCTGACAAGTTTGTCTTAAAAACAAAGAAGCTGGAAGAGTACCTCTGGAGCAACATAACCAACAACCAAATTACAGAGAACACTTTGATCAAATTGAAAGGAGAAGACACACAATAATCTCCGCCGCCTTTCAAAATGCCCCAAGGCACCGAACGCAAAGACCTGGTTTAATCAAGCAAGCCATCAATCTCTCCATCAGACCCCTTTTTGATATGATTCTTCACATTTCGATACTTGTGCTTCTTTGCGGGCAACAGGCAACTGAGCTATTCCCCATTGGTACAGAAGGGACTCATCAGTCAACTCATTGACCTTGATGCTCTGATTGTGCTGAGTGACTCGACATTGAAGTTGATGATGACCTTGAAAAGTCAGAACCTTGAGTAATCGAACATTGTAACGAGGATTCTTTCAGATCTTATTGGGCTTCATTTGGAAAAGCTGGTGTCTGCTGGATGCTTCTGGGTAAACCATTTCAGAACTGTATCATCAGAGGCCACTCAAATAGAAATTGTTGAGTAGGTGCAGCTGCTTTACTCTGACAAACACAGCAGACAAGCCATGGAGGATGAGAGACCTTGGACCGCTATTATCGATGATGAGGGAGCAGGCCTTTAATGGCTACTATAGCACGCAACAGGGGGCTATAAGGCTATTAGAACATGCCACCACTAGACTGTACTATGTTATAATTAGTAAAACAAACAAATCCCCTCAGGTTCCCTGAGGTCTTTGTTCACAGGAACAGCTGTAAAAGGAAAATATTAGGAATGTTGATGCTCCGGGCTTCTACCAGCCATTAGAAGCCTGGAGCACTCAATTGTCTTCAATGGAGCACTCTACATTCCAATGTTCTAATTTAGCCTTAGCGCCCGCCATACTGGGCTCTACCAGCCATTAAAGTCCTTTAACAAGGGAGCCGTCCTTTAATGGCTGGCGGAGCCCTCTACGGAGGGCTCTAAGGCTATTAGAACAATCAGTGAGGTCTTTGTTTACAGCAACATCTGTAAACAAACATTGGAAAGTTGGAGCTCCGGGTTTCAACAATAGGCTCCCGGGGGATTGTCTCCAGGCTGATAGAGTACTTGCAGATATCATTACCCTCCATCATAGTGCTGCTAAGTTTCTGGCTTCAGATAGATATGTTAGATCTATATCATGAATATGTGGAACAATCATGTCACCAATTCGGAATCTTCAATAATCTAAGAGTCCAACTGTGTATCACCTGCATGATCAGCGATAGCCCCTCCATGCTTCACACCCGAGCTAACATTGATCCTTGTGGATTTAATAATAGCAGTGCAAAAAGCTTACTTGATGCAATAGTTAGGGCAGCAGACTGAATATTCCAAAAAGAACTGTTTTCGACCGTCCTTGAGTCTCAAGGAATTCTCTGTGAATGTGTTAGTACTTTGCAACTAAAACAGAACCATTCATATCTCAGCTGAAGAAAAAGGCCAAGTTGATTCAAACTTGGTAGAGCCAGCAAAAGCATGTTTTGCAGCCACAATGTTGCACGGATGGATATCAGTTAAAAGTACAGAGCCTTATTTAGAGTTTGGTGAATGGTATACAAGTTCAAAATGTAATGGATATCCCGTCGGTCCTATTACAAGTGCCAAAGGCTATAACATACTTGTACTTCAGCGGACATGAAATCCACCATGGTTGTGACAGTGTATCCTGTAACTCAAATTCAAACTATAAATCAGGCCCATAGCCCTCAAAGCAAGCATTAAAGTGGCACTGCACTGAACTATGATTTGGTTCAATCTGGAAGTCCCAGTATGCCATGATTTGATTAAAGGTGCATTAAACCTTAATGGTTCACTTACTTTACCAAGTCCAGTTTGATATCTTTGGTAGTAAATTACTTATAGTTAGAACTTTATCTGTTAAATGAGATCTCAATATCCATGATAAAATTGTCACGTTGAGAGATACAGCAGGCCAACCACATGAAGTGCACATCAACTAATGGCCTAATTCACAACCTGACTTTTGTAGAACGAAAACTAGTACTACAACAGTACTGCTCACAAACTTCAAAATGCAACTCATAAACTTCTCCACCTCACCTTTCTTTTCTGCTTGCAGATCTTCACCATGTTGGCGGACACCTCTGCATATGTAGGTATACTACTTAGGGCCCGATTACGATTCGGGCTGGAACAGCTCCGTCGGTCAGAGAGTCCTCCAGCCCGCATCTTAATCGGCTGGTCGGATTCCTTTCCGACCGACCCATTTTGATGGGGTTGGTCAGAAGGGAATCCGAATAGTTTTTCTGAATGGCTTCCAACGTGCTTGGAGAGCCCGTCCGCCATTCAGAAACCCTGCAGTAATCCCTCAGCCAGCTCTTTCCGGCTGAGGGATTATAATGGCAGATTCACACTGCCTTTCTGTGCTGGGCTTTCCGACACAGAAAGGCATTGGGAATCTGTCTTTGGATGCCCCCAGTAGGGCCCTCATGGGCGCAAGGCCACCGAATGGTGGCCTAGGGGTCACCTATGGTGCACCCTTGTTGATCCCTGCGCCCGGTGGCAGGTACCTTGAGGTGCCTGCTATGGGGTGCAGGTATGAACTGCACCTCTGCTCTTTGCAATGAGAGCATGCATTCCATTCAGAATGGATGCTCCCATTGCAAAGTATAGGACTACATTCTACTTCCGGGGCTGGAACCAACAACAGGAGGTCGTTCGGTTTCAGTTCCAAACCAATCTCAGACGGAATCCGGTCTGTCCGACATTGGAATCGGCCCCTTAGTTGTAAATGTGGGAGCAATGAGTTGGAGTGGTGGGAAAATGGGGAATACTTACTGCTAATTGGGAGAGGTTTAAGGAACTTTAAGGAAAGGTTCATCAGGCGCATACTAATATAAAGCATACCACAAAAAGTAAGCAATTGCAATTTGCAAAATTGACTTGTAAAGTTACTACAGCCCAAACTTTTTTCATAGAGACTCAGTTGTACTAGAGCTTAGCCTTGGAGTAAGCCAAGTAACACACATGACGAATCACCGGTACTGCAAAACAATCTCATAGAACACATTGGCGGCATGAAATTAAAATAACACCCTATGAGAACTAATATTAAATTCATTATAATATTATGGTATTTAACATTATATATATTTTTTATTAAGTGATAAAAATGATATATAGTTGTTGAGTGTTATTTAATTTTTATTTATTTCATTAAGAAACATAATTTAAAAATAAAATGTAATTTAATTTCTCAACATTTTATTGACTTTACATAGAGAGCATAGAGAGCATACATACATAACGCCAGAAAACACAGCAATTGTTAGGCCACATATTCTCCCCAACCATAACAGTCCTGTGAGTACATGAGAAAAGTTCTGTGGGTCTCCATCAACTTTTCCAATTCCTTCCCCATGGGCTCAGGTCGAAAGCAGATCTGCCCAAGGTCCGGATTTCATTGTCCAATGTTTGGGTCAGGATATTGTGTCTTTCCAGGACAATCCCTCTGTGGCTTGCCCAGTCAGCCCAAATTCTATTATGTTTTTGCAGGCACCCCCTGGCTGCATAAACGGGGATCTTCAGGCTCATGTAGTGCTCCAAGCCCATTTTCCAACACTGCAGGGCCAGAGGGTCTGCACTTTTACATGCTTTTGGTATGTCCCTTCTGGCTACAGCTAGGCCCAGCCATTTGAGGGCGTTTCTGATGTCGGTTGCAGTCTATTTCTGTAGTGATATGCGGCATAGTAAATGTAGGGTCTCTGGGCATTCTCCACCCCAGCACTTGTTCCAAACATTCAAGCACATCCTCCAAAAAGGGAAGGAGCTGCCCATAAACTCACACAGTATGCAGTAGGTCTCCTCCCCTTACCCCACATATCTAAATTACATTTTAAAAAATTTACATTTTCAATAAAAGAAATAAACGTTTAACCAAGTTTAATGAATATTAAATAAAAATGAAAATGTTAGTGAGGTTGAATATTTTCTTATCAATTATTGTTAAAAATTATTATTTATTTATTGAATTAATATATTTAAATTATGTTCATATTTAATATACATCTAATTTATGAGTTGCTGTGGTGTAACATTTTATTTTATTTTATTATTTACAGGCTAGTATAAGTATTTTAAATAAATTACATTTATATTATACATTAAAATGTTTGTTTCTTAAAAAGAAAATAATGCACATTATTACATTTTCCACAGAGCAATTTCCACCACAGTGAGATAACTAACAACAGTTGAAAAGTTCCTAGAAGTGACTTTAAACATGTAAATTATGTTGTAAGAGGCTCAAAAACTTCATTTGAGGGTAGAAGTCTACACTTGTATTAAGTGTAAATCTCCATTCAGAAACAGTGAATAACCAAAAAGTGGAGTTCTACCTAGTTGTACAAGTGAATATATATGTGAGTAAATCTATAACTGTACATGTACCTTTCTGAATCATTCCCAAAGTATTTTACCTTGCAATACATCTACAACACATAATTGCAGACTAAGAGGACTTTCTAGAATTAGTTTATTATTTATTTTTGTCCTCATTCTTCCAATTCTCTTGTTGGTGATACCCTATTCCCATTTGCCAGATGCCATAGCCAGGGATAGGGCCATCCCATCCAAGAAAAAGCTGTTTCCACTTCCAACCCTTCACTAGTATGCCCATAGCAAAGAAGGGACCGGAACCGACAGCGATTATTTGGCTTAATCATTGGACCCCCTGGGACTTTGACTCCAATCAACCAACATTGTCCATACTTTCTCCTTACTACTAGGATCACATGCTATGTCGAACTGACTTGTAGATATTATATTTTTATTACAATCAGATTGAAGGGGGGGAGTCCTCATTTCCAGGATCTGCATATCTCCCGTCTCCCCAATAAGATTGTGTAAAAAATGATTCTTGAGATAACAGTGTTAGGTCGATTAGAACAGTCCTGACATAGTCCAAAGAATATGAGCATAGGGCTTACCATGACTTGTAGGCCCATTACTTCCGTCAAAAACTTACACAGCTCGATCCAATAATCGGTAATCCTGGGACATGTCAAAAAATATATGCATATCATCCTCCAGGGGGTACAAATATCTTGGGCATGCATGCTGAGTTCCTGTGACTCTTGATAATTTTGCTGGGGACCAATATACTCTGTACATAGTGAAGAGATGATTCCGCTTAAGAAAGGTGGGTTTTACCACTGCTCTGAGCATTGCAAAGGAGTCAAGCCAACCCTCCCTGACCTTCAGATTTACTAAATCTTCTGCCCAAAGTTTTAAAATTTCTGTGTCCAATTCATCATCCGCCTCTAGCAGAGTACAATACCACAGAGAAACTTCCTTTTTAATGGGACCAGTTTTCATCGCCTGATCTAACCAGGAATCCTCCTCTTCCTCCTCCCAAACCTGTCTTTCCCATCAGGAGGAAACTAGATAATATTTAAATCTGGTTAATTGACCCCTATTGCATTGACTCAGGATTTCCCAGCTACCTAAAGATGACTCCGACTTAAGATCCCCTCACCGGGACATCCCTGCAGCTTTCAAGGGAAGACTGAGCTGATCCTTTAGACACTCAGGGGTTCCTGGTGAATCCCAGATCGGCGCCTTGGAAGAATAGCACAGGACTCCAAGCTTTTTCCGAATGAAGACCCACATTCTCAAAACCCCCAACAAAATAAATCTTCAACCTCACTTTCTTAAAAAACTTTGAGTCTCCGTATTTAAACAAAACCTGATCCCATCCGTCCCTCAGTCCACTCAGCATAGGCCCAAAGAGTGTTCCTAATGATGACCCATCCACTTTATTTAAAAACATGCGAAAGTTCTTAAAATGAAATGCATATCAATATGTCTTAAGATTCGGAAGAGCCAGCCCCCCCTTCTCCAACCTCCTCCTTAGCTTTTCCAGGATATGCTTGATCCATTTGAAGACCAGATAAAGCTACCTATCTTCCCTTGCAATTTGGCTATCACTCCTTTAGCAAAAGGTAGGGGTATAGAGTTAAAAAGAAATGTAATCTTTGGGAGGACAATCATTTTAATGAGGTTAACCCCGCCATATATGTTTAGGGGTAAATTCACCCACCTAACCAACAATCTCCCGATCTCCTGACTTATCTTCTTCCAGTTTACACGAGGTACTTCTACTAGCTTCTGCATGACTATGAAACCTAAATAGCGCATTTGTGACTTAATCCCCAGAGTTTGTCTAGGCTGGTTCCATTCCATAATTTCCATCTTTCCTTTATTTACCTTGTACCCAGATAGCTTCCCAAAAATTTCCGCCTAAGCCATTAAATTAGGAATAGCCACCTCAGGGTTAACAGTATACAGTATAAGATCGTCCACTTATAAAGCCAGTTTTGCCACTAAACCTGTAAACTTAAACGGGGCAATGGTATCATCCATTCTAATCAAAGAAGCAAACGGCTCAATATAAAGATTAAATAAAAGCGGGGACAGGGAACACCCCTGCCTAGTTCCCTGAGTTATATTGAACCAATCTGATAGCTCCCTGTTGACCAATACCCTGGCTCTAGTCAAACAGTACAGATGTTGAACTGTCCTTATTATACTCTCCGGGAACCCAAAGATCTTTAAAACCTCCCAGAGATAGGGCCAGTGGACTTGATCAAACGCCTTAGCGGCATCGACAGCTACGACAGTTACGGGTAAATTAAGGGCTTCCCCAAATCGATGGCTCCCATCATCCAAAAAGTAAGCTAATTGAGCTGCCTCCCGGGGATAAATTCTCTCTGATCTGGATGAATAACTGATTTAATAATCCTGGCGACCCTAGCGGCCAATATACCCAAAAAAACCTTATAGTCGGTGTTCAAAAGTGATATTGGCCTATAGGGGTCTACTGCCAAAGGGTCTTTATTGGGTTTCAGGATAAATGTTACTGTGGCTTCCACCCAGGACAACAGGACCTTTTCCCCTTCCAGCAATATTGTATTGAATAAGCATTTCAGCACTGCTAGCATGCTATCAAGAAGGCAAGAATATATCTCCACCGGTAGACCGTCTGGGCCGGCCGCCTTCTACCTAGCCATCTTTCTCAGCTGTACCCGGACTTCATCCTCCGTTATCTCGGCCATTAGGGCCCTCCTTTGGTCCTCCTTTAATTTAGGGAGTTCGGTCTTCCCCAGCCAGTCCTCTATGTTCTGCTTTCCTGGCGAAATGTCGTCTTTGTATAGCTGACTCATATACCTACGGGCTTCCATGCCTATTTTTGAGTTAGTATCTAATAGGGCACCTGTTTCTTCATCTCGTAGACTACCTATTAAATTTCTAGATTTATCTACTTTGGCTTTCCAGGTTAGAAGCGAGCCACTCTTCTCCCCATATGCAAAATGTTGTAATTTACTAACCCTCCATCAATCTAAAAGTCTCTTATCGAGAGCTCCTTGATATTCCGCTTGAAATTGTTCTAATTCTTTGGCCAACAAAGAAACTTTACTAGAGCCCTCCAATGATGCCTTTTGGAGCTCCTGTTCCTTATATTTAATCTTTTTGGAGAGTTCTTCCTCTTGCTGTTTCAAACTTCGCCTCTTTCCCACCATTATAGAGGTGCCAATAGCTCTTAAATACGCTTTGAACGAGTCCCAGATAATTTGAATTTTTGCTGATCCCATATTAGCTTGAAAGAAAACCGAAACCTTGTCCCTTATATTTAATACCACTCCTTCATTTAACAGACTTATCCTGTCCATCTTTTTGTGCCAATCTTATTGTAATGCCTCAAGGAAAAAAACCTAACCGAATGATCTGAGAGGATAGCAGGCAAATGTTTGACCTCTTCCAACACTGTTAGCCCCTCCCGATCTACTAGAAAATAGTCGATACGGGAGTGGTGGCCATATTTTTTGCTGTAAAAGGTAAAGTCTTTTATCCCCTCCCATCTTGCTTCTCCAAATGTAGCTCCTGAATTATGGTCTTGATTACCACAGATGTTTTGGGTGGACTAACATATTTAACTTTGGAGGTTCTGTCTAAATCCTTATTCTGTACTATATTAAAATCGCCTCCGATTATCACTGGAGCATTAGCCAGTAATAAACGGGCTTCAAGCTTAATTAAGACATCTGGGACATCCTCATTCGGACCATAATAATTGGCACAGGCTATTGGAATCCCTTTTATCCACAGGTTGGCTACCAACCATCTCCCAGAGAAGTCTGTATGATAGTTTTCTAATTTGATAGCGAGATTACGTCATATTATAACTCTTGTGCTACTTCTTTGGTCCGAACACACTACTTCCTGGAACCAGATCAATTTGTTAAATGCGGCACCACACTCACCCTTTTCTAAGTGAGTTTCTTGGAGCAGAATGACACTAGCCTCGCTATTTTTAAGAAATTGCGAAACCTGAGCCAATTTCTTCCTGGATCTCAAACCGTTCACATTCCAGGATATGAAATAAACCAGGTTTTTACTCATAATTATATTTTGATGCCCGCCTCCGAAACGACCCCCTTAACCTTAGCCTATACTCATAACCCACTCCCGCCCTGATAAAAGTCAGAAGCCCACTCATTTTGATTAGAGTCACACTACCATATGACAGAATAAGGACATTTTTTTCTTTTTTTCCCTTATGCTCCGACCACCCAGTGCACCCCACCACCCACCCACCTTGGGGAACACTCCTTCCTATCCCTAGGCGACAAAATCGCCTTTTGAGAAACCCCTGAGCTAGAAGAGGGAGAATCCAAACCAAATGTGAAATACTAAGTGTAAGGGTAACTAATACTTATAAATAAGATTGATCTTCGAATCCCTATTTATGTCTTTATTCTGAACCTTCCATCTGCGTCAACAGGGAGTTCACATCTTCTGGATCTCTCATAGTGTACATTTTATTCCGCCACATTATCTTCAGCATTGCGGGGAACTTCATCTGTACCTGGGCCCCCTTGGAACATAGGCCATTGATTTTTGCACTCAGCTCCCACTGCCTCTGGGCTGTTCTCTTACCCATATCAGATTGAATTTGATAATTGAGATCTCCAAACTTCAAAGAACGATCCTTCAGAGCGTGCCCCAGCACTAACTCCTTGACTGAGAACGAGAGGAAGTTTATCAGAATCTTCCTTGGGGTTTTCCTCCCAGGGTGTAACCTAAATGGGTCTCTATGCACCCTTTGTATCTCTCTATCCCAGTCAATATCTGACCTATCCTGAAGTAGACCTCCCAACAACCTACACACAAAGTTTTTGATGTCATCTTTTTCAGAATTTTCAGTGCTATTCAAGAGACAGACATTATTACACCTGGCTTGCAATTCAAGTCTCTCCAGGTCCTCTTGTAGCATCATATTTTGTTTTTTAAGCCCCATAATTTCACTAGTGTTTACAGCCGTCGCCGCTGCCAATGACTTCACATCGCCTTCTAACGCTGTGGTCTGTTGAGCTAGTCTATCAATTTTTTGTTCAAGTATCCCGCATTTTTCTTGAATATCCTTCTAATTATAATCAGAAGTCTCAAATTTAACCAAGATGTCTTGTCTCAAAGTATAGAGCAGATCCACCAGCTGATTTTCTGAGGAAGAATTTCCCTGCGGGCTATGATCTGATCCCGAGCTCTGACCGTTACTCGGGCTGGGACTTTTACTTTCATTGCCCTTACGCATTGTATCATTCTGAATTACTTGTGTATGGGATATGATTTCTTTTTGGTTTTCTGCCAATGGGGAGAAATGGTTTCCCAGCCGTAGTGGCGCCGCCTTGTGTGGTTTTTCCACAGCCTTATTCCCCACTCCGTCTACAGACCCGGTGACCTGCTCCATGATTTTAAAATAGGACCTGAAAGAGGGGGGAGGTTTAGAGGAAGAACGTGTTTCCCTAGGCCCACACCTTTTGGGTTTCCCAGATCCTCTGGTTGCTTTTTTAACAGGGGTTACAGCTTGAGGCTCTCCAGCAGCAGGGACTTTTGCTCTTCCAACAGCACTTTTCTTCTCAGGCACAGAGCGCAAAAGATACCAGTTCCGTGCCGGCAGAAATTGCACCTCCCTAGCCGCAGCCGCAGCAGTCCCTATTGCCTTTTTCTCCCCTATGGAGGCTTGGGTTGTGAATCCCCTACCATGATCACTTTCTGACTCCTCGTTCATCAAGTTCACACAGGAAGAAGAATCCTGGGAGGGGAGGTCATTTTCCATCCACCCTCACTTTACCTTGACTTTTGCGCTATATCTCTGTTGCTGTTGCCAATATTCTTCAGGGAAACGAAGGACCGCTCCCTCTCAACTTGCTGCCTGTTCGTGGCAAACTATATCTGTGCCTTTCCTGTAATTTGCCACCAAGGTTACAAGTGCATAGGTGGCTATGCAAGCTCTTGCCCTCTTGAGCCCGCTCAGCGCCGCCGCCGCCTGGGATCTCCAGGAGAAACGCCGCCGCCCAGCACCAGTTCCCCTGGAGGGCGGGGCTACCTTCCGCAATTGCAACCGTGTCTATGCCCATATGCAAACAAAAAACACTCACGTTGCTCACTTTCTGGTTTTTAGCAATGCCGCTACTGCATACCGCACCGTTACCCGTTACTGTATGCTTGATTCTCCGCTTCTTCGCTCAGGAGCTCTCGCGACCGGCATCAGCCAGCCACCATGTTCCCCGATCACGTGACCCACGTGCCTCCCAAAATTAGTTAATTATTATCTTATATCTTTATATATCTATTTTAGGGCCAGATGTAGGTAAAATCAATTTTTCGATTCCTTAATAGCGAATTTTACAGATTCGCTATTAAGGACTTGCAAAGTTGAATATAGGTAGGAATCGCTAAAATATTAGCGATGCCTTAATATTCCTTACTAGCGAATCGCAAATTGAGATTCGCTAATAAAGAATACCTACCCATTTATTCCTATGGGCTAGGAGGTCCATAGGAATGAATGGGAAGACATCCTCACTTTGCGATTCGCTATTAGTGAATCGCAAATTGCGGTTGCAATTTCATGGGTGCAAGGGTTCCGAAAGGACACCCTGTTGTACCTCTGAAATGTACATGTGTGCACATGTGGTGCACATACATGCCCTAAGGGCATGAATGTGTGCCACATGGCACTTTTAAAAATGCAAAAAAGTGCTTTTTTAAAGGAAATCGCTAATTGCCACCAACTTGAAGTTGGTGGTAATTAGCGATTCCTTAAGGCTAAAGTGCACTTTCTTTTGTGCTACTTACATTGCATTTAAGGAATTGCAAATTGCGATTCCCTAAATGCAATCGCAAAATAGGGAATCGCAATTTTTGCGATTCCTTATTTTGCGAGTAGGTTTAATCTTACCTACATTGCTCAAAGCCAAATTGCGATTGCAAAGGCCGAAATTCTGTGAATTTCGGCATTTGCGATCGCTAATTGGCTTCCTACATCTGGCCCCAAGTTAGGTATTCTTCTCCAAGAGTCTTCATTGTAAAATGACATAACCAGACCAACAAATACTGGATCTGTGATGGCAAATCAGTAAAATGTAGAGCTCATTTTTAGGTTTGACCGACATAAAAGATTGTTTAATTTTTTCTGCCAGTCTTTTGACAATAATACAAAATAATAATCCTTAAAGGGGCTTCGGGTCAGCCCTCTCTGGACGTTGCTTTACTCAAGTTTACTTCACATTATGGATCAGCCCTTACTAAGCATATATAGAGTGGGTCATCCCCTCCTCAGGCAAAGTTTTTCATAGAGACATTCATAGTTCAGCCCACCCAAAGGACAACCATTTGGGCTTGAAGAGTAAGGGAGTGTGAATGAGTGCATTTTTCTGCTTTTCATACGCATCCACATCAGAAAGGGACAGCATCAAGAGGCAAAGGAGTTTGACTCCAGCCTACATGGATGTATAATACACTGGCTGTCCAGCAGGAATATGGGGACAGAGGTGCATCCCGGTTCTTACCCGTGAAGCGTGACTGTAGCTCAGGCTTCTCTCAGTAGCTTGTGAGCTACTGGCAGCTCTCCAGCTACCTTTGAGTAGCTCTCCTGTGTGCAGCCCAGTCTACTAAATTAGAAACTTTTCTGTGGCTTAAATAATATATTTACACAAAAACTTTAAAATGTTTATTTGAGACAAAAGATTTTGGTTTTTCAGAACTCATAAGATGATATGTGGAGAAAAATGGTTGCATTTTCAAAATTCTACTAAAGGTGAGTGATAAATCCAGTGGCGTTCAGGAAGGATATTAATAATATTATTAAGCGAATACTATGAGCATTGCAACTACGGTTGTTATGTATTACCTATGTAAAAGGATTCCAACTTGACAGAGACTTTTTTAAGTTACTGCTGGTAGCCCTGCCTGAACACTGAGGTGTCCACAGAAATGAGGGCTTGATTGCTTGAATTAATCTCAGCCACTGGTAATTAATCAGGCCTGCATCCCAATCCATTGTTATTTTGTACACCATGTCACCTCAGTTTGGATGCAGCTATATGCAAATCAGTCTTGATCCTGCTCCAGTCAGGAACAGTCACAGCTCAAGTGATCATATGGTGAAAGATACAGTACAAATATGCTAAATCAATAAATAGACGCAATGTATTGAAGGATGATGTTTGTGAAGGAACCAATTGAGTCTAAGTCAATCACACTAGCCCTTTTCCTTAAGAACAATAATTATCAAAGGTAGTGCTTCAACCTTTTGATGGCGTTTTGACCTTTTATCAAAACACTGGGGCCGTGTTCAGGACCGAAGGTTTTGTGAGCCTAAGTACCTGAATTTGAAAAAAGGAAACTGTAGAAATATTCTAGACATTCAAAAATGTCAGTAAAGACCATAAGCAACAGTATTGATGCATTGCTGATTACCTCACTCAATACATGTTCGATAACATAATTGATACCATCACTGCAACATCTGAAAAGACAAATGAAGACAACACTGTACATGGCAAGGGTGCGAGTTATAGTTACCTTATGGCACAAGTTATAGTTACTTGAGGTAACTATAAGTGGTGAATTTCAATAGTTTTGTTAATTTAAAATGGTGTGCTTCAACTGACATTCTCACAGTACTATAATGTCCCTTTAGCCTTTTCTTTTTTCAGTGAATTTCCAAATAAGATATTATTACAATTCCTAACTATAACATAACATTTACTATAACATAACTTTAACCTTTATTTTTTCAGTGAATTTCTAAGGAGCTTTTTTTAATATACAGTAAGATATTATTTCAGTTCCTAAATATAGTCACTTTAATGTTTGTTTTTTGCAGTGATTTTCTATTTTTTTAATGTAAAGTAAGATGTCCATCACACTGCGCGGAGTGGGGCTGGGCGCAAACCCCTTACAGTACACGGCTGACTATGTCATGTAAAAATGTAAAAGATGTAATTTTAAGTAAGGCAGACCTTTGACTTTGTCAAAGGGTCAAAATACCAAAATCTAAAAAGTAGTTGGCCTTTTGGCTTTATCAACGGGTCAACACATCAACATATATAAAGCAGACCTATTGGCTTCGTCAAAAATACATCAATAACCATAATCATATGCATATTTAACCAATTCACACATTTAAATGTATAATAATAGTGATTGTCACAAAATCTTTTCAATAAAACACTATATAGAAAAATAAACATGTCTTTGAATCGTTTTTTAACATTTTTCAAGCGACAAAGTGCAGTTATACAACCAACCACAAGAGGTCTCTGCACTCCAGCTGAAACGCTTACTGTTCTCTCTCGGAGTGCTTTAAAAAATATATAGTAAACTCTCTTGGGGTCAAAGATTCAGTGACCCATGAGACTTACTGTGTGTTTCTAATGTTGCTGGGGAGCTCTTGCACTCCCTCCAACCCTCCACAGGATTAAAAAAAATGGTTGGTGGTGCCCCTGCCTCTCCTAGGGGCAACATCAGTAAGAAAAATATAATTTAAAAAGACCTTGCAGGGCAATATGGGGTGCTCCTTGCATGGAACAGTGCATGATAAATGAGCAGTTGGCGCCGCTCATTTATCATTCCTTTCAATAATTTTGGTTTTAGTTGTTTCAGTCTCACCTGGGATACCAAAGGTTTATTTTAAGTTTGGGGCTGTGGGAGGATCCCCAAGTCCCTTACAGCCCCTACTGGCTCCCACCCACAGTGGGCGCTGGCGGCAGCCGACCATTTTGTTAAAGTAGGTGCCCCAGTGCCCACGCCAGTGCACCCCCAACATTTTTACTGCTGGGGGCTGCAGGAGGAGCCCCTGCCAGCTCCCAAGCCAGCACCCACGTTATTTGAAAGTGGGTGTCCATGTGCCTAACCGGGGCATTAACAACTGGTCAAGTCATTAAGGCCCACAGGAGGAGCCATCCTGGGTGCCACAGGAAGTTGCCTATGTTGTTTTGCTGTGGCCTGAGCAGGAGCAGCTTATTTCTGTGCTCCTTCGGGTGGGAGCAAAGAAGTGTTCCCTGCCTGGGAGACTGCCGGCAGGGAATAAAGTTTACATGCTCTGCCCGCGCCCTCTCTGGCAGGGAACCTAGAAGTGTTCCTGGAGAATGGATCCCCAGGACACTGCTTTAATCGCCAGGGCAATCTACAGCTCTGAGGCTGGGACCCGATGCCCTACTCCCCTAAAAACACAGCCCACAGGGTTGGGGTCCCTAGGGCTTCTCTGCATGCACCCCTCCAAAAAATGATTTGTTTGGCCTTGGAGGATGAGGTCCGCTATGCCTTAAAGAGACTCGGGCTGCACGTTCTCTCCCCTAAATTTTATAGTCTAGTCGTCCTGAGGGATTGAGTTCCTGGGGCCTGTATGATGTTAACTGAAGGGGACCGTGTGCCCCCTCCCCTAAATTGAATGTCGGCCCAAGGGGATGGGGTCACCAGGGCATCATAATAACTTGAGGAGGGTCACCTAAAAAAAATAATTGCACCAGCCCCCTAGCCATGGCCCACCCCAAAGTTATAAGTACACTAAAAAATCAATTTCCTATGCAAATGTGGTCCTAACAATAACTACGTAATATATATCCCTCATCTTTTACATCTTCCACTCTTAAACTTCCCATAAAATCCCAATGTTCACAGCCACCAATTTCTGAGAAATTAAGTGCTATGTTCTTATAGTTTGATTGTGAATTATAGGGTTGATTATGTAGAATTGAAGGTTTAGGTTCTAGGTATGATTGTGGTTGGAGTTTTTAAATGCAATCAATCACTCTGTTTTAACATAGTTGCATATGTTCTGCATCGCTTTATTGGTATATATCCAAAATAAACAAGATATTACAAATTGAGGGATCCCAGTACTTGCTAGATGTAGAACCGTCAACCAGACAATTATTTGCAAATTCTTGGCCTCCCACCAGTGTTTAATTTGTAGAATATAAGTGCTGGTATCTTAAGATTTGCCCAGAACCCCATAGGTGGCCCTGCTAAATGTCGGGGTGCCAAATGTCATGGCTGTATACTCTTGATTTCACCTCATGCCTCTTGCACCTACCAGCCTACTCTCCCGGTTCTTTTATCTCACTTCTGCAGGTACTTTTTCATCCCTGCTTTCTCCGTGTCGTTGTCATTTTATTATTTCTTCTACCCCCTTTTTCTGCCTTTTTCTCTCTTGTTCTGCATCAGAGTCTGATGAATGAAAAATAAGGACCTGTCACCAAAAATGAGTGTCGCGGGGCTCCACCTGCAACCAACGGTAAAAATTGAACACTGCTTCCGGCAATTAAGGTGTGAATAAAAACACTACAACAGAGGACCCCACAGATCCTAAGCGTACCATATTTAGGCCTTCGGATTTATAATCATTGAGGAACATGGCTGGAGTGCCCTTAGACTTAATCAAACTGGGACCAGAGCATATCTGTCCTACTGGACAGTTTTGTGTATTGCAGCACATCACACATTTTATTTGAATAGGTGTACATGTTGTACCAGCTGCTTCGTACAAGGTATTTATAGCATGGAGAAAATCCGTGCCAGCAGATCAGGTGATCAGGTGTTCCAAAGTTTCACAGAAGGTATTTGCAAGTACCCATGAAAAAGGAGGACCCCTCAGACCAATGTTCCCTCTAATTTGTATTCCTCTGTGTGCAACAGTGCAAGATCTCTGTGCACTGCAGCCAAGGCTGTGTGTGCCAAGCACGCTCAAAACTTTTGTTTATAATGAGATCGAGAATAAGTGCTTTTCACCCTCATAGCTCTAATTAACAGGGTTGTGAGACAGTTTTGCAGTGTGGAGACTGATCATCATAACATTAATTGCTTACTCTAGTTGCACTTATACCCCAGGATTAGACAAGGACAGGACAATTTAAGATTTTACTGAATATTCTTGATTGGAGCATTGATCATTTGGTGGGGGATTGCTGAAAGACTATACAAGAGAATATAGATTTTGCAAGTTGACAATTGCATAGCACAGTTTTGATGTAGATCCTAATGATTAATGTATTTTCCAAGACAAAGTGTGTGAAGTCTGCCCATCCATGCAAAACATAAACTGTGGGAAAGGGTGGCTCAGACAAGTAAAGTGCCATCACTTGATGTGTGAAACATTTGCCTCTCTCGTGATCCTTTTCATTCTCCCAGTGGTGATAAACTCTATCAAGGTCAACTTTGCCATTTTAGAGATAGGCCTTCGTCCTCATCAGCATAACCAAGTAATTCTCCACGAGTCTAATTCTTGATTTAGACTTGATAGTGTTCATTAGACTGAATCCTCTTTCACAGTCTGTACTTGATGACTGAAATGTTGGAACGTGGCTTACAAGCCACACAATGCAAAACATGCTATTGGTTGAACATTCAAGAAATGCGGATGGTATATGTCAATAGCACTCAGCAAACCTGAGAAAGGAAAGATAAAATGTAGTTCTTGTGTACATTTAGCAGCTTGTATGTCTGCTTTCGTGACAGACAGATTGTCAAGGCTAGCAACTATGGTACTAATGGCATGGGAGCAGGAAAACGCTAGTTTCCAATGCCCCTCTGGGAACCTCCCTGCTTAGTATCTCAATAAACCATTGCAGGTAAGTACCAAGGGGGGAAAGGGGAATGGGGCAGAGAAGAGACAGCTCCCAACACTCTGCTTGTTCTGCCAATCTTCTATTCTTCTTCGTAGTGTTCTTGTAGTGCTAAAACACATATGTAATGTAACTTTACTTTTTAATTTATCTAGTAATTACTTACATTACTTAACATTTAAGGTTGCTTGCCTTGCCAGGATATGATTGGGAGCCTACTTCTCTTCTTACTTCTATTTTTGCTTTCTTCTTTATTTATGAAGAGAAGTGCAGTTCAGTAATCTTTCTTTCTTCTTTTGCAGGGACGACCAGCGCCTATCCTGCTTCAGCTTCCTTCACAAGGAATGATAAAGGTAAGTCTAAGTTTTATTTATTTAATTCTGTAATGGTGTGCCTCTAATTTCTATTAGTATACTTACAGTGTGTTGAACTGAACTGGCTGTATTAAATGGGGTTCTGGGAATTCATGTCTCTGCCTTTCTTTCTTGTACCACAGATTTAGTTAAGGCTTTTTAGCTTCGTAGTATAAATTGCAGTAATGTGTTTTTTAAATCTATTTTCCCTTAAGCTCTTCATGTGCTTGGAAAGCGTCTTGGTTTATGGAGCGCTAATTATTACACACAAATATCTCTGACTCTGGTAGGAAGTTATTTGTTTAAGGGATGTCATTATTATGTTAGTTTTAATCAGCTCTTCATGTCCTAGAAAAGAGCCTTGATTTATGGTGTGCTAATTGTCACACTTGAATAACTTTGACTCTGGCTGAAAAGTATTTGGTTTAAAGAATATTCCTTTTTATTTAGTTGAGAGGAAACATGGTGTGTTAAAAGAGAAGCCCACGTTATAGATATTTTGACTCAGCTGACTGAACACAGATGAAATTGGATGCTTGCATTTCTTACTGGTAAACACTGTGTGTTGAAAGGTCACGCCCGCGTTCAGGAGAAACAAAATGGTTCTGACATAATCTGTCTACTGAAAGCCTCTGAGAATACAACTAAGGTTTAGAGGGGAACTGAGGAAGTAGTTTTAAATACTTTTATTTCACCTCTATCCTCCCGGTGATATTTAGAATCTATGCTATTAGCTTTCCACATAAGTATTTCTTTTTTACATGACAAGAACTAAACAGTTCATTGACCTTGACTCTGGGAATTTTACCAACCGTCGAATCTAAACCGGGTGTGCACGCAAACTTCCCTGACTGACTTCCATGACACCCATGTATATTGGTTGCTCTTCCCTGAAGTACTTCGGTGAAGTGCACAGTGGAATCTTGGAGCGCGCTTCACCAGTGTGTGATTAACCTAAATGACTAGACTGCTACACAGCGATATGCTGCAGCAGAGTGGAATGTTAGCGGCCATGTTGGAATTTCTACGATGCCAACTTGCTCTCCAACTCCAGGGATTAAATGCTTTTTGATGGTTTTGTGAGGGGGAAATGGTGGCCAGAGTATAATAAGGAGGAAACCTATTGTGAGTCCTGACACAGATGCATCATATAGGACCTGTACAAAACCACAAAGTAATGTAGAAGGCTGACAAAAGAGAAACATAAGAAATACTGAATTACCCTGACCATCCCCATTTCAGTACTTTTTAATGCACTGACCCCACAATATAGCAGGAGAAGGAATACCTCACAGTAGAAGTGGACAAGCCAAGAAAATAATGAGTAGAACAGAGCCAAGGATTGGCTCTAGCTATAAATCATTCAACACAAATGTTAGAGTAGTATAAGGAGCATTACAAATTCAGGAAAGTATTTTCTTAACACACAGAAATGTTTCACCTTACAGTCCTGGCCCTGGCTTAATGAATGCTACTGAACTAAGAGGGAAGTCCATTATCATGTATACATTAGTTGGTGGCTTGATTTGTGCTATAGCTGGAGAAATCATATAGACTATTAAATCAAAAACACCAAGGTTTCTATATTCTGCACATCTTGTACTCATGTTTTTGAAGGTGGTCTTGTAATAATGAACAAAATGGACGTGCGGTGAAATAAAGTATTTTCATTGGATCTCATAATTTGGTGGAGCAGGGATTATTGTGCTCCAAACATAGACAAGCATTAGCAAAGCCAAGAGGCCTGGTGCTAGCCTCTGCCTCAGTTTTTTTCTGTTTTAGTTTTTCAAAAATACTTTTGGTGGTAAGCTGGTGTGCCCACATCAATCTACAAAAATTTGAACAACCACAGTGTTTCTTGGTCTGCAAATAACACACATTACTAGTTCCTGGCTCTGAAAATAACTACTTTTTGTGTGGCTGTACTCCTGAACAGGCATCATGTTGTAACTTACAGTGAAGTGAGCCAATGGCTGAAGAGAACTGACTTGTTGCTCCATTATACATGCTGGAACAGGTGGAAGAAAAATGTGAATGACACATCAACAGACTAATGGAGAACGCCTGACTGAAAAGCCCTATAACTATGTATCATACACAACTTTCATAAAATTAAAAGGTCTTGGATAACACCAGACCTAAAAAAACAAAAAAGCCAATTGCTCTGCCGTTTGCTGCTAGCCTCTTTGCTAATGCATTTTATAATGTTTTTGTAAATGTTTAGCTGCCTCATACAAAAGTCCATTCTGAACCTGAATGACTTGTCGGTTGGGGCTGGCATAGAGGAGATAGAGAGAGCACAGCAGAGTATATGGCCTGAAAGTGTGTGTATCATTAGCAAGACTGTAGGAGAAGTTGAGTGAAAAACGTTTGTCAGTGTCTATATATTCAATGGAATTATAGTAATTGCACATTGTGTGCTGTACAAAAGCTGAACAACAATACCTAGGGCCAATAGAATTAAGCAGTGAGGAAAAGCACCAAATTATGTTACAGGGTTGACGAAATTATACGTCAGGAATAGCACAATTATGTGGCATACTACAGGACATTTTTTCTAGTGTTACTTCAGTATTTTATAATTTTTTTTACACATGGTAATCCTGTCATGGTAATGATTTCACCTCATCACTACCAGTTTACCAACCAAGTAAAGAAATAAGCAACTGAAAGATGACCAGCTAAGCTTTGCGAAGGGCCTTCGATGCACGCAAACATATGTCACAATGTTTTTTGTAACTTTTGATCCATTCAAGCTAGAACCAATTATTTTTTGGGTTAAAATCTGCAGCTTATATGGCTGATGATGAATTATGTAGCAAATCCATAATTATGCACAAAAAAAGCAGTGGCCACAGAATCGCATTATTTTAGTGGTGCTGGTAATACATTATACTTGTGATGCTGCATTGTGCCATGTGTTTGTTCAAGTCCATCCTGCACTGGTTTAGCCTAGTGATTCATGTGTTACCTAAGAGTGTGTAAAGGAAGATAAGGAGGCCCACAGATGTAGAGCAGTGGAAATCTATGCTAGGAGTTTTACAGGCTTACCGCATATTTCATAGCTCCTGTAGAAAAGTAGAGTGCCCAACAGGGATGGTGATGGGACAAAAGTGATATCGATAACTTGGATATCTATGCCACCCCTCCTCCACATTTAATTGGCAAACTGTATAGGCTATTAAACAAACACAAGACTTTTTTTTGGACAGCCATCTTTCTGAATGGAAGTGTTTAGAAATGCTTTCATATGTGATAAAGAACAAACAGAATGCTCAGTGAAAAAGTATTGAGCATTATCCCACAACCATTTCTTTTTTTATAGATCTACTCATTGTTCACTCACACTCAGTTCTATGCTCTGTATGTTACACGCCTTTGTAGCAGGCACATTAACCCTTTGCTTTACCTTAGGAGAGCTGAAACTGCCACTAGACAAATCTCCGCTCTCTCTCCAGCAGTAACATTAATCACCAGAGTTATATTGACACTTTTATTGTTTCACGACCCCTGCTGGACACCCAAGAAAATCTGTAGCAACTGCTTTTAAAACAAAAAGTTATTTTGGACACCGCATCCTCCACACTCACAAGGTCAGTGCCAGGTATGACTGCACCAAGGGCTAAAGCCGCACAGCAACAGAGATATCCCTCAGATGTTATTATTTTAAATATACAATTTTATTTAAACAGTAAAAAAAGGCAATATTTACCCAGTTCACAGTCCGATCCTAAAACACAGCAATTTATTTTATCAACCTCGACCAGGGGCCATTCCACACCTGAATGTATAGAGGGTAGGGGGGTGGTGAGGGGTCATGGTGAGAGAGAAAACATGGCCTGCACTATGGGGACCGGCATGTTTATAGTGCATGTCCTAAAAACGCATGTGTAAAACAGCTCCGAGTCCACAGTGCGAACAGCAGTAGTTCAACAAGAGCTTGCAAGCATACAAACCAATATAAAACAAGAGATCATTGCATTCACTGAAATGAAAATAAAAATAAACATTTCTGGTGAATGTATGCAGGCCCCCCACCCCACCCCTCCAATGCGAAAAGAAAAAGCAGCGTGTATAATAGCCGCCTGCTCCAGACTCTATGGCAGCACACAGGCCCTGACCTGAAAATGCAAAACTGCTGCTTCTCCTGTGTTGTTGATGCACACTGCACTTCACCACTCAATAAAGATCGTACTTTTCATGGCGCTCCAATTTTAAAGGCCGTGGCTGGTGAACAGTCTACATCTCTTGTGTGCGCTTGGATAGACTGTGTGCGCGCTTGTGAAGGCCCTGTGCATGCACACAGCTTACAGGGAACAATGACTCAGATCATTCTTAGTCCCATGATATCTATTTTATACCCTTGACAGAGAATATCTGCATAGTGATACACTGTTGCCCCCAGTCGCTGCACAGTGGTAGAGCTCTATGTAAAGGACCCACTGGAGGCACTTACCCACTTCCTACTACCACTTAAAGTCCAGAATAGGGACTAAGCATGCATGTATGGTATATCTATAGCACAAATCTACCCAAACGGCAATGGAGAGATGTTCAAGGTCAAACTGGTAACTTAAATACTAGGGGGAAAACGCAAGCAGGTGGTACCCACAACATCATTAGAGAGCGAGAGAGAAAGAGAGTTACTGCAAAAGCTCATACCCATAGAAAGTGGCCACTGCTATATTTTCAACCTCCTTAAATGTTGTGGCTGAGGGCCTAACTACGAGTTTAGCGGTCCATAGGACCGACAAACCCACGGTGGAGGTACTGTGGTGGTTAAGGACAGCTGCATCAGTAGTCCAACCACTGTATTGCAACTACAACGGTTGGACCGCCATAGGACTGCAGCAACCACCAGGGATCCACAATCCCTGGTGGTGGGGTAGCGGTCTGAGGGCTGAAATATGGTGGCGGTGCATTCGCAGCACCGCCAAGTATATTACGAGCTTCCTCAGCGCAACAGATTTCATAGCGCTGTGGCGGTAAGGAAACAAAGGTGGCCCAACAGGACTCCCTGTTCCCTCATGGCTTGAGGATGCATGCAGGGGGGCACGTGATGTGCCCCTCTGTCCGCATGCACCCCCTTTTCTGCACGGCATGGACAACACAGTCCATGCTGGGCAGGAACAGGCTTTGGCATTCCCTTTGCTGAGCCTTTTTAATAGGCACCGCTTTGGGAACAGCAAAGGACTTCCTCCCAGACCATGATATAACTCCTACTCTGGCGAGTGGCCGGCGGTGAAGTTTGGCTCTGTTGGAGAAGGGCAGTGGCGTGCTGCCCTGCTCCAACACTGCAAACTCATAATCAGGTTCCTAGTCGGGAATACTAGAATGTGTTGATCTCTAAGAGAGATGAGAGAAGTCAGTTTGGCAATCGGGGAAATAAAACAATATTAAAAGGAGCTAATATGCTAATTTCTTCTGTTGGTTTGTAATCTAGAAGTTTGAGTAGGTAATATTATGGTAGCCAAAATATTTAGGATCAAAATATCAAACGGTGACTGCATATAGTGAAGTATACTATTCTTAACTCCACGTTTACATACCTTGAAGATATATATGTATTTTCAAGAAACACAGATGTGGAGTTAGGTGTAGAAAATCTATACATACCTGTCAATGTTTTACTCTTCAATATTTTGTTTATGAAATTCAGGAATAAGGATAGTCCCTAATCAATATTCTGGACTCTTGTCAATCAGAATCAAATATGGCTGTCTACATTCAGGGCACAAACTTAGTTAGGTTGTAAATCTACACATCGCTTTGAATGCATAATCCTGCTCTTTTGGACTCATCGAAATAGGGGATGCAACCCTTAATGGCGGACCGCAACAACATCCACTTTTTTAATCTGAATAACCTAAAAGATGAAGTAAGAGTCTCGGAACTTAAAAATCCTAATAGTCTTGGACATTCACTGCTCCTCAGAAAAAACAAAGGTTTTTGCAGACACTCAAGAACTAAACATGTTGCCACGTTTAATTAAGGCAAATTTTAAATAGCAAATCTAGACTAATAGATTAGTGCATACGTTTATTATTTGTCCGAAATAAACAACGTCAAACCTCACCTTCTCCTCCTGTTATGATAAAGGATTTTCATTCGAAAACCTTTTGCTCTGAGAGCAACACTGTACCCAACCCGACCCATCCCGATGATTCCAAGGGTGGCTTCTGTGACGTCATCGACAAACCAGTTTATGTGAAATGGCAGAGTTTCTGGTGAGGTTATCATTTCAATTCCTAAAAGCAACAAGTAGTAGAAAAGAAAATTAATATGAAGCAATTTATTATTTTTTTACCTTGCAGTTTTGTAAATCTTGGGCCGAGGGCATTAGACCATAATACAACAAAAGCAGATTATTGACACATTTGTTTATTTATTATTGTGCTATGCACAGGAATATTAAGGGCTTAATTACAACTCACTCGTGGGCGCCCAGCGGTGGCTGTCTCCCAACCGTCCTATTACAATGGGGGTGGTTGGACCGCCATTGCCGCGCCACAGCCGCCAGGTGGTCAGGAGGCAAGTAATATGCTTGGCAGGACCGCCGTGGTCCTGCCAAGCATCACTGCAAGTTTCACCGCCATGAACACCGCGGAAGAGAGGAAACACCAGCTTGTGCATCTGCGCCATATGGGTGCACATAGGGGGGCCCATGTGTGCTTTCACAGCAGTTCCTGCACGGTATGGACTTTACAGTCCATGACATGCAGACACTGTTTTCAGGGCATTGCCGCTAGACATGAGGTACACTCATAATCCAGCAGGGGGGCCAACCACAGCTTTGGTGGTGCTGCAGGGGCAGGTCCCGGTGCCACACTGCCAAAGGCATAATCAGGCCCTAAGTGACAGCCCAGAATGTTGAACTGAGGCGGGATTCAAACATGGTTTTACAATTCCATGGTCGGCAGATTTAACCTTTAGATCACATCACCAAAAACATGGAATATAATGAACATTTCAATCAATAAAAGATCAGTATGGAATTCTTAGTCACCATAAGAAGATTCCCTGTCACTATCACTGATAGCACTGCCTTCCGTGCTTCTCCTTGCACTAATACTAGTAAATTATGCTACTGCTTGTACTTTTCACAATAGTGCCAATATTGTATCATATACAGGGCCACTGGAGCTATGCTGCAGGGGATGGCCAAATTATGCGGCAGGGTTGAGTTAATTATCCAGCAAGAAAAGGCAAATTATGTGGCACAATGCAGCACATTTTGTGATAGTAACACTTCATTATTTGTCATTTTTACACTTCTTAACACCGTTCAAGCATTGGTTGTACCTCATTAGTACAAGTTTACATCCACATATAGCAATAAGCAACAGAAAAGGTAACCAATCGAGCTTTAAAAAGTGCTTTCCACTGTATGGCAACATGTGTTGCTGTGTTTTTAGTAATGTTTGAACTGTTTGAACTATAAACACATTTCTTTGTTAAAATTTGCAGATTATGCCGATGATGATGGATTAGGTGGTAAATGTGGCAAATCTATACTTATATGAAAAATGCTGTGGTCACACAATCGCATAATTCCAATGACCCTGATCATACTTCCTCCTATCAATCATATGAGTAGTCAGCACTACTGCTATCCAGGCAAAAGGAGGCAGTTTTAAGGACTTTTTCATCTCTGCCCAGCCTGGAAGAGAGTTGTATAAGTGACAATGCCAAAAATCTCAACACTTTTAAAATTGCTGCATCTGTAGTCCTTATTAACTTCTTTTATTATTTGTCATTGTTTCACCTCAATTTTTGTGAACATTGTGTGGGTGGTACCTAGTCACAAAAAACTATTTAGTGAACTTCTCATTGACTTCTCCTTCTTGTAAATGATATTCTGCCCAGAGTGGAAAGAGGAGAAGTAGGACGTGTTCCCTAACCGAACACCTCTACTTCAAAGTGATTTCTGTCACTGACTCCTACAGCACTCATCCTAGTCTCAATTCAATTAACCCCTTGAGTGCCCATGACGAGATGGTCTCCTCATGGGCCGCGGTTGCGCTGTGCCCATGACGAGACTATCTCGTCATGAGCCCTGCCCGCTAATGAAACGCCCGGCACAGGGCGTGGAAAGGGCGGGGCACTCAAGGGGTTAAATTTATAGTGAGCCCTTCTGCTTTCACAAAAAATAACGAAAAGAGTTACCAATTTAAGCACCTCAAGTCAACTCTAATCATTTATATAGAGTGTAATTATGATTTAATTGATAGGCAACACTTTTTGTCATTTGTGATCGTAAATAGTAGGAATTCACAGATATGTTAAAATTTTAATTATGAAGCATTTGTTTCAGTATGGCCAGGCTTGTGATGCTGAACCTTATCTACCTGCTTAATGAAGACCTGTAGAGTTAACTCCAGCAGAGAGGATTCTAGCAATATTGATAGAAACAATGTTTCACTTTCTCCAGCAGTACGTCATTTTAGTTTATCTGGTGGGAGTCAGTTACTGCAAGCTAATGAGACTAATTGTAATTTACTCGAGGTTGATAATAAATTGCCTGGTGTTGAACTAAAGAACTGGCATGAACGGTACGATCACCATAAATTGCAAAAAACTCCGTTTTATATTTCTGAGAGCCCAAATGATATTTTAAGCAGAAAAAAGCACGTCAAGACTGTTCATTTATTTAAATACCTTGGTATTTGGTTCTCTGCTTCTCTACCTACCACAATTAGATATACGTTTAATGCATTAATCACTAAAATTCAATCTCTGCTTCTTACTTGGACCCCCCTCTATCTCTCCTGGTGGGGTAGGTTAGATACTATCAAAATGATGATTGTACCCCATGTCCTCTATACATTGTCTATGCTGCCTATTCAAATTCCCATTTCATATTTTTCACAAATTAATTCCATTTGTATAACATTTTTATGGAATAAGAAGCACCCAAGTATTGCTATTACAAAACTTAAATGACCTAAGTCTGAAGGTGGAGTACGTTTTCCCGATTTTAAAGCCTATCACTCAGCCTTTCTAATTAAACAATCCTTTGCTTTATCTTTTGCTGATACCGCTATACCTAGATGGATTGTTTTTGAACGCTCCTCTTTAAAGGACTTTTCTTTTCAGAATGTAATTTATATGTCTAATTGTACTTTTATCTCTTATAACCCTATTTTAAAATATTCCCAAAATGTATTGTATAATACATTCACCAATGGTCTAACTCCATTTCAATGCTTTTTATCCTCTACTATCTGGTATAATAAATTTCTCAAATATGAGGGTAAATCATTCTATTATAAACATTGGAAGGAGAAGGGTATTATTTTTGTGCATCAATTAATTCTCCAACACTCTATTACTCCCTTCCTTGATTTGCAAACACGTTTTCATCTACCTGATACCTCTCTTAATGAATATCTTTTAATTTCAGCTGCTTTACAATCACAGTTAGCTTCTTTTGACCTTCCTGCTACCCTACCGTCTCTTACTCTTCCAACACCTTTATACAGTCTATTTCCAGTGCACAGACCTAAAGCCGCTCTTGTTTATAAACTATTGTTGTTGCATATAACTGAAAGACCTAAATCTCCTATTGAACTTGCGTGGGAAATAGATGTGTCCCTTTCATTCTCTATCTCTGTTTGGGATAAATTATGGTCTAAGTTATTTAAAATTTCTGCTGCTGCTCGTATAACCCAATCTCTGTATTTTATTTACAATAGAGCTGTTATTACCTCTGTTTGCATATCCAAGTTCTCCCCTTCCTCGTCTCCACTATGCTGGTCTTGTTCTAAACATACCGGCACTTTGAGACATCTAATTTATGATTGTTCCAATGTTTTGACTTTTTGGGAATCTGTTTGGTCTACTTGCATCAGTATTTTTAAATGTAATCTTACATTATCATTACATAATGTTTTTCTAGGTTCCTCGCCACCTGATGTAGATAACTCCACTTCTATTTCTTTATTGTTCAATCTTTTTCCTGCATTGGCATTCAAAGTTATTTTATCATCTTGGAAAGACAATTCGAAAATATCTTCATTGATGTGGTGGAATTTTATTTGCGATGAACATAGGATTGCCAATGTCTCTTCTTCTAACCTTTCTCAAAAAATTAAATCTGATCTTCTCAGGTTACCTTTTACATCTTATCTTTCTTCACATGCTCCTATGCCCTAAATTGCATTTTTATTATTATCTTATGTGGTCTTAGGACATTCTTTATTTATCTATCTATTTATTTATTTATTTATTTATTTATTTTTCTTGTCTCTCTCCTCCTTTATTTTTCTTTCCCCTTTCCTAGTTCTTTTTCTTTTCTATTTCCTTTTACTGTTTTCTCATTTAAGGTATTTCTATATTAATTGACTTTTTACAATTTGTAAATACGTTTTTTTTTTTGTGAATGATTGTATTCTTCTTTTTTTTTTGTTTGATTCTCTTGAAAACTCAATAAAATTCTTAAACAAAAAAAAAAGACTGTTCATTTATAAGATATGGCTAGTTTCAATGTATTGCCTATAGAATGTGCAATGTAGCTCGTGCCCTGGAGCAAAAGTACCCATGTGACTTGGGCCAGTCAGCTCGTTCTTCCTCTTATATGGCATTTAAATTCTAACTCAGGCACCTTAGAGATCAAACTTGCACATGTATTGAAACCCAAATAGTCTTACAATATAAGGCATAACATGGAGGTACCAAATAGGTACCAAGGACATAGTTGGGGATAACCAGAGCAAAAGGCCCTAATTATTCTCTCATAATAAGATTGACAAGATGAGCGGACCCTTTCAAATAGGGACGCAATAACGTTGCCTCATCACTTTCCACCGCGGCACAATGGTAAATATGCACCCTTTGTCTTCTGACCAGCTGCAGAGTTGACATTGCAGCTCATGTTATGAACACAGATTGTATTTACATGTGTTCTACCCTCTGTTTATCCCACAAAATATGAATAAAGGAATCTAAACAAAAAAAAAATAAGATTGAAAAGATGAGAGTCCCTGTTGAAACATATACAGCAGAAAGTATACCAACTGTCAAACAGACGGCCTGGGAAAAATCTTATTTGCTATAAAATCTGCAGAATCACCAGCACCCCGCCGCGTCCTGATATTATTCTTGTATCTTAAGAAGGGTTATATGACATAATATTGAGAACAAAAATATTGCAAGTATTATAAAAAAAAACTCGTAATAAAACATGAAAGTATATATCATTTTACTTTAGATAGTGTATTAATTATTATAAAACCAATAACATTTACTTGAATAAATGCAAATATTTTATGACAAATAAAAATTCTTTTATAATGTGTAAACTATTTTCAATTACTGATAATTAAAATCATTAAAAAAAAATTACATTAAAAATAAAATAAAATAAAATGGGGGAGAGGCAAGATGGCGTCCGCAAGCTCGGACGTGTGAGCTGGCTGTTCCCGGGAGCTCACACCTGCAAGTTACTGCAATGATGCATTAGCGGAAAGTAAGGGAAGCAGAGTAAAGACACTCACCGAAGCCGTATCCTGACTCTTTGGCCTGAATATTGGTCTTCACGGCATGCTGAGCATCGCGGCTGCGGTGATTTCGGCAAGGTTGCACTTGGGCTATTGGAGTGGTTCGCTGAGCCGGTGTTGGTTCCGCTGCTCGGCTCTAACATGCTACGGAAGCCGGAGAGGGGAGGATTCCTTTGCTGTAACGATGCCTCCCAACACTGCGAGAGGGAGGGCTTGCCCACAGACAGATTCCACTGATGACGGAGCTGGAGCTGGGGGGCTCAAGACTCTGGCTGGCGCTGCCACAGGCAGTAAAACCTCCAAAACTGATACAGCTGCTAAAGGACAAAAAGTTGTGGAAAATACGGGTAAGCGCATCATCCCGTGCTTTTATCTGCAGGTAAAGATAAAGGGAAAGGCTCGCATTCCCTACAGGCTGGATTATCCGCTAGGGGGGGGGAAGGAAACCCTCCGATGTGTCAGAAGAACATGGCGGGACAGATTAAGACACGGCCCTCCGTGATTTATGCTAGCTGAAATGCTGGGCTGCTACTCCTACCTGCTCAAGATACCGAGGACACTCTAGGAGCGGGCGGTATACAGGATCATTCATTTAGTGCCTCTACTTCTGAGAATGCCCCTAATATCGATTCCCTGGAGTCAAGCTAAATTTTAAATCCGCCAATGGCTGATAATCATGGGCAACGTGAGTTGGAGGTGAAGGTGGCTATTCTAAGCTCAAAATCTCAACTGAAGGAGATAGAATCTGGGGATTATTTTAACTCTTTTAACTCTTTATCAGATCACTCAATTTCATCAAGTGACGATCTATTCAAGGCTCAGGTTGATTGTGGTAGTGACCACAATAGTGCACACCTGGAGGATACGGGTGATACATCGGATGGTAGCCCTCGAACAGTTCATAAAAGATCAGATATCAGAGCTGGTGTTAAGCTGCCGGATGGTGGCAATGGGGGCAACGCCAACGAGGGTAATGCTCTACAGTGGGATTATTTTTGCTCAGTTGACATTGGTACTGATAAAGAAAGCACAGCCAAGCAATCTGAAGGTATTTCACTAGCCCTGATCTACCAATCTATTATGACTCATAGAGAAGAGACACGGGTAGAGAGCCAGAGAGCGAAGAGTTCATGTTGGAAGCTACAGAACTCAGTGCGACGCATAGCTAAAATCTGCACAGAGTTTACATCCAGGTTTAATGAAGCGGAAGCTCGCACTTCATGTCTTGAAGATGAATTGATAGCACAGAAAGCCCTGACTGAATCTCTGCAATCTATGAAAGATGACACGCAATTGAAATTAGCCGACCTCGAGAATCGTTCCCGCAGGAATACTCTTAGAGTCCTGCAGATTTCTGAGGGCCGGGAAGGACAGGATCCTCGCAAGTTTATTATTGACTTGTTTAAAGAGGCCTTCCCTGAGTTGATAAGTGGGATTGGCAGAGAGAAATAGAAAGAGCACATCGTTTTCCATTCGTTCCCCGTCCCAGAGCTGGTCAAACCTCAGATAGATCAAGAGCATTTTTGATATCTTTTAATAGCTTCTTGGCTCAGGAAGATGTATACCAGCTGGCTCGGCCAGATGAAAAGAAGGCTGGGAAAGATGTTGAGTTTTTTGAGACCTGACTTTTGTCATTTAACTGTTGAAAAGCGATGGCAACTACGACAGCTTATTGCACCATTTCAGGCCAAATGGGCTCAAGTTTTCTTGCTAAACCCAGCCAAGTTGAAAGTTATTTATAAAGATCATACCCGATTCTTTACCTCTGAGGTCTTGGCAAAAGAGTTTTTACATTCTTTGTAAAGTGGGTTTATTTGCTTCAGGGTTTTGGTGCATTTACCGTAAGGGCTTAAGTCAATTTATTCTGCTTATGGACCTGAAATGGACTATTTCTTCTGTATCTTTCCTTGTTTCCCACCCCATGTGGTACTTTTGTTTAAATGTATAAAACAAATTTGATAACATATGTAACGCATATAGGGTGTATGGTCTAGTTCGTTGTCTTACTGTTGGTTTTTGTCATTCATGGGATGGGTGGTATTTGCGGGGGTGAACACCCGGGTGACGGGAGCTTGTCATCACAAGGACCACGGGTCCTGAAGCCTCTTTGAAGAGTTGGGGTAGGTAGGGTTGGGTGGGCCGGGTATCGCAAATCTTTTTATTTTGATTGATTTAATGTTTGTCTTTAGGGGTATGAGTAAGGGCTCGCTCCCTTTTTTCTCTAAGGGTTAGAACTGGACTTTGAACCTGTTCTCTAAATGTATGTGGTCTTAATAATTATAACAAGAGACAAAGAGTCGCTGCAGAACTCCATGTGATTCAGCTTGATTTAATATCTATACAAGAAAGACATGTAACCTGGGGGAAACGGAAAATGCTTTCAGAAATGGGCTTTGTAGTACTGGCCGCTTTGCAACAAGCCTCAACAATGCGGGGGTGGCGGTGCTAGCTAAACCTGCTGTACAGACATCGGGACGAATCTTAGTAGATGAATTGGGACGTTGGGCTACTGTTGAATGCAGCTTAGGGGAAGTAAGGTTGACGTTGTGTACTGTCAGTGGTCCATATTTTGATGAAGCCATGGTCCTGGAGCAACTGAATCTAGAATTGGAACTTTGGCCTCCTCCTCTGGTATTATGTGGGGATTTTAATATTAGTTTGACTAATAAGGAACTCCAACTTGGTATGCAAGGCTATAAAGGAAGGAAACCCAGGGTATTTAAGGCATTGTATCACTTTTTGATGGATCATGGTTTGGTTGACGCTTGGAACTTTCTCTGTGCGCCCGTTGCCGGGTTTACGTTTTATTCCCATCCCCATCGGAAGTTAGTAGGTCTGGATTATTTTTTTATATCTCCCGCATTACTTACTGGAGCTTTGATACGTGTATTTACGAGAATGACTTCTAATCACGCACCAGTGGTTTTGGAGATCCCCTCATTGGGTTTAGTTAGAACCACAAGAGTTTTTCTTTTGATAGGAAGCTTCTGCTTGATAATACCTTTAAGGATCACATGAAGATCTGGATCAAGGACTTTTTTCAAAATAATCAGCCTTCTACATCGGTGGGGGTTCTGTAGGACACTTTTAAAGCCTGCTTTAGAGGGGAGGTCTTGACCTATGGTTTGTATCAACAAAAGAAAGCTAAACTAGTAGTACAGGAACTGTATACTAAACTTAAAATAGCTGAAGAAAGGCTTGCTCAGGGGATCTTGCTTAATAACAATATCGTTGATTTACAAACTAACGTGGCTAAATGTAGGGCTAACATTAATCTTTTATGGAATAAGGAAAATGCCCTTAAATATCTAGTTTATAAAAAGGAATGCTATGAGTACGGTGAGGCTATAGGCCGCTGTTTAGCAAAAGGTTACGCTCGAAGGAGGCTGCCCATAGAATAGCCGGCTTGAAAAATGTGTCAGGTAGTATGGTCCATGATCCTCAAGAGATTCTTGGGATTTTTCATAAGTTTTACACAGATCTATATAAGGAACAGGAGCCGGGGGACCACACGAGCAATTTTTGGTTTCAACATGTATTGGAGCGGGTAGATCAGGAGGAGGTAGAGATGTTTGATAGCCCTACCACAATGGAGGAGTTAGAGCTGGCTATTAATAACATGACAATTGGTATGGCGGCAGGCCCAGACAAGCTTCCTGTGGAGGTCTATAGGGCCTTCTTTCAGGATATTAAAACAGACATGTTGGCCGCCTTCCAAGCAGCACAAACCAGGGGTGCACCACACTCTTGGGATGAAGCCAGCATTGTTATATTTAGGAAGAAAGAAAAACCATTGGAGCTGCCAGGATCTTACCGTACGATCTCGCTTGTCAACTGTGATGGGATAACTTATGCTAAGATTCTGGCGAATCGATTGGCTAAGGTCATCTGTTCTCTGGTCTCCCTAAAACAACATGGTTTTATTCCCGGCAGAGGAACTGTGAGTCATATTAGAAGACGTGATCCTATTTGATATTGCTCAGGTGGAGTCAAGGGATCTTGGGCTGATTTTACTCAACGCCGAAAAGGCGTTCGATCGTATTGCCTGGGACTTCCTCTGAGTAGTTTTGCATCTGATGGGGTTTGGTCAGGGGTTTATTCAGGCTGTACAGGTACTATATCGATCTCCTGTGGCCAGGATTTGCTCCATGGGGTTTGTTGCAGACCATATAAAGATTTCTATTGGTACATGTTGGACCCGGCCTCGTAGAGTGGCCCTCCATGCCCCCGCACCACCGAAACCTGGTACCTGCAGCCCAAGCACACGGCCCAGCCGATCCTCCCCACCAGGACACACGCACCGACCCGGACATCCCCGTCCATGGCCTCTCTCCTTTCGGCCACCCCGGGCCCGCGTGCCCACTTCATGCACCAAGATGGCCGCCCGGCCCCAGCGCGACCCGGGCCTAGAGGCGCCACTCCGGCTGGAGGACATCCCGCTTCCAGGGGATGAGAGAGGGAGGAGCAGTATCTATCGCACCTCTGAACCCCCCGGGACGATGGGTTTCGATCGGCCCTCCGGCCTCCCTGAGGGCTGGCTCCGTGCCTGCTGGGTGTCTGGGACTCCTCCCGACCCGGCACTGAAAGGATCAAAGGACAATAGCAGGAAATCCCGACAAGCGACCCCCAGGTGACAAGACCCCTGCCTGCACAGACTCCGGACATCAAAGAGGGGTCGACCTATAACAAGGGGTGCTCTGGGTCTGTCCGGCAGATTCGACGCTGGAACAACAAGAGCCTGCCGACGTGGTCGCGGCTCCTGGAACTTGGACCCTCCTGAGCCCTGCTGAGTGACTCGCGGCTCCCTGAAGATCGTAAGACCTCCGAACTTGTACCTGAGCCCTGCTGAGTGACTCGCGGCTCCCTGAAGATCGTACGACCTCCGAACTTGTACCTGAGCCCTGCTGAGTGACTCGCGGCTCCCTGAAGATCGTAAGACCTCCGAACTTGTACCTGAGCCCTGCTGAGTGACTCGCGGCTCCCTGAAGATCGTAAGACCTCCGAACCTGTACCTGAGCCCGCTGAGTGACTCGCGGCTCCAACAGACTCTCACGGTCCCGCCGGACCCTGACTACAACATCGTATCCCCCAACTCGAGGATTGTGAGCTGTGCGCCGGATACGTCCCTGCTTTGAACCTTTACCAGAGACTGTCCCGCTACCCCCTACCCCTTCCGAGACTCTTGAGCCCGCGCTCACCTTGTACATATTTGCAGTGATAACCTACTTGATAAAGATTGTTTTCTCAGAATACCCGGTGTGGTCACTCTGTGTCGTGTGGTGCCAGAAGTACGATCCTAGATACGAGATTCCTCCCCCTGGGGAGTCTCCCGCCAGTGCCCGGCTACGATACTTTGAGGGTGGATCTCAGGGTAGTCAGGACCCCTTCCAGGCTCCTGAGGTCGCCGTCTAACAGTACACAACAGGGATGTTTTTGCTCCCCCGTTGTTTGCCCTATACATTAATCCCTTCTTAAATATGCTGGAAAAAGCACCTTGATCAAGCCATTTAGTGTTCAGAGAGATCAATACTCTGTCATTGCATATGCTGACGATATAGCCATTGTAACATCGGACCTGGTCATGGCTATGCCTGAAGTGGAACGCTTGGCATTAGAGTTTGGAGATATGTCTGGCTATAAGTTAAACATATTGAAAACTCAGATCCTGTGCACAAATAACATCATGGCTAATGATTCTAGAGCGGTTAGGGAGGCTACTTATCTGGGAATTAAGATCCGAGCTTGTTTGAAAGACCTATTTGAGGTCAACTGGGGGGCTATTCTTGTTAATGTAAAACAATCTTTAGAGAGATGGGATTGTTTACATCTTTCGTTGGTTGGTAGAGCCAACGTCCACAAAATGAATATACTCCCCAAGGTTTTGTACTTTTTTAGATCTGTCCCTTTGGAAGTATCTCATGGTCAATTACCACATCTACAGGCATTGTGTGCTAAATTCCTTTGGGCTCCGTGGAAACCACGTGGGGCTTCGCGATTTATGACTCTCCCAAGAGAAAGGGGAGGGTGGTCGGTTCCCGATTTCACACTTTATTATTACGCATGCCTTTTATTTAATATGCGGATATTATTGACAGGAGAAGAGGTGAGCAACTTAGCAGAGGCTCCTTCAATTTATCAGATGGTACTGGGAGCAGAGGTTAAGAATTGCTTATTCAAGAAACTAGATGGTAGCTACTATAAAAAAAACGTGCTTTAAAATCTTGGGAGCTACATTTAAGGTGTGGAAAACAATTCGAAACAATTTGCAGATTGAAGGGTTAACTTAATACACACCCACTAATGCCATGGGGATACTTCCGTCGATTTTTTGGGACTATGTGGCTGCCAGCTGGAAAAGTAAAGGTATCTCAGAAATTGGGGACTTTTATGAGGCAGGGGGGGTTATACTCTTCCTTTTCGGATTTAGCGACCAAATATCATTTGCAATAGAATCAGTTTTTAAAATGTTTACAGATTCGGGATTTTCAGCGTAAACAGACCAGTGTGATGACACCGCATAAACTGATAGAGGCTATTAGGTGCCAGGAAACAATAGGGGTCATATATAAAATCCTTTTAACCTCTAGGTCAGATGATCTTGAGACGAATAACCTCAAATGGGCTAATTGTTTGGGAGAACAGACTGTCTCTCTAAAGAAGGCGATTGCCATTGTGGGGGAAGTTTTCGTATCCGCGAATCTTAAAGCTCAACACTATAAAACAATGTTTAATCTCTGCCACACCCTAGCAAAGATGTTGAAATTGGGGGGTAGGAATAACGGTAAATGTTTTCGGTGTGGTGTTGATAACGCCGATAGTCTCCATATATTTTATTTATGTGCTAAACAGGCCCCATATAGAACACATTGAGAAGTTCTTGACAGATGTTACTAGTGTCGCTATTAAAATCGCAGCCTCTATGATGTTACTTGGGATCGGTGAAGATTTGGAGCAAGGGAGGCCTATGTACAAGTATCGGTTTTTGCTTTTTATGGCTACGGCCGTACCACGGTTATGTGTAGCCTCTTCATGGCTACAGCCTGAAGTACCATCGTTTCAAATGTGGCGTGCCCGGTTCTAAAGCATATTTAATTTGGAGTTTAGTTTGCATTCTGTGAAAGGACCAAGGAAACGCAAATTGGGTATTTATGTTTGGGGGGCGATATCTGATCATATGAATTTGTGAATGTGATTTTGGTATAATTGATTGTATTTAATTGTTTATATATTTTGATATGAGAAGTGTCTGTATTCAGTGATGTTTTGATACTGTGGACTAATTAAAAATAAATAAACAAATAAATACAACTTTTAAAATTAATACATTGAGTACATATAAAATTAACGTCCATAATTTTGCGAATATTAAATTGATCAGTTAACAATTAATTGAAAATCAACAAATAAATGAAATAACAGTCAGTTATTTAATTTACATAATCAATTAAATACATAAAATCATTTAATAAATAATTATAAATTCAAAATAATAATTGACAAATTAAAAAACATCCCTCCCTAATCCTTTATAATCCCAATAGCCCATTTCTAAATTAACAATTTCTAATTAGAACAAATTAAAATTAATAAAACAATTTACAAAATATATCAAAACATATTAAATACAAATATAATATTATTAAAATACTAATACCTTATAATACTAAAAAAAATAAAAAATTGAAACAAATAAAAAAATGGCATGACATTAAAAAATATTATATTCAGCTTTAATTTAAAACTACATTAAATACCTGAAAACACAATATACGTAACTTCTATATTCTGTTACACGATATTCTTGACATTACAATATTTTTGACATAATGTTTGTGTTTCATAATATTTTTTGCAAATTTTTTTGTCGGAATATCTCAAGAAGATTACAGTTTACGAAGAACGTTGTCTGTGAAATGCAAGTCATGATGGTCTTTAGAAGTTTTATGCGCAGCTTTTTCAGTCCAAATTGTGATAACATCTCTTAAGTACTGTTGCGCCTGATGGATTTGCTTTTGTCTTCAGTGGGGAAAATGATTTGTGCTCAAATACATTTAAAACTTGTAAAACATTAATAATTCTTTCTTATGAAAAGGGTCTTGATTTAATATTTAAAGCAGTGTTTAATGCTGTTTATGGAACAAATAATAGAAGAGAAGAAATGCAATGTTCAATACATAAGCACATTTCTGGCTGGTAAATACTCCACCTAATGGGTTTATGTGATTGTTATTGGTTATATCAATTATGTTCTTATTGACCCTTTATATGTTTCATTTTCACTACTAGTGCAAATGTATATGGAAATCACAATTTTCTGAGGTAGATTTGTTCAAAATAACACCCATAATTTAGAAGCACCCACATGTTTTACATTGTATAAGTTCTGAAGTCTTAAAACACAAAGTGCGTCATTGTGAAACACTTATAAATATGACATATATCATCCTATCATGATGAACTGTTTCTTGTTTGAAAGGGTGATCTCAGCAGTTCGTCTGTATGAGCACCAAATTACCCAGATATTGCCGTAATCACATTTGGGAGGAGCTGAATAAAAGAGGCACAGCTTTTATCACACGAAGTGTGTACGTATCAGTTTGTGGTCGCCTAATTGTACATTGTATTTGTTTTACACAAACTAATTTCCTGAGATGCAGAGAGAACCTTCTACAAAATACAATTCACAAACCTAACTCTGGAGACCTCTGTCTCCATTTCTCCTATCTTCTCTGTACCAAGATTTGCACCAAGGTGGTAGAAATATCCACACACATAGATCAACTTTTTGGTTGTAAATGAGGGAAGAACAAGGGGTGTGAATATAAAATGACCAGCAAGTACGATGCGACCGAACACTGTTCGGCCGTACTTCTATTCTTTACAATGGGAGCGTGCATTTCGACCAGAATGCATGCTCTTATTGTAAAGAGCTGATGTACAGTTCATCTCTGCACCCCATGGCTGGTACCTCAAGGTGCCTGACACCGGAGGCTGGGATCAACAGGGGGAGCCATAGGAGCCCCCTTGGCCACCATCTGGAGGCCTTGCACCCATGGGGGCCCTGCTGGGGGCCCCCAAAGTCGGATTCCGACAGCCTTTCTGTGTCAGTAAGGCCAGCACACAAAGGCTGTAGGAATCCATCATCATAATCCCTTGGGTAGAAAGAGCCGCCCCTTGGATTACTGGCCTCTTTCCAAATGACAGGCAGGCTCTCCGAGCCCATCAGAAGCCACGTGGAAAGCCCGTTTGGATTCCTTTTCGACCAACCACATCGTAATGAGTCGATCGGAAAGGAATCCGAACAGGACATTTGGATGCGGTCGGAAGGGCTCCAACTGACAGTCGAAGCTGTCTCTGACCGCATCAAAATCAGCCCCTAAATGTGAAAAGTTTAAGGAAATTTAAGGCGTGTGGTAACTGAGCAACAAAATTGTTATTTGCAAACTACACAACTAAACCAAAGTGATATTAGAATTAGTTAAAAATGCCACTTAAACCATGCCATTTTAAACTGAAAAAACACTGAAATCATCAGCTGTTGTTATCTGAGCTAACTGTAGCTTGTGCCCCTGTCATGCACTGCTTATGACCTCACACATTGCATCGCTGATGACATGTTCAATTAAATCATTGACAACATCACTGACGACATCTCAAATTACATCACTGTTGACTTCACTGATGAAGCACTGTTTTCTGACCTGTGGGCAGGGAACTAACTTCTTTCTTTGTCCAAGATGATGGGGCACCCAGAACAGCAATGTGCTGGCTGGGGGGGTACACATGCCCCCTCTCCTTCATTAACAAAATATATAAATGCGTTGACTCCTAATCCCTGGCCCACCCGTGGTATTACAAAGCCAAATGCAGCATACACACACATATATATATATATATTCACTGAAAAAAACCATAGGTTTCAGGGGTGTTATAGTTAGCTGGACTTTTCACTTGTACAAAACCATTGAAATTCCCCCGTTATAGTTAGTTCAGCTAACTATAACTCGCGCGCCCGCAATGCACTGCTGATGACGTCACATATTACATCACTCATGACATGGTCAGTGACATCACTCATGACATCACTGATGACATCTCAAATGACATCACTGATGACATCACTGATTACATCATCCAAAGAATATGTGTTTTTCTGAAAATTAAATATGTTTTATATATGTATATCTCAAGGTTGATGGAAGAATAAATGGGTATATAAGTGTCTAAATGGATGATTTGTTTTTGAAAAATTGATTGTGTAACTGACTGATTAAGTGTATCATAGTGAATACATGGCTTAGTGAGTAATGTTTAAATATGTAAATATCTGTATCAGTCTCTCACTTTGTGTATAAGTGGCTGCATGGGTTGGTGAGTAGCTACATGGGTGTCTATATAGGTTATTAGTTGTTTTTTTGTGTATCAGTCTGAGTGTCTGCATGGTTCGGTGGGGGGTATTACGTAGTGCATAGGTGCATGAATGAGTGACTCACTCTTTGTATGTGTTGAACACAGCATGTGTGCAGGACTGTATGGGTGGATGAGTGTGTGTATGGGTGTGTTAGTGAGTGAATGACTGTCTCAATAGTGTCTTTATGAGTAACTACATATGTTTTAAACTAGTATATGTGACTATTGGTGTATATATGTGAGTATATGTGAGAGTGAGAGATTGAAAGAGTTCCTGTATGAATAAGTATGTGTTTCTATACGTGATTGTTTAAAAGACTAAGTATGTGTAAGTTTCCGTAGAAGTAAGTGTGGTGGTGTGTGTATAACTGTATATGCAAGTAAATGTATGTTTGATTCTTTATTAGCATGAGTGACTATGTGTGTGAGTAACTCTATGGATGAGTGGCATTGTGTAACAGGATGTATAGGTGTATGAGTACATATGATGAGTGAATACATGTATGAGTGACTGTATAGGACTGTTGGTGAATGAGTGGATGTGTATGTGGATCTTAGAATTACTGAAGAGGTTGTTGTAACTGGTATTGGTATGTCCATTGTTTTGAAAATTTTAGTCTCTATTTTTGAATGTGTGTATCAAAGGTTATATTAGGGTGAGAGGAGGTCTGCCACTCTATCACAAGGATGATGTCATCAGTGATGTCATTTGAGATGTCATCAGTGATGTCATGAGTGATGTCACTGACCATGTCATGAGTGATGTAATATGTGACGTCATCAGCAGTGCATTGCGGGCGCGCAAGTTATAGTTAGCTGAACTAACTATAACGGGGGAATTTCAATGGTTTTGTACAAGTGAAAAGTCCAGCTAACTATAACACCCCTGAAACCTATGGTTTTTTTCAGTGAATTTCTGAGGTTTTTTAAATGCTAATTCCTAACTATAACGTGCCTGAAACCTATGGGTTTTTCTGTGAATTTCAAAGGTTTTTTAAATGCTAATTTCTAACTATGCCTACAGAGATAGGACATGTGAAGAAAGAAGAAAAAATGCACAGAAAGAAACAAAAGAAGTGCAGAAAGAAGCAACAGATGTCCTCAAATACGAAGATAAGTGCAGGAAGAAGGATAACGTGCAGAAAGAACAAAAAGAAGAGCAGAAAGAAGCCTTGTTGCAAAATCATCCTGTACCCTCAACTTTTTCAGACGGATACTGGTGGTAACTGAGTCTGACTAACCAGTCCTAGAGCCAGTGCTATGTTAAAAGACACTTAGAATACAGTGAAAACACCTACATACACTAGGGAACATTATGCGTTGGGGTCCCCCTGTGATTAGCATGACCTCCTCTGTAAGCCCCTAGTATATTATAGGGCATGGGGATTAAAACTACCTCTTAAAACAGGCCACAGGGCGTTTTTGCACACGTTAACTCAGGCCCCGTCCCCTCCCTTCACCACAGTGTAAACACGCCCTGTGTCCATTTTTAGTTGGGAGATTAAGTTCATTTGAATCCTGAGGGTCCCTAGGGTCCAACTAGCCCACTAGGTACCACCAGTAAGTGCCACAGAGCTGCGTTGCAGAGAGGTGTAAAAAGTGGCACAGCCTGGACCACCTCTCTGCAATGCAGCTCAGTGGCGCTTACTGGAAGCACTTGGTGGGCTAGTTAGCCCCCAGGGGCCCTCAGTATTGAAGGGAAATTATATCCCCAATTTAAAACGTGCCATAGTGCGTGTTTGCACACGTCACCTCAGGCCCCGTCCCCTCCCTTCATCACTGTGTAAACGCGCCCTGTGGCTGTTCTAAGTTGAGAGATTAAGTCCCCTTGAATCCTAAGGGTCCCTAGGGTCAAACTAGACCACTAGGTACCTCTAGTAAGCGCCACAGAGCTGCGTTGCAGAGAGGTGTAAAAAGGGGCTTGGCTTCAGAACACCTGTCTGCAGCGCAGCTCCCTGGCGCATACTGGAGATGCCTGTTGGGGGCGCGTTTGCAGAGTGCTGCACGGAGGGGTCATGGCCTCCGGCACGATGCCAGCCTTTTATTTATTTTAATTTTTTAAGAAGGGGGGCTGTGTGGTTCCCCTTCTTATTCTAATGTATTGGCCCTGATGACCCCATCCCCCAGGGCCTGTCTCCTAATTATATTTTTTTGACCCCAATCCCCAGGGCCGGCCACTGTTTTTTATTATTTTAAAAAAATATATATTTATAGACACACCTAGGACATGCTGGACAAACCGTACGTACCTATCACCATGACGATTTGCGTGATATTCATTAAAAGGCGACTATGCATGCAATGAATCCACGTGGAATGTATTTACACCACTAGTGAAGCTCTGACATGTCTGATGCCCTACCGTGCCTAATCCCGGCAGACACCCTTGTCGTTTATTTATACAAACATGGGTAGCTATTGACGGGCACATTTAATACACATGCACACCAAGCCATTCAAAGGGGATTCAACAAAAATTCGGCCACCAAAAGCACAGGGGGTGGGGTCAATGTGGATAGTGTTTTTTTTATTTCAATTTTATAATTTCATGTTGCCAAAATGTAGTTTTTTTTACCTATTAATAAGCCCTGTACATTTGGTGGCCTACGGCCACCAAAAGCACAGGGGGTGGGGTAAGTGTGGATAGTGTTTTTCTTTTTTTTTTTTTTTTACCGTACGCTTACGGTAAGCGTACGGTAAGCGTACTCGGCGAAATTGCCGAAAAAAAAATAAAACCGTTTTTGCTCTTGGGGGATGTTTGGGGACTCCCTCAACATGACTATGTGGGAGGGAGTTGTCAAAACAGCCCCGTAACATGTTTTTGGGCAACATGTTTGATAAACAACACTCAGTGCGAGAGACAAAATGGCGGACGCCGCTTCCTGGTTTCGGCCGATTCGAATGTTTACTAAGATCTAAGAGCCAATCAGAATCGCGCTCGCGCACGCCACCGTACGCTTACGGTAAGCGTACGGTAAGCGTACCGTAAGCGGGCTCAGATATATATATTGATTTAAAGGCTATTTTCTCAGAATCTACTGAACAGATTTACACCAAACCTACAAAAGGCACTTCCTTGACCTAGGGACTACCTCTCTGCCAAATTTCTAGTAATTCTGTTCAGCCGTTCGGGCTGTAGCTCGTTCTAAAGGTCCTATGGAAAAATGCATGGGAAAAACGCGTTTTGGGACCCCCCTTTTATCTCAGCCCCCGCTTGACGAATCCCCCCGAGACTTTCAGGGTAGGAGCGGAGCGTAGCGCCCCACCTATTTTGAGAAATTCGCGAGGATTCATCGACCGGCGCCAAAGTTATTCAAAATAGAATGTTGAGGTTTTCCTATGGAAAAGGGGTCCTAACTATAACTACCTACTGGCGACCGCCAGTAGGTAATATATATATATATATATATATATTCACTGAAGAAACCAAAGGTTTCAGGCACGTTATAGTTAGGAATTGGCATCTAAAAAACCTTAGAAATTCACTGAAAAAAACCATAGGTTTCAGGGGCGTTATAGTTAGCTGGACATTTCCCTCGTACAAAACCCTAGAAATTCCCCTGTTATAGTTAGTTCAGCTAACTATAACTCGCGTCCCCGGAATGCACTGCTGATGACGTCACATATTACATCACTCATGACATGGTCAGCGACATCACTGATGACATCACTGATGACATCTCAAATGACATCACTGATGACATCATCCATTGAGTATGTGTTTCTGAACAGTTTTAATATGTTTAATATATATATAGGGAAAGGCCTGTTGAAAAATAAGTGGGTGTACAAGTGTGTGAATGGATGATTTTCTAGGTGCGTAACTGACTCTATAAGTGAGTCATTAAATGTATCTTACTGCAGACTAGTGACTAAACTGTGTGAATGTCTGTATGTGTCTGTGTGTTGGTGTATAAGTGGCTGCATGTTTTTGTGAATAGCTATATGAGTGTCTATATGGGTTATTGATTGGTTGTCTGAGTATCTGTATGGGTGCCTGAGTGTTTGTGTGGGTAGGGTGTGTGTGACTCCGTGACTAGATGTGTGAGTGGGTGATTCAGTGGGTGCATGTTTTTAAGAGTGCATCTGTGATGGACTGTATGGTTGGGTGAGTGTATGTATGGGTGTGTTAGTGATTGAATGTATATCTCAGTTGTACATGTGTCAGTAACTACATATGTGAAACACAGTGTATATGTGTGTAAGAGTATATAACTATCTATATGTGAGAGTGTTTGATTTTGGGAGTGGCTGTATGCGCCATAGTGCAAGGATACCTTTGTCATGTTTTTCTGCAGGAAGACACAGAATTTGTTAGTATTTTTTATGAGTAAGTGAACTTGAGTGTTTTAACTGTATAGGTGAGTAAATTTTACTGTAATTCATTATTTGCATGACTGACTAGATGTGTCAGTACCTCAATGGATGATTGGCGGTGTGTGAGTGTCTATATAGGTGTATAAATGCACAGAGTGACTGTAAGTATGAGTGACTGTAGAGGTGAGTGAGTGGACATGTATGTAGACCTAAAGTCAATGAGTGGGTGAGTAGTTATTGGTAGTGGAGTATCTATGCTTGTCAAAATGGCCGTCTGAAATTATGAGTCGGTGTATCAAAGGTTATATTAGGGTGTGAGAAGATGTACTAATTTATCACATGGATGACGTCATCAGTGATGTCAGTGATTTCATTTGAGATGTCATCAGTGATGTCATCAGTGATGTCACTGACCATGTCATGAGTGATGTAATATGTGACATCATCAGCAGTGCATTGCAGGGGCGCGAGTTATAGTTAGCTGAACTAACTATAACAGGGGAATTTCTAGGGTTTTGTACGAGGGAAATGTCCAGCTAACTATAACGCCCCTGAAACCTATGTTTTTTTCGGTGAATTTCTAAGGTTTTTTAAATGCCAATTCCTAACTATAACGTGCCTGAAACCTTTGTTTTTTTCAGTGAATTTCAAAGGTTTTTTAAATGCCAATTCCTAACTATAACGTGCATGAAACCTATGGTTTTTTCAGTGAATTTCAAAGGTTTTTTAAATGCTAATTCCTATCTTTAACACATCTCTGAAGATGTCATGTTTAATCATTTTGATTGGATTTGTATATTTTTCAAATTGAGTGTGTCAAATTCATAAATTTTGTTTTTTTATAGACTTTTTTATCACCATTTTTTAAACTTATTTTTTCAATTAATTCTTTTAAAAATTAAAAAATAATTTTTGAAGTTAATTGCTTTTTCAAACATATTTTTTTATATTTTTCAAAATATTATTTGAACTATATGTGCAAAACTTTATTTTATATATATATTTTTTTATGTTTTTGGATCCGCGCACCCTAAGCGAACCGTTCACGATTCCTACGTGATAGCGTCCGCGCATGGTACGTGTCGGGTACGTTGTTAGTGCGCGATTGCTATGCGACTGGTACGCGACTCCCAGCCTATACGCGACACGTTCGATGTACGTAACGCGACGTTTACACGCTTCCGCGATGCGTCATCTGCGTCTATGACGCGGTAGGTGCGCGGATCCCGCGAAGTATTTAACATTTAAAAAAACATATATATGTATTTCATGTGAATATTAATTGAAGACAAACTCTAAACTAGTCTTAAAACTAATATATTTTTACATCTAATCTTATTTATTTTTTTTATTCAATTTCGCGGATGCGCGCTGGGTGCGTGCTGCGTAAGCGCACGGTGCGCGGATCCCATGTGACCTCCAAAAAAAGAGATTTGAGTGGTTCATCAATCAATCAAGGCATTTGTATAGCGCGCTTCTCACCCGGAGGGTCTCAAGGCGCTTGGGGAGGGGGGGTCCGCTACTGCTCGAACAGCCAGGTCTTGAGTTGCTTCCTGAAGGCGAGGTGGTCTTGGGTCAGGTGGAGGTGGGTGGGCAGGGAGTTCCACGTCTTGGCAGCCAGGTAGGAGAAGGATCTTCCTCCCGTTGTGGCTCTTCGGATGCGGGGGACGGCGGCGAGGGCGTGACTGGTCGATCGGAGCTGGTGTGTGGGAGTGTAGAAGTTGAGGCGGTCGTTGAGGTATCTTGGGCCTTGGTTGTGGAGGGCTTTGTGAGCGTGGATGAGGAGTCGGAACGTGACTCTCTTGTTGACGGGGAGCCAGTGCAGGTTTCTTAGGTGCGCGGAGATGTGGCTGTGTCCGGGGATGTCCAGGATGAGTCGAGCTGAGGTGTTCTGAATCCGCTGGAGTCTTTTCTGGAGTTTTGCAGTGGTTCCGGTGTAGAGGGAGTTGCCGTAGTCCAATCGGCTGGTGACGAGGGCCTGGGTGACCGTCTTTCTGGTTTCGGTGGGGATCCACCGGAAGATCTTCCGTAGCATGCGTAGGATGTTGAAGCATGACGAGGAGACGGCGTTGACTTGTCTGGTCATGGAGAGGGAGGAGTCCAGGATAAAGCCCAGGTTGCGTGCGTGGTCCGTTGGTTTGGGTGCGTTGCCCAGGGCAGGGGGCCACCAGGAGTCATCCCAGGCAGAGGGCGACGATCCCAGGATGAGGACTTCCGTTTTATCTGAGTTCAGTTTCAGGCGGCTGTTCATCATCCACTCAGCTACGTCTTTCATCCCTTCGTGTATGTTGGCCCTGGCGGTGGCGGGGTCGTTGGTGAGGGAGAGGATCAGCTGGGTGTCGTCGGCGTAGGAGATGATGTTGAGGTTGTGTTGGCGTGCGATGGCTGCGAGGGGGCTCATGTAGATGTTGAAGAGGGTGGGGCTGAGCGATGATCCCTGTGGTATGCCGCAGATGACTTCGGTGGCCTCGGATCTGCACGGGGGGAGGCGGACTCTGTGTCCTTCCGGCGAGGAAGGAGATGATCCACTCCAGTGCCTTCTCTTGGATTCCGACGTTGCTGAGGCTCTGCACTAGGGTGCGGTGGCAGACAGTGTCGAATGCCGCGGAGAGGTCCAGGAGGATGAGGGCCGCTGTTTCCCCGTTGTCGAGCAGGGCTCGGATGTCGTCAGTGGCTGCGAGGAGGGCGGTCTCGGTGCTGTGGTTGGCTCGGAAACCGGACTGCGAGAGGTCGAGGGAGCCATACGTCTTGAGGAAGGCGGCCAGCTGTCTGTTGACGGTCTTCTCGATGACTTTAGCAGGAAACGGGAGGAGCGAGATGGGGCGGTAGTTTTTGAGGTCGGTGGGGTCGGCTGAAGGTTTCTTCAGGAGGGCGCTGAGTTCGGCGTGCTTCCAGCTCTCCGGGAAGGTTGCGGTGTCGAGGGAGGTGTTGATGATGTCTCGTAGATGGGGAGCGATGACGGAGTCGGCCTTGTTGAAGACGTGGTGGGGCAGGGGTCGGTTGGAGACCCGGAGTGGATGGAGTTCATCGTGCGTATGGTTTCTTCGGTGTTGATCGGGGTCCAGGCGCGGAGGGTGGTGGTGGGGGGCGCTGGTGCGATCGTAGGGTGCGTCGGCTGTGTGCTGAAGCTGTTGTGTATGTCTGCGATCTTGTTGTGGAAGTACGAGGCGAGGGAGTTGCAGAGGTCTTGCGATGGGGTGATGTCGTTGTTTCCGGCGCTGGGGTTGGAGAGCTCTTTGACGATGCTGAAGAGTTCCTTGCTGTTGTGGGCGTTGTTGTCCACCGTTCCTTGAATGCTGTTTTCTTGGTGGTGTGGATCAGTTGGTGGTGTTTTCGAGTAGCGAGCTTGAGGGTGGTCATGTTGTCTGGTGTCGGGTCTCTGCGCCAGGCTCTCTCGAGGGCTCGGCAGTTCTTCTTGGAGCTCTTGAGTTCGTCGGTAAACCAGGGTGCTTTCTTACAGCCGGTTCTGCTGGGCGGGGTCCTGAGAGGGGCGAGGTCGTCTGCGCAGTTGTTGATCCACTTCGAGAGGTTGTTGGCGGCATGGCTGGGGTTCGCTGAGCTGGCGGGAGGGTCCTGGCTCAGGGATGCGGCGAGCTGGTCGGCTGTGATCTTGTTCCAGCTTCTGTGTGCAACCTGTTGCTGGTGGTGGTGGATTGTGTTCTTTCTGAAGCTGAAGTGGACGCAGCTGTGGTCCGTCCAGTGGAGTCCAGTGGCGTGGCTGAAGGAGATGTCTTTGCTGGAGGAGAAGACGGGGTCAAGCTTGTGGCCGGCGTAGTGGGTAGGGGTGGTCACCAGCTGCTTGAGTCCGAGGTTGGTGAGGTTGTCCAGCAGGGTGGTGGTGTTGCGGTCATTGTTGTTCTCCAGGTGGAAGTTGAGGTCCCCGAGGAGGATGTAGTCAGCGGAGGGGAGGGCGTGCGGGCTGATGAAGTCGGCGATGTCTTCGCAGAATTGTGCGCGTGGCCCCGGGGGTCTGTAGATGAGGGTGCCTCTGAGGGTGGTCTTGGGGTCGGTGTGGATCTGGAAGTGCAGGTGTTCGGCGGCTGTGAGGGTGTCGTCGGTGTTGGTCGTGATGCGGATGGTGTTCTTGTGGACGATGGCGATGCCTCCTCCAGTCTGATTGACTCGGTCTCTCCGGGTGATCTTGTATCCGTCCGGTATGGCGATGGCGATGTCGGGCGCTGAGGAGGCATTCATCCAGGTTTCCGTGAGGAAGGCGACGTCTGGTGATGTTGTGTCGATCAGGTTCCAGAGTTGGACGGCGTGTCTGTGGACGGAGCGAGGATGCACTTCAGGTGGTTGCTGTTGGTGTTCGGCTTGGCGGGTGCGGGTGCAGTGCAGGTCCGGATGCAGGAGAAGTTGCAGGAATGGCAGCCGAAGGGCCCGTGGGTGCGTCTTGGCGTGGCTCGGTAGCAGCCGGGGAGCCGACCGGTGTTGAGTGCGTTGAGTTCGGATGCATCGTAAGTCCGGCGGGTGGGGTGGCCTTTGCGGGGGCCAGGGGGTCTGGCGCCGGGCGCGGTCCAGGCGCGGACGGGCGCTGACGGGCTTACCTTTGGCGCACCTTCGGCGCACGTTCGGTGCTCCCGCTGCGCGGACGCTCTGGGGGCGTCATAAGTAAGGAGCCGGAAGGGAGGGTCAGCTGGGTGGCGGGAGCGGGGCGGCGAATGGGCTTGGAGGGGGGCGGGGCCGCAGGGAGGCAGCGGCGGGAACCTCTACGGCGGGAAACTCTGGCTGGGCGATTGGCTCACGGGAGCGGTGGAAGTGGCAGGGAGCGGCGATCAGGAGCGTCACTTCCTCTTCTAACTACTGAAAGACCCCACCCATTTCAATAATTCTTCTTTGAGCTTCTTTAGAGGAACATCTCATCTAGAAGAAACTTTTTGGGGAAGATTTCCACAGCTGCAATTTTTCTCAAAACAATGGCTTCTGCACAACAACCAACATCTGAATCAGACCTTTCATCCGATGAGGAATTTGTTGTGGAACCTCCACGCCAAGAAAGATACACCTCTGTGGTGTGGAAATTTTTTTCCTTCCCAGAAGGACAAAACAAAACTAACTCCACTAAAGTGACATGTAAAATATGTCAAAGAGTGCTTTCTAGAGGAGATCCCTCAAAAAAATACTCTTGTGGGACGGCGAGTATGCTAAAACACCTGAAGACTCTGCATCCTGTGAACCTGGCCAGGCAGGAATGCAGAAGACTCCGACAGCAGCCTCAGCCAGCAGTGGCAAGCACTTCTGCAGCAACTTCTGCAGAATCACCATCAACCACTCACCCAGACATACGTCCTGAATTTGGAAAACTGAAAATAAGTTGCATTAAGTGCAAAAAACTTCTGTGTTACGGCGAGCAGTCAATTGACCTTATCTGCCGAGCACAGCAAAACCACAAGTGCTAAACTTGTGTTTATTTTTTTTTTTGAGATGTTAACTGTTTTGTTCCTCCTGTTGTCTTTTTTTCCTTTCTGAAAAAAACCAAAAAATAACCAAATTGTTCCAAAAAGTAAAAAAAAATAAAAAAGAAGAAGAAAAAAAAGTTCTTATAAGAACTAACTTTCCTGGTTTAAAAAAAGAACTGCATTTCTTTGTTAGTGTGTGAAAGATTAGATGAATGTATGAGTAGTACATAATTGACTGAATGAATGCATTAGTAGCGTATGGTGAATGTATAAGTGCAGAACTATGAGGAAGTGCTGCAGCATCACACAGTAACCTCTTTAACTGCAGTGTGCTGTAGTACTTCCGAAGCACAGGGATGCAACATATGTACAACATATGTACATAAATATGTTGCAAGTCTATGCTTCTCTCTGCATGGCTGCTTAAACTGCAGCCACGTAGTGATACAGGCACCCTTGCACCATAGTGCAAGGATATCTGTGTCATGTGCTGTTTGTTTTTCTGCAGGAAGACACACCTTCCTGCACAAAAACAATGAGAAAATGCATTTTTCTCCTTCAATGTATGCTGAACATTTCAACATGCATTGAAGAAATAAAAATGTGGATAAATGAAAACAATTTTCCTTGTTGTGCTTTCCTACACCAATTTTAGAATGGTACAGCATTCATACACATATCGAGATTTATGATTTCTGATAAATCTAGACATATGTCTTGTTCTATGAGGATTCAGTGCAATCATGCACAACAACACTTATAGAGCACCCTATCAACGCAAAGTGGTCTGCATGATGAGGTTGTATTTACATGGAGTATAAAAAGTGCACAGAGTGCCATTTCCTCTCTTTCTAAATATGAAACACTATCTTACACAATAACTATTTTACAAACTAACACACGCTCAGAAAGTGAGCAGGTAACTAAAGGAGCATTTACCTTTTTCTGCCCCTCAGGAAATGTAAAATACTCCCAAATAAAATAACTCTTCTGTTTCCTCCTTCTCTGTCTGATGATGCTGCTGCCCTGCTCACTCTCAGAAGAGGACTGCTGCTCTGCCATTGTATCCCAAAGACAATTCAGCTCCTTCTCCTAAGAAATCACAAGCAGTAATGAGGGGAATGGGTGTGGTGTAGGAAGATTCTGGAACTGAAAGTACTTTAAACCAATCAAAAGTGTTGTTTCTTGATCACATGACCAACCGTACGCGCACGTTAAGCTTACCGAGCGCGTACGGTAAAAGTACGCATGCGCGTACGAAAGACACACGCATGCGCGCATGCACATTACAGGGCACACTCGTACACTTCCGCGTAACGTGCGCGTATAAAGCATGCGCTTACGCGTCGCGTAGGAAGTACGGACGCGTCCGCAAATTGCGTAAACATGCGCACACGGAGTATAAATATTACGTACGCTCACCGTACATAAAGCGAAGCGTGCGCTTACGGTAAGCTTACCGTACGCGCACGGTAAAAAATAAAAAAATAAAAGGTTTGTTGAAGATATTTAACTATGTTATACAACTATATCTAACCATTTATTTAAAAAAGGTGAATCATACTATATTGAAGAATGCATTAAATCCATGAATATATACATAGGTAGCATAGTGTTTAAAGAAGAAAAAGAAAAAAAAAAGATGTAAAAAACCAAGCAAATTCAATGAAAAAACCGTAGGTTTCACACACATTATAGTTAGGAATTAGAATTAAAAAAACCATGGAAATTCACAGAAAAAAACATAGGTTTCACACACATTATATTTAGGAATTAGCATTTAAAAAACCTTGCAAATTCACTGAAAAAACCATAGGTTTCACACACGTTATAGTTAGGAATTAGCATGTAAAAAACCTTGCAAATTCACTGAAAAAACCATAGGTTTCACACACGTTATAGTTAGCTGGACATTTCTCTCGTAAAAAACCATTGAAATTCCCCCGTTATAGTTAGTTCAGCTAACTATAACTCGCGCACCCGCAATCCACTGCTGATGACGTCACATATTACATCACTCATGACATGGTCAGTGACATCACTCATGACATCACTGATGACATCTCAAATGACATCACTGATAACATCACTGATGACGTCATCAATGTGATAAATTACCACATCTTCTCACACCCTTATAAAACCTTTGATATACCAACTCAAAATTACAGATTTCCATTCTCATATTCATAAATAATGCAATACCAATAACTGCATACCCACATATTAACTTTTAGGTCTTCATACACCTCCACACACTCACCTGTAAAGTCACTCATAGTTACAGTCACTCCATAAAAAAGTATCATATGAATTTATACACACACCTATATAGACACTCACACACTACCAATCATCCATAGAGGTACTCTCACACCTAGTCATTCATACAAATAATCACACTGCCATTTACTCACCTATGAAGTTATACACACTCAAGTTCCCTTGCTCACAAAAATAGTATCACATTTTTATGCTCTATTAGAATCATTGACAAAAGCACAGACTCATCCATACAGTCACTGTCACAATCACACATTCTCACATCTAGCCACTTATATACTCTTACACACATATATACTGCCTTTCACATATGTAGTTAGTCACAAATGTACCACTGAGATATACATTCAATCCATAACACAGCCATACATACACTCACTCAACCATACAGTCCATCACAGATGCACTTTTAAAAACATCCACTCATAGAATCACCCACTCACTCATCTATGCACAGAGTCACACACACCTTACCCACACAAACACTCAGGAACTCATACAGATACTGAGACAAGCAATCAATAACTCATATAGACACTTATATAGCTATTCACAAAACCATGCCGCCACTTATACACCAACACACAGACACATACAAACATTTATACATTTTAGTCACTAGTCTGAAGTAAGATGCAGTTAAACGACTCCCTTATCGAGTCAGTTACGCAACACAGAAAATCATCCCTTTACACACTTGTACACCCACTCAGTCTTTAACAGGCCTTTCCCTATATATATATAAAAGATATTGAAAATTTTAAGAAAGTCACATATTCACTGGATGATGTCATCAGTGATGTCATCAGTGATGTCATCAGTGATGTCATGAGTGATGTCACTGACCATGTCATGAGTGATGTAATATGTGACGTCATCAGCAGTGGATTGCGGGTGCGCGAGTTATAGTTAGCTGAACTAACTATAACGGGGGAATTTCAATGGTTTTTTACGAGAGAAATGTCCAGCTAACTATAACGTGTGTGAAACCTATGGTTTTTTCAGTGAATATATATATATATATATATCCACAACCAATGCTCACCTTAATTAAAAAGCAAGCGGGACACAGCTCCGGATACAGACAAAGGGATTTATTGAGCATATTCCCAGCGCTAGCATTACAGTCCCGGAAACGCTTTGGCAGACGCGTTTCTAGCCGGAATGGCCGTCATCAGTGCCGGTCTCACAGGCTGATAGATTCACCTTTGACTCAGAGACCACTCCTTAAAAGCAGCCTCTCAACTCCTCCTACTTAAAACAGGTGGCTATCGTTATGCTGCTGGACTCCAGGTGAACTGCATGATAGTACTTGCAGTCCAATGTGGTACCTCATACAGTGATGAGGACTTCCAAACATCCAGTGATGCCCCAAGGTTCTTGGCGCTGGACTGTATACTGCCACAGTTCTCTTGGATATGTTGGTCCGGCTCACACCCATGTCTGTATCCTTAAAAGGCAGCCACTCGCTACCTCCTCTCTCCCCTAGCAAGCATAACAGCCTAGTGGCAGTGGTTTTCGCTCGGGGGGGGCACCGCGTTGTACTCCTCGTACTCCACCACAAGATTTGCTGAAAGACGCGATGCTCCTAACCGAGAGGGCGTGTCCAAAGCCGGTATCACCAAAACCGGCTATATATCCACAACCAATGCTCACCTTAATTAAAAAGCAAGCGGGACACAGGTCCGGATACAGACAAAGGGATTTATTGAGCATATTCCCAGTGCTGGCATTACAGTCCATGAAACACTTTGGCAGACACGTTTCTAGCCGGAATGGCCGTCATCAGCGCTGGGCTCACAGGTTGATAGATTCACCTTTGACTCAGAGACCACTCTTTAAAAGCAGTCTCTCGGCTCCTCCTACTTAAAACAGGTGGCTATCATTATGCTGCTGGACTCCAGGTGAACTGCATGATGGTACTTGCAGTCCAACATAGTACCTCATACAGTGATGGGGACTTCCAAACATCCAGTGATGCCCCAAGGTTCTTGGCGCTGGACTGTATACTGCCACAGTTCTCTTGGATATGTTGGTCCGGCTCACACCCATGTCCGTATCCTTAACAGGCAGCCACTTGCTACCTCCTCTCTCCCCTCGCAAGCATAACAGCTATATATATATATATATGTTACCTACATATATATTACCTAGTTATAGTCAGGACCTATTTTCCATAGGAAATCCGCAACATTCTATTTGGAATAATGTTGGCGCCGATTGACGAATCTTCGCAAAATTTTCCAAACTTTTGGCCAGCTCTGGTCCGCTCCAATCCTAAAAATTTCACTGTGATTCGTCAAGCGGGGCCTGAGAAAAAAGAGGGGTTCCAAATTGCGTTTTTCTCATGCATTTTCCCCTAGGACCTGTTGACGCAGCTACAGCCCGAACTGCTGAACGGAATTACACCAAATTTGGCAAAGAGGTAGTCCTCAGTTCAGACTCGTGCCTTTTGCTTAAATGGTGTAAATCCGTTCAGTAGTTCCTGAGAAAATTAGAGTTAAAAAGATAGATATATGTAGGCGGAGCCTAACCACAAATCTCATCGGGAGATCTGATTGGCTGTACTTCATCCAAGAAGTGTTGGCAGCCATCTTGGGACCAATATACATGATAGCACCTCATTAAAAAGCATTGCAGTTAATAGAAGGTTTTAAGACTTTAGTTACATTATAAATCATTTGTTGATGGTACCATATTCATTTTAGGAATTGTGGTGTGTTCTAAGGTGATTTTACCATGTGAAAAAGCCTTCTGCTGTAATATCATGAATCATGTTTGAGAGAAAACTATTTTCTCATGTTTTTCCCACAGAGGTTTGGAAGGTGATCTATAAGCTAAACTGAGAGCATATTTTCTGTCAATTCACATTATCTTTCTCAGTCATGTGAGAATGAAGTCTGACATTCTCAGTAAAACATGTACATCCAACAAGGGCAGAGACTGTCAGTTGATTCCTTTGTGTTCGACTGCAGCTTACCAGAGTGTTCTAAAGAACAACTAGAGCGCTAACAGTCCTACTTATGACAAACGTATTGCACACCTGAAGCCATCTTGATTTGAATAAAGTGGTAACACTTAAAACATTTAATTTACAAAGGAACAAAATGAGGGGATTCATTTTGCCATAGAAATTATGATTAGTGCTGCAGAAAGAAAAATTAGGGCACATTTTGACTTCTCAAATCCTCTTATATTTCATAAAAAAATTCTGACATGCAGACTGAAACATGCACTTTGAATACCAGCAGCAGACTTCCCTGGTGAGCAGAAGCTTAACTACAGTGATCTAATGAGCAACTAGAGTGCTAACATTCAGAATTCATGGCAAATGTGTGCCACATCTGAATGCGTTCTTGATGGAACCATAGTAAAAAACTGAAAGTATTTCCTACTGAGGAGACTGCAGTAACTGAGGAAATTAGGAAACTTCATAACAAATAAATCTCCCAAGATGGCCACCAGAGACAAAAGAGCCCAAATGTAGCCCAAATATCACCCAGATGTAGCCCAAGTATAGCCCAATGACAGAATGTCCCAGAGTGTTCTTAAGAACAACTAGAGCGCTAACAGCCTTACGTATGACAAAAGTATGGCACACCTCAAGCCATCTTGATTGGAATAAACTGGTAACACTTAATACATTTAATTTAAAAAGGAACACAATGAGGGGGTTAATTTTGCCATAGAAATTATGATTAGTGCTGAAGAAAGAAAAATTAGGGCACATTTTGAGTGACTTCTCAAATCCTCTTCTATTTCAATAAAAAATTCTGATATGCAGACTGAAACATGCACTTTTAATACCAGCAGCAGACTTCCATGGTGAGCAGTAGCTTTACTACAGTGATCTAATGAGCAACTAGAGTGCTAACATTCAGAATTTATGGCAAATGTGTGACATATCTGAATACCTTCTTGATGGAATCAAAGTAAAACAACTGAAAGCATTTCCTACTGAGGAGACTGCAGTAAATGAGGAAATTAGGAAACTTCATAACAAATAAATCTCCCAAGATGGCCACCAGAGACAAAAGAGCCCAAATGCAGCACAAATATCACCCAGATGTAGCCCACATGTAGCCCAATGACAGAAGTGTGCCAAACACTTATTTTTTGTGTATTTGCAGTTTTATATAGTGCAGACTTGTCAGGTATTGGAGTGCTTTACATGAGCATTGGTTACATCACACAAGATCAAATTCATTTTGGTTGTAGACATGGGGAGATAAAGTGATTTGACCAGAATCACAGAATGTTGAGCTGAAGCAGAAACTCCAACCTGGTTCCCCAGTTGCAAAGTCTGCAGCTCTGGAAGTAACACCACATCCTCTCCCCTAAGTGTAACATTTATTCAAGTGGTCAACTGGATAAAAAAACATAAAGATTACAAATAATTTAAAAGTTCTTTGTCGCTATTTGAAAACTCAGAAAATATGTCCTCATTTTAGTTTTTTAGAGCACTAACCATAATTTTGATGCAAATAAGACCCTCTCATATATGTAATTTCTAAAGGAAATGCTCTAGGTATTACAGTTTTGATTACATCAAGATGACGTCAGGCGTTCCACACTTTTGTAATAAATATAGAAGGTTAGCAATCTAGTTGTTCATTGGGATACTGTTGAGAGGCAGAGGCCAGGGGCACGGACTCTGAAAATTGAAGGCAGGTAGGAGAGTGCAGAGGCAACAATTTGACCACACTGTGCAGGCAGGAAGGGCAGTGGCAGCACAACAGACTATGGAGGGCAGTGGAAAGGGGGGCAGGGGCAACAAAACAACAATACAGGACTGGCAAGAGAGGCTGTAGCAATATAATAGACCATTGTGTGCAGAAGGAAGAGGCAGTGGTAGTACAACCATACCTGCCAACAGACCCGTTTCAGCCAGGAAACGTCCAATGTTTTTAAGCTCAAATGGGCTTTATTTGATCTGTCTCCTGTCTACAATCTCCTCTTTTTCAATGTAACTCAAAGGGGAAAATCAATACCCCAGTTTTTCTTCAAAATCTCCCTCTTACCAAGTTCAAAATGTTCGCATGTATGGTACATTGGATAATGGTAGGCAGGAGGAATTGGGATAGGGACATGGACTCGGATAACAGAGGACAGGAGGGACATGGAGAGGTGCACCAAACTGACCCTACAGGGCAGGCATCAGGGTTTGCAGCAGCACAATACACCACACAGGGCATGCGGGACGGGAGTGCAGCACTACAATCCATAGAAAGCAATAGGGAGGGGACAGGACCATGCACATGGACAACAGAGAACAGAGGGGAAAGAGGCAATGGTAGCTAGCTGACCATAATGGACAGACAGGAGAGAAAGCTGCAGTATAACAGACCATAAAGGGCAGAAGGGACGGATCAGGGGCATTACAATGGAACAGACAAGCCAGGAGGGAGGGAATAGGGGTCTGCACATGGAAACAGAGGGCTGGGGGCAAGGGGGCAGGGCAGGAGCAGCAAGATGACCATGGAGGTCAGGCAGAATGGGCACTAGAAACAAGACACCATGGAGAGCAACAGTGAAACTATGATGGCATACACACAGACCATGGAGGGAAGGGGGGAGGGGGTCGGGAGCAGCTAGCTGACCACACAGGGAAGGTGGGAGGGGCCATGGCAGCACAGAAGACCATGCATGGCAAGCGGGAGGGTTAGTGGCAGCACAATGGCTATGATGGGCAAGAAGGAGGGTGCAGGGGCATGCACAAAGGACCATGGAGGATAGAAGGGAGGGTCAGGACCTGGGCACAGACAAGAGAGTTCAGGCGAAGGGGCCTCACAACAGACCACGCGGGGCAGGCAGGAGGAGCAGTTGCAGCACAACAGACCAGGGAGGGCAGAAGTGTGTGGCAGTAAAATGGACCATGGAGGACAGGAGGAAGGGGATAGGGGCACAGCATGTGGACAGGCAGGGTGGAGGTGGCAGGGACAGGTTACAGTCATCTGACAATGCTAGGCAGGTGGGAGGGGAGTGGCAGCTCAACAGAACACTCAGAGTAGATAGGGGTGGCAGGTCCATGGAACATGGTGGGCAAAAAGGATGGAGCAGGGGCATGCACAAAGACATCAGAGAGCAGGGGGAAGGAGAAAAGGGGCAGCAAGCTAAGCACAGAGGCTAAGCAGGAGGTCAATGATGGGCCATAGAATTGGGCAATGGAGAGCAGGAGGAATGGACTGGTACATCATGCTAAATGGAGGGCAGTGGCAGCACATCAGACCATGCATGGCAGGAGGGAGGAGGCTAGTCCATGGATTCAGACAACAGAGGATAGGGAAGAGGTGGATGGGGCAGCAAGCTAACTGTTCAGAGAAGGTGGGTATTAGGAACTTTATTGTTTTTAAAATGTGTGTCTGTGCGAACTACTTAAAATATGAACAAGTATGCTGCATAATCTCATTTTTATTCAGGAAGAAGAGGACGTTTGTGACTGTGACTCTGGGCTCACTTGGCAGTAACAACCCCTGACCCTCCACCCTCCATCGCAAAATGTAATGCCCGTGAAAAGGGTAGGTGGACTCAGTGTTATATAGAACATAGTCCTGAGAGCACGATTGAAAATGAAAACTAGATATAGTATATGGTATAAACTATGCACCAAAAAGTGTGATATAAGATGAACTGGGGCGTGAAATATAATATGCAATACATTGTGCGCAATGACAGATTCATTGGAGAGCGCGAGATAGCACAGGCACTAGCGCGTGCTATGCGATATGCGCCTTGGAGTGTAATATGCACAGGGCAGTGTTGTGTAACCTAACTAGTCTCTAAAGTTGTAATATGAAATATGTGCTGGGGAGTGTAACGTTGCATATGCACTGTGACAAAGATATGGATCCCAGATTGTAATATGTATGGCATAGCGATGTGCGTTATAACATAGGCATCGATGAAGGCACGTTAGATGGGGCAATATAACCCGTGCGAAGGCAAGTGTGGCATGACATATTCACGGGGTGGTGTTACAGTGCACATGGGCTAGAGAGTGTCATAGCATACGCACTAGCTGGTGAAACACAACACAGAGGTGTGTGGCACTCGGCGGGCACTGGTGGGTGTAACACAGCATTGGGCTCAGCCAGGAGCACGCTGTGACTCTCAAGTGAGGTTCGTCTCCTTTCCAGAGAGTAAAATAAAAAGTATTACACATCCGGCGGTGGATGTGTGTTTTATTAACCGTGAGGGGGGTTTCTTGCATAGTTTGGTCGAATCCCCTTTGAATGGCTTGGTGTGCGTGTGTATTAAATGTGCCCGTCAATAGCTACCCATGTTTGTATAAATAAACGACAAGGGTGTCTACTTGGAGAGTACCCTCCGGCAGGGGCGCCGGGATTAGGCACGGTAGGGCGTCAGACACGTCAGAGCTTCACTAGCGGTGTAAATACATTCCACGTGGATTCATTGTATGCATAGTCGCCTTTTAATGAATATCACGCAAATCGTCATGGAGATAGGTACATACGGCTTGTCCAGCATGTCCTAGGTGTTTCTATAAATATATATATTTTTTAAATATTAAAAAACAAAGGCCGGCTCCAGGGGATGGGGTCCATGGGGCCATAAGTGGCCTGAGGAAGGGGGCAGCACAGCCCCCCTCCTAAAGAATTTTAAAAAAAAGGCCATGACGCGGGGGTTGGGGTCCCCGGGGCCGATTAAGGCCTTGGGAGGGGGGCCACGCGGCCCACTTCCAAATTTATTTTTTCCAACAAAAAAAAATTAGTGTGCAGGCCCTGGGGGATGGGGCCCCCAGGGCCAATAAATTAGTAAAAGAAGGGGGGCATCGCGCCGGAGGCCACGCCCCCTCCTTGCAGCACTCTGCAAATGCGCCCCCTGGCCCGTTGTAAGTTGGGGAATTAATTCCCCTTCAATACTGAGGGTCCCTGAGGGCCAACTAGCCCAACAGGTAACTCCAGTATGCGCCAGGGAGCTGCGTTGCAGACAGGTTTTCTGAGGCCACGCCCCTTTTTACACATCTATGCAACGCAGCCCTGTGGCGCTTACTGGAGGTACCTAGTGGGCTAGTTTGACCCTAGGGACCCTTAGGATTCAAGGGGACTTAATCTCTCAACTTAGAACGGCCACAGGGCGCGTTTACACAGTGTTGAAGGGAGGGGCGGGGCCTGAGGTGACGTGTGCAAACACGCCCTGTGGCACGTTTTAAGTTGGGGAAATAATTCCCTTTCAATCCTGAGGGACCCTGGGGCCAACTAGCCCACCAGGTGCTTCCAGTAAGCGCCACTGCGCTGCATTGCAGAGAGGTGGTCTAGGCCATGCCCCTTTTTACATCTCTCTGCAACGCAGCTCTGTGGTGCTTACTGGAGGTACCTAGTGGTCTAGTTGGACCCTAAGGACCATCAGGATTCAAGGGGACTTAATCTCCCAACTTAAAACAGCCACAGGGCGTGTTTACACAGTGGGGAAGGGAGGGGACGGGGTCTGAGGTGACATGTGCAAACACGCCCTGTGGCGCGTTTTAAGAAGTAGTTTTAAATAATCCCCTGCTCTATTATATACTAGGGGCTCACAGAGGAGGTCATGCTAATCACAGGGGGACCCCAACGCATAGTGTTCCCTAGTGTATGTAGGTGTTTTCACTGTATTCTGAGTGTCTTTTAACATAGCACTGGCACTAGGACTGGTTAGTCAGACTCAGTTACCACCAGTATCCGTCTGAAAAAGTTGAGGGTACAGGATGATTTTGCAACAAGGCTTCTTTCTGCTCTTCTGTTTGTTCTTTCTGCATGTTATCCTTCTTCCTGCACTTTTCTTCGTCTTTGAGGACTTCTGTTGCTTCTTTCTGCATTTATTTTTTTCTTTCTGTGCGTTTTTTCTTCTTTCTTCACATGTCCTGTCTCTGTAGGCATACTTAGGAATTAGCATTTAAAAAACCTTCGAAATTCACTGAAAAAACCATAGGTTTCAGGTACGTTATAGTTAGGAATTAGCATTTAAAAAACCTTAAAAATTCACTGAAAAAAACATAGGTTTCAGGGGCGTTATAGTTAGCTGGACTTTTCACTTGTACAAAACCATTGAAATTCCCCCGTTATAGTTAGTTCAGCTAACTATAACACACGCGCCCGCAATGCACTGCTGATGACGTCACATATTACATACCACATAAGATACTAGTGACAACTTTATACTCACAAATTCTGTAATAGGAGGCACCTTCCCTGATTTGAGAGAGTAGAGACTTGTAGGTCTACACCGAGGCATAACTCTCCAGTTGGAAATTGTGAATATCAAAAAAGAGAGTTACACGTATGTGTAGTGTTAAAAATACACAAGTAAATACATGTTTGCATATTTGCCTTCGTGAATAAGACCCTATATTCCTGTGTTTCAATTTAACTCAAATCATATGTGATTAACAATCTGTATACAAGTAGTTTAATTTATTGTCCCACTGGTAGAATTAATTATACACAAGTAAAAGTATATTTGTATTAAGTAAACGCATGAGTAAATTTACATTTTTATATTTACCTTCATTAATAAGGCCCTAAATTCCTGCGTTTTAATTCAACACAATATCATTAATCATTAGTAAATACAAATCTGTAAACTAGTAGTTGAATTAGTTTTCCTACTACAGATTTCACTCAAAGGCAACATATACTTTTTTGTGAATTGTCGCACAATTCTATTGACCGTGATTATAAGTCATTGTATTTCTCTGCTTGTATTAAACCTTACTGCACAGACCGGAAATGAAATATTATATTGCACAAAGAGCATACAGACATATGATATTAGAATAATGCAAGTCACCAAGAAGGTTATTTATATAATCAAAGAACTTTGAGATTACTTGCAATATTCTTTTTTATTCAAGATAAGATGCAATTTATTCCTTATAATATATGGTCACACCATCTCCCTGCCCCAGTTTCCGATCCTTAGTATCTTTCTTCTTTTCATGGAAGATACCTCTGGGCTGTAAATAATGTGGAATAATGTGGAATATGTACTGTGAATATGAATACAACAAAATATTTAAGAAGCTTAATGTAAGTCACTACCAAAGCAAGTTTTGTGCTTTAGAGAACATGCAAACAAACATATCGATTGGTTCTCCTATACAATCAGCTACAGCACAGTGCCACACGTGTGCTGGAGGTTCTGCAGAATCCTCTGATATCAGGAAGGAAGACCAGTAGGAAAAAAGGAACATAACATTAATAAAGTACCTGTTGTGCATCATCTCCTGTCAACAATATATATTTTAAGATTCAGATCTAGGTTTACGTTTGACAGCAAAATGTGAGTATTTTTAGCATGAACCTAAAAAGGCACTGAAGTTGGATTTCCGAAGAGGGTGAAAGGAGGAAAGTTAAGTAAGCACACACCTGTCCCTTCCTTTCTGAAGTTCACACACATTTTGAAAAGCGTGATCCTCACTGGAAGGGCAAATTAAGAAGCTTACCTTTCAATACTGGAGAATTAAAGAGCGTCAAAAGTAGGTGCATGATGCTCAACCAGCTACAACTATTTATAGGTGTAAACAAATCAGTTCATATAGTGGCCTTGTAGCAGGTATATGTTTTACTTTATGGGCTAGTTTCACCAAGCCATTTTCTTGTATAAGTTTTATTTGCACCTGTGAATACCTTTAGTTTCAAATGCACAGTCACATTTTGTATTTACAAAACGTACATTTGTACTTGTAAATCTATTTAGGGATTGTAAACAGCCAAAGGAATGAATGAATACTGTCAGTTTTCTGCTCTCAATGTGTAAGGGGATCGGTTGAAAGGCTGATGTTAAGTCAATGGTTACTCCTTACTTGTGCGTGTTTTCATTAATGTTGGGTAACGGGAATTGATACAATTATATGTTGTTACTGAGCTCTTAAGGACCGCACAAAACCTCACCTTGTCTTTGGATGAGAGTGCGACCACAAGAGGTGACATCCATTCTGAAGACTCAATGGGTTCAATCACTTAGGCATCCTGAAGTGTTTTTTTCAATCAGCTATCACTTAATTTTCTTACTTTCAGTGTGATACTCCTTACTTACTCCCCTTCAATACATTTATTTATATATTTATTTCTTATTATTATTTACTTAATCATTATTTATTTACTCCTTACTGTATACATACGTCATCAATACATGTATTTATTTAGTTTGAATTTATGCATTCGGCTTCAGTATGATTGTGTGAGCAAACCCTGTCATCTTAAACACTCTTAGGAATTAATCTAGCCTCATTTTGTTAATATCTTCAACTTTCACCAATAGTTAATACTTGTTTTACGCTGTTGGTGTTTACCTCTGTGTGAAGAGATCTTTGATCCCTTCATACAAGTAGTGATGGTCCAGGTTTTGCTACATAAAAAAATGAACATACTGCTTTCCTATGTTTGAAGTGAAACAGAAGTATTCTGTAACCAAACATTTCAGTGAGGTCTCATGTGCAACTATCAGGAGGAAAGTTCACAGGTACAAATGTTTCCTCAACTTTTTCAGCAAATTTGTTTTACCACACTTCTTCTGCTACAATAGATTATGGTGACCCTGAAACATCGACTATATGTAATGGTACCTCAGAATACTCATAAAGCACATAGGCTTATTATGATTCTTATCTTTCCCACTTACATTCTAAAGTACATTGTGCTTGACATGAAGTACACTGTTGCTAGATTCATCCTCACTGTTTCAAGTGTTCCTTCTCCCTTCATTTACACTAGATATGTTGAGTTTTCTTACCTTTCTTTCCCCATACGTGAACAAAATGACCTACAGTCACATACACTAAACATTTAAAACTCATGGATGTGCATTTCAAATGTTGTGCATAATGGCTAGGATTGTCTCATTAATACCACTTGATGCTATTTTTTAAATGTAGTGCTCCGTTTAATAGACTATTTAGACTGCCAACATTTTTTTCAGTTCTCCAGTTTTGACTGCTCTACACAAGTCCAGATAGTGCCACGTTCAAGGTAAGGGTGATGATATATTTTAAAGGAGACTCTCTTTTTTGTCCTGAGCTGTCCTGGATGACTTGGTTGTTTGTATGCGTCATGCACCAGTTCATTGTTCAAAGCACCAAAACAACAAATGATAGTATTTTTGGCACTGCCACTTACCATTTCTTTAAAAGAAATCAAGCCTGCTAACACAACGAGTAAGTGAAAACTTTGTGTCTAAATCTATTACTGCATTTACTAATGCATTGTCTTCTCCAGCTCTGTATTCGAGCATAAATCCAAACAGCTTGCAGGGCCAAAAAGGGTATAAGTATTCTCTTCTTCTTTTCTGTAGTCAGAGTTTCATCTTCAATAGTTGATGTATTTTTTTAAATATCTTTTTTACTCATGCTAGTTCATTACATGGTCTACGGGAGTGGTCAGGAAAGTATGTAGTATCTACTAAAGTAAACCCTTGTATTGTTGCTGTATTCTGTTTATTAGGTCGAGCCTGAGTCATCGTGCATGCGCTGCTCTGCGAGACTTGTTGTAGTCGAGTATGTAAGAGAAGCCAAGCCCACTCTACACACATATTGTTCATTGGCTTGTGTCATTGTCCTTCGTAAAGGCTGGCTTGCGAGTTGTTGTTAGAGTTGTTAGTCCCTCCTTTGTACCGCATTGTCTACATTTGTAAACATCCATGGCGACTGGCCCCTTTAATTCGGATGCGACACAGCATGTCTTATTTAGTTTGTAAGCACTCTTCTCTTTAATGGGTTTCTCCTACCGCGGGCACGGTGTACTTTCCCCACCATGCCTGCTTTCACTTTCAAACAGCACGGGACAAGGGTGGCCGAGGTCTCGCATTTACAAGAGGTTGAGCTATTGCCATTGTAAATGACAATAGCTCGCTGAGTCATTGCAGCCACCCTGGTCTTGGGGGACTACGGGGGATCACTGGACTGCTCCTCCCAGCAGCACACACGCTGCCGACGTGGTCACAGAGCGCCAGGAGGCGTTTAAAAGGCCCACAGGGCTCCCGCAGCGCGGGACGCGCGCAGGCGTGCCCATCTGCGCCCGTCAGAGGCCGGGCTGGGCCAATCCTCTAAGCCCCTATAGCGGACTCAGACTTGGACTGAGGGATACCTGTGCATGTAAGCCTTTTTACACTCTTGGGGGTGCAATTAAAAAGTATTAAAAATTACTTAAAGGAAGATGGGTCATGTAGCTATTACAGCAAATACAGATGTAAAGCTAGAGGGCTAAACATCACTGTTGACTTACCTTACCGGGGCTATAGGGGCTATTGAAGAACAAATCAACACTGTGGAGGAGACTTTAACAAAAGGGAGGCGGGTCCCGGAAAAGGAGGCGGGAGGTCACAGTTCTAAAGCCCCAACCCCCTCAAGTGAGAACCATATTGCCCAGGGTGCCCAAAATGGTTGCATACAAGAAATCTCAGATCACATAGCCCAGAGTGATCGGAGTGATCTTGAGGATGATTCCCAACCTCCCTTGAAGTGTAGTAAGAACCCAGGAAGCCCAGAGGGTATACTAGCTCAGAAAGTGGGAGGGCTAGGTCCAGTGAGGCAGACAAAAAACCTGCAAGGCAAGAAAAGGAAAACTCCTGGAAAACAGTTATCTTTAAAACAACCTGCACGTAAAAACACTGCTAGCACAGGAAAACCTACCATGATTGTGCAAATGGAGGGACAAAGCCTGGCATTGGAAAAAATATCTAAAAGCATAAATGCACTGCATAGCTACACGGTTGGAACCCTGGGGAAACTGACTGAGAGAGTGGCGAATCTGGAGGGGTACCTAATGGGAAAAACCAGTTCTACTAAAGTGGGCACACTTTTGACCACACAGACAGGAATACACCTAAATGGGCTGACTAGCATAATTCCCATAGCTATTTCAAACATAGATACGAGGGACACTACTTCTAGACCCTTATCCTACGAACCTATTCCACATATGAACAAATTACATGATAATACTGGGTCAAATAGACCAGTTGTAGAAACGAATAGATCCAATAACAGACTAGGGGCATTTCCTACTGGACCGAGATCTACCTCGGAGCCCCTAGTGTGTAGTTGCCTTGATTTGCCCCCGGCAGCCACACCGTATATTGTAATTCTGGCCAGCGCCCCTGTATTGCAGACATCGGAACATGAATCATGGAGGGAACTTCGTAACTAGTCACTCCACTGGTTAGGAAAGTACATTGGTTCTAGCGATGCGCTATTTAAAAACTTTAAAATGGCAAGACGAGTTGCATGTGAGGGCAAAGAACGAAAAGAGCTCCAGGGAGATTGCATAGTCCTGATGTTTAGTGACCCTATGTTAGTCCATGCTATTCTAACTAGGGCACGAAATGACTGTTATATGAATGATGAAATTAATGTATTACCACTAGGGGCCTTCTATCCACCCTATCCGCCCCACATAGGCCTGGTGTCAGAAAACCTGCAAGGGACCCCATGTTAGAAACCTTGCAAGGGACTCCCATGCAGAATTCACAACACAATGAAATGTCCCACTCACAATCGTTTCAAACGGCTAACATCAATGGAGGACCTTGATTGACCAAATTTAAACCAAGGGAGGGAGGTGGATCAAAGGAAAGTGGACATGCTACCCCGACAGGGCGATATCCTGTACACTCAGAGTCATGGCCTCAATACCCTGTGTGAGAAAGCAAGAGATCAACTATTGCATAAAGATAATAACAGGGAGGGTGGGGCGAGACATGTAGACTCAGCTAAAATCCAAAGTAATACTGGTAAGGGACCTACAAAGCAAATAATACCGCTCTTGCAAAGGGTTAGTGAAGGAGAGCCGACTAAGTCAAATACCAGCAAACTATGTAAAATACTAACCTGGAATATTGCAGGACTATCAGCTAAAGTAAGAGATCCCCAGTGGTTAACCTTCATAGATGAATATGCTATAATCTGCCTTCAAGAAACATGGGCAAGTGGGGAAACCCACATAAATGGTTTTCAAACTTTTAACATCCCAGCCAGTATTAGCAAACAGGGGCGAAACAAAGGGGGTCTATGTATTTACATCTCTAATGCGGCAGGGGTCTCCAATGTGAAAATTGTAAATGTTAGTGATTACTACCAGATTTTGACAGCGAGTCTAGGTGGGGAAAAGGATGTTGTGTTAATAAACTTCTATAACAATATCCCTAAAACATTGATAATGAATGTTCTCACTGACCTCTGTCGATCTTTGAAATATATTGAAGGAAAATGTCGGGGGATATGTTTATTATATGGGTTGGCGATTTCAACTGTCCCCTGTGCCAGCATAGCTAGCAGGGTATCTGTGGTTTGGGCAAGGATAAGGAAGATAAACCTTTTCATTTTTCACATACAAACATGGGGGACGTGTTAAATGGAATGGTTTTTCAATTTGACTTAGGATACGCAAATTAACTGTGTTTGCCCTTGACACCTTTTCAACCGACTTTTAATGGGAGGGGTTGCAATACAATCATTGATTTTGTTTTATTGTCTAAGAGGTATTCCTGTAACGTACTCACTTGTAATACCCTTGATATTTTATTGAGTGACCACTACCCAATTTGTTTAGATCTCTCTGTAAGAGGGCTGGCGAGAAGAATTAACAGAAATACACAATATAATTTTGACATCCATCTTGCTAACACCAACGGGTACACCTTAAATTGGGCAAAGGTGGATCCCGCGGTATTCCTTCAACAATTGATTAAAAAATCATCAGATGACATAGAGATATGCCTCTCACAGGCTAGGGATAATGAAGACATTTTTAATGCCTTCCTTAAGATAACAGATGAGGCCCGGAAATTATTATTGAGGGAAAAGTGAGATGGAGCACACAATCCACAGGGTTGGTTTGACACAGAATGCACTAAGGCGCATACCCATTTGAAAAATGCTTTGCACAGTGCACCTAGATGCAAGGAAAATGTAAGGTGGGCCAGAATCTTGTATCGATCAGTTTTAAACAAACGGAAGGTGCAATTAAAAAGGGAAGCATGGGAGACATTACATCAGGCATGCATAAAGAAAGACAATATTGGCTTTTGGAGAACAGTTAACGCCCCCTTTTTCACTGATAGAGAGTCTGACATCATAGACATGGCAAGCACAGGAGACACGTGGGTAGATTTTTTTACAGGGCTTTATAACGATGAGATCGCCGATGATAACACGACAGCGACAGTAGTACCGGGAATTGAAGATAATATTCAATACGGAGCCTTCCCCCTAGATATTGAGATTTCCCCAGAGGAGGTCATTAGGGCCATAACAGAGAGTGCCTTAGGGAAAGCACCAGGGACGGATGGTGTCCCAGTGGACGTTTATAAATCCAATATAGGGCTATGGTCCCCGCTTTTAACGAATGTCTTAATCAGCTGTAATCGTTGTAGGTTCATTTCTACTTGGATGAATGCAATTGTGATCCCCATATTTAAAAAGGGGGACAGAAATTAACCAAGCTGTTACCGCCCTATCTCTTTACTGGATGCTTTCATGAAAGTTGCAGGGAGGGTTATTTTAAATAAGTTACAGACATGGGCTGAAGAAACAGGAGTCCTATCAAATTATCAATATGGATTTTGCTCAGGCTTCGGTACAACCGAACAGGGACTTAACTTGTCATTAATCATAGACAAATACACAAAAGCAAAGAAGGGTAAACTTTTCCTCACATTCGTGGACCTAAGCTCAGCATTCGACTGTGTCAAACATGACAAATTGTGGAGCATTCTTAAAGAGCTAGAGTGGACCCACCACTGCTAATGTTCATCAAGGAATTGTATAGGGGGGCAGGGGCGAGGGTCCGATACGGGAGACAGGGGGACTGTTCAGCCAAGTTTTCTATAAAAAAAGGCAAGGGTGCATACTTGCCCCTTTGCCGGCTTCTGATTCATACATAGGCTTGTTAGTCCTGCCTTGGTACCGCCTTCTCTGCATTTTTTACCGGCCATAACGACTGGACCTTTCACTTGGCTCATTACACGGTCACCATTATTTAGTGGGTGAGCACTAATTTTTTTAATGGTCTTTCCTTATTTCAGCGTAGTATTTGAGCACGGTCCGCTTTCACTTTAGCAGCCACGCTACTTTATCTAATTAATTTGCAGCGAGGTCCGCATCAGTTCAGTGTATCACATGCAAACAAGCATTTGCAATGCAACAGGTCTCGGATTTACCCGAATTTGAACTATTGGCATTGTAAATGACAATGCCTTTTATTTATGTTTTGGTTTTTGAAACATAAATAAAACACATTGGCATTTACAATGCCAATGGCTTAAACTTGCGTAAATGTGAGACCTATTGCATTGCAAATGCTTGTTATTTGAAGAGATCGATGAATGTTCAAAATTGTGGAAACACTTTTCAGAGAGTTGGAAATCACAGGCCCTTTAAACACTCAAATATGTGTAAAACACTCAAAAATGTCTTTACCTTGTACGCTTCGGTGAAAAGGCATTAAGAACAGTGGTTGTGTTCTTGGTAGTGTCTTCAATGCCAGTGAGACACAAGATGGCCACTGACATGGGGTTACAGTGTGACCTTTACAAATGTCATATCCAGATGCACATTCCTCAAAATGATGCACATTCAAATGTTATTTATGTCCCACACCTCATGCTCAGGTTTCCGAGTTCTGGCATTTGTGGGTGTGGCAGAGAAGAGCAGAGGTGAGCAGGCAGCAGAGGCCGTTACTGCTGACAGCGTCATCGCCCCCCCGAACTGTCATCTCACAGTTACAAAAGGTTGGCCTTGCCGGCCGCTCACCATTAGTTCTCAGCCCACAATGCCAGGGTGGCGCTGGTTGATACCACTTCTTTTCCTCCTCGCGGAACCAGATCGGATTGGGCCGGGCCAAGTCAATACAGCGAAGAGTGGCACCGGCATCTGCAATAAAGAAAGGCGAGGTGAGGTGAGGGATCGGATTTCCGCATGGCGCTAGCCCCCTAGTAGGGAGTCCCTGATAGAGGGTCCGGACAAGGCGCGTGGGGGGGTCTAGTCATGGTGAAATAAAATTGCCTTAGTAGGGCATGGGGGGACAGCTGGTGAAGCCCATTGCAAATACGGTTGAGCTGATTGCCCAATTAATTCTGGTACCTCAGTGTAGGACTTAATTACAGGGGACTAATTACATAGCGTAATTAGTCCCCTGTAATTAAGTCCTGCACGTCCGGACCTGGACTGGCTCCTCTCATCCCGGCTACCTTCCTGTTCTTTGACAACTCCTGGTGCCGTTCTCATTTACTGAATTCCCTGGACCTTCCCGGTACTAATTCAGATTGCTCACTATATGTCCTGAAGATGATCTCAAGTTTCTGAGATCAAAACACCGTCGACCCCCTACAACAGGAACTCCTTACATTTTGTAAATTCTTGTGGAGTTTCAATGTCTGTTGTCAATGCGATGTCATTGTTTTAAGTCACCTTCACTTTTTCACGTCACACTTTGTCACTTTTATGTGTGAGCACCTGAATACAATAATAACTACTTGTTATTTCTATAAAATAAATAATAATTCTACATGACCTATATGTTCCCTTGTACATTACTTGAAACTCCCAGTGAGATTAATTGTCACCAAAATGTTTCTCATAGTGTCCCCCTTGGGGACCACTACTTGTCTACCCGGACCTTTTGGCCAACGATGAACCATTGTTGTCCATAAACATTGGTGCAGAAGCAGCATAGCACCAGTGTAGCACCAAAAGCAGTATAGCACCAGCATAGGGCTGACATTATGGGAGGGGTCTTGCCAAGTCGAGGAGGCAAGGAAACATGGTCTACTTGAATGCAAAAAACAACTTGGTAATCGCTGCTCCTTGCACTCTCATCTCTGCGTGCTCATGCCTCCCGCCTCCATCTATAGCACGGCAAGTCATTTGTAGGAGGGGTGAGGTGGCTCAGCAATGGCAGAGTATAAGCCCTGAAGATAAAGCAACAATCCATATCAACAAATGGGGGCATGCGGTGCCACTTCGGCCCCAATTCAGGTCCATCAAAAACCACACAAATCAGCTAAATGTCAAAAAGTGAGACTCCTTTACTCCAGCAAAGGGGTACCAGAAATATTCGAGGAGCAACTAGGGAATAAATTACTATATATCTCCATCTATATATGGGGGACATCCCTCAGGTCAGCAAAGAAGTCAACCTTGTCCAAGGAAAACTCAAGAACAACATCTGAGGATACTTTGCGCTGGTCACCAAGCCTGAATTAACAATGCTAGCACAGATAAACCCAAGCCAGGAGTATGAAACAGGCCATTATGGGTCAAGCGACAGCTTTATCAAATATACCTGGAACAAAACACCTAACCTGCCCACAAACCTAATCGCAACCTTAACACCCCACAATCCAGACTCTGCCTTGGTGACAAGGAGCACTGGGATCCTCTTCGTCTATTAACTCAATTTCAAGGGGGGAGGGCATAGCCCTCTCTAAAGAGGAATCCACTGAGGATATTCATGGCCAGCTGTCTGGCAGAGTGATACCACTAAGCCCCGATATTTTAGTGATAAAAGGAAAGTCCATCACAGAGAAGGAAATTCAGAGCTCCATGGGGGACCCAGGTAATTCCACATATGGAGTTCCGAGTGGAGTATCTAAGTATCTTCAGCCAGGACCCCCTCCAACTTTCTCCACTCAACAAAAAGGGATAGCAGGAGAAGCCATAAATATCAAAGATAAAGGAGAAGAGGGTGGGGTAAAAGTCAGACTGCAGGGCCCTAGAAAAGAATCTACAAGCAGTAGGTCAGATAATGCCAGAGAAAGTTATAAAGATGTGGCTCAAGCAGCGGCTTCGGCAGCTTAGCTGGCGTCACCAGAAACGTTGCCTGGACCACAAGCTTTTGAAGCACTGTCAGAGGAGGCCTGTCTAGATTTGTGCTCTCTATCTAGCTGGGGGTCTGACTTCTCAAGCTCATGCTTCATCCACCATCAATTATTTGGAATGGCGGAAGTGCAGCCAGCACATACGCTGCAAATGGCTGCAATGGTAAACATCAATAAAACACTAGATGCAATTGCTAACACTGCATTGTTGCATGCCGACAAACTTGAGGTGCAAATCTCCATTTTGCAAATGAACGACACTTCAATCTCTAGGATTGATGTCAAATTGGACCATTGAAATAATCAGAGCCAAAGACTCAGTCCAAATGGAACAAAAGAAAGATCCATGTGCTTGTGGGCTAATAGTAGAAAAGTTATCAACATTGCCAGCAATGATGACCATCCTGATCGATGACCTGAAAAAGTCAGCCACCACTACGAATATCAGAAATGGGCAGATTCAACAACAATGCCACCAAAGCCAAGGAACACCTGATTTTAAAAAGAATAATGCCATTCCAGAAGCTGAGTCAACCCCAGTGGATGTGGATATACCTCAGAAAACAAGGGGAGCGGCAAAAGTGTACATGGATCTCGCTCTTGACGCTCACCCCCCGGACCAAAAAAACAATCAGTCTACAACAGACAATGCTCAGCGTGGAGGATTACAAGAGGGTGCCAACTACAAACACAAAACAAAGCCACAATTAATGATCCAAATTCTCAGGATGATTTGAGAATACCGTTGTCAAGGAAAAACTAGAAAAGATTGGAAAAAAATACTACATAAAGGTAATAATAATAAAAGATCAACCCTACTTCAATGGCTACTGTCAGAACCAGGAGAGGAGCAGGGAAAAATTGAACCACCCATTATAAAAGATAAAGGGGATTGTAATTCTAGACAAGAAGTAGACAGCGATTCAGAGGCCTCCGAACCAAAGCAAAAGGAAGCTGCTAAGGAAGCCATGGAAGTCACAGCTAAAGTAAATGAGGCCATGACTCCAGAACAAGCCAGCAAATCAGAGTGGCCACTGGAAAAGGATCCCCTGGTCTACCCAGTACAGCCAAATTATCTGAAGGAAATGAGTCCCACAGTCCCTGCTAAGTCCTCAGTAGGGTCGCAAATAATGCCAAGGCCCGCAGGACCAGGAGGCTCAGTTGAGTCAAAGAACCATCAAACATCACAAACAGGACCATTGGTAACGCAGGGTATTCCAATAGGTAAGACTGAGAACCAAGGGGACTGCAAACCCTCAAAAGCTCCAGTATGGATCTCTTATAGATCAAGCAATCTGGAGGGGAAATCTAGGGAAAGCCCTACCAGGAAGGCCTCCATCCCCAGAAATGAGAAAAGTAAACCTGGGAAAGATCATTAAACAATTATTCTCTATCCAGAATATGTATCAAGGGGAATCTGAGATATCCTCAACAGAGGAATCTTTCTGAGACTTTGCGCAAATATCCCAGGCCTAGAATAAATCTGTTCTATCGATATAGATGGAGTGGCCTTCCTGCCATCAGAGAATGCAGAGATAAATGAGCTCACTAAAATAATCTTCAGTAGCTCAACTCCAGTAAATGCACTGAGGAAGAATTCAACGCAGCTCGAACAATGGGGTATAAAATGTGTTGATTCTGTGGTAAGTAAATACCCTGCCTGCTTTCCGGAGTTAGAGGCATTCACAAATGAAGTGACAGGCCATGAGAGAGAAAGACAAATTAAGAAAACGTCTGTCACTTACTCAGTTCTAAGGGGCATTGCAAGGGGAAGTCGACCCCCGGAAATTATTGAAGAGGCATTAACAATTATGGCAAGTAGAACTGGAGAAGGAGGCCATTGTATAGCCCAACAATCAGCATTAAAGGACTGGGCATGGCTACCAAGTGTATTAAACTCCTGTTCGTAGATCATGGCCCCAGAATACTTCAAACCAGAAAAGGAGACTTTTTTTTAAAGTCATTTCATGGAATATATGAGGTTTAATCTACTCAACAGCTAAGAACAAAACCATCAAAGAGTTGCGGAGACACAAGATTATCACACTCCAAGAAACAAGGGCACTTAATTTTTCTCCCTGGCTGGTTTTCACAGTATATGAATCCCCCACAAAGGCCTCACATGCAGGGGGCATGCCTCAGTTGGGGTGTCAATCTAAGTGAAGAATGATTCAATGGCAACAACAATGTTTCTTAATGTAGGGAAGAGGGACTACATTATCCTGAAAATAAATCTGGCTAGCAGAGGGTGAACAAGGCCAGTGCCATCTCTCATAGAGATAAAATGCCGACAAGGGATTTTATTTCAAACAAATTCTATAATTATTGGTTTTGAAAAGCTTACTTAGCGGGTGGGTTCAAGAAAAATACCAACCCATATGTCAATTGACTGAACCAATCATCAAATATACAAAACACACACACGGGAAGTCTTTTTGTGAAATAAACACAAATCTTTTTATATGTAAATTCAATTAAAAAGGAGTACAGGTGAACAATTAAATGGGCAATAGATCATGAAAAAGGAAAACTTGAATCTTATTCACATTTCATGAAAAAACATCTATTCCAGTGAAATCAACAGAGATGTATCTCATACTAAGAGAATAATAATCAACTGTACATAATTAATATTGTGGAAATAGATGATGGAGTCGACGTTTCGATCTTAGATGGCATCAATCCGTCAGACCATCTTCAGAACAGTAGGTATTGCATAAAAAAGGACCCCTATATGAACATAATACAATTAGTTACATCAATGTGAACATAATTGTTCTCTTTTTTTAAATACAAAGATAATCGAGATGGCCCGTGTGTGAAGAGCAATCATTTTTTCGTGAATAGCTGCCCCATGACACCAACATTGTATACAATATTCTACTATATGTATATTCCAGGTGAAAGAATAAAGGCATGCTAAAGTGTGAATCAAGCGTATACTGTAGCGTCAGATTGACATGCTTACTTTGATGTTTGTGATTAGCGCGAAAAATAGTTATCGTAGCGAAGTAGTTCACGCTGCTTCTGTAACTTAACAAAAATCGCAGCATGTAATGAACTGAATAGTATCAGTATCATCTTTTACTATGACTACTTATACATTATTTACAAGACCTACCAAATCCTGGTCAAGTTACTGGCGGTGGGTTCATGTAGAGGGGATAGTCCTTCCTCTTTTATTTTCTGAACTACGTGGCGACACTGCGAGGCAACACCATGGATATGGCACTCATATATGTCGAAAAGGGGGATAGTCCTTCCTCATTTATTTTCTGAGCTACGCAGCGACACTGCAAGGCAACACCATAGATATGTCACTCATATATGTCGCAAAGGGGAAGGAGTTATAAATTATTCTGAAAATGTCAGAATAAGGCTGATTTCACGTTATTCTCATTGTGACACAGATGTATTTATAGCGGTCCCAATCTGAGAGAGACCATTTGAATATTTACAATAAATATAGACAATTCATGGCCAATTTCACTGTTGTAATTACTTAGAAAGCGGAACATTACTTCATCTCGGGTCGTTGATAATCAGAATACTTAGAAATCTGATTCAAAAACCACAAGAAGTATTCATTAGAAATAATGGACAAATCATTCGAAGTAATGAAAATAGACAATGCAAAAAAAAAATCATAAATATGGCAAAACGCACAACTTAATGCCAATAAGGTTATCTCTTGTCAAGGAACTAGTATGTCGAATGATCGATCAAAGCCACTAGTCCTTTTGGACAAAGTAAAGTTAGATGTTGACTCTAAAAAGCCAGGCCTTACTTACATTTTTCGCCAAGAGGGAGGAAAGCTAACGTCAGTCCAAACGAAGGAAAACGAACGTGAGCTCATAGAATTCAGCGTTTTTAAAGGCGGTAACAAGCGGGGAAACATGTGTTTGGAATCCGGAAGTTTAACGAGTGAAAAATCTTGATGAAACGTGGCGGCCATCTTGGACTGCCTCAGTCTATTTAAAAAAACCATTGTCATTAATCAGAGTGCTGGACCAAAAATAGCAAAAATGCTAAGCGACTTAGATGCAACTTTATTGATTTCACCTCGAGTATATTTGTAACTAAACAATATAATCCTGCAGTACATATCTATAAATCAGACTAATTGTGACAGTGATTCATGCTATCAATAAAGACAGAGAAACAGTTTTTGTATACATATCATAGCTATATCATTGTGCATATCTAGTCTGCCCAAGCCCTCAAGGGTATATTGGGTCTGTTTCCCTACGGTTACATTATCTCTCATAGAGGGCATTTATTTGCATCCCACCAGTCAAGAAGAGAATTAACTCTGACGTCACTGCTCCCAATTTTGTGAGACCTCACTTTATCAAATGCGGAAGATATGTGGATAATCATGGGGGATTTTAATGCTAACTTAATGTATTAATGATGAGATTTTAGGCTTGCAGTCAATCAAAGCGCAATATTAAAGGTGAGATAAGCAAGGTAAAGCGCTTGCAGCCTCACTAAAGCAATTAGGCCTCAGCATCATAAATGATAGAGTAGCCCTGGATATTCCAGCTGCCTATACACATGCATTTTGTTTCAGGATGACAACCCTAGACTATTTGTGGGTGTCTGTGGCTCACTTTCAACTTATAGGCAAATTTTAATTCACCATGACCCTAGCTAGCGACTATGCCATTCTTAATTGTGAAGTAGGCAAACTTCGTTTGGGCCGCTCCAAAGTGGGTCTTATCGGAAGACAAGACGACCTTGAACCCATTAATAGGGTAAGGTGGAATGTGAGAAACCAAGAGGGGCATTGAAGTCGAGTGGACATGTTCTTATAGGTGATCATGAATGCAGGCAATTAACACCTTAACTCAAATCTACAGGGGTGTCTGGTCGCCTATTTAAAGGAGGCAGATGGTATCCTTATAAGAAATCCAAGTAGCATAGAATGAGGCCTAACAACATCTACAACAAGCAGCAAAAACTAAATCAGCCTTAAAACAACAATTAAATAAAACCTTGAAATTACTCAGCAAAGACAAGGGAGGAAAAATGGCTGTGATTTCTGGTTACGAAGATAAGACTAAAATACAGGAAGGCTCTCAACTCTCACAGAAGGGAGGAGGAGGCTAGAAAGTATCTGAATCACACATGATCATAAAATCAAAGGGCCAGAGGAAATTCTGGAGGTGGATTAATAAAAGCCTAATCCCAAAGCCCCAGGCGACTGGTAGCAAACTCGCCTCTACTGAGAGGGAATTGTGTATTATAACTCCGTACAGAAAACAGGTGTATGTCGAAAATGAGAGCAATGTATTCGAACAGATCACAAGCCAGCTTCCAACACCATCAAGCCAAGTAATTGAAAACCTGACATCAATAAGTCTGGCTCAAGTAATGATACCCATCAAGGCAATCCACCCAAGTGGCACCCCCGGCCCAAGTGGTATCCCAGGAGCAGTATATAACTGTGCTCCAACCCTATGGGCCTCGGTTATGGCCCCCTTATTACAGGAATATATATTGGGGTCAACTATCCTCGATTCATGGCAGCAATCACTACTGGTACCATTACACAAAAGAGGCTCTCGGTCATGCCCATGGAAAAACCTTCTAATTGCCCTCCTTGACACAGAAGGAAAGTGCTTTGCCAGCATTTTAAGCAGGCAGCCTCAATCTTGTGTAGAGGGCAATAAACAAATTCCAATTATCCAAACAGGCTTCCAAAAAGGCTTTCACATCAAGGATAATCTCATCTGTCTTTCCCACCTGAGCGAAGCAACAATGGGCGCAAAGGGCAAGTCCTTCTATGCTGGGTTTATAGATTTTCAAACAGCTTACGATAGTGTGTCAGGATCAAGGCTTTTGTCAAAATTGAATGCTTGGGGTATTACATCCAACCTACTAAAAGCTATCACTTCACTGTATTCCGATATGTGGGTCAAAATAAAAGTCAGTGCCAGATGGGCTAGCACTGCAAAAATTAAGACAGATAAGGGCCTAAAGCAAGGATGTATACTGGCACCTTTATTGTCCAACCAGTACTAGGCCGACCTGCCAACCACCATGGAGATGGTGAGGGTTTCCCCCCCCCCCCAAAACTGCAGGCATCAAAGTTCAATCGTTACAATATACAGACAACACTGTGCTCCTCGATTTGACGCCAATTGGGTTGCAGAGACTCTTCAATGCACTTGCAGCTTATTGTAAAATTAACAGCTTGAAGAGAAATGCAGCAAAAACAAAGATTCTGATAATCTCACCCAAACTGAAAAAAGGGGGACCTGGATAATTGAAGACAGTGTTGTTGTAGTTCTGGAAACATATAAATACCTGGGAGTATGGCTCGACCATAGGAACCTCATTTCACCCCACATGCTCACTGGAATGGGCCTTCTGCAAATTGAATGAGTCACTGGTGAATCCTGATTTCATGCCCTGCTAAAGGTGATAGCATGCAAATTACTTCCAACAATTGGGTGTGGCACAATTACATTCAGGCAAAGAATGGCAAATTGGCTAGATAGGGTGCAATCCCTCTATCATCTAAGGGTTTTTGCCCTTCTCAATTGTAAGGCACGTGCCCAAATTCAACAGGAGTTCTGCTTGGCCTCACAGAACTGGTTACTCAAGGTCAAGTTTTTTTTCTACAGTTTTAAAGCTAAACAAGAGAAGTAAAATACGTTCAAAATCATAATTTGAGAAACAATAAGAAATCCTTTGACTAACTGGCACAAGTATCTCAATCTGGCATTGGACACCCTAGAGGCCCGAGAGATTTGGTCAAGTGGTCTTCAAGTACATATTATTTTCAGACTGATAACCAAGCAGGCAAAAGTAATCGCAAGGGAACGGGATGCTTTGGCCATCAAGAAATTGGCACATGGCAGATAGCAGATGGGCCTCCGCACTGTACGAGGCAGTGGCCCTGCCGACATACCTTTCTCTGCCTTTCAGCCTGGACCTATAACAGGAGCTTAATGAGGCTGTGACTGGGGCTAGTTCCATTGAAATTGTACTGGTATAGCCGGAGGCACTTCGATGAGCATGATAGTGTCTGCCGCTTTTGCACAAAACAGGAGGAATCGTTATTTCATATCCTTAAGAATATTCCGGCTGCACCCAATATGACATGCTCCAAATATTAGAACTTGCCACGCTGCCATTGAAGCATGCTTGAGAAGTGAGTCCTCACAGCTGGAAGCAGGATTCTTGAAGTTTCTGAAAGCGCCCTAGAACTACCTACATATGCACCAGATACTGTGCCTCCCCCAGGCTGATAATACCCATTAACTCTAAATGTCTACTTTCTTTAAGTGTGCCTTATATGTGTTTATTCCACAAAATGACTAACCGTGATAAAATTAGTACATTATGCTTTGGAGAAATTCTTTAAGCACTTGCATTTTAATTCGGTTGATTTTAGATGTATTGAGCGTGGATAAGTGTCTTTTGACTAGATCACATGCTCTTTTATGGGATCAGTTTTGCCATGTATTTAGGGGCAAAAACTGTATTCTAGATACTTTAATATCTTAACATTTAGCAACTTAAATTTGTGTATTATTAAAATGTAATGGAATCATAGGGGCATATGTATGAAATTATTTCGCGTTCGCAAACGCTGCGAATCGCAAAAAAAGCGTTTGCAAACGTGAAATAGATTAACGCAATGTATCACACATTTTCGCATCGCAAAGTAAGAAAACACAATTTTTTGCGATTTCTTAATTTGTGAGGCCCGAATTCTGGGAATTTCATTGTGAATTCACAGTCAGCGATACGCAGGCTGCGATAATCGCAAATGGAGAAATCGCAGTTTAAGAAGTCGCTATCGAATGTATGAAAAAATCACAAATTGCGAATTTCGAAAAATAGCAAATTTGCACTTCAAAATTACAACCAAGTAAATGCAGGTGGAAACCAGGTGCAAGCTATATAAACAGGCCCACAATGCAAGAGGGACTTCCACAATGGCAGTGCTATATGTGATAGCCAGGAGGCTGCGAATTCAGGTGGCAGCAGTACAGAGGAGGATGCAACAGGAACGGATCTTCAGAGTGTGCATCACTCTGTTCCAGCAGACTGAGGAGGAGATCCATGAAAAGTACAGGCTGGACCCAAATACCATTTTAGACCTGATAGAGGAGCTGAAACCCTATCTGGAACACCCAACATGCAGGACCCAAACCATTCCCACCCATGTGCACGTCCTGTGCTCACTGCACCTACTGGCCTCAGGGAGTTTCCAAGGGGTGATAGCAGTGGCAGCTGGGGTCTCACAGAGTTGCCTGTCGCGCTTATTCCATGCATTCTTAGATGCAATGCTACAACGGCTACATACAATTCCCCAGCACAAAACAGGCATTACTGCAAACAAAACTAGACTTCTACCAGATTGCACGATTCCCCCACATAATAGTCTGCATAGATGGGACCCATGTGGCCCTCACACCCCCATCAACCAATAAATATGTATTCAGAAACCGTAAATCATACCATTCCCTGAACATACAGGTTGTCTGCAATGCAAAACATATCATCAATGACATTGTAGCCAAATACCCAGGCAGTACTCACGACTCCTTCATCTTTAGACATAGTGGGATACACAGACGTCTGAATGCTGGCGAGTTTGGTGAGGGCTACCTTCTAGGTAAATGCATGGCACACATCCCTACATACAGTACATCTTTGGGGGGTGGGACATTGACTTACCTCTTGTTTCCATCCCTACAGGTGACAGTGCATATGCAGTGCGGGACTTCATCCTGACCCCGTAGCTAAATCCAGGCAATGCAAGTGAGAGGAGATACAACCGTGCACACAAATCTATGCGTTGTGTAATAGAGCGGACGTTTGGGATCCTGAAGAGTCGTTTCCGCTGCCTGCATAAAAGCGGAGGAGCACTCCAATACAGCCCTAAGACCTGCTGCAAGATTGTGGCTACCTGTGCAATGCTCCACAACATAGCAATGAAAAAAGGCATCCCAATTGAACTGAGTGATACAGATATGTCAGACGATGATGGCCCAGGTACCCCTGGCAGACCAGCAGTTGGAGTTGGGGCAGCTGTCGGATGGCAGAGACGGGCTGAGATCACACAGAACTACTTCTAGGTGAGTAATGATGACATGAGGCAACATACATTTTTTAGCAGATCTGTGTTTATTCACACCTTTAACTGCAGGATGAAAGTAAGTCACACAGTCTGAGCATGACAATGAGTGTCGCTGTCCATAGCACATGTTAGATCCACAGTGCAGGTAGTCAGGCAAGTCTTGAGTCTTGTAGGAATGGGTTGCCTCACCCATTAGCGTGACTCATTGTTCCAGATTCACCTCCTTCTCTGACGGACGGCTGCAGACCTTGGGTCCACAGGTGCTGCACCCGTCTCCCAGTGCGCCTCCTTGGATATGGCACTGGTGGGGTGACACTGCTCCGACTGGATGTCTCCTCACTCTCCCCTGTGGCCATGAGTGCTGTGCCACCTGCTTTTTCTGACTGCAGTTGTTCAACTGCAGTGGTGACCTGTGCTAGGCCTTTTGCAACGTTGTGGCAGCAGTGGGACATCTCCACTTGCATGCTGACGCTGCAAAGTGTCAGCTGGCTAGTGGCAGTGCACAGGTGGATCACCGCCTTGGTGTAGCTGTGCAGACGGAGTTTTGAGCGTTGGCTAGCCCTGTGCCTGGCTGCCTGGTCGCTGTTTAATGTTGGAGAGTTCACGGATGACACCTGCCATGCCCATCATGCCCTCCCCCAGGCTTTTTTTCATTCTGCATAGCTGACGGTTAATGGACCTCATTGATTTGTGTTTCAGGCGCTGAATCTGAAGCATGCTGCCCTCCAGTTCTGCGGCATCTTCGTCAGTGGCCCAGCTGGTCCTGGCCCTTGACCTGTGTCTAACTGCTCCTGATTCCCTATATTGGGGTGTGTGCTGCTCACGCACCTCGGTGACACGCTGCCCTGGCTCTGCCTGTCCATCCTCCTCCCCTGTGGACAGGTGTTCATCATCCAGTGGTGGCAATGGTGGCACAATGGTGCGCCTTCCACGTGGGACAGGTGTTGCCTCTGTGTCTGAGTCCCCATGACCTGCCTGGTCATCCAAATGTTCAGACTCCTTGCAGCCTGCGCTGTCTTCCTGTGTCCTTGCTTGTGCTGCGGATGGAAAGGGGAATATATGATTGTTTGACTTTGTCTGCATTTCTCACTCAATAAAGTTTTCTGCATTTGTATTGGCTAACTGCTATCTCTCACTTTTCCCCTGTACATGAATTCACATACTGCGTTAACATTGCTATGTCTCATTGCCCCACTGTTATGCATCTGACTATGTCTCCCATGATGCATTGCTGTGGTCAACACCGCCACCTTCCCGGAGTGCTGGAAATATGCCGAGATCAGTGCCCTGCTGAAGAAACCAACTGCAGACCCCTCCGACCTCAAGAACTACCGCCCCATCTCGCTCCTCCCGTTTCCTGCCAAAGTCATCGAGAAGACCGTCAACAGACAGCTAGCCGCCTTCCTCGAGACCAACGGATCCCTCGACTACTCGCAATCCGGCTTCCAAGCCAACCACAGCACGGAGACCGGCCTCATCGCAGCCACAGACGACATCAGATCCCTAATGGACAACGGGGAAACTGCAGCCCTCATCCTCCTGGACCTCTCCGCAGCGTTCGACACTGTCTGCCACCGCACCCTGGTACAGCGCCTGAACAACACCGGCATCCAGGAGAAGGCCCTGGAGTGGATCACCTCATTCCTCGCCGGAAGAACCCAGAGAGTCCGCCTCCCCCCGTTCCGGTCAGCGGACACCGAAGTCATCTGCGGCGTTCCACAAGGGTCATCGCTCAGCCCCACCCTCTTCAACGTCTACATGAGCCCCCTCGCAACCATTGCACGTTAACACAACCTCAAGATCAGCACCTACGCCGACGACACCCAGCTGATCCTCTCCCTTACCAGCGACCCGGACGCCGCCAGAGCCAGCCTACACGAAGGGATGAAAGACGTCGCTGAATGGATGAAGAACAGCCGCCTGAAACTGAACTCAGACAAGACGGAGGTCCTCATCCTGGGATCATCACCCTCCGCCTGGGACGACTCCTGGTGGCCCCCCGCCCTGGGAGCCACCCCCAAGCCAACGGACCACGCACGCAACCTAGGCTTCATCCTGGACTCCTCCCTCTCGATGACCAGACAAGTCAACGCCGTCTCGTCTTCATGCTTCAACACCCTGCGCATGCTTCGAAAGATCTTCCGGTGGATCCCCACCGAGACCAGGAAGACGGTCACCCAGGCCCTCGTCACCAGTCGTCTGGACTACGGGAACTCCCTCTACGCCGGCACCGCCGCCAAACTCCAGAAGAAACTCCAACGGATCCAGAACGCCTCAGCACGACTCATCCTGGACATCCCCCGACACAGCCACATCTCCGGACACCTGAGAGACCTGCACTGGCTCCCCGTCAACAAAAGAATCACGTTCCGACTCCTCACCCACGCACACAAGGCCCTCCACGACCTGGGCCCCAAGTTCCTCAACAGCCGCCTGACCTTCCACAAGCCCACCCGCCAGCTCCGCTCCGCCAGCCTCGCTCTCGCCACCGTCCCCCGCATCCGCAGAGCCACCGCCGGAGGAAGATCCTTCTCCTACCTGGCAGCCAAGACATGGAACTCCCTCCCCATCCACCTCTGGACAACGCAAGACCATCTCGCCTTCAGGAAGCAACTCAAGACCTGGCTGTTCCAGCTGTAGCGTTCCCCCCCTCCCAGCGCCTTGAGACCCTCCGGATGAGCAGTGCGCTATACAAATGCCGATGATTGATTGATTGACTGTGTGTGCTGGAAAAAGTGGACCGGAGTGACATGTGTAATTTGTGTTTGGTGAATTCCTGAGTGTGTGAATGGGATGGTGATGTGTGCGGCTGCATTTGGCATGCATCTTACCTTGGCTGTTGGATGCAGGATTGAAGCTGTCTATGTCAGCCACACCACTGAAACTCTCGGGCAGGAGGGTTGACTCAACCAACTCCTCATGGGGTGTTGAGCCTGTGGCAATAGATGTTCCACCTCCGGTCTTGTTGGCCTCCGCCAGCCTGGCTGTCACCTTCTCCTTCGACCTTTGGCGCATGTCATACCAGCGCTTCCTTAACTCCTCCACAGTGCACTGGGTCACACCAACTGCATTGACCTTTTCCTGAATGTCCAGTCAGATCTTCCTCTTCCTGGTCTCAGGTACCCAGAGTGCCTTCTTCCCAAATAGGAGTTCACGGCTGCACACCATCTCCTCAAGAAGCGCCTCCTGCTCCCTTTCAGTGAATTTCTGTTTTCTTTTTCTTCCTGCACCCTCCTTGTCCTTCTGTGTGTCCTGGGACTCCATTGTAGCAGTTTCACTGGTGGGCTCACTCCTCTGCCTCTCCTCACAGCCTCTGACTCTGCCTCAGGCAATCAGGTGCAACAATCACTCCCACTTCCTGGGTGTGGTGTCATCAAGCTGCACCCGAATTGCAGATTCCCTAAATTTGCAATTTCTTATTTGCGAAAATCGCAATTAAGGAATCGCAAAACGGGATTCTCAGAATTTTCTGCGATTTTTGGGAAATCGCAAAAAGTTAGTGACTTTTTATTTACATCACGATTACCGATTTTCAAAATGTAATTAACCGCTAATCGGTTTTTGGATGCGTATGCCCCATAATCACTTCTCCTAATTTTAGTGATTTCTAACTTGTATAGGTTATAAGCCTCCCATTAGGTTCATATAAGTATTTTGTTTTGTATTTTATACAAACATGCAACCGTGGCTCTCATTGTAATGATTTTAAATTATTGCACAATAAATAACTTATCCATCTATCTCATGCTCCACTGCACGTACAAGATTGCTTTGGCTCACAGAATTCCACTGGCCAGTCAGTTTCTACATGCAGACAACTTCACCTGCTTGTTGACATTATGCTGCATACAGGGTTTAGCCAAAATAATGGACTGAGTCACAGAAGCATTTAAGAGTTTACAAAGTAGTACTACGGTAGTGCCTTTTTACATAGTATTTCACGCTATGTGAATTGACCCCAGACCCTCCGACCTTTTAGTGGTAAAAATGCAAACAGGACATAGTTGTTCTATTTGTCCTAATTGAATATGAATAGTCCAAATATTTCTATTCTATTGGCACTTTAGGTGTTTTGGAGCTAAAACATCTAACATCCTCAACGCATGAGTTGCAGAACATGTTTGAGACATCAGAAGATGTGATGTTAACTACCCTATGGCCACTCACTCTCGTTATCAACTCAATGACCAATATGATTGAACACAGGTGAGGATTTTCATGTCTTTCGGTAAACTATATATTTTTCTGTACAGTAAACCTGTTTAGAGGTTCCAGTCATGAAAATTTGCAGACTAAGGGGCCGATTACGATGTAGGTCAGAAAGCCTCCAACCACTAATCGGAAGCTTTCTGACCACAGTCGGAGGCTTTCCGACCGAGATGGTCAGTTTGTGGTCCGATTTCCGAATTACAATGTCGGCGGTCAGAGCGTAAACCGGACAGTCAATCGGACGGGGTTCCGACCGGTTCTCCGAGTCTTCCGGCCGGTCGGAACTGCACCGTAACCCCCTATGGACAGTGTTTGCGCCATTGGGATAATGATATCGGTTTCCAACAGCCTTTCTGTGCCGGTCCTTCCGACACGGAAAGGCTGTAAGAAAGCACTTTGGGGGCCCCTAGTAGAGCCACCATGCCTCCACAGCTTATGGATGGTGGTCGAGGGTGTACCTAGGGTACCCCCTATGAATCCCTGCACTGTGTGGCAGGCATCATGGGGTGCCTACCACAGGGTGCAGGGTTTTCCACACACACCCATTTCTCTATGGGAGCCTGTATTACGGCCAGTTTATGGCCATAACACAACCTCCCATAGAGAAAAAGGGAGAATGTGACTGAACAGTGTTCGGTTGCATCATACTCAGGCAGTCAGAACCACTGACCGAAGGTCGGTCGGTCGGTCCCTAGACGGTGTCGGTCGGAGGCAGCTCCGATCGACATCGTAATAAGCCCCTCAGTATAAACTGATTAATGCATATCATTGGATTCGGAATGGTTTCTCACTCCCTTCTCATCTACCCTCTTCTCCCCCTTCTGTAAATATTCCGAGGAGGTGACTGCATGTAAAAATGGTTCAGCTACAGCAGGCTGCATGAATTTTAACATGAACTTTGAAGACATCAATTGTTGGCTTAATCAAGGACATGGGTGTTCAGTATAAAGTGTCCTGCATTTATATTTGCAATTTTATGTAAGCCACATGAATGTTAATTGCAAATGTTCAGTGCAATGTATCTATTGATAAACTTGCCATATCAGACAGTGTGGGAAATGTGTGGCTTATAATGGTAAAAAAAAAACTAAAAATGAGGAATTTACAATGTACAGACAAAAAGCTAGATTGAGGGTATTTGCGGCACATTTGTTGGCTTTGATAATAAAAAGCACATCAGAGCAACTGAAGAACTATGCTGTTTAATCATGTATTGAGAATATTTTAGAGTGTGTGTTAGTGAGTTTAGTTGGGTAATAGCACTGAAAATAATTAACACAACTGTTGTGATCTCTAATTGTTTAGATAAACATATGTTGTTAGAAATGGGATCTCTAGTTGGCAGAGGTAGGCACCCTGTCCAAGTAGGGACCACCACTCTCGTCAAAGTAAGTCAGATAAAATCCCTAAATTATCCTGTGCTCACACTCTGGTAGCTTGGCACAGAGAAAGCAGGCTTAACTTAAGAGGCAATGTGTAAGTGTTTGTGCAAAACGTATTACAGTAAAACTGTGAAAAACACCACACACAATTAATACACACCTGTTTAGAATAATAAGGGCTGATTAACAGAACTAATCTGAGATACAATCCTAAACTTACTACTTTTAGTATTCACAGACGGCATTTAGTAGTAGTAAAGTTAGGACTCCTAACTTTACTACTACTAAACTGAGATAGAATCCTAAACTGACTACTTTTGCTATTCACAGAAGGCATTTAGTAGTAGTAAAATTAGGACTCCTAACTTTACTACTACTCAATGCCTTTTGTGAATACTGAAAGTTGTAAAGTTAGCATTTTGTCTACGTTAGTAGTAGTAAAGTTAGGAGTCTTGACTTTACTACTACTAAATGCCTTCTCTGAATACCAAAAGTAATACCTTTAGGATTTTATTTCAGATTAGTTCCGTGAATCGGCCCCACGGTGCTTGATTTATTGAACAAAACATGACCACAATTACCAAAATCCAATAAATAGAAGCAACATTATGAATTTTTGGAGATTAAATCCAAAAACAGTGCTTAGAAGTCAATAGCGTCAAAAGGTTACTTTAGGTCGTGGTGGACCTGGTCAAATCTGAAAAGCCAAGCCAACCGCTATGGAGAACAGGTCAGATTCAAAAGCCACTTAGGCCCCGCTGAAACAGTACTTTTGTATGGAGCAAGCATCGATGTTGAGGACTCCTTGCATCGGTTCTGATTCACACAGTCAGGTCGATTCGTTCGAGTCGAGCCTCGCAGTTGGTGTCAAAGGGTCGGCGATGCGTCAAAGTCGAGCATCACTGCAATATCTCGGATTGGTGCTGAGTTGTCATTGAACCTTGCAGTCGGGACTCGCTTCATTATCGAATCAGCATTGCGTCGGCGTTAATGACAAATGCATCAGTTTCAACTGGCGCAAAGTCGGGACTGTGTGAGTTTTTAAGCAGAACAGCACAGAAACCTACTTCTGTGGCCCTAAAATGGAAGGGGCACCTCAAGGAAGGGTAGGACACACAGCAGGCTGAGTCCAGTGGTGGTGTATGGAGAGTTGCAGGCAGTCTTTAATGTCCCTGAGACTTCAAGAACAGGAGGCAAGCAGTCAAGCCCTTTGAGTCAGTCTCATTCAAGTGGTGAGAGTCCAGTCCTTCTCACCCAGGCAGAGAGGGCAGCAGGCAGGTGAGCACAGCACAGCAGAAAATCGGTTCTCTCAGAGCAGCTGTCCCACAGAGTAGCATTCCTTCAGCAGCACAGCAGTCCTTCTTCCTGGCAGAGTATCCACAGGTCCAGCAGGGTACAAAAATGGTGGGGTCTTAGGTCCTGTATTTATACTTTGGTGCCCCGGTTCTGGAAAGTGGGAGAAGTTTCTGAAAGGGTCCTTTGAAGTGCACACATGTCCTTCCTTTCCTGCTCAGGCTCTAGACACACTACAGGGGGGTATGCAGCTTTTTGTGTGGGGACAGGCGAAGCCCTATTCAGGTACAAGTGTTAGTTCCTTTTACCTATCTAGTACAGGAAGTCCCATCAGCCTGGTGATGGGCAATCAGGACGTGAATGACACCCCTCAGCTCCCTTTGTATGTGGCTGTTTAGAGGGAAAGCACAAAGCCCAGCTATCACCCAACCCAGACATGTATTGTTGGCAGGCAGAGGCACACAGGGTTTAAGAGCAGAAAAGTGACAACTTGCTAAAAGTGGCCTTTTTAAAGTTGTAGTCATAAATCCAACTTTACCGTTAAAGAGGATTTGTCATTACAAGTTCATAGGTACCAAGCACTTCTATCCTACTCCTTCTCAATCAGGAATTATACTAAATAGGTATATTAAGTAATCCTCAATGTTCGCCTATGAGAGGAATAGGCCTCACAGTAGTAAAAAACTAACTTTTCACTGCTAGGACTTTTAAAACTAAAAAGTGGATGCCCTGCCTTTTACTTACACAGCACCCTGTCTTCTGGGCTTATATAGGGCCTACCTAAGGTTTGACCTATATTTAATAAAAGGTTGATTAAGGCTTTGCAAGGGTTATAAATGTAAAGTCAAAATGGCAGTAAAACTGCACATAAATGCTCTGCAGTGGCAGACCTGAGACATGTTTGATGGGCTACTTAAGTGGGTGGCACAATCAGTGCTGCAGGCCTACTAGTAGCATTTAATTTACAGGTCCGTACACCTAGAGTGCACTTTACTAGGGACTGTAATATGCCAATTGTGAGTACACCAATGTTACCATGTTTTATTGGAGTGAGCATATCCATTTTAGCACTGTTAACCAGTGGTAAAGTGCCTGGTGTCCTAAGGCCAACACAAATAGATCAGCGAAATGTGAGGCAAAGCAGGCAAAAGGTTTGGGAGAAGACCACCCTAAAGTGAAGGGTCTAACAATGGTTGTTAGACCTATCAGCCTTAAGGTGGTCTTCCCCAAATGTCTTGCCTGCTTGCCCCAAATTTTGCTAATGTAGTTTTGTTGGTTTTAAGACTATAAGCACTTTACCACTGCAAACCAGTGCTAAAGTGCATGTGCTCTCTCCCTTAACATGGTGTGATTGACTTATTCACAATTGGCATATTTAATATACTTATAAGTACCTAGTAAAGTGCATTACATGTACCCAGGGCCTGTAAATTAAATCCTACTGGTGAGCCTGCAGCACTGACATTGCCACCCACTTAAGTAGCCCTTTAAAATATATTGCAGGCCTGCCTCTGCAGTGTATGCAGTTTACACTGCCATGTCGATTTGGCAATTTAATACCCCTTGCCAAGCCTTAAACTCCACGTTTTTTGCATATATTCACCCCTAAGGTAGACCCTAGGTAGCCCATACAGTAGGGTACTATGTAAAAAAAATGGTAGGACATGTATTTTTAAGATTTACAGGTTCTGGTAGTGAAAGACTCCCACATTCGTTTCTCGCTACTGTGAGACCTACCCCTCCCATAGGTTAACATGGGGGATTCCTTGTTACATCTAATAAGTGTAATTCCCAACTGGAAGGAGGTAGTGTCGTGTTTAGTGCCTATGTAATTGTAATGATAATCCTCCTTAATGGTAAAGTTGAATTTATCATTACAATTTTTGAAAAATGCCACTTTTAAAAAGATGACGTTTGTCTGCCCTTAGCCCTGTGTGCCAGCTGCCTGTCTCCGAAACAGGTCTGGGGTAGGTGACAGCTGGTCCTTGTGCATTCCCTCTAGACAGCCACACACAAATGGAGCTTAGGTGTGACTGATGGACCATCCACATCCTGATGGGCATCCTGGGCAGGATGGGAGGGAGGAGCTGGGCACAGCCTCATACTTACACTTGAATAGACATTTTCCTGTCCCCACACAAGGACTGCTTAATCCCCTGAATCCCCTGTAGTGAGTCTGGAGCCATGGCAGGTAGGGAGGACTTCAAAGCCCCTTTGTAATGTCATGTAATGTAATGTAAAATAAAATAAAGAAGCTGTGCTGAGGTTCTCAATGCCCATCGCGGTACATAGTGCTGAATCCTTTTCCTAATGTAGAAGGCACCCATATTATGTAGAGCCTTAAAGGCCAGGACCAGAGCTTTGAATTGGATCCTCTTCCGGACCGGCAGCCAGTGCAGGGACTTCAAATCTGGAGACATTCGCGCTCTAGGTCCCACCATGAGAATAGCTCTGCCCGCCGCATTCTGAACCACCTGCAGGTAGCCTAGTAAATAGTCAGGGAGGCCCAGGTACAAAACATTGATGTAGTCGAGCCTCGATACAATCAGGGCCTGGACTACAGTCTTCCTGTATGAGACCGGAAGCAGGGGGAGAAAATTCTTTAACATTTTAGGCAGCCCAAAGCAGGTGCCGGCAACTGTTTAGATCTGAGCCTTCATAGACAGGTCAGCGTCTAGATTGACCCCTAGGTTCTTCACAGCGCTTACTGATGCTGCAGGGGGGGATATATCCTGTGGCCACCACTGGCGCCATGTTTCGCAAGGATCAGGACCGAAGAAAATAATCTCCGATTTCTCTGGGTTGCACTTTAATTGGTTCAGTCTCAACCAGGAAAACACCTCCGTCAAGCAGATGTTTATCTCTCCGCCTATAAAATCGGCACCCTTGTCACAGGTGAACAGCAATTGCGTGTCATCAGCGTATGATACTAATTTAGTGCTGTGTTCCTCAGCTAGGAGTGCAAGAGGAGCCATATAAACATTAAAAAGTGTCAGACTCAGGACCGAGCCCTGCGGCACCCCTACGTCCATAGGGCGGATGAGAGCTGCAAAGGGAGGAGACCAGATCGTTTGCTATCGATCTCTTAGAAAGGAGACGAACCACTTGCATACCGTGCCGCTGACGCCGCAGTCCTGGAGTCTCTGCAAGAGTCGGTCTTGGAGCATGGTATCAAAGACTGCGGAGAGGTCCAGTAATACCAGTACCGCCTTTCCCCCTTTATCTAGTGTCACTTTAATAGCTTCAGAGACTTATAATAGGACTGTTTCTGTACTGAAGTTAGCTCTGAAACCCGACTGACTGTAATGGAGTACATGGTTGGCTTCCACATAATCCGTGGTGACTGAATTTACATATTTTTCCAAAACTTTGGAAAAGAAGGACAACAATGATATCGGCCTGTAATTACAAGCCACCAAGCGGTCTGCCGAGGGTTTCGTTAATAGCGGGAGAATTTTGCGTTTTTCCAGCTATCTGGCATCTGCCCCTCTTGCAAAGAGGTATTCAAAATCAGGTTGATGGCTGGGTTAATAACCTCAGCAATAGATGCCAGTACTTTTGCTGGACATGGGTCCGAGGGTGATCCGGACTTAAGAGCTTCCATTATCTCGAGAGACTTATCCAAAGGGATAGAAGGGAACTGCGTGAGGGAAAACCCTGTTTTAGGGTTGGCGGGGGGAGGAGGCCATGAGTTTACTTCCATCGCCTGGAGCGACACCTCAAAGGAATCTTGAATAATTTTGATTTTATCATAGAAATAACGTGCCAGATGGTTGGTCTATTCACCGGTAGGGGTAAATGAGCTGTCCACTGCATTAAGGGATGAGAAGTATTAATGATTTTGAAGAGTTCTTTACTTTTATTCCCTGCTCGTTCAATTTTAGAAGAGAAAAAAGTTTATTTTCCTCGTGGATTTTACTGTAGTGGACTTTCAGGGTCTGTTTGAAGGTGGTTTTGTCCTCGGGATTGAAATTGTTCCGCCACGCTCTCCCCATAAGAACTGAAGTGAGACCCTACCAACTCATTACACTTATGGACCTGTGGATACTCTGCCAGTAAGAAGGACTGCTGTGCTGCTAAAGGACTGACACTCTGTTGGACTGCTGCTCTGGAAGAACTGCTTTTCTGCTGTGCTGGCCTTCTGCCCTTCATGCCTAAGTAAGACGTACTGGACCCACTCCACTTGAACCCAGCACCAAAGTGACTCCAAGGGCTTGCTGGTTTGCCTCTTGCTCTAAATGTCACCAGGACATCAAAGACTTCAAACAACCCTGCAAGAGCACCTGGACTCTGCCATCTGTGAGTCCTGGACCTTTTGAAGTACGTATAAACTGCTGTGCCAGCAGAAATTCACACATCAACGCTGTGGCACTGATCGGAACTGAGGCATCCCCTTCAACAACGATGCATCATCACTGCCATGAGGACCAAGTACATTGCATCGCCAATTGCACGGTGTATCGCCTTCATTCCCAACACATCCTGGCCTTTGCGTGGCTCAACGACACATTGCTTTCATCCAACAGTTCGACACTGACACATAGCCTTTTTGCTTCCTTCATCTCGGTCCCCTCAATGACGCAACTAATGTACTTTGCACCAGGCCAAGGCTGGTCTCTGTATCCGACCGACATTCCAACACGGTTGGCCTGAACTTGTGGATTTGACCCGGTCTAGCGCAACCAGATTGCCCCGGTTGGGGCTTTATTCTTTAAGCACTAAAATTCACCATAGTCTTTAAAAATTCATAACTCCGGTTCTACTTATTGGATTATTGTCATTTTGGCATTGTTTTGTTCATTTAATTAAGCTCTATTTTTATAAAACGGCGTGGTATCTTTTTGTGAGGTGTTTTCACTGTTTTGCTGTTTGAAGTGTTGCACAAATACTTTACAAATTGCCTAAGTTAAACCTGACTGCTCTGTGCCAAGCTACCAGAGGGTGAGCACAGGTTAATTTAGGGTGTGTATCTGACTTACTCTGACTAGGGTTGTGGCTCCTGCTTGGTCAGGGTGCATACCTTTGCCAATCAGTAACCCAATTTCTAACAACAGTGGTTTCTGACCATGTGACCTTGACAAAGCCCGTGCGTGTGAGAAAAAGTCAGTAGATGATAATCCCTTTCGCTATATTTCTACCAAGAACATTTTTTCATAAAGAAATTACCTTTTGCCCTTCTTGATATTGAACTGCTTGTCGGATTTTGTCTGATAGATTTAGTGACTTGTGATGGCTATGAGAACATGATTGGTGAATGGGAAGGCAAGTGAAAATGCATACGTTTGTCTTTACACGACAAGCAACTTACCGCTTGTGAGGGGATTTATTGTGCACTATAACATTTGTCAGGCATATTTTTTCAAGAAGATCATTTCGTGGTCAAAAGAATACTACATGGAAGATACAAATAAACTAATTTATTCAAAAATAACTGACAAGTACTATAATGTGTTTACTAATTTAGCAAGATCATTGTTCAGGGAAACAACTTGTTTTTTTATGCAGTATTTGCTTGTTTTAGAGGGAAAAGCCACCTTCCTAAATTGGCTTCAAGAGCAATGGCTTGCTTCTCTTTTCTCTGCCATCTAGTCTGTATTGCAGTCACCATCCCGAGGCAATGAAAAAAGAAGCAGACATACCCCCATGATGTGTTTGAAGTGAGTGCTGAATTGAACGCCAATCATATGGCCCCACATTTGAATCCTGTCCCGTATCTTTCATGCATTTCCAGTAAAGCAAAACACATGATGTCTTTCTGACCAGGTAGTGTTGTATGGCTAGCCTTGTTACTGAATGAGGGGACTTCTGTGAATGGGTAATTGCGGATGAGAGAATGGTGAGTGACTGGGTGCCAGGATAGATCAATGAGTGAGTGAGCCACAGTGGAGAAAGTGAAGAATATCCTCCTGACATCAGTTTGGCTGAGGTCATTCATGCAGTCACTCACTTATTCATTCTTCCACGCATTTATTAACTCATGTATACCACCAGATACTCTGCTATTGATCCAGATATCTGCCAGTACACTCACTCACATTTATCCATCCAGGCTTTCATTCACCAACTCATATACTCAATTACTCATGCACTAATTCATCCATTCATCTATGCCACAAATCACTCACTTGTCCATCAGTGCATGCACTTACCAATGCATTCAACTATGCTTTTACTCATTTTCACATTCAGCCACTGAATCATCCTTGCAAAAACATGCACAAAACACCAAGGAATGAAGAAGCACTTAATAAAAGCCAGACCTATTGGCATTACCAATGCTTGTTTTTACTGTTTTGCATATTATGGATCTTTTCTTTTCTTAACTCAGTTCCTAAATATTAATTTAAAATTAAAGAATGTCTTCATGAAAACAAAACAGCGATGATAACTTATATGATAATAGAATTGTTCAACCATTTTGCGGAAACGATTTATGATATTCTGTTTAAATGTTAATACTTGCTGTAATAATAATTAATGAACAAAACTTGCCTCATAAAAACATTATTTTTTCTTACTGCGAAACTTCACATAAATCCTGTTTGCACTACGAACTTGTCCCAACATGAAACCATCCTGCTCTCCGTGCTACTAAACTGTATACAAATTAAACTGATAGAAGCCATGGACCTCATTACAATGGCAGTCGGACGAGTGTCCAAACCCCAACGTAGCGGGATGGAAACCAGCCGACAAGTACTAGGCAGCTCCACCCCCCATATTATGATCTGACTGCTGTGTAGGTAGTCGGAAAGATGCCTTTTACTATTGCGGTTTGTGCTGCAGCCTGGAAAAAGGCTGCAGCACAAGCCGCAGTAGTAAAAGGCATCTTTTTAAACTTCCATGCATTGTGCCCTGGCACACTGTGGATAGATTTTTGGGGGGCACCACATGTGCCCCCCTGGCCACATAGCAGAGGCCCACGGGGGACCAGGCCCTGCTAGGGGCCCCCAAAGTCCCTTTCTGACAGCCTTTCCATGGCAGTGGGACCACCATGAAAAGGCTGTGGAAAATGGACATCATTATCCCTACGGCAGTGCCTGTGAAGGCACCACCATCATTGTAGGGATTACTCTCCGACCACCGCCCGACAGGTTCCTTGTGCCTATCGGAGGTGGTGTTTTTTCCCCCTGCCTGCTGAGCTCCGACCGACAGTATCTTAACCCCTTCAGTGCCCGCCCCTTTCCCCGCCCTGTGCCAGCCGTTGTATTAGCGGGCGGGGTCTATGACGAGCTGGACTCGTCATGGGCGCAGCGCCACCGCGGCCCATGACGAGTCCAGCTCGTCATGGGCACTGAAGGGGTTAATCCAGTGGTCGGACAGTTCCTCTGGATGTCGGGCAGACCGACATCAATGGCGTGACAGTCCGCCAGACATCCTAATGAGGCCCTTAGTGTCAATCTGTCATACAAAACGGGTGCATAAGTATGCATAAGTAAATCATCTGTGAAGATAGTCTAACAAAGGAGATAGGGCTGAGGGGGAAGGGGCACGGAACTTCCCCAAATTACTTGGGAGTTTATGGTTATTGTTTCACTTTGCTTTGGGGAAATAGCAGGTGTCCCCTGACATTCTCAGTAGTACCTCTGGAAAGCGGTCACTGGCACTTACGGCTCGGTCCTATAACTCGGGTATAGAGAGAGCCTTGAACAACCGGTACAGCCCTAAGCAGCAGATAGATCATAAGGCTAGATTATAGACTTCCATTTCTTTTATCGTTATAATTCGTTGTTGGACTGCATTATTCTGTTAGTTATCTGGGGTCAGAATTTGAGTGATGTGCTAGGAGACTGTAAAGATTTTCTTTGGCGATTTTTTAAAAAGTCTGATGAATACAATGTTTACTACTTGCGCTTGGCAACATTTTCCACTTATCTGGTTTTCGCGATAAAATTCAGACATTTCTGTCCATTTTAAGTTGTTTCTGGTTGAAAAGATTGCAAAAATCCATCCAGTTTCAAGGTCACTAATAAATGGATTTTAACGGTAACCTGCGATAAAACAGCCTATGCATTTTCAGAGCTACGTGGAACGCATAAGGAATTTTGCCAGCTTGTGGCAAAAATAACACCAGGGCAAAAATGTAGGAAAATCAGTAGACTATGCAAATTTAACCGTAGGCCAATTATCAGAAACTTTGCTTTTGTGTTAACGACTTTGCTCACCTTCGTGATGACATTCCTTGAGCCAGTATTCCTTACCTTCTACAATGTGCTTTGCAGACGCCAGCATTAAGGCCATAGCCATGTCTGCGGTGGCGTCATCTCCCACATGTGGGGTGTTGGCGACTTTCACCCCGAAGCTAGAAATCAGCTGCAGGTCCAGGTGTTCTATTCCAGCGCCTTGGCTTGCAACTGCCTTCAGGTTGGGCAGAATCTGCAGGAGTTCTCGATCCAACTGTGGCTTCCTCCACCACATCAGCACTACCTGGATTTGAGCTGCAAATTCCTGCTTGTTCTTGAAAAATTCTTCGCAGTAGACAATCCTGAAGTGCTGTTTCACTATCTCTTCGAATTGCTTTGGAAAGCCATCGACGCCTCCGACGTAGGACATCAGGGCATACGGGAGACCCTCCATCATTCCCTGTGACGCACCTGAAGACATCCAGTCAGCGTTTTTTTTGTAGCGGATTATGTATGAGCAGCACAACTCCGACAGGTCCGATGGGTCGCGCGTTAAATTATTACCATTTATTACCATTTAACATTATTACAGAAATTAATCTGAATTTGGGTAATGTAAGCTGGCGCTAATGGAAAGCGCCCCAGTGGACCTTGTCCCGAGCTCGCTCTGAATAAACAGCAAACAATATATGTAGATAAATACTTAAAAATTGGATAATTAGCCTTCCGCGTACGAAGAGAATCGCGCGCAGAAATCTACCTCTAGCACATGCAAAAATGGCGAAGAAAATAAAAGTGCGTTTCTGTTTATAGAACTGGAATAGCGTACCGAGTAAACCATTAGAAAAGTAAGGGGGGCAGAGAGTAAAGAAAACATACCTAATACGCCTGTGAGCAGTGGTTAGGCGGGGCAAAAGCGTCCTAAAATTAATAGTTAAAAGACAAGTCCCCTCCTGTTACGGACTTCGGCCTTTTCTTAGGCACCCCCTTGCTAACGATCAAAGTAGCAAAAATGTGATTGCTAGCGCCGTCAGTATATGACGAGAGCAGGGCGTAGTTATAAAAAAGTGCAGCAGGTGTAGAGGAACCGGTTTTCAGGGGTGTGACAGCACCCCTGCACCCCAATCATAGCTTCCTTTCTCTACATAAGAAAACATTACTTGGGGCACGCTTCCTTTGCTTGCATTAAGGGACGTAGTGTCTTTACTACGCATCTGAGACAGGAACCGGTGACTTTACACCTCTCATAAATTCCAGATTTTGGATTTAGCCCAGAGTAATCTGAATCATGCCAATGTCTACGGGTTTATGCGCTGGCCTTCCTAAACTTAAATGCTGTCTGTTCCGTACTCAATTTACACTCTGCAGTCTAGAAGTCTGTCAGTCATAGCTTCTCTAAACATCGGCCACATGGATGCTGCCATTAGCAGGACGTTTCTCTATACACACTCCTGTGGCTCACCGGAGCCCAGGGCTTTAAGTGGGCAGGGTCCTGCTGGTCCTCAGCACCTGCCGTTCTAAAAAGCAGGTGCTGAGATGGGTCTCTATTGGGCTCTCCATTTTTGCCCTAATCCTCAGAATGAAAAATAAATCTGAACTCTACAGCAGTACCACTCTTCACTGCCTGTGATGTAACTTCAAAGAGGCTCGTTATAGTATTTTCACAGTGCCATCATTTCAGAACGGAAGCATTTTCAATATCAAATACGAGGAAGCCACAGTTGTTGCTTATTTATCTTATACAACTAACAACCATTGACAAAGCCAATAGTCCTTGCTTGATGTAGGTGTAATGTTACTTGTATTATATATCTGGATCTAATGATAGAACCAGCTAAATACCAGAGGGGCGAAACACAGATTTTTAGTTTATGTGTTTTCAAGCCACGTCTTTAATCACACCGACCACGTCCATTTGAGAGACCCCCACCCCAGCTTTTTCATCCCACTTAAAGCCCTGCCGGAGTCCATTTATGAAAGAGTAGCTAAGGCGAAACCTGTTTTGTTTGAATGGGGTTTTGGTCGGAAACTGCAAGCACAGCATCGGAGCTCACTGCCTGACCTTTTTCCTGCCAGTATATGCCAATCATTGCTTGAGACCTGTAGGTTCTAAACAATGGGTAACCAGCTCTTTGCAAATGTGCAACCACAGTTTAATGAAGTGAAGGGGACAGATATGTTAATGGAACATACATGCACATAAATTCAGGGGATTAAATTACAACTCTAAAATAAGAGTGAGAAAGCTATTGTGTACTTCCTTTTAAAATATCTCAGACTAGATGAGGAAAAGGGAGTCATCAGGGGGAAGAGAAAGATCAATTCTTCTCTTGAGACTGCCGCCCTCGTGGATTGTTGAGGGGTAGGGATGACTTTGAAGGCTTAAGGGACATTGTGAGGAGCCAGCTGGGTCGGCACCATGGGACGTATGAGCAATCTCTTGATGGCTAAAACCCTTGTAAATTGTCCATTGCTGCCTCCTCATTTCGGGATGCTATATTCCAGCCAAGGCCCGCAATGCTGCACATGTCTGTTAATCAGCATCCCTTGGGAATTAAACAGGGGAAAGGAGTTATAGGTGAAGCTTTAGAACCAAAACTTTGTAGTAATATAGGTGTGTTAGAAATTGGGTTTCTGGTTGGCAGAAGTTTGCACCCTGTCCAAGCAGGAATCAAAATCCTAGTTAGGGTAAGTCAAATAGACACCCTAAATTAGCCCTTGCTCACCCTCTGGTAGCTTGGCACAGAGCAGGCAGGCTTAACTTATGAGGCAATGTGTAAAGTATTTGTGCAACACTTAAAACAATAAAATAGTGAAAACACAAAGAAAATCAGCAAATATAGTGCTTAAAAGCATAAGCACCAACTGGGGCTATCTGGTTGCGCTTGACTGGGTTAAATCCAAAAGTTCAGGTTGCCTGCGATGGATTGTGGGCCAGATACAGGGACCAACCTTGTCCTGCTGAAAAAGTACCTTGGCTCGAAGATGCGTCGGGGTCAAGATGCGAGAAGCAGGGAGGCGAGGCATCATTTCTAATTCTTAGGTTTCATAGGCGATGTGCCATCGAGTCGCGCACTCAGGGATGCATCCTCATCGAGGAACACTGGATGTAGGTGCTGTCGACGTAGAGCTGCACACCCGGAGTTGCAATGTCTCTGCCCTCGACCGTAGCGGCGATGCATCAAAGGAGATGCACCAGTCCCGACCGGCGCAATGACGACGATGCATGGATTTTGCACAACAGCACAGGAAAACCCAATTCCAAGGACTCAGGTCTGGATTGGCACCACTTGGCAGGGCAGGACTCACAGATGGCAGAGTCCAGGTGCTGGATCAGAGTTGTTGGGAGTTTTGATGTTCCTGAAACTTCAGAACAGGAGGCAAGCCAGCAAGCTCTTAAGTCACTTTGGTTCTGGGGATGCAGAAATGCAGGTCTAGTCTTTCTCATTTCCAGGTAAGGAGGACAGCAGGGCAGGCACAGCAGAGCAGGAGTCCAGCACAGTGACAGTACTTTCAGCAGCACAGCAGTCCTTCTTCCTGGCAGATTCTCCTCCGGTCCAGAAGTGTACTGAGTTGGTGGTGTAGAGGGTCAAGTACTTATAATCAGTTGTGCCTTTGACGAGGGGAAGAGTTCAAAGAGAGGCCTTTGAAGTGCACAGAATCCTTGCCCTTCCTGCCCTAGCTCCAGACTCACTACACGGGGTATGCAGCTCCTTGTGTGGGGACAGGCACAGCCCATTCAGGTGTAAGTGTCAGCTCCTCCCTCTAATCCTGCCTAGAATGACCCATGAGGATGTTGATGCCCATTACATCTAAGCTCACTTTGTGTGTGGCTGTTTAGAGGGAGTGCCCATAGCCCAGTTGTCTCCCACCCTCCCCTCAGACATGTATTAAGAGACAGGCAGAAGGCACAGAATGGTTAAAGTAAGAAATGACAACTTTCTGAAAGGCGCATTTTCAGACTTACAACTTAATATAAATTTAACTGTACCATAAGTTGTGATTTTAAGTCGTGAGTCCAGAGACACCAAACTTGAAACGTTTTGCTTTTCCCAATTGTAAATTACACTCCTAAAATGTAATAAGGTAATCCCAATGTTAACCTATGGGAGAGATAGACCTTGCAGAAGTGAAAAACACATTTGAGAGTTTTTCACTGTCTGGACATATAAAACTTAAAAGTACATGTCCAGCATTTTAAATACATTGGACCCTGCCATTGGGGCTGTCCAGGGCCTGCCTTAGAAGTGACGTATATGTTTAAAAAAAGAAGGTTTGGGCCTGACACGAGGGATAACTTGCCTGGTCGACATGGCAGTTTGAAACTGCTCACACAGGCTCAGCAGTGGGAGGCCTGAGTCATGTTTAAAGGGCTAATTAAGAGGGCAGCACAATCATGCTGCAGGGCCCACTTGTAGCATTTAATTTACAGGTCCCGGGAACACGTAGTGCACTTTACTAGGGACTTATAGTAAATTAAATATGCCAATTGAGAATAAACAAATGTTACCATGTTTTAGGGAAAGAGCACATGCACTTTAGCACTGGTAAGCAGTGTTGAAGTGTCCAAAGTCCTAAAACAAGCAAAAATGAAGTCAGCAAAACAGCAGGTCAGAAGGCAAAGACATCAGGGGAAACAACGCCACGAATGCAAGGTCTAACAAGGTGTAATATAAATAGCAGTACTAATTTATGCAAGAAATCAGACAGCTCACAGCCCAGGAGACAACCAGAGGATAAAGTTCAGGATGGAGATCAGCAGCCTCAGCTCAGGGTCGGAGAGTGGAGGGGCATGGGATCTCGTAATAGAAAGTTCTTGTTCTCCCATGCCGTATCAAGGAACTACATGCAAACTGCAAGCCAAAGGTTTAGAATATATATATATTTTTTCTGAAACATTTTTTATTGTGAGGTTGCTAAAGAGGGTTCATTTGGGAAATAATAACATCTTGTTAATACAGACACGCCTACTACTGTGCTACATTTTAAAACCTGTTTTTATGGTTCTCCAAACCGAGCATTTGTCGGTACTATCTCCTAGATAATCTATATGATACTGTGGGCACGATCTATCAGATAATCGGCATGATTGAAACGAAGCAGCCGATATGATGTCAGGAATGGCGTTTTCTTCAAGAATAGATGAGGAAATGTGTCCCTAAAAATAAGATTCAAAACAGTATCTCAAAACAAATCAATAAATAAAGACTGACTTAAAAAGACTTGAGATCAGTAAATTAGAAAAAAATATGAAGGTTTATTGAAATACTAAAGTGCAATACATAAGACTATAATATAGTTAGTCTCACTTATTCAGACAGGTTTAGAAATTGTTTGTCACAAAGGCTCCTGCCATTTAAAATATATGCAAGCATGAGCAAAATAAATAAATAAACTAAGTCCAGAAGTTGCAGCATATCAATAGAAACATCGGGCAGCATCCCTAGAAGAGACACAAAGGAGTAAAAATAAATCTCTATCAATCCCAAAAGCCATATCTTAAAATTGTCAATTTCAACATAGAAAGCAATTGAAATCACAGTCAGTATGGGGTGAGCAAATGTAACAGCAGATTAACAAATCAAAATACAGCATTGTAAAACGTCATATAATACTACCAATCTTATGCTATTCCACTAAAATAATATTTACATGATCTCTTTGGCCTAATGTCATCAGAAAGAACAGCACAAATCTGGTAATATAAACAATATAAAGCTGCGTAATGAAATGTCTACTGTGAACGAATGGGAAGAGCCTTGAAAAGTATTGAAAAGGCTTCCTCTGGGAATCTTTGTGAAGAGCATGTCAGCACAAAATAGTAGTGCACATTTGCTGAGTGCCAATGAGAAGTATAAACACACAATCAATATTAAAAAGCAGCCCTACTAACTCAAGATGGAGTCGGTGCCTAATTGAGGCCTAGTTTGGCTAAGGACAGGAAAACACAGTTATATACATCTCAGGAATATTGTTTCAGTTACAGAATAGTTGATGTTAATAAACAAATCATACAATAGCTATAATAAATCCCCCCTATGATGACTATATTCATTATCAATATCCCAATATTTGATTCCTAGTACAGCCTGCATCACTTTCTGTTTCTTGCGTCACGATTCTTTTAGTACCTTGATGTCATCGTGTGTTCAAACTTTGATGTCTTTCAATTCATAAATACCTAATTTTCCCTTATTTGTATACTCTGCTGACACCTTCAGCTTACACATACAATTTATTCTCATTTTTTAAGGGATTGCGTCAAACGCTTTAAACAAAAGAATGGAACCAATTACACAAATTAACGCAATAATTAACGGGGTTAGAATAAAACAAAGCATACTCCCTCCTACACTGCCAAATCACTAACCAACCTTTCCGAATCTATTTCCAACCTCACTGAACCAGGACCAATTGATTCCCACAGACCATATTCCTCAAGAGCTTTTGCTTCACAAGAAGCATTAGTTATATAAGTACTAACAAACTTACTGGTATCTGGAATGAAGGTGCAGCACTGGTATACCTTCAGCACAAGATAGACTCTGCCCTCTTTTACGATTCAAATGTCTATTACAAGTCTATTTTGCATTATCATAGTAATACTTGGCAAGAGAAGGTACTTCAAGGGCTGTTTAGGGAGGTCCAGCATACATGCCCTATCAAACTCTAGTAACATTAGGTATGCAGTTCCTCAAGGCGGATAAAACAATAAAGAGGTGGGAGGAAGGGGATCCTCACACACCCAGCAAGCTAGGTGTCATGCTTCATCATGTGGACCTGCTCCTCATTGGGTTGACACTGCAATACCCGATGGGCACCCATAAAGGAGCTCTCTGACTTTACTCGGATTGCCTCTGGCCTCTTAGTTTTCCAATGTAATTGTTTGCTTCTTCTCACTGATTCAGGCCAGTTTTCTCCTTGGTGCATATTCTCATCTTCAGATTCTTTTGTGACTATTGTTGAATCTTTTTCTTCAACTGCATTTGTGCTTTCAACTGTATCAGCAGCTTGAGTCATTGTAAACTGCTTTCCTTCAGGGGGTTGGAGACTTGAATTTGTAGCTTCACTTTCTCATGAACTGTTGTGTCAGTCTCTTATTCTTATTGTTCATGATATTGCGATGCTTGTTTCTTGATCTTCTTGTCCCTCCTCTTGATCCAAATCAGGAAATTTAGCTTGGTACTATGAATCAGTGGCTTTTGTCGTCACTTATTCATCTGCAGTGTTCACTCTCTTTGTGTGAGCTACATGGATCCACTTCACAGTATAGGTAGTCACAAGAATCAATTTGTGGGGCCACGGCACCATGGTTCTAAACACTTTTTGCGAACATGCTTCGTAATTAACACAGTCATCAGGTTGCAATGGATGACACAGAACTTTTTTGTTGACAGTGTTGTCAAATTGGACTGATCAAAGACAGATCACATCAATTCAGATATAACTTTGCAGTAATCCAACAAAATGTCATCACTTATTGACACAAGTGATACACGGGATTCTCATAGCCATCCCCATGAGCTCCTCACGTGGAGTGCTTCTCTGCTCATCAGCACAAGTGGAAGTGCTACAGGCCATTTCCAGGTTGTCGAGGCACACACTGTAGCTAGCTTGGATTTAATAGTCCCATTCATTTTCTCAACCACATCTGATGCTTCTGGTCTGTCTATAGCTGTAATGGAAATTTTGCTCAATTTGTCAAGCTGTACATAATGAATCTCATTCTTGGAGTGTGTTCCACTGTCTTTCTCAACAGAAGTAGACATACCGAATCTAGGCATCAACTGCCTCAATAGTAATTTAGCCACAGTCATGCTATTGCATCTTCTAGTAGGATATGCTTTGGCCCCTTTGGAAAACAAACAGCAAATTACTAAGATATTTCTTAGACTATTGTAAACAGTCACCACAATATATTCTGCCTGTAAATTACTGAATGGTCCTTCAGATTTTCCTATGCAGCTCATAGTCACCAATGTGTGTTTGCCATGATTAATTCTTGGACATGTAATGTATCTTTGATATAGATATTCACCTATAGTTCTAAAGTATATTATACCAGTATTGCTTAAAGGTCCTAACCATGGTGCTTCTCCCTGCATGTGTTTGGCCATGAATCATACATGACAATATTGAATCAGGAAATACATATTAATTCTCAAAATTTACCAACACAACATTGTAGTCATTCTTACAACCAGCAGTTTCCTACCTTTTTTTGCATCCTGTGGTACCTCCCCCTGAAGCTCTCTTAGCTCACTCAGTGTATATTTAACTGGACACAACAACAACTGTTTACATTGTCAGTTTCAGCAGTTTCAGGCTTATTTTGAATTGATTGTTACAGTTTTAAGGGCACATACCTTGCAACCTCATTGGCGTAGCAATTGCTCCTGGTGACAATGCCATTACCAGACTTATGAGAAATACACTTTGCAACTAAAATCTCCTTAGGCTTCTATAAAGCTTCTAGAACTTCTCAAGGAACACCCCATTCCTAATAGAAGTATCAGAGGATGTCATACAACCCCTTTGTTACCATATTATTGCCCAAAATCTGTCATGAGTCTGAACACTGCTCTAATCAACGCAAGATGATTATGTCTTAACCATACCCCTAATCATGAAAATGCTAACACATATGTATTAGGATAGATAGTACTTAAGTTGTTGTACATATTCACATGTTTTGTATAAGCTGCTCTAGAGTGGACATTCAATAGAAAATAGATTCAAATATGTGATAATACTTTCAACGTGATATGACATGAGTGACATGAGTATGTAAATAGAAGCTTTGGCAGTTGACAGCTCTCAGACTCTACCAACGCGCGCACATGTTAACTGTCAAACGTGAGCACATGTTAACTGACAAATGTGCTGTACAAGTGAATGAGTCAGCGGATTGCTCCCAAAACTATTTAAACCACACCCACCCCTTGAGACTCGTTTGCTCGCGTCACTCAACTGTTTCTAGATTCCTCTTTGGCAGCGTCTGTGGACCGGCTTCTCCTCCTGGTGGCACTCTCCTGGGCTTCGTCCCTCTTCCCGCGAGTCCGTCTTGTTGCTCCATCCTCCGTCCTGTTTCCCAGCTGGGAATTCCAGATCCTGAAAAGGAAACACAAAAAGGTTGGATTAAAAATACTACAATTGTGTGCATTTCCAAGTATGGTATCAAATCTTTCAGGCATGTTTGTCAGCGCATCCTGGTGAGTTTATTTAACTTTCTTTACAGACAACAGTTAATTTAAAGAATAGCTGCGGACTTTGTACTTTTGATTATTTCTACAATGCGACATGCAAGAAGCTGTTTGGTAAAGAGAATGCACTGCTAAACAAAAAAACGGAACAATTATTATTTCTTGAACATTGGAATAAGAACTTTTGTGCTGAGCTCTCTCTGTTTCTACGATTGTATGAATATGGTTATTAATATGTTATGTATCAAAAGGATTGTAATAGAGAGGCAAACAAAAGAAGTCCTGTAAGTTGGAGAGATATATATTATTTGGATTGTGAACTATTCCAGTTATAACATGATTGCAGATAATAATAACGCTAATAATTTTTTGTTTTTTAGGAAAATAACTTTGTCATTTCCTGTAAGAATAAATGTCTAGAAGGCTCAACAGTGGAGCATCAGGATCTCAAGACTTTAGGTTTTCACAACAAACTCTAGTAAGACTCTAAGGTGCCGATCACGATCCTGTAAAAACCGGATACGAACCGTCGGACGGAGCATATTCTCCGTCCGACGCGTACTTGGTCGTAACAATATACAAACATGGAATTACGATTCGCACGGAAACTCAATATCCGTACGAATCGTACAAAACCCCGACCGACGAAAATAAACATACAAATGCGATCCGGGAAAGCGCCAACGTGACGTCGGGACGCACGCAGCCTGCCATTCACGAACCAGGAATTACGATTCGCACCGACGTCATCCCGCACGGACAATATTTTCCGGCTCCCAAAAACTGCCGGGAAATCAGTACGACACGAACAAGGAGTACCTGTACGCGACAGACAGACATGGACCCGAACCTACGTGTCATCCCGGCCCTCATAGCAGTCGACCTCCTCTACAGGTTCGGACGCAGACGCCGCAGAAGGTCAGAACAACTAAGGGAGGGGGGAAAGGGGGGGCAGGACCAGGGGCAGGCCACAAAACCCCCACCAAAGTCACACAGCACACATGCCCTGGACATACCTGACCCCCAGGCCCTGGTCACTACGAGGGGGTGGGGGCGTGTCCAGCAAAGCCAGCGTCCGCCACAACGGAAGTGCCTGACGACGCGAACCGGGAACACAACAATACAGGTACATCCCGTACCCACGCCTTAAGAGCGTGGGTACGAGTCGTACCACGCCCACACCTACGTCACCCCAACAATGGCGGGACGGCTGTACCCACGTGGCAAATGCCTGGGTACGGCCCGCACAAGCATTCCACAGCGTGGGTACGGATATGTACGGACCGTACCCCCACCCGCGTATGCATGGAGCGTACCCCCCACCCCAACCGTGTATGTACGACCCGTACCCCCACCCCCCTATGCATGGAGCGTACCCCCACCCCAACCGTGTATGTACGTACCGTACCCCCACCCCAACAGTGTAAGTACGACCCGTACCCCACCCGCGTACGTATGGAGCGTACTCCCACCCCAACAGTGTAAGTACGACCCGTACCCCCACCCGCGTATGCATGGAGCGTACCCCCACCCCAACCGTGTATGTATGACCCGTACCCCCACCCCAACCGTGTATGTATGACCCGTACCCTCACCCGCGTATGTATGGAGCGTACCCCCACCCCAACTGTGTATGTATGACCCGTACCCTCACCCGCGGACGTATGGAGCGTACCCCCACCCCAACAGTGTAAATACGACCCGTACCCTCACCCGCGTACGTATGGAGCGTACCCCCACCCCAACAGTGTAAGTACGACCCGTACCCTCACCCGCATACATATGGAGCGTACCCCCCACCCCAACAGTGTAAGTACGACCCGTACCCCCACCCGCGTATGCATGGAGCGTACCCCCACCCCAACCGTGTATGTACGACACGTACCCCCACCTCGTATGCATGGAGCGTACCCCAACCCCAACAGTGTAAGTACGACCCGTACACCACCCACGTACGTATGGAGCGTACTCCCACCCCAACAGTGTAAGTACGACCCGTACCCCACCCGCGTACGTATGGAGCGTACTCCCACCCCAACAGTGTAAGTACGACCCGTACCCCCATGGAGCGAACCCACACACGTGTATGTTCTAAGCGTACATATTGTTAAATAGGAGGGGTGTGTGCAGAGTCCTCCCAGCAGTGCCCAGACACAGGAGGGGTGTGTGCAGAGTCCTCCCAGCAGTGCCCAGAGACAGGAGGGGTGTGTGCAGAGTCCTCCCAGCAGTGCCCAGACACAGGAGGGGTGGGTGCAGAGTCCTCCCAGCAGTGCCCAGACACAGGAGGGGTGTGTGCCTAACACTCACAGCAGTGCCCAGACACAGGAGGGGTGGGTGCAGAGTCCTCCCAGCAGTGCCCAGACACAGGAGGGGTGGGTGCAGAGTCCTCCCAGCAGTGCCCAGACACAGGAGGGGTGTGTGCCTAACACTCCCAGCAGTGCCCAGAGACAGGAGGGGTGTGTGCAGAGTCCTCCCAGCAGTGCCCAGACACAGGAGGGGTGTGTGCCTATCACTCCCAGCAGTGCCCAGACACAGGAGGGGTGTGGGCAGAGTCCTCCCAGCAGTGCCCAGACACAGGAGGGGTGTGGGCAGAGTCCTCCCAGCAGTGCCCAGACACAGGAGGGGTGGGTGCAGAGTCCTCCCAGCAGTGCCCAGACACAGGAGGGGTGTGTGCCTAACACTCACAGCAGTGCCCATGGAACGCAAAGGGTGGAGTAGCCACAGATACCATGCCCACAAATTTCAGTCAGGTGCACAAAGATCCTGCAGTACATGTACCACATGTGTGCGAGGCTGGGAGTATACGCATGCATAGCGCAGAAAAGAAAACATGTCCACATGAAGTCATGTCAATAGTCCACATACACAAGTACAATGACTACCAAGGATGCCACGAATGATGCAGGTGGAGACATTGCTCAGCATGCATGTGCAAAGTTGAAGGAGTCCGTCACACACCCAGCTAATGTACACACAGCTCAGCGCTAAATATTGGGAACACCCTGCAGGGAAGATGTCAGGGTACACAGAGAAAGAAATACACCTTTGGACAATTTCACCATGCAGCAACTGCTTACATGAACAGAGAAACCTAGCTAACACCGTGTGATGGCACACAGATCCCAGGGTCCCCCCTATGACCAGCACACTACAAAATTTCCCACACACCCAACACATGAACACCACCCAAAACCATGTAGCAGCCCCACCAACAGCAATACCAGCAAAGCAGTAGTGTTCCAAGGGGAAAAAAATAAATTGCTTTATTCAGCATGAACCAAAAAATCTTGTTTGTAGGAAGTTCAACATTTACAAAGCCCATAGGGCAGTCCAGAAGTCACAGCTGGATGGGGGACACAGTGGGATGCGTGTCCCCTAGCTTGCCTGCACAGTTAGATTCCGTCGTCTTCCACAGGGGTGAGGGCATCATGTGGGGGGGAAGAACCAGGCACCGCAGGGACAGGAGGGCGAAGGGTAGGCGTCGTGGGTGCAGGGATGGAGGACTCCATCACAGGGGGTGGGGCAGGGCCAAAGGCGGAGGCCAGGATCTCGCTGCACACCTTAGCAAGGTCCTCCAGGGAATCCCCTGCACCCGAAGGAACCACAGGCCCCAAGGAGGGGGGGGTCAGAGGGATGGGTCGCAGCGCCACTGGGGGAGGGTGTAGACAGGGGGGGGGGGACTCAACCACCCTGACCGGGGACTCCCTTGACCGCTTGCGGGGTGGTGTCACTGTGGGGCTTAGGGACAGAGCGGCCATGAAGGAGTCTTTGTGTGATATGTGGCCAGGAGAGCTGAGGGGAGGGGATTTGGAGGGAGTGGATTTGGTGGAATGCGGACTCCCACTCTGGCTGCGTGTCTTACGTTTGCCCCCGACCCAGTGGGTGTGCCTACTTCACCCTGTGTGTGCGTTCCAGGAGGTGTGTGGGTGACCTTCCCTGCTGGTGTGTGCCTGTGTCCGTCGTGGTGGGTGCATGCTGACGTCTGGGTGTACGTGGGACAGGCATGGGAGTGGGAGGTGTTGATGGGGCAGGGGTAGGGGGTTGGACGTAGCGCTGCAGGAGACCCACTGCTGCAGTCAGTGTCGAGTCTATCGACCTCAGCAAGCTGCGTTGGTCAGCCTGCGATGAGTGAATGCCCTCCAAGTATGCCTCCATGTTGTTGAGGACCTGGCTGTGGCCATGGAGGACATTAAGGATCGCAGCCTGACCAATCTGCAACTGCCGCTGGATGTCCACAGACTCGGCATTGGCGGCAGCAGTGGAGACAGGGGCCCGGGGTGCGGTGCCTGGCAGGAAGGAGACATGTGGTGACCGGGCACGTTGGGAAGGGACACGAGCAAGTGGGAGGCGGCTGATGGCAATGGAGGGGGCGGGGTGCGATGTTGTGCCGCTGTCAGCTGGTGGTGCAGCCTCCGCCCACTCGGAGAGATCATCCTCGGACCCGTCGGCTTCATATTCAGTGGTGCCAGTGGACAGGTCCTCGGCCTCACTCTCCTCCGCCTCTGTACCACTCAATGTGCCAGCCACGATGTCAACGCTGGCACTGGTGCTCGGTCCCTCCGCTCTGTCTCTGCTCATGTCTCCCTCCTTGTCCCCCGACGATGCTGTGGGCAAGGTGAAGAGACAGCAATTAATCACACACCTGTATACATATGTCACATGAGTCCAATCTACATAGGTTACAGTGCATAGCCTGAAAAGAAAGATCAGTAACATCTACAAAACAAGGTACAGATGTAGGGCATGCAACACACAGTTGGTTGACCCACCATGCCAATGAAAATCCATGGAGAACATGACACAATAGCAAATGACATGAAATGGAGTTTGACATAGAAGCCAGGCCCTGGGGTCAATCCAGCACTGCATCTGCACCACACAGCGTTGCCGACAATAGGGATGAGGAGGGACCAAATCCATGAGCTTGAGGCACATGCAGCATAGGTAATACTGAAAACATGCCCAACATGACTGGCTCACTGCACCTTGAGTGTATGTCCAGCCAAACATCACACACTGGCCAGAACTAGCAAGGAGATTTCAGGTTTTGACATGTAGGCTTGCCCCGCACCAACCACCCCCTACATGAGACAATTTGTTGAGACACAGGTGGCACTTACATCTCTTAGTCTGGGTGAAATACACAGGGGATGCATAAATGCAAGATTGGACGCCAAATACCCGAGGTGCGCCTGTCCAAATAATCATATACAAATGGCCAGCATCAGATGATTGTAACAAGACACACAGGCACTGGCCACTGTGACTATGAACAAGGAAAATCAGGTCAGGCTGTACAGTGGACACTTGTACTACATTTCACGTCAATATACATGGTGCCAGGGGACAATGGCACAGAGCACAACCTATGCTGTAGACACTGAGAGTGTCCACGTTTTGTGATGACACACATGACACCTAGGAAAATATGACCCAGGGGACAGTAGTGGCAACACAGCTCCATGGTCCTGAATGGGAATGACTGCAACACACGCCACCATCCCTGCACTATGCGTATCGCACACTCATGCACATCATGTCACAGGCCACAACATAGGACATGCGCACTGTAAGGCATGACACTTGTGAGACTAACTCCCATGTCTGGACTCTGCATCAGTGCCAACTGACATGGAACCCACATGTACTGAACTGGACAGGGCACAGGCAAGGTCCCAAAACCTGTTACACACCACCCCCACACATGATGCTACAGGCATAGTTCACGTGGAGAAAGTGCCAGCCTAGATAACCTTGTGAAGGAGTGACTACACACAGACCAGGGAACACATTGCAAGGAGGGAAAGAAAGGAAGGAGAGCACAGCTATACAGTGGGTAACTGGATCTGCACAGCACCTTTAAACCCTGGCAGTGTATCCATGCAACTGTGCACTTACAAATGCTGGTGAAACACAACAAGCACACATGTACCTACCCCCTTCCTGCTGCTGCATCTCCTGTAAGCGCCTCTCCAAGTCTGGAAAGACCACCGGCAGCACACGCTTGTGGATGTGGCTCAGTCGGCGGCGCCCGCGGTTCCTATGGCTCTCAGGTGAGTCCCCCAGCAGGACCCGTGCGATCCTCCGCGTCCAGCACCGGATATCCTGCCAGCGTCTCCTCACCTGGGACAGGTGCCGCTTCCGACCATCCGCACTCCTCACGGTGCTGACGGCGGTCAGCCATATCTGCTCCTTGGCGGAGGCGCCTACCTGTGAGGATGAACAAGTGACACTACATCAATACACCTGGCACATGTCACAGAGACACATATTCGAACACATTTGCTGTTTACAACAAGGCATAGTATGCATCCAACGCATTGCACCTTTGTCATAGGGACATGATCCTCTGGGGAAGGGCAAAAGCAGTACGTGCCATTGAAAGGACACAGGTGGAATGAGGGAAACTACACAATCAATGATGCAGGATCACACTGTGCATCAGAAGGTACACCAGGATAATGTGCAGCACCTCTAAGCAGTCACATGCCACAGGCCACTGACGCTACCGCAGCAGAGTACACAGACACACACAGGCACAGGACATTCACCTGCCATTGCCAAATGCAGCGACAAACCTCACTCTGCACATGTGCCACTAGACTGGGGGGGGCTCACAGGTGTGGGGCTGGCTCTGCACGTCAGACACACAGCACTGCTCCCTGCTCACATCACATGGCCAGGGTATATCCATCCCTCATGCAGCTGGGGTGCTACACTCCACATATGCACCCACCCACATGACAGGGGACTTACACACACACCGATGTCCAGGGTACGAACACATCATGTGGACACTCTCAGCACAGGTACACAGAACTAACACACATCTGTGGGTACAGTCACCTGTCACACTGGGCTGACCACATAATCACATGAGGACTGTAGAGGCAACATTCCCAGGAGGATAAGACAGGCAGAATGTGGCATGCACCATGCAGTGATTGTCACAGTAAACACGATGCAAGTGAGGACGGCAGACATGCACCACTGCATGCTCTGGCTGGGAGACATCAGGCATTCCCCCCCTGGGACCCCCCTACAGTACATAGCATGTGTGAGACACCTGGACACAATGCCAGAAGTCACAGTCACAAAAAAGGGACACAGTCTGTGCTAGTGGACTCTGCACTCACCTGATACCCTGATCGCCCATACAGCATGGGGTACTGTGGGAGGATCACATCCACCAAAGCCATGTTCTCCTCCAGGGTGAAGGGCTGTGACCTCTCCACAGACCTTGACATTGTTCCAGGGAATCAGTAGCAGCAGCTGGGTCGTGGAATCCAGAGATGTGCAGGCAAGTGCTCCCTCATGGGACCTGGCTGCCTCATATCTGCCTTGCTGGCCTGTTTCATGCACAGGAGTACAGAGTGATTGGTCACTCACATTTGCATCCTATGTTTCCTCCAATCCCTTCAAACCTAGCACAGTCAGTGGGTTCTTATTGTGTTTTTTTCTTCAGCATGATGTCAACCCCACAAACACATTGCAACAAAGTAGATTCATTCCAACTGACTTCTGCTGTGCACCTTCCAGAACAAATTCAAACTTTAAACTTGGTCTCCATGACAACCAGCATGCATGTAGGCCTTAATACTTGTCCCTCATGTGTCCCCTATGTAATTTTGAGCTTCACACACAGGTACGGTGCGTTCCGGGGCCCTAGGGCACCCCAAATGCATAGCAACGGCCCGTACAGGCGTGTGTACGGGCCGTACCACTATGAGTACGCATACGCAAGAACACCCATAGTGGTACGGACCGTACACGCGTGTGTACGTTCACTATCACTATGGGTGTCCTCGCGTATGCGTACTCGTAGTGGTACGGCCCGTACACACGCCTGTACGTTCACTATCACTATGGGTGTCCTCGCGTATGCGTACTCGTAGTGGTACGGCCCGTACACACGCCTGTACGCTCACTATCACTATGGGTGTTCTCGCGTATGCGTACTCGTAGTGATAGTGAGCGTACAGGCGTGTGTACGGGCCGCACCACTACGAGTACGCATACGCGAGGACAACCATAGTGATAGTGAACGTACAGGCGTGTGTACGGGCTGTACCACTACGAGTACGCATACGCGAGGACACCCATAGTGATAGTGAACGTACGCACGCGTGTACGGTCCGTACCACTATGGGTGTTCTCGCGTATGCGTACTCATGGTGGTACGGAGCGTACACACCCCTGTATGCTCACTATCACTATGAGTATGTATACGCGAGTACACCCATAGTGATAGTGAACGTACGCACACGTGTACGGTCCGTACCACTATGGGTGGGCTCGCGTATGCGTACCCATAGTGATAGTGAGCGTAGACACACCTGTACGCTCACCATCACTATGGGTACACATACGGCAGCACTCCCATAGTGATACAGGAACGTACACAGGCCCTCTTAGCAAAAGTACGGTGGTTTTCACACATCACAGTGGTGACAGGCAGCACACAGGAAGGAATAGGGCTGACATACTTGTCCATGGATGGACATCAAGGCATTGTCTGGCCAGTACTTCATGTGTGGGGCACAGGTGTGAAAGGCTGTGATGTGGCACATTACTCCTGAGTCGAGAAGGCACCAGATGTATGATGAGATGTGTACACATGTAATGTGTGACGGTGCAATGTGTGCCAGGCATGCCCTTGACTCCTTTGACATGTGTGCATGTCGTACTGCACACTTGGGATGAGCGTCACTGGCATGGCACGGACACCAACACACGGAAGTGTCCCCTGAGGCCAGGTACAGGGGTTACCACACCTGACATGTCACTACCCACGGTGCACGATGTGACTATGTCATGTATGTGTGGGGGATTCGCATTAGCTTGATGTTGGAGCTCCCTCAAAAGCTGCAGCTGTTGCAGCAACCAACATGTGTCTGTGTGTAGATTGACATTGCACACTGTTCCGCACACCATGCCACATGTGGTATCGGATGTGAGGTGCGTATGTATGCATGGGACACGGAGTAGCGTAACAAGGACATGTCTGCATCCTCTCTATGAATGTGTGGTGAGTCATCACATGTACACCTTAATGGCAAGGTGTGTGGGCTGTCCTAGTGTAATGTCATGTGACCTGTGGCTCTAGTGTTCCGCTACCAGTCTCTGAAATCGACATCCTACTTCTGCTGATGTGTGGATGTATGTCACTCCTGTGTTGCGTCTGGCTGTTCACTTACACTGGGACACAGCTAATCCCATGCCATGGCATGTGGAGGTTCACAATCTCCGTGTGTAGCTGGGTCTTGGTAGGAGTGTCACCTGGCAGCCATACGTATCCAGGGCATGTGGCACATACCTGACTCCGTATGTAGCATATGCGTATAGACAGATTAACATGTGCTCAGTACAAATAAATTGTTGTTGTGGTGCACTCACTCTTCCTTGTCACTTCCAAATTACTGCAGAGCGCTGCCTCTTCCCCGACCAATTCCGGACTTGGCTGCCATGCGGGAGAATGACTGTATCCGGTGCTACCGCTTCCCCCAATGGTTGATTCTGGAGTTGACGGCGAGACTGGCACCACACCTGCAACCGCTGCACAGGTATCCTACGGCACTGACACCCAAGCTGAAGGTAATGGCAGCCCTACATTTTCTAGCCATGGGTACCTTTCAAAATACCATAGCTCATGTTGGTGGCATGTCCCAGAGCATGTTCTGCCGTGTGCTGCATGATTTCTTAGAGGCCATGTTGATTCACCTGGATGACTTCATCCATTTCCCAACCCCTGAAATGTTGACTGGGGTCAAGCGTGGATTCTATGCCCTGGGAGGGATGCCCCATGTCATTGGGTCCATAGATTGGACACATGTGGCTTTGGTACCACCACAGGCACAGGAGGTAGCGTACAGGAATCGCAAGCACTACCACTCCATCAATGCCCTTGTGGTGTGTCTGTCCAACATGGTGATTTCACATGTCTGTGCTCATTTTCCAGGATCAGCACACGATGCCTACATCATGAGGCGTAGCAGGGTGCCTGAAATGATGACGCAGCTGCGCAACGAACGAGCATGTGTTGTTGGTGGGTACAGTCTGTCTGTCCTGTATTTTGCGTATACTTCCAGCACGACCGCTTCTCCTGTCCTACTTATGTCCATGTGCTTTCCATGTAGGGGACGCTGGCTATCCCAACATGCCATGGCGGATCACACCTCTCCGCAACCCCATCACGCCGGCCCAGCTCCGCTACAACACCGCCCATGGCTGGACAAGGCGAGTGATAGAGAGGACGTTTGGCCTCCTGAAGAGCCGATTCCGATGCCTCCACAAGACCGGCGGCGCCCTCCCATATGCCCCGGCGAAGGTCTGCAAAATCTTCATGGTCTGCTGCATGCTGCACAACATGGCAGTTGAGAAAGCTGTGCCACTCATCCTGGATCAAGATGACCAGGACCATCCACCCGTGGAGGACGAAGGGCTTGGCAATGGGGCTAGTGATGTGGAGGATGTGGAGCCGCAAGAGGACATCCGGACTCGGCTCATACGCGACTTCTTTGCTTAGTGGTGAGTACCAGTGTCTGAGTGTGCACGCATTGGTCCCCGTGTGGCATGTGTTGCGATGTGTGTCTCCATCTGCATGTATGGCACGTGAGTCAGAGGTGTGTGTGGATGTGTCACTGGAGTGATGGTGCCAGTGATGAGTGTATTTCCCCAGTCATAATTGTGACCTAGCATGTTGTCATCCATACATGTGTCGAGTACATGCACATGCAAGTGGCTGTGCTTTTTGTGGCTGACTTCTTGTGTGTCTCTCTTCCCCAGGTACTTGCGCATGCCGTCTGCTGCTTGCATTGTTGTGGCACTGCTATTCCTCATGGACACGTCATCGTGTGCTGACTCAGCGTTACACGCACGGACAAGTTTGGAAGTCTCCTTAGGGTAAGGGATGCATCAGGGGTGTATTGGGTGTGGCAGTAGTTCACGATGTATGCACACTGCCCCTGTCGATGTTTGTTTCCTCTGCAGACATGTTGCATCACCATGGTACACATGACATGCAGATGGGTACACCTGAATAGATGGTCAGACTTGTTGACAGTCATCAGTGATGGGATTGTGGAATGTGATGATGGCATCAATGTGTGTAACACTGCCCTCGGACACATACGGTTTGCATTGGCTTGACATGGTGTGGGACTTCCACATCAGCGGATCAATGGTGTATGGCAGGCTCTCCGTGAGCAGCAGGGGGTGTTTAGCTGTTAGCCGACACTTGTGTGCCAGTTCCATGGATATCACGCATTTGTGGTGCAGAAGGGGGGTGCCAGTGTTGGACCCACATGTTACTCCACATGACCCGTTCATGTGTACTCCGACTTGCCTCTGCAATCCCAAATACATGACTAATAAAGGTGTCCTATGCCTCCAAGGTGCCTCTTCTCCGTCAATGCTGGTGTGTTGCCACGGTGCATCCGGCATGTCTGGCATGGTTTTCCGTGATAGTGGCTATGTGTCTATGTGTAGAGTAGCAAGATGCAAGCTGTTTGTGTGGGATTAGACCGTGTATTGTGCATGATGTCCATGACTGTGTGGGTATTGTGACATGTGCCATCCCCATGCATCCAACGTTGGCCAGGCCACCATTCTCTGCATCCACCTGACTTAAGCTTGCAGGACATGGTTCTGCCACCTGTCTACACATACCTGGGTGCCCCCCAGGACACTCAACATGATCCCTGACCTCTGCGCATGACTGTTGCTGTACTCAATATGTCTGTCAGCACGGTTGTGCGGCCACCCCCTCAGCTGGTTGGGCCCATCACGGGTGTGTATGGTGCTCCATGTCTGTCTTGCCTAATACACTGTGACCCGTGTGTCCTGTGCCAGACTCAGGCCCCAGGGTGTGGATGGTTGAAGTCAAATGAGAACTCAGGCATGTTTAGACTTTACAAGACACATGTAAGGTAATAATGCAACCAGCAGGCATCTTCTCTTCATGGTGTGACTTTTTATTTTAGTGGGGGGGGGGGGGTTTGACATGAGGGGCTTTCCGGGTGTGTGGAATCCAAAGTTCACTAGGGGAGTTGGTGTCCTTGCCATTAGAAATCCTCAGAGTCCATGCCACAGTCTTTGTCAACATTGGTCAGACAGTGACCAGCAAGGCCATGTGGCAGAGAATGTCTTTTGATGCTGTGCTGCTGTTGCTCCAGTGGGCCAGGTGCCAGGCCAGGTGTCCTGGGAGATGGTGCTGTAGCGCCGACCCTCACGGTCTTTTACGTGGACGACCCGCCCTCCTGCGGGGACCCTCAGAAGCAGGCCGTGACGATGTTTGGGATGCTCCATCGGATGTTTCCTCCTCCTCCTCCTGATCCCCCCGTGGGTGGTGATGTTCTACGCCTTCTGGCACAGGGAGGGTTGCCCATGTTGTCGGTCATCCGACGGAGTGTACTGTGAATTCCCGTGAACACCGTCACGAGCTCAGCCTGTCTGTCCTCCATCCTCCGTTGGTGTTGCAGTAGACAGGCATGTTGCTCCGCATGTTGCTGGGCCTGCTGGGTCTTGATCCCCTCGAGGATGGACACAACCTGGGCCATGCCCGTGGGTCCTGCTGGTATGTGTCCAGGATGTTTCGGACATGGGAATATACCGGTTCCCCAGCCAACTGGTCAGGCTGGCACCTCCGCCGTCCTCCACTCCCACCACCCCTGCCCACTTGCCCCTGGCCTGCCCTTGTGGGCACATCGGGTCTCCGGGACCCCTGAGGGGTGGCATTGGCGTTGTCGCCTGCCTCCTCCTGGGTGCCCAGGACACCGTGTCCCTCCTGGCCAGCCTGGCTGCTTTGTGGTGGTGGGGCAGGGATCCTGGGTGTCTCCTGGGATGTGGCAGGAGTGGGGGTGGTGGTTGGCCCCGTTGTACCTGACGCAGGTGCTGCAGGTCGTTGGACACCAGAGGGGCCAGGTTGGTCGGGGTTGGGTTGGTCCACAGAGTGGTGAGAGTCGTCGCTGCCGGTGGCTCCTTCATCCCGCCGAGCCGGGTCCTGTGAGTCTTCCCCCCCAGTGTTGGGGGGTGATCCACGACGTTGACCTGTGTGTGAGAGAGAAAATGTTAATTTTGTTCCATGCAACATCCATGTTTCATTAGTTTCAAAGTTGGAACATTTCCTCTGGGAAATTGGATATGTCTTGCATTCCACTCACAGTGCACTTGTGATGGGTATGTCCCTTGGGCACAGCTTTGGCGACTTTACCTATGTGTGGCACAATCTTACTTGCTGCGTCAAGTGTGACTGCAGTCAGCAGTGGAGTGGGCAGGTGTGGCGAGCCGTGCATTGGCGCCTTCCGTGTAGCACTGTACGTGGGCACATGAAGTTGTTCCACACACTTATATGATGCAGGTAGCTGTCGTTGTGTTCGTGCACAGGTTGTGACATGGCCCTGTGTTTTGCCATGGAGGAGAGGGGGGGTGCTGGCACTGGCCACCCTTGTCTACATGCACGCAGTCCACCTGCTGACGAGCAGACATTCCCACACACCACAAGGCTGATTTGCTCTCCCTGTGTCTCCCTCCCTCTCTGTCCCCCTCTCCCTCCCTCTGTGTGTTGGCCTCCTCCCTCTGTCCGTCTCCCTGTGTCTCCCTCCCTCTCTGTCCCCCTCTCCCTCCCTCTGTGTGTCGGCCTCCTCCCTCTGTCTGTCTTCCTGTGTCTCCCTCCCTCTCTGCCCCCCTCTCCCTCCCTCTGTGTGTCAGCCTCCTCCCTCTGTCCGTCTCCCTGTGTCTCCCTCCCTCTCTGTCCCCCTCTCCCTCCCTCTGTGTGTCGGCCTCCTCCCTCTGTCCGTCTTCCTGTGTCTCCCTCCCTCTCTGTCCCCCTCTCCCTCCCTCTGTGTGTCAGCCTCCTCCCTCTGTCCGTCTTCCTGTGTCTCCCTCCCTCTCTGTCCCCCTCTCCCTCCCTCTGTGTGTCGGCCTCCTCCCTCTGTCCGTCTCCCTGTGTCTCCCTCCCTCTCTGTCCCCCTCTCCCTCCCTCTGTGTGTCGGCCTCCTCCCTCTGTCCGTCTTCTTGTGTCTCCCTCCCTCTCTGTCCCCCTCTCCTTCCCTCTGTGTGTCAGCCTCCTCCCTCTGTCCGCCTCCCTGTGTCTCCCTCCCTCTCTGTCCCCCTCTCCCTCCCTCTGTGTGTCACCCTCTGTCACCTCAACCCAGCTTACTGTGCACACACTGTTAGCAGATCTTTGAATGGCCCTTGGATTGTTGATGTGAGTTTGTTTCTGATCTCCAGGCATCCATTGGGTGTAGTGTCTGTGTCTGCACTGCTGCTGTGGTGGTGTGTGCTGCCACTCTTTCACAGTGTTGGCTGTTCATTAGCTGCTGTCATGTGCAAGAACGTGCCGTCACCCCCATGTGTTGATGCAAGGCGTCCGCCATTTGCTGGAAAGTCATTCCTGTGTTGGGACACACTGTTTGTCTGGCTGTGACCTAGGCCATATGGGCAGGGGGCATTGTTGTCTGCTTCTGAGTTGCACTATGTGATTTTTGGGGCCCACCCTCCCGCCATCCGGCTTACCGTGTCATGTGTTGGTGTCTTCTGTGGCCTGTGACTTGACATTGTCCAGCTGGGTGCATGGGGCATGGTGGCGCCAGTGGCATGTGCGTGTTCATGGAGTGTGGTTGAGTCATGCGATAGCTTGGGGTGGTTGCATGCCTGTTTGTGAGTTTGGTTGTGGATGACGTTCCCCCCATGTGAGGTGAGTTGTTTGTGTACTCACCCGGGTCTCGGAGTCCTTCTAATCCGTCCACTGCCTCCACCGGCAGTATGGCCATCACCCTCTCCTCCCAGGGATGGTAGTGTACGGGTCTGCGGGACAGCCCTCCTCCAGTGACGTTGGCCTGGTTGTGTTCATCCGTCATCTTGGCTCAGACCCTCCTCCGCAGATCGTACCACCTGGCTTGGCATTCCTGCTTGTTCCTTCTGGTGTCCGCAACAGCATTCACAGCATCGACGATGGTCTGCCACATGGCTGTTTTTGCTGAAGTGCTGGTCTGTCTGACCAATGTTCCAAAGAGGTGTGGCTCGACTCTGAGGATTTCATCGACAAGGACCTCCAACTCTCGGCTAGTGAACTTTGGATTCTTGTTAGTGGGCATGGTGAGGGGTGTGGGTGTGGATGGTGGGGGGGTGTGGATGGTTGTGCGTGTGTGGGTGTGGTTGTGCAGGTGTGTGTGTGAATGTGATGTGGGGGTATTTGTTAAGGTGTGTGTGTGAAGGTGTGCAAGTGTAAGGTGTGGTAAAGCTTCTAGTATGGTGCTGTAGGTTGTCTGTGGGGTCTGGCAGCAGTGAGTCTGTTGCAAAGGCTCATGGTTTGTGTGTGTGGGCCCTTTTTATTGGTCCATTGGTGGGTGTGGCTGTGTTTGAAGTTTGGGTGGGTGTGTTATAAGGAGTGGTTGTGTTTTGGGCCTCTGTTTTGGTTTTTGGCAGTTGCAGGTCAGTGGTTGTTGGACATGTTTTGTGGCTTTGTGCCATTCGGATGGTGTATTCTTGTGTCGTTTTGGTTTGTCCTGGTTGTGTATGTGCGTTTTTTGCGTGTGTACGGTGTGTACATGGGCCATTTTGTTGTACAGTGCTGTCCTTGTGTGTGGCTTGGTACGACTCGTACATGCGGTTGTGATGTTGGGGCCTGGGGTGCGCTCCGTACTTAGAATGTTGTGGTGGGGGTACGCTCCATGCATACGCGGGTGGAGGTACGACTCTAACGTACACGGTTGTAGATACACGGGGGTACGACACGAACGTAGAGGGGGGGTAGGACACGTACACGGGTGTACATACATGGGGGGTAGGACACGTACACGGGTGTACATACACGGGGGTACAACACGTACACGGGTGTACATACACGGGGGGTACGACACGTTCCGGGTGTACATACAGGGGGGGGTACGACATGTACACGGGTGTACATACACGGGGGGTAGGACACGTACACATACAGGGGGGTACAACACGTACACGGGTGTACATACACGGGGGGTTCGACACGTACACGGGTGTACATACACGGGGGGTACGACACGTACACGGGTGTACATACAGGGGGGTACGACACGTACACGGGTGTATATACACGGGGGTATGACACATACACGGGTGTACATACACGGGGGTATGACACGTACACGGCTGTCCATACCCGGGGGGACGACACGAACGTACACGGGTGTAAATACGGGGGGTACGACACGAACGTACACGGGGGGGTACGACACGTACACGGGTGTACATATGCTGCAGATCGGCGCATATAAATTCTCCCTACTTCCACGGACAGAGTAAATCCACAGTCGCACGCACATACACTCATCATACGCTAGGGGACATCACACTGAAATTCACACTATTACTCTAACCACACTGAATATAGGAGAGAAACCTAAACCAATCTGCATCTAAAGCGAGGTCAATGCGACCATAAAGAAATTGTCCTGAGTCATGATTTTAAACATAGGAAATACATTTGAGACTCAATAAATGACAAAGAAATAACCATCCGACACTGGAATTCAAACAAATGGTTGTTTATCTAAATTAATTCAAAATGAAAGTCAATCAATAGCAAAATCATTATTCTCATAGTTACCTATTCTAGCTAAATGGGTCAGGACAGGTCTCTCGGTAAAGTTTCTCGAGCTGCTGTCCTCAGCATAGGTTCAGGAAGAAGTGGCCTCAAAAATCCAAAATGCAATGACACAGACCCTCTCTAGTCTAGTATACTTATACCAAAACTAACGGAATAAAAGTTACAAACAAATTCTGAATATCCGTTGAGCCGCTGAGCAGAGCGAGCAGGAAAGAATGTCACTTGGTAACATTTAGAAAACCTCCGCTCAGAAAAAATCACAAAAATAAAAACACGGAAGAAGGAAACTCGAGTTTGCAAGCGATACATTTATGAATGCTCTTCCTTGGTACCATAGCAGAGCCACCGCAGATTTATCATTGTTCATTGTGGCTTTATTCTTTTCCAAGGGCAATTGGAAGCATGCCCGGAGCTAATGTCCTCACGGAAACTTTTAAATCAGACAGAGGCTGTGGTCAGGTGACTTTCAACCATGTTCAGCAAGGCCTCTCGTCACATCTCAATCACTCGAGCGCAGGCTGTAAATGACAGCCATCTTTGTTTAGTCCAAAACGGACCATCTTAATTTAAAGAAACACAAAACAACTTTACCACATCATAATGATTATACAGTGTTAATCCCCACTAATACCCTTATGTGTATGTAATTACCTAGCCGTCTGCAACACAAAGAAGCATTAGCACACGTTATTTTAAAAGCGCAAACTCGAAACAAATAGCACTTCTGCAATACTCATTTAATTAAACTGCGCATATTATTTAGAAACATATATGCATTCCCATGTGTAGTTTCTCTCATTAGTAATGTTGATTAATTTAGACTTTTAACAAAACTATTAATTAATGATTACAAATTAGTAATTTTAATCATAACATATATACAAAACTGGAGCTTAAAACTCGATAAATTTTCAACAGAAAACTCTGCTCCAGCAATCCCCCCTTTGGTGATATATTATCACCACAAAAACCAACCCCCAAAAAAAAAACATTTTGTCCCAATTTTTAGGAGAAATTGAAAATGTCTTTTATGACACAACATTAAACACCAGACTTTCTCACATCATCCCTCTTCGACTCCAAGTACACACTCTCCCTCAATTCTTCTAATTCTATTTTTTGTGGGTCTCTCCTTGACCTCTTTTGTTTCTTTTCAGCATTTCCTCTAATTATTCTCTTTCTCCCTCCCCTGTTTTTACAACACAAACACCCCAATCTTAGTTTCAATAAAGCAACAATTACACATGTCAATGGAAATAATATTTTACCAATAATGGTACTACCTATTTTAGCAATAAAACTCTTAACAGCAACTATCTTATTAGCTATTTTAGTCCAGATACTTTCAGCTTCCAGTGGTACTAATTCTTCATGTAAATCAGTAATATTTTTGATATAGACCTTTAGATCTTTGCTTTCGTCAGGAATGTAAGTGCAACAATGTTGAACTTTCAGCATTCCGCAGACTCTACCCTCCTTGGCTAATAGAATATCAAGGGCAAGTCGATTTTGCATAGACATGGCACGTACGGCAATCATCTTCGTATTTACCAAAAGAAACCCTCCAGCGGTACTTGTCGATAAGCGATCCACCACTGTTGACAGTTTCCGAATCCCATATGCATTTAAAGAAATTCCCACTGCTGGAATTAAAGCTCCAAAAATATCACCCACAATTTCTGACCAAGTTTCTCTCTTAAAGCGTGTTAGTAAATTAATGTGTTCTACATCTTCTATCCTATCTATATGAAAAATCTTTGGAAAGACCAGGCCAACATAACACGTGCCATACCAATGGTCGGGCAACTTGTAATAGGCCTTATTCCCACAAACATAATACACTCCTGGGAAAACTTGATCTTCACCACCTTTAAAACCCCATCCTGTCGCAATGAAGTATGTATCATGACACTCACTAGTCCCAACAAAATAGCTATCATATTGGGATCTCTTTCTGGTAATGCATAGTTTACCCTTCTGTGGTGCATCTAAAGCCAAAGTTGGACTGGCCCCATTCCTCAATTCCTTTCCCATCTCAATATCCCATATTGTTTCCCTGCCTTTTCATGCATGCTCATTCTCCTTTCCTCCACCATGTCTAGGAAAACCTTCTCCTCTTCTTTCAAACTGCAGGTTAAATTGTTTCTAAAAATGTAATCTAAGGTTAATTCTTCTTTTTCAATAAAAATCTCACCAAAAATGTTAGCTTCTTTAGCTGGATTCAGCCTTTTGTTCATAGGCAATTGCCCAAAAATGTTATCCTTGTTAGACATCTCGTAATCTATTTTCCCTAACAAATAAAAAACACTACTTAGCACACTACATGAAATCCCATACGTAGCTGGTAAATGGTGATAAGTAACACCCTCTGAAACGGATGCAGGTAATTGCATACATACGTAGCAATCCCTAACTTACATTGTCTTTACGTATTCGTACAACAACTTTGAAAAAACATTGCTAGAAAAATCATTAATTGACCTATCTTTATGTACGTAAATGTTACTAATTCTAGTTGGAACTACTTTCTGTGAATTCTTCTCTACATTGGTCACATTCTCAGTATGTATTCCAAAGTATCTATTGTAACTCTAAAAGTAACTAATAAAGCTAGTACACCCCATAATAGCATTAATAATCCAGTACAGCAGCAGCACATTCTACACCATCTTTTCAAAAAGGCACATCTACTTTGATTATTCTCTGTGTTAGCCATTTTACTACTTTGGCAGTGTCTTTTGACTTAGCCTCTTCTACTCCACTACTGAGTTTAAGAACTCTAGATTATTTCACACAGCTAATTTCAGATTTTCTCTTTTCACTTTTCTCCAAGTGACTCCTTTAGTTCACTCAATTTGGATTTTCATCACTTTTCACTTCTTCTTCAGCAACATCAAATTGTATCAGATCTTCAACAACATCCTGTGCATCCGACTCTTCTCCAATGTCAGTCAGGATAACTTTCAGGATTCCAACAGTTTTCTCTTCAACCACTTCACGTATGGTCCCCTCTGGATTTCCTTGACTTTCTGCCTCTTCACCTTCAGACAATGCCACGTACGTCCATTCCGGTGACCTATACTTCTGGTTAGGTTTTCTGATTCTCTTGATCTCCTCTGTTTTTCACCTTTTGCTTGATTCTGACTAGACACCTCGTTCACCTGTTCAGCTTTCGATGAATTTGCTCGTGTCAGTCTGTACCTCAGTCTCTTTATCCTGTTGGGCCAAAGATCTCCTCTTACAACCCTTTTTGGTCTCACTTCATTATTATTTCTTTCTCCAATCCAAGTTCTCTTTCTCAGAACTCGACCCTCTGATTTCTCATTCTCACCCGATTCTGTCTCATTTGCCTCTTGTTCTTCAACAATTTTCTTTCGCTCCACAGTCTTTTCCACCACCGATTGAGATTTCCCTAATTCTGTCCCTCCTCGGGTCTCCGACACGCAATCTTCTTGCTGTCTTCTTGTCCCTTCACCTAGCTTATCAGGAATGTTCCCTACACCTCCTCGGGGGTCTTCCGCAATCTGTCCCTCTCTATCTTCTTCTGACCCTGCTTCTTCAGGTGTAATCTCAAGTGGATTTTCAACCTCCTCATCTGATTCAGGTGTAGTTTCTGTGGAATTGCTCTTTTCTCTTCTTTCTTCTCCACTGCTTGTTGGAACTTCAGGCACTCTTACAGAATCCGATCTCTCCTCTGAGACTCTCAATGTTTCTCTTGAAGCCTCTCTTGGAAAGAAAAAAGAATCACCTGACTCTCTTTCTCCTTCACCCCTTTCAGGATTCTTTTTTCTTCTCACTGGTTCAGTTTCTGCATCATCACTGGAATCTGACTCTTCAAAATACTCCTTACCAGTCCCATCCTTTGGATTTGGAACTCTAAGAGTATGACTTGCATGAACCCAGTTCTTCACACCAGCACACTTTACTGCAGTCGTTGTAGTCAGAATAACTTGTCTTGGCCTTCCCCACCTTGGAACCAAGCAATTTCTTCTTCTGTGCACCTTAATCCTCACCCAGTCCCCTGGACTCAGATCATGGGCTTGCTTCTTCTCAAGTGTAGTAGCGTCTTCTCCAACCTGGTGAAACACAGAATGAACTGCGTCAGCCAGGCCTTTACAGTAATCCAAAATCATGTCATCAGTTATTGTCATCAACTTGTTGACAGGCACAAATGCATGTCTCATCGCACGTCCCATTAATATTTCGTGCGGACTCAAACCTGTGGTTCTATCTGGAGTAGACCTAATAGTCATCAGCACTAGAGGCAAGATATCAGACCATTTCATTCCAGTGGCTAAACACATCTTACCAATTCGGTTTTTTATTGTGCCATTCATCTGTTCAACGACGCCAGAAGCCTCTGGTCTGTATGCACAATGTAGCTTCTGCTGTATGCTCAATGCTTCACAAATTAAACCCATGAGCTCATTGTAGAAGTGTCCACCTCTGTCAGACTCAATTGTCACTGGGAACCCGTACCTAGGAATCAACTCTCTTAACAGTAACTTTGCAACTGTTATTCCATCATTCCTCCTAGTCGGATAGGCCTCCACCCATCTTGAGAACAAACAGACTACCACTAGAACATACCTCATTCTGTTCACTTGGGGCATTTCAATGAAATCTATTTGCATTCTGGTAAAAGGACCTCCTTCTCTGCCTATTGTTCCTAGACTCACCACTGTCTTTTTCCCAGTATTGAACTGCTGACAAATCAAACATCTCTGACAGATGCTCTCTGCAATCAACCTGAACTTTGCATTGTACCAGGTCTGCTTGAATGACCTAATCATTGCGTCCCTCCCCAGATGTCCCTGGCCATGATACATTCTTGCCATTGTCGACAACATGGAATTGGGCATGACTGGTCTACCATCTCTATAGATTCAAACATGATCTGTTTCTCTTGGGGCACAACCTGCCTTGATCCAATCTCTCATTTCCTCATCTCCTGCCTCATCCTGCAACTGTTTCACTTCATCCCACGTTTCTAGGACATTAGTAAACATCACAGAACAAAAAGACATCTCCCTTTCTCGTGCCCTATTAATCGAATGATTGTTCTTTGCACAATACTGTGCTATATCATTGGCAAAACGATTACCAAGAGTAACAAAATCATCTCCTTGTCCATGAGCAGCACACTTCATAACTGCTAACTCTTTAGGCAGCTGTATCGCCTCAAGCAACTTCCCAATCACTTCAGCATTCTTTATTGGAGTCCCACTCGACGTCAAGAAACCTCTCTGTAGCCAAAGCTGGCCAAAATCATGAACGACTCCAAATCCGTACTGACTATCAGTCATCACAGTCACTCTCAGATTTTTCCCAATCTTGCAAGCTTTTGTCAATGCCACCAATTCAGCCACTTGAGCAGATCTCACTCCTTTCAAAGGCGAAGCTTCCATAACTTCTGAAACCTTGCACACTGCATATGCTGCACTCAGCACACCATCATCAGTTCTTAGACATGATCCATCCACAAACAGCACATGATCACTCTCTGGCAATGGCAAATCTCTTATGTCTGGTCTTGGTTTCGTGCAGTAGTCAAGCACATCCAAACAATCATGATCAACATCATCTCCAACATTCACATTGTCAGCATCTGGTAACAACGTCGCCGGATTCACATTCACACATCTCTCAAGAGTCACATTTGATGCTCCCAGAATGATTTTCTCATATTTAGTCAACCGACTATGTGACATGTACTGAGTCCTGCTTCTTGTCAAAAGAATTGCCACATCATGAGGTACGAATACCCGTACAGGATATCCCATTATTATACCCTCACTCTGTTCCAAGCTTCTGCATGTAGCAGCTACTGCTTTTAGACAACCTGGCAAACCCACAGCTACGGGGTCAAGTGTCGATGAGAAGTACGCAATCGGCCTTCTCAGTTGTCCATGTTTCGGAATTAACACTGAAAGTGCACATCCATTTCTCTCACTGCAATACAACTCAAACTCTTTCTCATAGTCTGGCATTCCCAAAGCAGGGGCTTCACACATTCTGCTCTTCAACTCTTCAAATGCTGCCATTTGTTCTCCATCCAGTTCCAATGGGTCTCTCACCTCACTTTTGGTCAACTTAATCAGTGGCTTTGCTATCAGGGAGAAATTACTTATCCACTGACGACAATAACCCACCATCCCCAGAAACATCCTCACTTCTCTCTGGGTCATCGGGGCTCTCATTCCTCTGATAATTTTGATCCTGTCATCAGTCACCTTTCTCAGACCCTTTTCAATATTATGTCCAAGATAATGCACCTCTTTCTTGCAAAATTGCAATTTGGCTGGAGATACCTTTAACCCTCCATCTGCCAGATGATTCAGTAAAGCTATGGTATCTACTTCACAAGCTTCACGTGTCTTCGATGCCACAAGTAAGTCATCGATGTACTGCACTAGTACTGAGCTTTCAGGCATTATCAAACTCTCCAATGATTTTTTCAACAACTGATTGAATATCGAAGGACTCTCTGTATACCCCTGTGGGATACGACACCATGCTAAAATACGCTGTCCAAACCAAAATGCAAAAATCGGCTGGCTGTCATGATGCAATGGAATTGAAAAGAAAGCATGACACAAATCAATCACTGTGTACCACTCAGCATCATGAGGAATCTGATACAAAATCACTGAAGGATTTGGCACAATGGGACAACATGCCACCACAATTTTGTTAACTTTTCTCAAATCTTGTACAATCCTGAATTTTCCATTAGGTTTCTTTAGCCCCATTATCGGTGAATTACACGGGCTACTCAGTAACTCTCTCAAAACACCCTGTTGAATCATCTTGTCAATTATAGGAGTTATTCCCTCAATTATTTCCGGTGTCAATCTGTACTGAGGAATATTAGGATAAACAATCCCCTCTTTCACTGAAATCTTCACTGGATCTACATTATTCATCAATCCCACATCTTCTCCAGTAAAATCCCAAACTGCTGTTTTCACTGTGTGTCTCAACTCCTGAGGCAAATCATCTGGATTAAACACAGCATATGTACCAACAGTCTCACTCTCTCTATTATCTAGAGTCATCCGGTACAAAACATCCTCATCTGGTGTCTCAAAAGCTATTCCATCCGGAGTACAGAAAATTGTGCAGTTCATCTTACACAATAGGTCCCTACCTAACAAGTTCACTGGACTGGTGTCACAGACCACAAATCTGTGCATGTCTGAAAATTTCCCTATTCTTACCCTTACTGGTTCGGTAAGACGAGTCTTAATCTGTGTATTGGCTACACCAACCACTTGGATTGCTTCGTCCGAGAGAGGAAGATTTCTAATATCTGCTGACCTGACAGTTGATCTCGTCGCTCCTGTGTCTACCAAAAAAGTAACACTCTCCCCATTTATTTTCCCATCTACAAATGGTCCTGCCTGGTCTATTTCTAGAGTTGCACCAAGTATGCACTCTTCCTCCTCTCTTCGGCACCGTCAATAGTCCCCTTCAGACTCACTCCCCTCATTTTTTAACCAGTACTGCTGTACCAGGTTAGAACGTCTCGGTTTGTTTACCTGCTCATCATTGTAGAATCCTGAGTCCTGGTTATACTTTTGAGACCCTCTATTCTGCGGCAAGGGCGGTTTTGGCTCTTGGCTCTTCTGTCTGACAACCTTCTGCTGTTGCTGCTGTTGATTACACCCCTCGTTCTGCACCTGTTGATTCAAGGGTTTATTTTCATTACTCACTAATGGTGGATTGGTACACTCGGATCTCCAATGCCCCAATTGTCCACAGTTGTGACAAGGGAACTTTTTCTTGGCCTCCTCTAGATTCCCCTTTCCTTTTCCCGCATATCTGGGCCTATTTCCTTGATTATTTGCCTGTTCCACCAACTGTGCTTCTTCTCTCTCAGGAACTTTCACCTGTGCCCACATTGCCTTCTCTTTCAGCTTTCTCTATTTTGCCTCAATCTCATCACTGAAGTACTTTGCATGTCTCAAAATTTCATCAATCTTTTTACTCTGCCAATCAACTGTATGCTCACGTATTCTTTCACTGATTTCAGGTCTCAGGCCATATACAAATCTGTATACAAAATGACTCAAATCCTTATCACCCAGGTGTTCATCTCCACTGAACTGTTTGAAAGCCAGTATCAGCCTTTCGTAAAAAGCATGAACTGATTCTTTTGCTTCCTGATGTGTTCGATCTATCTTAACCCAGTCTGTCTCTTTCGGGGGTACCTTATTTTTCAGGAACACTATAACCTGTTCGTATTTCTTCATTACCTCTGGATCTGGTGCTCCCGTTTTCGGATCTCTTGGATACTCCTTAGCAGGCCAATCTACAACTATTTTACACTCTGCCCACAAGTCTGCTGGAACAATTATATCAAACAGACTATTCAGGTCAATCCACAGCACTTTTGAAAATTTCACAAACCTGTCTACCTGCCTATACCACTCGACGGGCTTTTCTCTCAGTCGAGGGAAATCATTCGTAAATGACAAAATATCCTGTCTAGTCCATGGGACATGTACATATCCTCCTCCAGGAATCTCTCTCATAGGATAAGCATCCACTGTTTTCTCTTTTTCTCTCATGGGAAAAGCTGAGTAAGTCCTATCCACTGAATCTTCCCTTTTCTTGTACCACCTATCCTTCCATTTTTCCACATCACCCCATTTTCGCAATAAGGCAATCATTTCCTTAATCTGTCCTGTTCTGCCAGCACCATTTAGATTCTCAATATCTTTGTCGGAGAAATCCACCCTGTAAGGTTTCTGCAAAGCTTTCACCTTATCCATGTCAACTCCTTGTTCACTCGCTATTGCCCTTAACCTGTCATGTGTACTCTTAGCCCTCCAGGTGATACTCTTGCACATAAATAACAACTCTCCATCATGATGGCTTTTCAGTATATCTGTAGGAATTGTTCCTGCAATAAGCTCCTCCAACTCTATGCGCAACCTGGCTACATCAATTGCCTGTGAATCTTTATCTTTCTTTTGAAGAACCATCAATCAATCATTCAAGTCTTCAGCTGTTATTTCAGTAAACTTTTTCACTGCACCCACTTGTTCTGCCATCCTCTGTGGTTCCAAAATCGTTCCTCCCAAACAACCAGTATTCAATCCTGAATTAGGCTGTACATCTAATCCTCCACTACATGCCTCATGTCTCGACTGTCTCAAATTATTTTCACCCGTTCTCATTCTTGATTCTTCCAAAGTGCAAGTACCAACCAAACCATTTCCAACATAGGGAACTGTCAAACCATTTTCACCCATTCTTTGCTTATCAAAAATAGGCACAACCGGACCAATTGTTACAGGCACTGTAACTGCTTCAAGATTTTTCGTCAGCTCTCTAATTTTCTCAGTCAGCTCAAATGTGGTTCTGGCTAATTCTCTTGTTTTCTCATCACCGATTTGATTCTCTCTCTCTTGCTCTCTCTCTCTCTCTCCCTTTCCGTGAAAGAGCTACCACTTTTCAGATCAGGTGTCAAAACCTCAGTTTTAATAATTCGCAAAGTATCTCTTACAGGAGTAGCAACTTGCGTGCTCTCTTCTGCTTCTGGTCTATACGGAGGTGGTCTCTTGTAAATCATGTCATCATGAGGAATCTGATACAAAATCACTGAAGGATTTGGCACAATGGGACAACATGCCACCACAATTTTGTTAACTTTTCTCAAATCTTGTACAATCCTGAATTTTCCATTAGGTTTCTTTAGCCCCATTATCGGTGAATTACACGGGCTACTCAGTAACTCTCTCAAAACACCCTGTTGAATCATCTTGTCAATTATAGGAGTTATTCCCTCAATTATTTCCGGTGTCAATCTGTACTGAGGAATATTAGGATAAACAATCCCCTCTTTCACTGAAATCTTCACTGGATCTACATTATTCATCAATCCCACATCTTCTCCAGTAAAATCCCAAACTGCTGTTTTCACTGTGTGTCTCAACTCCTGAGGCAAATCATCTGGATTAAACACAGCATATGTACCAACAATCTCACTCTCTCTATTATCTAGAGTCATCCGGTACAAAACATCCTCATCTGGTGTCTCAAAAGCTATTCCATCCGGAGTACAGAAAATTGTGCAGTTCATCTTACACAATAGGTCCCTACCTAACAAGTTCACTGGACTGGTGTCACAGACCACAAATCTGTGCATGTCTGAAAATTTCCCTATTCTTACCCTTACTGGTTCGGTAAGACGAGTCTTAATCTGTGTATTGGCTACACCAACCACTTGGATTGCTTCGTCCGAGAGAGGAAGATTTCTAATATCTGCTGACCTGACAGTTGATCTCGTCGCTCCTGTGTCTACCAAAAAAGTAACACTCTCCCCATTTATTTTCCCATCTACAAATGGTCCTGCCTGGTCTATTTCTAGAGTTGCACCAAGTATGCACTCTTCCTCCTCTTACAGGAGTAGCAACTTGCGTGCTCTCTTCTGGTTCTGGTCTATACGGAGGTGGTCTCTTGTAAATCATGTCATCCAAGACCTCATCCTCATAATCATTAGCTCCATACCTTCTCACTTCTGCATCAGGTACCCTCTCTGTACCTTTCCTCCCTTCCGCTTCTTCAACAGTTCTCATAGGATATAATCCCTCTGACATACTAGCATCTCGCCATCTCCTCATTCGATCATGATGAGTCTCACGATCATATTTCCTCCCGAACATATACCTATAGTTGCCTCCACTCCTCTGCTTTTCTCGCTCATGCACCTCATCTTCCCATTCCACCAACGCCTCGAACTGTGTCGGCCTTGGTCTAGGCTCTAGACACATCATTTTCTCCCGTAAATTTCTCAACACGGCCAGATTAAATGAACCATGTTCCGGGAACGCTAAGACACCATCTTCCTTAGTATACTTAGCCCAGTTGTCTAACCATATACAGGTATGATACCCATATTTCGCAACCATGAAGGATGCAGGAGTTCTCGTCGGAGGTAACAATTCACCCTCTCTTGTTGTTATGTTTTTATCCTTGTCGAACCACCTTTTAATTTTACCGAACAAGGATTTCTTCTTCTTTTCCTCCGGTTGGTAATACATTTTAACGTTTACCAATGTTCTCTAGTCCCTTCCGCAACTGTACGATCTTTTTGTCCAATAACAGCGCGACTCACACCAACGCACCAATCCTGGAGCGTCTACGTCACCCTGTACTCCTTCCAATCCCTGCGCGGCTCACACCAACGCACCAATCCTAGCGCGAACACTGTTCTGATCCACTGCCCAATCACAGCGCGGTCTGAATGACGTCAGCAGTCGCTGCAGTCGCTTCTGCTCCTGTCTTTTGTCACTCGTCTACCCCTCCTTTACAAAGTCTTCTCAGTAGACTTCGTTTCAGATTCTACAAAATCTATTAGTTACAACATACAAACAACTTCATTGTCTGCTCCGCTAACCACAGAATAGTAAAGAAATTCTTTCTCACAAGAATCCCGATTCTCTCTAGAACAGCGCTTACCTCTGCTCTACCACGGAATTATTACTTTCATTGACACAGTAGCACATCCCTCTACTCTGCCCTTCTAACATTCATCCATTAACTGTTTCCTCTAGGACTGCTCCAAAGAGTCTTACAATCAACTAAATGCTCATACATTCACGCACTTTCACACCAGAAAATGTAGCACATGCACACAGAATCCTGCCTTTCCCGAGAACAGCGAACAGTCTGTCCCACTACAGAATTATAACACGCGTTAACCAAGCAGCGCTTACCTCTGCCCAGTCCTTCAGACAAGCTCAGAGAATACCTATTACTTCTCCAGCGATAAGCTTTAACGGCGAACCTTACGGATCCCTGGGACTTAAGACCAGAGTTTCACAGATAACCTTCGCTACCATACACACTCCTTTTATACTGAAAATATGTCCCTAATAGTAACACACGACGATATCACTGATTCCGAACCCAGACAATGTGACGCGCAACTTCAATTGTCACACGTTTTTCCCCGCATACGTACAGGGCCAACAATCCCGAGAGCAGCACTCACTTCCCTCTGCCCTACTACGGAACCGTCACCAGCTCCCCACGTTCCAGAAGCCGTACACACTACATAGAACTCAATACGACGACCTCAACATATAGTATTAGTACATATACTAACATCAACCAATAAATCAATGAATCAAAAGCCTATGTACAAGCAATCTATCAGATCAAGACAATAATCTAACCATCCTCTGCTACCAGGAAACTGCTGCAGATCGGCGCATATAAATTCTCCCTACTTCCACGGACAGAGTAAATCCACAGTCGCACGCACATACACTCATCATACGCTAGGGCCCATCACACTGAAATTCACACTATTACTCTATCCACACTGAATATAGGAGAGAAACCTAAACCAATCTGCATCTAAAGCGAGGTCAATGCGACCATAAAGAAATTGTCCTGAGTCATGATTTTAAACATAGGAAATACATTTGAGACTCAATAAATGACAAAGAAATAACCATCCGACACTGGAATTCAAACAAATGGTTGTTTATCTAAATTAATTCAAAATGAAAGTCAATCAATAGCAAAATCATTATTCTCATAGTTACCTATTCTAGCTAAATGGGTCAGGACAGGTCTCTCGGTAAAGTTTCTCGAGCTGCTGTCCTCAGCATAGGTTCAGGAAGAAGTGGCGTCAAAAATCCAAAATGCAATGACACAGACCCTCTCTAGTCTAGTATATTTATACCAAAACTAACGGAATAAAAGTTACAAACAAATTCTGAATATCCGTTGAGCCGCTGAGCAGAGCGAGCAGGAAAGGATGTCACTTGGTAACATTTAGAAAACCTCCGCTCAGAAAAAATCACAAAAATAAAAACACGGAAGAAGGAAACTCGAGTTTGCAAGCGATACATTTAAATATGCTCTTCCTTGGTACCATTGCAGAGCCACCGCAGATTTATCATTGTTCATTGTGGCTTTATTCTTTTCCAAGGGCAATTGGAAGCATGCCCGGAGCTGCTGTCCTCACGGAAACTTTTAAATCAGACAGAGGCTGTGGTCAGGTGACTTTCAACCATGTTCAGCAAGGCCTCTCGTCACATCTCAATCACTCGAGCGCAGGCTGTAAATGGCAGCCATCTTTGTTTAGTCCAAAACGGACCATCTTAATTTAAAGAAACACAAAACAACGTTACCACATCATAATGATTATACAGTGTTAATCCCCACTAATACCCTCATGTGTATGTAATTACCTAGCCGTCTGCAACACAAAGAAGCATTAGCACACGTTATTTTAAAAGCGCAAACTCGAAACAAATAGCACTTCTGCAATACTCATTTAATTAAACTGCGCATATTATTTAGCAACATATATGCATTCCCACGTGTAGTTTCTCTCATTAGTAATGTTGATTAATTTAGACTTTTAACAAAACAAACTATTAATTAATGATTACAAATTAGTAATTTTAATCATAACATATAGACAAAACTGGAGCTTAAAACTCGATAAATTTTCAACAGAAAACTCTGCTCCCTCACATACACGGGTGGGGGTGTACATACACGGGGGGTACGACTCGAACGTACGGGGGCTGGGGGGAGTGTTGGGCGCGTATGCGGGCACATGTCTCCATGGTTGCTATGGGAGTTCGGTGCGGACGGTGTTTTTACCATACGGTTGTAACATCGGACGCACGGGATGGATCATGATTCCGCGGTCGGACTTCACTTTTCACATTTGTACGGTAAATCGTCCGAGGACGTGTCGGACACATTTTCCGACCCGAGGACGTGTGGGGAATTATTCCGAATGCGATTCGTATGGTCTTTTTCCCATGCGAATCGTAATTGGCAGTTTGTACGGCACTTGTACGATTCGTACGGTAAAAAGACCGGATACGAGTCGTACGGGGAAATTTTTTACCGGATCGTGATCGGCACCTAAGTATCATTGAACACTTTATAGTTTAGTATTTACCTTTTGTTTTATTTATGTTTAGAACTAATCAGAGAAGTCACGTTGTCAGTCCTTTGAAACAAGACAGAATTCAAGAGATCTCATCATCCCAGAGAAACCACATTTCCTGATTCCCCAGAGAGAAGAGGCTTCAGTGCATTAAGATGTCCGGTGACATCTCTTCATTTCTCTCTCTCTCTCTCTCTCTCTCTCTCTCTCTCTCTCTCTCTCTCTCTCTCTCTCTCTCTCTCTCTCTCTCTCTCTCTCTCTCTCTCTCTCTCTCTCTCTCTCTCTCTCTCTTCTCATCCCCATTCCCTTTTCCCTCTGGAGTGATATAGTTTGGCCGTGTATTTTCTACTACTACCTTTCTATTTTACTTCGGAGGAGTTGGGGACCTATGAACCCCAAAGTAGAACACACTGAAGAACAGGTGAATGGAAGTCATAACAGAAGACTAAGCCACAAAAGTGTTCACTTTGGTGTTGTATCATCATGGAACCTTCCCTAGATATCACACAATTGAGTTAGTATGAACATTAGAAATGGAAATGCAACATCCCAAACATGAGAATCACTCACTCAGAGAAGAACTCACAAGAAGTAGTTCAAGATTTATGCAATGGAGAGACACTAAGGGCCCCATTAAGATGGCGGGCTCAGTCTGCCCGCCACCCTAGCGGTGTTGGGACCGGCCGCCAGCAGTGCGGCGGTCCCACACCGCAAATTAGGATGCGACCGCCATCGTGGCAGTCACAGTCCCTATCTTTGACTCTGCTGTAAGCAGCACCCGCCGCAATGCCAAAGAGGCACGCCGTGCATTGCCATGCACAACATGGCAGGCACCTTGCGGTGCCTGCCACCTTGAGCATGGCAATGTAGGGGGTATCATAGGAACCCCCCATGTGCACAACGGGCCCCCAAAGCAACTCCCGATGCCACCATGGAAAGGCCCTGAAAACCCGGCATCATGATATGGATGGTGGTGCCTTTCAGGCACTGCCACCATATCATGCCCCAGTTCCGACCCGTTTTGCAATAGTCTGCCGCGGAACCCCCCACCATGGTAATGTGGCGGCGGGTAAATGATGTTGTGATGGCAGGCGAATCGCCACCACCGGCCAGGCGATGGCGATCTGCCCGCCATCATAATGGGGCCCTAAGACTTCAGACACCCACCCTGTTCTTACTCAGCCCAAATTTGGTCCAAACTTCTTTGCTTCACCAGCCACACCCCCTCAACGCCCAGAACAAAACATACAAGTTACTGTAGTAACCCCTAATCTGGTTCCCTTGGCAAACCCAGAATGTTTTACTGGATATACTTCCCGTTTTGCCTCATATATGAGTCAATGTCAGTTACACTTTTTATGTAAACCCCAATCCTTTACCACTGATACTGCAAAAAGAGCCTTTGTGACTGCCTCATTAGGTGGTGTGGCCGCTAATTGGTCTATACCTCTGATTGAAAACAATGATCCCTTGTTACATAATTTTGCCGAATTTCAGGATGCCATGAAACGTCTTTTTTCACGCCATGTGTTCCTACAATCTAGTGATAATGAACTCCTTAATTTGTGTCAAAGCTCAAAAGATCTTTTGACATACTTAACCTTTTTTTACTTTCCAAAGCTTTATTCGACAGTTTTGTCATAAAAGCAAGTACACACATACAATATTTTTAAGACAATAAATATTCTGAATTCTAAAACATTTAAAAACAGATTAAACATGATAGCTGCCGAATACATTGCACATAAAAATAGCAAGGAAACTTTCCCTTTCCCTTTTTGATAAAAGCCCATATTCAATCAAGATTATCCTGATCCAATTACGACTAGAAGAAACTTGGCAGAATTACTAGGGCCAACAAAAATCAATAATCTAAGGCAACGCCCTTAATCTAATGGACCAAGCCCAACCTAGGAACTTAGCCATGGCTATTGCTATAGGCTGTGATGGATCCGTAGTAAGTATTCTCAAGGCCTCTTCATGTTTCCTAAAGCCCAAAATCTTGCAGATAGGTATGACCCACTTAGCACGAGGTTTTTTGTATAGTGGACAAAAGAACAATAAATGGCTAATTGTTTCATCTTTATCGGAACATTTTGGACAAGCTTTCATGTTAACCCCAACCCAATTACCATTAAATGATCTAACTGGTAGGGTACCGATCCTCAATTGAAAGTATAGCTTCCTGTCGAAAGGTTTCTCAATGAAGTCCCAGTAGTCTTCTAGGGCAGGCTTTGACTTCAGTTCAAGAAACCGACCAGACAGATCTTGTAATGCACCCTTGGCTCGCATTGTAGCCATTGTCATATCCCAATACATCTCTTTTAATACCTTCTTAGAGGGAAAAGAAGCATTATGGGGATCCTCCCAATGGTCTCTCAAGCCTAGATTCACCAACAGAGACCTTATTTCCCCCAACCATTTAATCCTATGGTAATGATCTGAGTCCATCACATCTTTTAAACCTTTTGCATAATGTGAGAGTTCGGCCGTGCACCACAATCTTCTCCAATATAAGAGAGGGCGGAGTTTGGCCAAATCCCTTATAGGTTTCCTACCCATATCGAACAATAATGGGCACGTGGGAGTACTTTGCGGGACACCAATAACCTTCAGCAAGAACGAATTTTCAGCAATGGTTATGGTGAATAAGTTCTGAAACCCCCAAAGTTCGGCACCATAAAGAGTAGAACTTAGGACTTTTAGACCATATATCTCCATTAATGGGCTAATTGGCTTGGAGAAGGAGGTATTAAAGTTAGCTGCAAGGATCCCAGCCTGTTGCTTATGTTTCAGAGTAGCTGTATTGATTTGCTTAGACCAGCTCATATCTGACTGAAGCATAACCCCCAGATAGGTAAAGGCATCTACTTTCTCAAGAGGTACGTTATTCATAAAAACCTTGCCCCGAAAAGACTTGTGTTCATTAAATGTCATAAATTTTGTCTTTTCTATGTTTATTATGAGACCACAAGATGAACAAAAGGCCTCAAATCTACTCAGGGCCTTTTGTAAGCCACTAGGGGTTTTAGACACTATCAGGGTATCATCCGCAAACATGAGGACAGGTATGCGTTCATTTGCCAACACAGGAGCATCGGTGGGGGTCTCCAGGAGGAAGTCAGCCACCCCATTCACAAAGAGCGAAAACAGGGTAGGTGCAAGCACACAACCCTGACGTACACCCCTGGCAACGGGGAAAGAGTCGGTAACCTCACCCTTTGAGCCCCACCTAACTCGCGCATGATTATCCTCATGTAAGCGGATGATCAGGGACAACAAGTCAGTAGGAATTGCTAATTTACTAAGGACGTCCCACATCCTTCCTCGTGGCACCAGATCGAAGGCTGCCTTCAGGTCTACAAATACCACATATAGGGCTCCCTTTCCCAAAACAACTGTCTTCCAATTCGATGTTGATAAAACGAAAAACCTGGTCTACAGTACTTGTAAAGGGACGAAAACCCGCTTGCAGTGGGGTAAGGATGTGTTCTTCGTCCATCCATAACTGAATCTTATGAAGGATCAGTCTCCCCATGATCTTTTGGATGAAGTCGATAAGACTTATTGGTCTGTAATTTGCCGCAACCGGTTTATCCCCCTTTTTAAAAACCGGTATTATCTCGGCCCCTTTCCATGAGGCCGGAATCGGTGCCCCACAGGCAATGGCATTTGCTAAATATCTTATATACAGACGCCAAGATGTTTTATAATTTACAAACACGTCACCTGGGATGTTGTCTATTCGGGGAGCACGACCTGGACTTATGGTATTCAAAGCCCTGTCTACATCACCTAACGTAAATACCTCTCCGGAGAAGAATGTTAATTCGATGGACCCTATAAGCTGTTCATCCTCCGAAGATGCATACTGGGGTTTAAAATATTCCACCCATTGGTGGTGGGCAACGTTGTTCTGCGGGGGGTCCGAAGTCCCCCCCCGGTCCCATTTAAATGTATCCCAGAATGCTTTAGGGTTCCGCGACATACAGGCTTCTTTAAGCTCAGACCATCTTGCTTGATCCCAGGATTTTTTAGCGTCAATAACTGCGCGTTTATAAGAATTACGAACCATCCTTACATTACCTGGGTCTCGTTCACGTAACGCTATCCCCAGGTTTCTTCGCAACTGGCGACAGTTGTCGGAAAACCATCCCTCGTTTTTTTTTCCTTTCCTCTTGCCCTGACAATGCTTGGCAGGTTTACAGAAGAACAGTTTTAGTTGCTCAAACAGTACTGTGTGCATCATAGTGAATTGGGTCAGGGGAATTGGATTTCCCTCACCTGAGGCCCAGACCTCAAGCACCCTATCCAACTCAGAGTTCATCTCTGTCAGTGCAGGCTGGGATCTAGAGACATTTTCCCACCGCAAGTGACGTGTGTCGTTGGATACCACTAAATCTATGGGTCCTTGCACTAGACTGGCTGGCGTTAGTACACCCAAGAGCCCCTCCATTGTGACAACAAGGGGTTCGTGATCGCTTTCTACTCGGGTAACTACGGCCATGTCTTTCACACAATGCCACAGGGACAGACCTACCAACACATAATCTATACGGCTCGCCCTACGCCCATTGTTGAATGTGTTTGCCCTAATCTTGTCAGAGGGTGTGCGGCCATTGACGGCCCTCAGCCGGTGACCTATACACAATCCAGTCATTTGAATTGCCACATCTGACCATTTTTTTATTGGCTCCACCTCCAATGAGGGTATGCCCCAAAGTTCATCCTCCTCTATCATTAGGTTTTGTTCAGTATAGCCCAACGGTTCAAACGTGGTATTAAAATCCCCCACAACCATCAAATCAAAATCCCTTTGGATATTATCCAATGACCTTTCCAGGGCTGTTATAACATGAGAACAATGACCACCAGACAGTCCTCTTGCATAGACATTAAAAATGCATAGGGTAGGACTTTGATCTGTTGTAATTTTTATGGCAAGAATGTCATTGCAATTTATGGGTATTTGGGTGATTTTGCACCTAAGTGCCTGTCGTGCCCATATTACCAGGCCCCCCTTGGGGCGGCCCTTCGCTTGTTTTGTCGCAATGACCTGAAAGGATAAATATCCCGGGCGAAAAAGGGGCACTGTTGCCCATGTTTCTTGAAAGAAACATAAATCATGCATGTCGATGTACTCTGACCATTCAGGGTGTGCCAACTTGGAACCCAACCCTGCAATATTCCAAGATAGAAATTTTAAAATTGTAGATCTTTGGGTACATGAAGTATTTAGCATAGGGGAACCCCCATGGATAAGGGGAGAGCCTAAAATCATGGGTGTCCCCACCGATGATTCTAGATTGTTACCCCCTATGCTCCCATTATTTGGTAAAATCTCAACAAGGGAGTAATTAGAAGCATATGGGTTTCCTTGATCCACACCAATCTTTATCAAACCTTGACTTGGGGGAGGAGAACCTTTTAAGATACGTGTTGGGTTATCTTGAAGAGTTGTAGTTAATGGTCAATCACACTCCTCTAAACCAGACAATATTTCAAATCTATTTTCTAGCGGGACGCCCATTCCCCCCCTGGGCCACCCCGCCAATTCACTCATACATGTCTTCTGAAAACCTACGGGGGGGGCAGGGTAAAAGTATGTTAAGGGTAACGGTCTTACCTTAGAGACCATACCTTGGTAATGCTCTCCCCTGTTCTTGTGTCCCCAAAATTATTAATAATGCAGTCCCCCTCAATTGTCTTCTGACTTTGCCCAACCCAGTCCACCCTTCTTACAAAAGAATTTTGGCCAAAACTCCGTGTGGGAGAGAACGATTCCTGTTCAGCCAATGAATACACTTGTTTTTCAAATCAGTGTATTCCTCACGTTGACCTGGTCTCAATGGAGGGACCCCCGTCAGGATACACACATAAGGGGTGGATGCGGGGGGAAGGTCTATACGTGGAAGGCTATCTGGGGGTATAACGTGAGACCCCCTGCTGCTCCTTACTATAGCTGGGGCAAGTAAGACAGGGCCATCTGGGCGTACCCCCTCCCTACTTGGATCATTTACGCCAGATACGACCAGTGAAGGGACCTGAGGAGTATGGGCATTCACAATCGCAACAGGAAGACTTTCAGGTTGAGCTAATTGCGAGGGATGTTCTGTGGGATTTAAGCTAGTGCTGGAGATAGACTTAATAGGTCCCACCATACGTTGTCCTCTCCCACCATTATCAACATGTCGCGCACCAATGGCGGAATTAAGTTCACCACCCTCAATCAGATCAAGTCTATTTTCGATGGAAATCAATCTTTTAAGGATGGGCATACAAATTCCGTTGACTAACCGTTCAATTCGATCCCAAATAGCCTGCGACAAGTCAGAAGGAATATCAGGCTCTGTGGACTTTACAGGGTCTATCTCAATCAACTGGGTGGGAGAATTTTCGACACTATTTTCTAGGGGGACCGGTATTACATCAGAAGATTCTATTAGGGCATTTGTCTTCTGAATTTTTGCTTTCCTACCCTTCTGGGCCATACTTCTATGCTTCCTTTTAACTACAGGCAAAGGGTGTATAATTTTTGCATTGCGTTTATAGCAAGTCCTAGGATTTTTCTCCATAGGGTCGGGTGATATACTACCAACTATGGAGACTGAAGGACCCTCAGAAGGAGATACAATTGCAGGAATGTTTTCCCCCCTATTAAACTCGCTAGGGGCTAGGTGTCCTATCACTGTGGGCACTCCCTATTTAATACCTGTGCTCTCTTCAGTGTGAACAAACAGGGCCGGAATAATGGTGGGAATAACTGGGGCTCTATTAGACGAAATAGGAGATACCGCCCCTGCTAGAAGACCCATTGAGGACCTTCTATTAGCCCCAATCTCCAAGGATAATCTTTTTTCTGTGCGGTCAATCTCGTGCGCCAGGATTGAGGAAGCACAAACTATAAATTGATCCAGGGTTCCCATGACTGAACCTACTGGTCCTGCCTTTTCGCCCCTAGCCACCCTCCCTTGCTTGGGAGTCATTTTTCCCAGCAAAATACGCGTATATTTCCCTGGCAAATCACAAAGGCACTCCTCAAAGCCAACACGTATAATTAGGAGCTACACCACAATGTGACAGAGCTGAACCAGGAACAAGATATCCAACAATAACAATAGCAACAGGAGAGGACACCCAGGTAGCAAGATGGCACTGATGACAGCGAATAAATAGTCCCCTATAATAGGAACGAATCAACAGTACCTTTTAGATATCAATGAGTGGGAAACGTTATGGAGATGGCCCAGCCCTGCCTATTCCTGTCAATGACGGGCAAGGACGGGCCCGCCCTTGGCCCGGGCTTTGCCCGGGCGCCGCCCGCGCGCGTCCCGTGCTGCGGGGCACCTGTAGGGCTTTTGAAGTGCCTAGGCGCTGCCGGATATTGTCATCGGCAAGCGCCCAGTGCCTGGAATTCTGGGGGTTGTAGTCGCCGCGATGGCCGTTCCCCTCACGGCGTCGGCAACGCTGGGCCGGCGCGGAAATCTCCCCCTCGATGGCCGTTCCCCTCACGGCTGGAAAAGAATGCAGGGATATGAGGCAAGTGTCACCCAGATTCAAATGCGCATCCCGCGCTACGGGGCACCTGTAGGGCTTTTGAAGTGCCTAGGCGCTGCTGGATATCGTCATCGGCAAGCGGCCAGTGCCTGGAATTCTGGGGGTTGTAGTCGCCGCGATGGCCGTTCCCCTCACGGCGTCGGCAACGCTGGGCTGGCGTGGAAATCTCCCCCTCGATGGCCGTTCCCCTCACGGCAATGCAAAAACAAGAGAATCCCGCCAGCACATTGCAGTTGCCCTCGTAAAAATTTGTGAAATTTAGAGTTCTTGGTGTTGAAAATGCTGAAAAGTTGCTGCGGTATGTGCTGTCGGTGGTCTTTTTTCTACTTAACCACATTCAATCGGTTACTAGCTGAAACCCATTGGCCAGAGGAAAAATGCATATCATTATTTTACAGAGGACTCAGAGATGATTTGAAAGATTCCCTCGCCCATATAGTTGATTTACCTGTAGAATACTCAGAGTTCTTAGATTTAGTTCTAAAATTAGACCACAGGCTAGGTGAGTGAAGTAATTGTTATGAAAACAGAAAAGAAAGAAGCTGAAGAAATGCAGAATGGTTCAGAATCTATGCAGATAGGTCCTGTCAAAGGTCATTTGAGTCTACAGGAAAAAGAAAGACGTTGCAAGGGCAATCTCTGCTTATATACTGCGGAAAGTCAGGACACTTCGCTAGAGAATATCCAATTAAGCCAAAAAAGAAAAAAGTTATTGCTAGCATTGATGCTATTCACTCAGAATCGAAAAACAAAAATTCTCGAAGGATACTGAGATCGATCTTTCAAGAAAGTCTCAACTTCAGGCCTCACAATAGGTCACTAATGTAATCAATCTAGTACCACGACATATGACCATCAGAATAACCTTTATAGTGTCAGCCCAACAAAGACATAGTCTCTCTGTTCTTCTAGATTCTGGTGCCACGGGTAATTTCTTTGCTTTGCAAATAGCTAAAAAAATAGGAATCCCACAAATTACAAAACAAACTCTAGAGCCGGTAAGAGCAGTTGATTGTGAAGCCTTGTCCTCTGGACTCATCCGTTTTCATACTGCACCCCTAATTTTGGTATCGGAAAATAGTCATACTGAACAGACCATTTTTTATTTGATCGACACGCCTACTTTTGGGGTAGTACTTGGAGGGCCCTGGTTGGAGTTACACAACCCTAAAATAGATTGGGCTAAAAGATCTGTGACCCTAAATTCTGCCTATTGTAGAACGCATTGTTATAAAGAAGCCCAAGACCCAATCATTCCTTTACTTTGTGCAAGTACCCAGTCTGATTCATCTCTGCAATTACCTTCTCAATATCAGGATTATGCATATGTTTTTGACCCCGTTCAAGCGACGCAATTACCACCTCATAAGTTCTACGATTATAGAATTGATTTGATGCCCGGAGCTGTTCTACCGTGCAGTAGAATTTACGCACTTACTGAACCAGAAACGCAATATGTAAGAAAATACCTTGACGAACTACTAGATTTAGGATTTATTAGACATTCAACGTCTCCTGTTTCCACACCTCTTTTCTTTGTTGCTAAAAAATCAGGCGATCTCAGGGCTTGAATAGACTATCGCGCAGTGAATAAAGCCACTATCAAGAATAGATACCCTTTACCACTCATTCCTGTGTTGTTAGATCAAAAGGGTCCACTATTTACACCAAACTGGACCTTCGCGGGGCTTACCATCTCCTTTGTGTAAAGGAAGGCGATGAGTGGAAGACTGCCTTCCGCACCAAATTCGACATTCGAATACACTGTTATGCCATTCGGTCTATGCAATGCTTCTGCAGCATTTCAGTACTTTATAAATTAAGTACTCCATGATTTCTTGGATATTTGTGCTATTGTCTATATTGACGATATACTGATTTTTTCTACAACTGAACAAGTACATGTGGACCATGTACGAGCCATACTGCAAAGACTCAGAGAACATTCTCTTTATGCTAAACTAGAGAAGTGTGTATTTTATGCTAGATCAGTAGAATTTTTGGGATACTTTCTTTCACCAGAAGGTATTACAATGGATCCGAGAAAGGTGGAAGCCATACTCAAGTGGCCTTCTCCTAGCTCAGTCAAAGAGATAGCGAGTATTGGGTTTCGCCAATTTTTATAGGCATTTTATAGCAAACTTCTCGGAGATAGTTCTTCCCATTACTCAGTTGTTAAAGAAAGGACAGGTGTTTTGCTGGACCGAAGAGGCTGAGACTGCCTTTTGTACTCTAAAAAAGGCATTTACTTCTGCACCTATTCTTTCTCATCCTGATCCTGACCAACCATTTTTTGTTGAGGCTGACTCTTCTCAATCAGCACTAGGGGGAGTGTTATTGCAGAAAGATCCAAGTACAGGACATTTACATGCATTAGCATACTATTTTCGGAAACTACTTCCGGCAGAGCAAAATTACACTATTGCTGAGTGAGAACTTTTAGCAATAACATTTGTTTACTCTGAATGGAAACACCACCTTTTACAGGCAAAACACACTTTAACGATTTTTACCGATCATAAAAATCTTCAATTTTTCACCTCAGTAAAAGCGCTCACTCCCAGACAAATGAGGTGGTTACGCTTCATTAGTTAATTAGATTTTTTTATGACATACCGCCCCGGAACTAAACAAATATTATCTGATAACTTGTCTAGAATTGTTAAAAAAGAAAACAAAATAAAGAATTCCTCAGCACCAAGCATAATTCCAGCCAATAAAATAACTGCGGTAACAGAATCAGATGATTTTCTAAACGAGGTAAAAAAAAAATCTTTCAAACTAAATAAGGAACAATGGTTACACAAAAAACAAAATTCTATAAGAGATGGGTATTTCTTCCATAATAATGTATTGTACATTCCCTTCAAACTATTAAGGAAACAAATCTTGATGTGGCATCAAGATTCTAGCACAGCAGCACATCCAGGTATACACAAGACCTTGGAATTATGCCTTAGAAATTTCTGGTGGGAAACCATTCGAAAATAAGTAGGAGAATATGTTAAGACTTGCCCCACATGTGCCCTTAATAAGTCACAACATTTAGCTCCAACTGGTCTCTGGCATTCCTTGCCTGTCCCGTCTACTCCATGGCTCACTATTAGTTTAGACTTCATTACTGAATTACCAAAATCCAGTGGATTCACCACTATTCTTGTAGTTGTAGACATGCTATCAAAAATAGGCCACATTATTCCGCTAAAGAAATTTCCCACAGCTCTAGAATTTAGTGAAATATTCCTGCCTCACATTGTAAAACTACATGGCCTCCTGAGTAAGGTAATTTCTGATTGGGACCCCAATTCACCTCTAAAGTTTGGAAACATTTGTGTACCGCCTTAGGAATAGAAGTGGTATTATCTTCAGCTTTCCACCTACGAACTGATGGACAGAATGAGAAGGTTAATCAATACCTAGAACAAAGTTAGCGATGTTCGCCTTTTTATTTTCTAACTGGTTTTCATCCTCGTACCATTCCAAAACAACTCCCTTCACACGCTAATAACATGCTATCAGTCTCAGATAGATTGAAGGAGTTACAAGATATACAAGAAAAGGCACAAAAAAACTTAATGCGAAACAAAGATAATACCAAATTACAAGCTGACAAAAATAGAACTCCAGAACCACTCTATAAAAAAGGAGAACTGATGTGGTTATCCACTTGCAACATCCATTTAGAGGGTCCCAGAAAATTACAATCTAGGTTTATTGGTCTTTTTCCCATTGAACAGGTTCTGAATTCTGTCACGGTGAAATTACGATTACCTACTGAATTAACAATTCATCCTTTGTTCCATGTCTCCCTCATTAAACCACATCATTCAATGACTCGAAAGATAATCCTCCTCCCCAATCATTTTAAATAACCAGACTGAGTACGAAGTACAGCGTATTCTTGACTCGAAGAATACGAGGAAATGTGTTTTATTTAGTGGACTGGAAGGGTTATGATGCTTCTGAACGTTTGTGGTTACCTGCATTCTATGTGCATGCACCAAGACTTGTTCATCAGTTCCACATGCTAAATCCAGACAAAACCTCGCCCGGTAAGAAGACCCTTGGGGAGGGAACTGTCATGAGTCTCAAAACTGCTCTAATCAATGCAACATGATTATGCCTTGGCCATACCCCTAATCGTGAACGTGCTAAACCATATGTATTAAGGTATCAACCATTGATAGGACTTAAGTTGTTGTACATATTCATATGTTTTGTATAAGCCAATCTATAGTGGACATTTAATAGAAAAACAGATTCAAGTAAGCGATAACACATTACAACGTGAACTGGCATGAGTATGCAAAGAGAATCATTGGCCGTTGACAGCTCTCAGACTCTACCAACGTGCGTCCATGTTAACTGTCAAACGTGAGCACATGTTAACTGACAAACGTGCTGTACAAGCGCATGAGTCAGCGGATTTCTCCCTAAACTATTTAAACCACATCCGCCCCTTGAGACTCACTTAGTCTCGTTTGCTTGCGTCAGTCACCTGTTTTACAGATTCTTCTTCGGCGGCGTCTGTGGACCGGCTTCTCCTCCTGGCGGCATTCTCCTGGGCTTCGTCCCTCTTCCGGCGAGTCTGTCTTATTGCTCCATCCTCCTTCCTGTTTCCCGGCTGGGAATTACGAATCCTGAAAAGGAAACACAAAAAGGTCTGATTAAAAAGATGACTAAAGTGTGCATTTCCAAGTAAGATATCTAATCTTCAAGGCATGTTAGTCAGTGCATCCTGATGAGTTTGTTTAACTTTATTTACCAACAACGGTTAATTTAAAGAATAGCTGTAGACTTTCAACTTTTGATTATTTCTACAATGCGACAAGCAAGAAGCAGTATGGTAAAAAGAATGCACTGCTAAAAGAAAAAACTGGACAAATATTATTTCTTGAACATTGGAATAAAAACTTTTGTGCTGAGCTCTCTCTTTCTACGATTGTATGAATATGGGAGAGGAGTTGGCCTAGCGGCAAGGGCGACCTCGAATCTGGGGAACCGGGTCGAGTCTCGGCAATGACGCTGAACATCCTGTGATTCTGGGAAAATCACTGAATCTCCTTGTGCCTAACAAAAAAATGAATGTGTCCTCATGTAAGGCAACTGGTGCTATGTAAAGTGCTCGGATACCCGATACCTTCGGGTCAAGTTTGCGCTATATAAAACTCTGTAAAAAAATAAATATATATGTTATGTAACAAAAGGATTGTAATAGAGAGGCAAACAAAAGAAGGAAAGTCCTGTAAGTTGGAGAGGTATTTATTAATAGGATTGTGAACTATTCCAGTCATAACATGATTACAGATAATAATTACGCGAACTATTTCTTGTGTTTTTAGGAAAATAACTTCGTCATTTCCTGTAAGAATAAATGTCTAGAAGGCTCAACAGTAGAGCATCAGGATCTCAAGACTTTAAGTATTCACAACAAACTCTAGTGAGACTCTAAGTATCATTGAACACTTTGTAGTTTAGTATTTACCTTTTGTTTTATTTATGTTTAGAACTAATCAGAGAAGTCACGTTGTCAGTCCTTGTTTAACCCCTTCCATGCTGCGCAAATTCCGCCGCTGTGCTGACGGAATCTTGCGCGGGCGTGGTCATGACGGAACGGTTCCGTCATGAGCACAGCTCAACCGTGGCTCATGACGGAACCGTTCCGTCATGAGCACCGAAGGGGTTAAAACAAGACAGAATTCAAGAGATTGCATCATCCCAGAGAAACTACATATCCCGAATTCCCCAGGGAGAAGAGGATTCAGTGCAGTAAGACGTCCGGTGACATCTCTTCATTTCTCTCTCTCTTTCTATTCTCATCCCCATTCCCTTTCCCCTCTGGAGTGATATAGTTTGGCCGTGTATTTTCTACTACTGCCTTTCTATTTTACTTCCAAGAAGTTGGGGACTTATCGACACCAAAGTAGAACACACTGGAGAACAGGTTAGTGGCAGTCATAACAAAATCATGTCTTACACCAAAACCATACTGGCTGTCTATGTAGATTGTCACACTTAGTTCATTAGCTAGACAGCAGGCTCTTGTCAGGGCAGATAGTTTTGCAAATTTTACTGAAGTTACATTACACAAGTATATTGCTTTGACAACTTCAGAAATGGAACAGACTGCAAGAGGTACTCTCATGATTCCACTATGGTCTCTCAGGCAAGAATCATCCACAAAGTTAAATAAGCCACTTCAAGTGGAGTATCTTTAATATCCAGTCTTTGTTTGATACACAACTATGTTACATCAATGCAGTCATTGTTGGATTCTTCATCATTGTTCGGGATCAGTAGCAACATCTTCTTGTTGAAATGTGATCATCAATATATTTTTTTCATATTTTGTTGGGCGGCTGTTCATCTTATTCTGAGTTGGTGTATGAGTCAGCAAAATGTCAGCAGAATGTGGGACTAACACAATCAGTGTATGACCCATTCGAATCCCTTCACTCTTTTCTATTGATATGCAAACCGTTGCTACAGATTTCAAACAACCAGTAAGAGCTGTGGCTACAAGATCTACTGTAACAGAAAAATAAGAGACACACCGCTTTACTTCACCATGCTTCTGAACTAAATGGATAATACACACCCTTCTCTTTCATGTCAGTATTGGAAAAGGCCTTCTCATAATTTGACATTCATAGAGCTGGTGCATTGCAAAGTTTGTCTTTGAGCTCAAGAAAGGCACTCATGCATTTGTCATTGAATGGGACCCGATCCACTATATCACTGTGAGTAAGCCTTACTAAAGGATTTGTAATCAGAGAAAATTCAGAAACCTCTGACAATAGTATCCAACCATTCCCAGAAACATCCTCCGTTCCCTCTAAGCAGTTAAAGGGTTCATTTTCAGGATTGCAGAAATGTGTTCTTTTGACACTTTCTTTATCCCTGATAGTGCACGAATTTGCTCTTTTATTTGTAGGGGTGCATTATAATTAGGGCTCCCTGTTTTCCGTTTTTGCTGATTTTTACAGATAAATGCAGATAGAAAACCATTTATTTTCCTGTCTGTATTTGTTTTAAAATATGGATAAATACAGATACAATTAGCAAAAAATAAAAATGGATAAATACAGACGGATTTGTCCAAAAAATAAATACCACAAAACTGGAACCCCTAATTATAATCATGAGTAGTTTGCAACAACAATATAATCCTTTGTTGAGAAAGTGTTGGATAGCGCAGGGGTAAAAATTACTATTCCCACTCCAGAGAGTGAAACGGTAGGGAAAGTGTTGGATACCAGAGAGGAATCAATTACTATTCCCACTCCAATGAGTGCAACAGTAGGGAAAGTGTGGGATAGCGGAGTGGAATAATTTACTATTCCCACTCCAGCAACTGCAACAGTAGGGAAAGTGTTGGATAGCGTAGGAGTAAAAATTACTATTCCCACTCCAGGGAGTGCAACGGTAGGGAAAGTGTTGGATAGCAGAGGGGAATGATTTACTATTCCCACTCCAGCAAGTGTAACAGTAGGGAAAGTATTGGATAGCGCAGGGGTAAAAATTACTATTCGCACTCCAGGAAGTGCAACAGAAGAAAAAGTATTGGATAGCGGAGGGGAATAATTTACTATTCCCACTCAAGCGATTGAAACAGTAGCAAAAGTGTTGGATAGCGGAGGGGAATAATTTACTGTTCCCACTCCAATAAATGTAACAGTTGGAAAAGTGTTGGATAGCGGAGGGGAATAATTTACTATTTCCACTCCAATTAATGCAACAGTAGGGAAAGTGTTGGATAGCGGAGGGGATAAAATTACTATTCCCATTCCAGCAATTGCAACACTAGGGAAAGTGTTGGATAGAGCAGGGGTAGAAACTTACTTTTCCCACTCCAGAGAGTGCAACAGTAGGGCAAGTGTTGGATAGCAGAGGGGAATAAATTACTATTCCCACTCCAATGAGAGCAACAGTCGGGAAAGTGTTGGACAGCGGAGAATAATAATTTCCAGTTTTTGCTGATTTTTACAGATAAATACAGACAGAAAACCATTTATTTTCCTGTCTGTATTTATTTTTAAGTATGGATAAATACAGATACAATTGGCAAAAAATTAAAATGGATAAATACAGACGGATATGTCCAAAAAAATAAAAACCACAAAACTGGAACCGCTAATTATAATCATGAGTAGTTTGCATCAACAATATAATCCTTTGATGAGAAAGTGTTGGATAGCGGAGAGTAATAATTTAATATTCCCACTCCAGCAAGTGCAACAGTAGGGAAAATGTTGGATAGCGCAGGGGTGAAAATGACTATTCCCACTCCAGGGAGTGCAACAGTAGAGAAAGTGTTGGATAGAGGAGGGGAATAATTTACTGTTCCCACTCAAGCAAGTGCAACAGTAGGGAAAGTGTTGGACAGCGTAGGGGTAAAAATTACTATTCCCACTCCAAGGAGTGCAACAGTAGGGAAAGTGTTGCATAGCGTAGGGGAATTAATTACTATTCCCACTCCAGGGAGTGCAACAGTAGGGAAAGGGTTGGATAGCAGAGGGGAATGATTAATTATTGCCACTCCAGCAAGTGCAACAGTAGTGAAAGTGTTGGATAGCGCAGTGGTAAAAATTACTATTCTCACTCCAGTGAGAGCAACAGTAGAAAAAGTTTTGGATAGCGGAGGGGAATAATTTACTATTCCCACTCAAGCGATTGAAACAGTAGCAAAAGTGTTGGATAGCGGAGGGGAATAATTTACTGTTCCCACGCCAATGAATGTAACAGTAGGGAAAGTGTTGGATAGCAGAGGGGAATAATTTACTATTTCCACTCCAATGAATGCAACAGTAGGGAGAGTGTTGGATAGCGGAAGGGATAAAATTACTATTCCCACTCCAGCAATTGCAACAGAAGGGAAAGAGTTGGATAGCGCAGGGGTAAAAATTACTTTTCCCACTCCAGAGAGTGCAACAGTAGGGAAAGTGTTGGATAGCAGAGGGGAATAAATTACTATTCCCACTGCAATGAGTGCAAAAGTCGGGAAAGTGTTGGATAGCGGAGAGTAATAATTAACCGTTTTTGCTGATTTTTACAGATAAATAGAGACAGAAAACCATTTATTTTCCTGTCTGTATTTATTTTTAAATATGGATAAATACAGATACAATTAGCAAAAAACAAAAATGGATAAACACAAACGCATATGTCCAAAAAGTAAGTACCACAAAACTGGAACCCCTAACTATGATCATGAGTAGTTTGCATCAACAATATAATCCTTTGTTGAGAAAGTGTTGGATAGTGGAGGTAATAATTTACTATTCCCACTCCAGCAAGTGCAACAGTAGGGAAAGTGTTGGATAGCGCAGGGGTGAAAATTACTATTCCCATTCCAGGGAGTGCAACAGTAGTGAAAGTATTGGATAGCGGAGGGGTAAAAATTACTATTCCCACTCCAGGGAGTGCAACAGGAGGGAAAGTGTTGAATAGCTTAGGGGAATTAATTACTATTCCCACTCCAGGGAGTGCAACAGTAGGGAATGTGTTGGATAGCAGAGGGGAATGATTAACTATTCCCACTCCAGCAAGTGAAACGGTATGGAAAGTGTTAGATAGCGCAGGGGTAAAAATTTGAATTCCCACTACAGGGAGTGCAACAGTAGGGAAATTGTTGGATAGCACAGGGGAATGATTTACTCTTCCCACTCCAGCAAGTGCAACAGTAGGGAAAGTGTTGGATAGCGCAGGGGTAACAATTACTATTCCCACTCCAGCAAGTGCAACAGTAGGGAAAGTGTTGGATAGCGCAGGGGTAAAAATTACTATTCCCACTACAGGGAGTGCAACAGTAGAAAAAGTATTGGATAGCGAAGGGAAATAATTTACTTTTCCCACTCACATGATTGAAACAGTAGCAAAAGTGTTGGATAGCGGAGGGGAATAATTTACTGTTTCCACTCCAATGAATGTAACAGTAGGGAAAGTGTTGGATAGCGGAGGGGATAAAATTACTATTTCCACTCCAGCAAGTGCAACAGTAGGGAAAGTGTTGGATAGCGCAGGGGTAAAAATTACTTTTCCCACTCCAGAGACTGCAAAAGGAGGGAAAGTGTTGAATATCATAGGGGAATACATTACTATTCCCACTCCAATGAGTGCAACAGTGGGAAAAGTGTTGGATAGCGGAGAGTAATAATTTACTATTCCCACTCCAGCAAGTGTAACAGTAGGGAAAGTGTTGGATAGCGCAGGGGTGTACATTACTATTCCCACTCCAGGGAGTGCAACAGTAGAGAAAGTATTGGATAGCGGAGGGGAATAATTTACTGTTCCCACTCCAGGGAGTGCAACAGTAGGGAAAGTGTTGGATAGCGTAGGGGAATGAATTACTATTCCCACTCCAGGGAGTGCAACAGTAGGGAAGTGTTGGATAGCACAGGGGTAAAAATTACTATTCCCACTACTGGGAGTGCAACACTAGAAAAAGTATTGGATAGCGGATGGGAATAATTTATTTTTCCCACTCAAGCGATTGCAACAGTAGGAAAAATGTTGGATAGCGGAGGGGATCAAATTACTATTCCCACTCCAATGAGTGCAACAGTAGGGAAAGTGTTGGATAGCGGAGTGGAATAATTTACTATTCACACTCCAGCAAGTGCAACAGTAGGGAAAGTGTTGGATAGCGCAGGGTGAAAATTACTATTCCCACTCCAGGGAGTGCAACAGTAGGGGAAGTGTTGGATAGCGTGGAGGAATAAATTGCTATTCCCACTTCAATTAATGCAACAGTAGGGAAAGTGTTGGATAGCGGAGAGGAATAATTTACTATTCCCACTCCAATGACTGCAACAGTAGGTAACGTGTTGGATAGAGAAGAGGAAACAATTACTATTCCCACTCCAGCAAGTGCAACAGTAGGGAAAATGTTGGATAGCACAGATGTAAAAATGACTATTCCCACTCCAGGGAGTGCAACAATAGGGAAAGTGTTGGATAGCACAGGGGAATGATTTACTATTCCAACTCCTGCAAGTGCAACAGTAGGAAAATTGCTGGATAGCGCAGGGGTAAAAATTACTATTCCCACTCCAGGGAGTGCAACAGTAGGGAAAGTATTGAATAGCAGAGGGGAATATTTACTGTTCCCATTCCAATGAATGTAACAGTAGGTAAAGTGTTGGATAGCAGAGGGGAATCATTTACTATTCCCACTCCAATTAATGCAACAGTAGGGAAAGTGTTGGATAGCGAAGGGGTAACAATTACTATTCCCACTACAGGGAGTGCAAGAGTAGAAAAAGTATTGGATAGTGGAGGGAAATAATTTACTTTTCCCACTCACGCGATTGCAACAGTAGGTAAAGTGTTGGATAGCAGAGGGGACTAATTTACTGTTCCCACTCCAATGAATGTAACAGTAGGGAAAGTGTTGGATAGCGAAGGGGGATAATTTACTATTCCCACTCCAATGAATGCAACAGTAGGGAAAGTGTTGGATAGCGGAGGGGATAAAATTACTATTCCCACTCCAGCAAGTGCAACAGTAGGGAAGGTGTTGGATAGCGCTGGGGTAAAAATTACTATTCCCACTCCAGAGAGTGCAACAGTAGGGAAAGTGTTGGATAGCAGAGGGGAATAAATTACTATTGCCACTCCAATGAGTGCAACAGTAGTGAAAGAGTTGGATAGCGCAGAGGAATAATTTACTATTCCCACTCCAGCAAGTGCAACATTAGGGAAAGTGTTCGATAGCGCAGGGGTGAAAATGACTATTCCCACTCCAGGGAGTGCAACACTAAAGAAAGTGTTTAATAGCGGAGGGGAATAATTTACTGTTCTCACTCCAGCAAGTGCAACAGTAGGGAAAGTGTTGGATAGCGTAGGGGTAAAAATTATTATTCGCACTCTAGGGAGTGCAACAGTAGGGAAAGTGTGGGATAGCGTGGGGGAATAAATTACTATTCCCACTTCAATGACTGCAACAGTAGAGAAAGAGTTGGATAGCGCAGGGGATACAACCAAAGATTACAGCTATTGAACCTAAATACCCAAACAAAATAAAATAAAAACAATTACCAAAAATATGTATCAATTAATAAATTAATATTAATAATCAACTAATGATTAATTTATTTAAATTAAATTAATTTCCACCCTCTACCCCAAAAAGTCACCAAAACACACACATAAGAATTTGTACACAATTTCCATAACTCATTTCACATTAATAAATTAATAACAATTAACAACAAATCATTAATTAATTTTTAAAACGTTTTCGTCCCAACATTTACAACTATAAACCCCACAACACACACATCAAGATTATTTCACATTTAGCATATTGCATATTTAATTACTTGATTGTCATTAATTAACAAATAATTATAAATAATTTATCTCCCACCATATTCCATTGTAAATGACACCACCAATGTTGTTAAACATGACACAATCAACATAGTTAATTATCTATTAATTAATTAATTGATAACAATTAACAAGCAAAAAATTATAATAATAAACTAATTCACACAATTAACACTACAAAATAACATTAAATAAGTATTATATTTAAAATATTTAAAAATGTATTAAAATGAAATTATTTCCCACCCTACTCCCGTATCAACCCACAACCCGCTCCTAAAAAAATGACACAATTAACATAATTACCAATTAATTAATAATAATTAACAATCAATTAATAAATAATTAATAATACGTGAATTACCACAATTAATAATAAAAAATATTAAATAAATGAATATTAATTAATAAACATATTAATTAATTAATTATAATTAAATTACTTCCCACTCTACTCCCCTATCAACCCACAAGCTGCTCCTAAAAAATGACACAATTTACATAATTACCAATTAATTAATATTGATGAACAACAAATTATTAAGTAATTAATAATACATTAATCACTGCAATAATCAAAAAAGAATAATGAATAAATCTCTATTAATTAATAATTATTATTAGTAGTTAATTAATTATAATAAAATTACTTCACACCCTACTCCCCTATCAACCCAAAACCCGCTCCTAAAAAAAGGACACAATTAACATAATCACCAATTAATTAATAATAATTAACAACAAATCAATAAATAATTAATAATAAATTAATTACCACAATTAACCATATGAAATACATAATTATTAATTCATGAAAAAATATTAATGAATGAATTATAATGAAATGACTTCCCACCCTATTCCCCTATAAACTCACAACCCGCTACAGAACTAAAATGCAAAATGTATAATTAAAATAAAATTAATAACTTCTAAAAATTATTAATAAATGTATTATAATTAAATTACTTCCCACCCTAATCCCCGTTAAACCCACAACCTACTACAGAAGTAAAACGCAAAATGTAACTTAAAATAAAATTATTAACTCCTAAAAATGTTAAACATATATTAAAAAACAAATGCAATACTTAAACAAAAAAATATATAACACATATATTTAAAATACAAACTAAAATACATAACACTAATATAAACATCGATATTATTAACAACAATATTTTTACAAACGATATTACTGACTTCGATATTTACAAAAACGATATTTCTTTCCCTAACGTCGATATTGTGGTCCACGATATTCTTGTAGTCGATATTCTGGCAGTTCGATATTCCCAACTCGATATTCTGGGACTTCGATATTCCCATCTCGATATTCTGTCTGTGCACCGGTTACAATCTACAATTGCCCCACAAGATATTGTTTGGGTTAAGATAGATCGAACCATCCAAGAGCCTAAAGAATCAGTACATGCCTATTATTAATGGCTTTTGCAAGCCTTCAAACAGTACAGTGAGTTGGATTCTCTAGACCCAAAGGACATGGGACAGTTTGTTTCCACGTTTGTACTAGTAAAACCAGAAATTAGCTTTATGATTCAACAGCATTTGATCTGCTGGCAAAACAAGTCAGTGGATGAAATCTTACGGTATGCCAGATTTGTAGTGATGAAGTGGATTCCAGGCACAGAAAAATGAAGCACAAGTTAATGTTGGTTCAGATGAGAAATGCCAATAGGGTCGAACAAGCACAAATGAATGGAGGAACTTTGGTTCGAAAACAGGGAAATAGTCATGGAGGGACCCAGAATGTGTCAACCCAGACAGGACAAGGAAAAGGGAGAGGAACAGATCCCAAGTCAGGTGTGGACATTGCTACTGTAAAGAGAACCACTGCTTGTCATTATTGTCACAAAATTGGGCATTGGAAGCACGAGTGCCATATGACTTGAATGACACTGGTGCCGATCACGATCCGGCAAAAAATTCCCCCGTGCGACTCGTATCGGGTCTTTTTACCGTACGAATCGTACAAATGCCGTACGAACTGGCAATCACGATTCGCATGGTAAAAAGTCCATACGACCCGCACCGGGAATCATTCCCCACACGTCCTCGGGTCGGAAAACGTGTCCGACACGTCCTCGGACGATTTTCCTTACAAACGTAAAAATCCAAGTCCGACCGAGGAATCACGATCCATCCCGTGCGTCCGAGCCTACAACCGTATGGAAAAAACACTGTCCGCACCGAACACCAATAGCAACCATGGAGACATGTGCCCGCATACGCGCCCAACACTCCCCCCAGCCCCCGTACGTCCGACACGTACCCCCCGTATATGTATACCCCCACCCGTCTATGTACACCCCAGTACGTTCCAGTCGTACCCCCACCCCAGTACGTGTCGTACCACCGTCCATGTAAACCCCCCCACCCCTGTACGTGTCGTACCACCGTCTATGTACACCCCAGTACGTTCCAGTTGCACCCCCACCCCAGTACGTGTCGTACCCCCCGTCTACCTACACCCCAGTACGTACGAGCCACACCCCCACCCCAGTACGTGTCACAGCCCCGTCTACCTACACCCCAGTACGTTCCAGTCGTACCCCCACCCCAGTACGTGTCGTACCACCGTCAATGTACACCCCCCCACCCCTGTACGTGTCGTACCACCGTCAATGTACACCCCCCCACCCCTGTACGTGTCGTACCACCGTCTATGTACACCCCCCCACCCCTGTACGTGTCGTACCACCGTCAATGTACACCCCCCCACCCCTGTACGTGTCGTACCACCGTCCATGTACACCCCAGTACGTTCCAGTCGTACCCCCACCCCAGTACGTGTCGTACCACCGTCAATGTACACCCCCCCACCCCTGTACGTGTCGTACCACCGTCTATGTACACCCCAGTACGTTCCAGTCGTACCCCCACCCCAGTACGTGTCGTACCACCGTCAATGTACACCCCCCCACCCCAGTACGTGTCGTACCACCGTCAATGTACACCCCCCCACCCCTGTACGTGTCGTACCACCGTCAATGTACACCCCCCCACCCCTGTACGTGTCGTACCACCGTCAATGTACACCCCCCCACCCCTGTACGTGTCGTACCACCGTCAATGTACACCCCCCCACCCCTGTACGTGTCGTACCACCGTCAATGTACACCCCCCCACCCCTGTACGTGTTGTACCACCGTCAATGTACACCCCCCCACCCCTGTACGTGTCGTACCACCGTCAATGTACACCCCCCCACCCCAGTACGTGTCGTACCACCGTCAATGTACACCCCCCCACCCCAGTACGTGTCGTACCACCGTCAATGTACACCCCCCCACCCCTGTACGTGTCGTACCACCGTCAATGTACACCCCCCCACCCCTGTACGTGTCGTACCACCGTCAATGTACACCCCCCCACCCCTGTACGTGTCGTACCACCGTCAATGTACACCCCCCCACCCCTGTACGTGTCGTACCACCGTCCATGTACACCCCAGTACGTTCCAGTCGTACCCCCACCCCAGTACGTGTCGTACCACCGTCAATGTACACCCCCCCACCCCAGTACGTGTCGTACCACCGTCTATGTACACCCCCCCACCCCTGTACGTGTCGTACCACCGTCAATGTACACCCCCCCACCCCTGTACGTGTCGTACCACCGTCCATGTACACCCCAGTACGTTCCAGTCGTACCCCCACCCCAGTACGTGTCGTACCACCGTCAATGTACACCCCCCCACCCCTGTACGTGTCGTACCACCGTCTATGTACACCCCAGTACGTTCCAGTCGTACCCCCACCCCAGTACGTGTCGTACCACCGTCAATGTACACCCCCCCACCCCAGTACGTGTCGTACCACCGTCAATGTACACCCCCCCACCCCTGTACGTGTCGTACCACCGTCAATGTACACCCCCCCACCCCTGTACGTGTCGTACCACCGTCAATGTACACCCCCCCACCCCTGTACGTGTCGTACCACCGTCAATGTACACCCCCCCACCCCTGTACGTGTCGTACCACCGTCAATGTACACCCCCCCACCCCTGTACGTGTCGTACCACCGTCAATGTACACCCCCCCACCCCTGTACGTGTCGTACCACCGTCCATGTACACCCCAGTACGTTCCAGTCGTACCCCCACCCCAGTACGTTCCTGGCGCACCCCCAACACAACCTCCTAAGTACGGAGCGCACCCCATGCCCCAACATCACAACCGCATGTACGAGTCGTGCAAAGCCACACACAAGGACCAAATCGTACAACCAAATGGCCCATGTACACACCGTACACACGCTCAAAACGCACGTACACAACAAGGACAAAACAAAAAAACTCAACAATACACCATTCGAAAGGCACACAGCCACTAAACATGGCCAACAACCACTAAAATAACACAATCACTGACCTGCAACTGTCAAAAACAAACAGAGGCCCAATACACCACCACTCCTTATAACACACCCACCCAAAATTCAAACACTGCCACACCCACCCATGGACCAATAAAAAGGGCCCACACACACAAACCATGAGCCTTTGCAACAGACCCACTGCTGCCAGACACCACAGAACCAGACTACAAGCGACACCACATCTTACACTTGCACACCTTCACACGACCACCCTCACAAACACCCTCTCATCACATTCACACACACACACAACCATCCACACCCCCCCCCAACATCCACACACCCCCACACCCACACCATCCCCACCCACACCCCTCACCATGCCCACTACCAAGAATCCAAAGTTCAGTCACCGAGAGTTGGAGGTCCTTGTTGATCAAATCCTCAGAGTCGAGCCACAGATCTTTGGAACATTGGTCAGAAGCACCAGCCAGGCAGCCAAAACAGCCATGTGGCAGACCATCGTCGATGCTGTGAATGCTGTTGCGGACACCAGGAGGACCAAGCAGGATTGCCAGAACAGGTGGTACGATCTGCGGAGGAGGGTCAGAGCCAAGAGACAGGAGGAACACGACCAGGCCAACGCCACCGGAGGAGGGCCCTCCCGCAGACCCGTACAGTACCATCCCTGGGAGGAGAGGGTGATGGCCATACTGCCGGTGGAGGCAGTTGAAGGAGTAGAAGGACTCCGAGACCCGGGTGAGTACACAAACAACGCACCTCACATGGGGGGAACTGCAACCACAAACAAAATTACTAACAGGCACGCAACCACCACAAGCCATCGCATTACTCAACCACACTCCATGAGCAGGCACATGCCACTGCTGCCACCATGCCCCATGCACCCAGCTGGACAATGTCAAGTCACAGGCCACAGAAGACAACAACACATGACACGGTAACCCGGATGGCGGGAGTGTGGGCACCAAGAATCACATAGTGCGACTCCAAAGCAGACAACAATGCCCTCTGCCCATATGGCCTAGGTCACAGCCAGACAAACACTGTGTCCCAACACAGGAATGACTTGCCAGCAAATGGCGGATGCCTTGCATCAACACATGGGGGTGAAGGCACTGTTTTGCACATGCCAGCAGCTAATGAACAGCCAACAGTGTGAAAGAGTGGCAGCACACACCACCACAGCAGCAGCGCACAGACACACAGCAGACAAAATGGGTGCCTGGAGATCAGAAACAAACTCACATCAACAGGCCAAGGGCCACTCAAAGATCTGCTAACAGTGTGTGCCCAGGAAGCTGGGCCAAGGTGACAGAGGGTGACACACGGAGGGAGCGAGAGGGGGACACAGAGGGAGGGAGAGGGGGACTGAGAGGGAGGGAGACACAGGAAGATGGACAGAGGGAGGAGGCTGACACACAGAGGGAGGGAGAGGGGGACACAGAGGGAGGGAGACACAGGAAGATGGACAGAGGGAGGAGGCTGACACACAGAGGGAGGGAGAGGGGGACACAGAGGGAGGGAGAGGGGGACAGAGAGGGAGGGAGAGGGGGACAGAGAGGGAGGGAGAGGGGGACAGAGAGGGAGGGAGACACAGGAAGATGGACAGAGGGAGGAGGCTGACACACAGAGGGAGGGAGAGGGGGACACAGAGGGAGGGAGACACAGGAAGATGGACAGAGGGAGGAGGCTGACACACAGAGGGAGGGAGAGGGGGACAGAGAGGGAGGGAGACACAGGAAGATGGACAGAGGGAGGAGGCTGACACACAGAGGGAGGGAGAGGGGGACACAGAGGGAGGGAGAGGGGGACACAGAGGGAGGGAGAGGGGGACACAGAGGGAGGGAGAGGGGGACAGAGAGGGAGGGAGAGGGGGACAGAGAAGGAGGGAGACACAGGGAGAGCAAATCAGTCCTTTGGTGTGTGGGAATGTCTGCTCGTCAGCAGGTGGACTGCGTGCATGTAGACAAGGGTGCCCAGTGCCAGAACCCCCCCTCTTCATCATGGCAAAACGCAGGGCCATGTTACAACCTGTACACGAGCACAAGGACAGCCACCTGCATCATATGAGTGTGTGGATCCACTCCATGTGCACATGTACAGTGCTACAAGGAAGGCGCAAGTGCATGGCTCGCCACACATGCACACTCCACTGCTGACTGCAGTCACACTTGACGCAGCCAGTAAGACTGTGCCACACATAGTTAAAGGGGCCAAATTGGTGCCCAAGGGACACACACATGCACAAGTGCACTGTGAGTGGAATGCAAGACAGATCCTAATTCCAAGAGGAAATGTGCCAACTTTGTAACGGATGCAACATGGATGTTGCATGGATCAAAAGTAACATTGTCTCTCTCACACACAGGTCAACGTCGTGCTGCACCCCCCAACACTGGGGGGGAACACTCACAGGACCCGGATCTGCAGGAGACCGATCCCACCGGCAGCGACCACTCTCACCACTCTGCGGACGACCCCGACCGACCTGGCCCCTCTGGTGTCCAACCACCTGCAGCACCTGCGTCAGGTACAACCGTGCCAACCACCACCCCCACTCCTGCCACATCCCAGGAGACACCCAGGATCCCTGCCCCAACACCACAATGCAGCCAGGCTCGCCAGGAGGGACACGGTGTCCCGGGCACCCAGGAGGAGGCAGGCGACAACGCCAATGCCACCCCTCAGGGGTCCCGGAGACCCCATGTGCCCACAAGTGCAGGCCAGACGCAAGTGGGCAGGGGTGGTGGGAGTGGAGAGCGGCGGAGGCGCGAGCCTGACCAGTTGGCTGGGGATCCGGTATTTTCCCATGTCCGTAACATCCTGGACTCATACCGGCAGGACACCACGGGCATGGCCCAGGTTGTGTCCGTCCTCGAGGGGATCAAGGTCCAGCAGGCCCAGCAACATGCGGAGCTAATAGCCTGTCTACAGCTACACCAACGGAGGATGGAGGACAGACAGGCTGAGCAAGTGACGGCGTCCCAGGGGATTCACGCTGAACTCCGTCGGATGGCCGACACCATGGCCGACCCTCCCGGTGCCAGAAGGCGGAGAACATCACCACCCACAGGGAGGGATCATGAGGAGGAGGAGGAAACATCCGACGGAGCATCCCAGACGTCGTCACGGCCTGCTGCTGAGGTTCCCCGCAGGAAGCCGGGTCGTCCACGGAAAGGACCGTGAGGGTGGCTGCTACATCACCATCTCCCAGGACACCTGGCCTGGCACCTGGCCCACTGGAGCAACAGCATCACAGCATCAAGAGACATTCTCTGCCACATGGCCCTGCTGGTCACTGGCTGACCAATGTTGACAAAGACTGTGGCATGGACTCTGAGGATTTCCAATGGCAAGGACACCAACTCCCCTACTGAACTTTGGATTCCCTAATCCCGGAAAGGCCCTCACTTGGCCCCCCCCCCCCAATAATAAATCACACTATTAAGAGTAGATGCCTGCTGGTAGCATTATTACCTAACATGTGTCTTGTACAGTCTAAACATGCCTGAGTCATCTGTTCACTTCAACCATCCACACCCTGGGGCCTGAGTCTGGCACAGGACACATGGGTCACAGTTTTCTAGGCAAGACAGACATGGAGCACCATACACACCCGTGATGGTCAGAACCAGCTGAGGGGGTGGCCGAACAACCGTGCTGACAGACACATTGAGTACAGCAACAGTCATGCGCAGAGGTCAGGGATCCTGGCCCGTGTCCTGGGGGGCACCCAGGTACGTGTAGACAGGTGGCAGAACCATGTCCTGCAAGCTTCAGTCCGGTGGATGCAGAGAATGGGGTCATGGATAACGTTGGATGCATGGGGATGGCACATGTCACAATACCCACACAGTCATGGACATCATGCCCATTACACAGTCTCAGCACACACACACAGCTTGCATCTTGCCACTCAACACATTGACACATAGCCACAATCAGGGAATACCATGCCAGACATGCAGGATGCACCGTGCCAACACACCAGCATTGACTGAGAAGAGGCACCTTGGAGGCATAGGGACACCTTTAATAGTCATGTGTTTGGGATTGCAGAGGCAACTTGAAGTACACATGAACACATCATGTGGAGTACCATGTGGCTCCAACACTGGCACCCCCCTTCTGCAGCACAAATGCGTGATAGCCATGGAACTGGCACACAAGTGTCGGATAATAGCTAAATACCCACAGCTGCTCACGGAGAGCCTGCCATACACCATACATCCGCTGATGTGGAAGTCCCACGCCATGTCAAGACAATGTTAACCGGATGTGTCCGAGGGCAGTGTCACACACATTGATGCCTTCATCACAATCCACCATCCCATCACTGATGACTGACAACCAGGCAGCCCATCTATTCAGGTGTACCCAGCTGCATGTCGTGTCCCATGGGGATGCCACATGTCTGCAGAGGACCCAAACCCCGACCGGGGCAGTGTGCACACATCGTGAACAACTGCCACACCCAATACACCCCAGATGCATCCCTTACCCCATGGAGACTTCCAAACGTGTCCGTGCCTGTAACGCTGAGTCAGCCCACGATGCCATGTCCATGAGGAATAGCAGTGCCACAACAATGCAACCAGCAAACGGCATGCGCAGGTACCTGGGGAAGAGAGACACACAAGAACTCAGCCACAAGAAGCACAGCCACTTGCATGTGCATGTACTCGACACATGTATGTATGACAACATGCTATGTCACAATTATGTCTGGGGAAATACTACCATCACTGCCACCATCACTCCAGTGACACACCCACACACACCTCTGACCCACGTGCCATACATGCAGGTGGAGACACACATCACAACGCATGCCACACGGGGATCAATGCGTGCACACTCAGACCCTGGTACTCACCACTAAGCAAAGAAGTCGCGTATGAGCCGAGTCCGGATGTCCTCTTGCGGCTCCACATCCTCCACATCACTAGCCCCATTGCCAAGCCCTTCGTCCTCCACGGGTGGATGGTCCTCGTCATCTTGATCCAGGATGAGGGGCACAGCTCTTTCAACTGCCATGTTGTGCAGCATGCAGCAGACCATGAAGATCTTGCAGACCTTCGCCGGGGCATATGGGAGTGCGCCGCCGGTCTTGTGGAGGCACCGGAATCGGCTCTTCAGCATGCCAAACGTCCTCTCTATCACTCGCCTTGTCCGGCCATGGGCGGTGTTGTAGCGGAGCTGGGCCGGCGTGATGGGGTTGCGGAGAGGTGTCAGCAGCCAAGGCATGTTGGGATAGCCAGCGTCCCCTAAATGGAAAGCACATGGATATCGTTAGAACAGGCGAAGCGGTAGTGCTGCTCGGCCAAACAGAATACAGGACAGACAGACTGTACCCACCAACAACACATGCACGTTCGTTGCGCAGCTGCATCATCATATCAGGCATCCCGCTACGCCTCATGATGTAGGCATCGTGTGCTGATCCTGGAAAACGAGCACAGACATGTGAAATCACCATGTTGGACAGACACACCACAAGGGCATTGATGGAGTGGTAGTGCTTCCGATTGCGGTACGCCACCTCCCGTGCGTGTGGTGGTACCAAACCTACATGTGTCCCATCTATGGACCCAATGACATGGGGCATCCCTCCCAGGGCATAGAATCCACGCTTGACCTCAGTCATCTGTTCAGGGGTTGGGAACTTGATGAAGTCATCCAGGTGAATCAACATGGCCTCCAAGAAATCATGCAGCACACCGCTGAACATGCTCTGGGACATGCCACCAACATGAGCTATGGTATATTGGAAGGTACCCGTGGCAAGGAAATGTAGGGCAGCCATTACCTTCAGCTGGGGTGTCAGTGCCGTAGGATACCTGTGCTGCGGTTGCAGGTGTGGTGCCAGTCTCGCCGTCAGCTCCAGAATCAACGGTTGGGTGAAGCGGTAGAGCCGGATGCTGTCATTCTCCTGCATGGTGGCCAAGTCTGGAATTCTTCGGGCAACAGGAGGCGCTCTGCAGTAATTTGGAAGTGACAAGGAAGAGTGAGTGCACTACGAGAACAACTCATGTCTACTGAGCACATGTAAATCTGCCAATACACACATGCCACATAGGGAGTCAGGCATGTGCTACATGCCCAGGACACGTATGGATGCAAGGTGACACTCCTTCCAAGACCCAGCCACACACGGTGATTGAGAACCTCCCCATGCCACGCCATGGGAATAGCTGTGTCCCAGTGCAAGTGAACAGCCCGACGCAAGACAGAAGTGACATACACCCACACATCAGCAGAAGTAGGATGCCGATTGCAGAGACTGGTAGCGGAACACTGGAGCCACAGGTCACATGACATTACACTAGTCCAGCCCACACACCTTGCCATGAAGGTGCACATGTCATGACTCACCACACATTCCTTGTGAGTTTGCTGACATGGCCTTGTCACGCTACTCCGTGTCCCATGCATACATGTGCACCTCACATCAGATACCACATGTGGCATGGTGTGCGGAACAGTGTGCAATGATAATCTACACACAGACACATGTTGGTTGCTGCAACGGCTGCAGCTTTTGAGGGTGCTACAACATCAACCTGATGTAAATCCCGGACACATAAATGACATAGTCACATTGTGCACTGTGGGTAGTGACAAGTCAGGTTTCATGACCCCTGTACCGGCCATCATGGGACACTTCCGTGTGTTGGTGTCCGTGCCATGCCAGTGACGCTCACCACAAGTGCGCAGTACGACATGCACACATGTCAAAGGAGTCAAGGGCATGCCTGGCACACATTGCACCCTCACACAGTACACCTGTACACATCTCATCATACATCTGGTGCCTTCTCCACTCAGGAGGCATGTTCCACATCACAGCCTGTCACACCTGTGCCCCACACATGTAGTAATACACAGACGATGCCTAGATGTCCATTCCTGGACAAGTATGTCCGCCCTATTCCTACCTGTGTGTCGACTATCACCACAGTGATGTGTACAAACCGGCGTACTGCTGCTAAGAGGGCCTGTGTATGTTCCCCAATCACTGTGTGAGTGCTGCCGTATGTGTACCCATCGTGATGGCGAGTGTACAGGCATTTGTACGGTCCGTACCACAACGAGTACGCATACGCGTGCAGACCCATAGTGATAGTGAGCGTACATGCGAGTGTACGGCCCTCTCACTATGGGTCTGCACGCGTATGCGTACTCGTTGTGGTACGGACCGTACAAATGCCTGTACGCTCACTATCACTATGGTTCTGCACGCGTATGCGTACTCGTTGTGGTACGGACCGTACAAATGCCTGTACGCTCACTATCACTATGGTTCTGCACGCGTATGCGTACTCGTTGTGGTACGGACCGTACAAATGCCTGTACGCTCACTATCACTATGGTTCTGCACGCGTATGCGTACACGTAGTGGTACGGACCGTACAAATGCCTGTACGCTCACTATCACTATGGTTCTGCACGCGTATGCGTACTCGTTGTGGTACGGACCGTACAAATGCCTGTACGCTCACTATCACTATGGTTCTGCACGCGTATGCGTACACGTAGTGGTACGGACCGTACACTCGCATGTACGCTCACTATCACTACGGGTACACAGACCCATAGTGATAGTGAGCGTACAGGCATTTGTACGGTCCGTACCACTACGTGTACGCATACGCGTGCAGACCCATAGTGATAGTGAGCGTACATGCGTGTGTACGGTCCGTACCACTACGTGTACGCATACGCGTGCAGACCCATAGTGATAGTGAGCGTACATGCGTGTGTACGGTCCGTACCACTACGTGTACGCATACGCGTGCAGACCCATAGTGATTTTGAACGTAGGCATGCATGTACGGGCCGTTGCCATGCTTTTGGGGTGCCCTAGGGCCCGGAAACGCACCGTACCTGTGTGTGATTCTCCTAATTACATAGGGGACAAGTATTAAGGCCTACATGCATGCTGGTTGTCATGGCGACCAGGTTCAAATTTCGATTTTGTTCTGGAAGGTGCACAGCAGAAGTCAGTTGGAATTCTTCTACTTTGTTGCAATGTGTTTGTGGGGCTGACATCATGCAGGAGAATGAAACCGATAGAGAACCCACAGACTGCTAGGTTTGAAGGGATTGGTGGAAACATAGGATGCAAATGTGAGTGACCAATCACTCTGTACTCCTGTGCATGAGACTGGGCAGAAGGCCACATATAAGGCAGCCAGGTCCCATGAGGGATTACTTGCCTGCACATCTTTGCATTTGTCGACCAAGCTGCTGCTACTGATTCCCTGGAACCATGTCAAGGGCTGTGGAGAGGACACAGCCATTCACCCTGGAGGAGAACATGGCTCTGCTGGATGTGATCCTCCCACAGTACCCCATGCTGTATGGGCGACCAGGGTATCAGGTGAGTGCATAGGCCACTGCCACAGACTGTCCCTATGTTGTGACTGTGTCTTCAGGCATTGTGACCCGGTGTGACACACATGCCATGTACTGTCGGGGGGGTACCAGGGGGGGGGTGCCTGATGTCTCCCAGCAGTGCCCTGAGACAGGAGGGGTGTGTGCAGAGTCCTCCCAGCAGTGCCCTGAGACAGGAGGTGTGTGTGCAGAGTCCACCCAGCAGTGCCCTGAGACAGGAGGGGTGGGGACCTATCACTAACAGCAGTGCCCTGAGACAGGAGGGGTGGGTGTGGAGTCCTCCCAGCAGTGCCCTGAGACAGGAGGGGTGGGGACCTATCACTAACAGCAGTGCCCTGAGACAGGAGGGGTGGGTGTGGAGTCCTCCCAGCAGTGCCCTGAGACAGGAGGGGTGGGTGTGATGCACAGTGTGAGCCTTGATCATTGATTGTGACATTGCCATCATTCCACCTGAGTACCCACTATGGCACGTACTGCCTTTTCCCTCACCAGAGGATGATGTCCCTATGACAGAGGTGCAATGCGTTGGCTGCATTACATGCCATGTAGTAACCAGCTATTATGTTCACATATGTCTCTCTGTGACATGTGGCTGGTGTATTGATGTGGTGTCACTTGTACTTCCTCACAGGTAGGCGCCTCTGCCAAGGAGCAGATCTGGCTGACCGCCGTCAGTGCCGTGAGGCGTGTGGATGGTCGGAGGCGGAGCCTGTCCCAGGTGAGGAAACGCTGGCAGGATATCCGGTGCTGGACGCGGAGGATTGCACGGCTCCTGCTGGGGGACTCACCTGAGAGCCACAAGAACCGCGGCCGCCGCCGTCTGACCCACCTCCACAGGCGTGTGCTGCCGGTGGTCTTTCCAGACCTGGAGAGGCGCTTACAGGCGATGCAGCAGGCGGAAGGGGGTAGGTACATGTGCGTTTGTTGTGTGTCACCGGCATTTGTAAGGGCACAGTGGCATTAATTCACTGGCAGGGTTTAAAGGTGCTGTGCCCATCCAGTTTGCCCAAGTGTGGCGCTGCGCCCCTGCCACCCTTCCCCTCCTTGCAATGTGTTCCCTGGTCTGTGTGTAGTCACTCCTTCACAAGGTAATGTAGGCTGGCGCTTTGTCCACGAGAACAATGACTGTAGCATCATGGGTGGTAGTGGTGGGTAACAGGTTGTGGGACCTTGCCTGTGAACTGTCAAGTTCACTGCATGTGGGTTCCATGTCAGTTGGCACTGATGCTGGCTCCAGACATGGGCGTTGGTCTCTCATGTGTCATGCCTTACAGCGCGCATGTCCTATGTAGTGGCCTGTGACATGATGTGCATGAGTGTGCGCTACGCATAGTGCAGGGATGGTGACGTGTGTAGCAGTCATTCCCATTCAGCCATTCAGTAGCATGTAGTTGCGTGCCCAATACTGTCCCCTGGGGCACCTTATCCTCAGTGTTGTTTGTGTCATCATCAACGTGGACACTCTCACTGTCTACAGCGTAGGTTGTGCTCTGTGCCATTGTCCCCTGTCACCATGTATATAGACGTGCTATTATGTACAGGTGTCCACTGTGCAGCCTGACCTGATTGTCCCTCTTCATACTCACAGTTGCCAGTGCCTGTGTGTCTTGTTATACTCATCTGAGGATGGGCACTGGTACCTCATTATTTGTACAGCCGCACCTTTGCTAATTTGCGTCCAATCTTGCCTTTTGCCTGCCACTGTGTTTATCACCCAGACTATGAGATGTTGGTGCCACCTGTGTCTCAGCAATTAGCATCGTGTGGGGGTTACTTGGGGCGGGCAATGCCTATGTGTCAAATCCTGATTCCTAATTGCTGGGTCTGGACAGTGTGTGATGTTACTGGACACACACGCAAGGTGCAGTGACCGAGTTATGTTGGGCATGTTAGCAGCATTACCTATGCAGCATGTGTCTCAAGTTCATGGATATTGTCCCTGGTCATAGGTATTTTCACAAACGCTGTGTGGTGCAGAGGCAGTGCAGGATTGTCCCCAGGGCCTGGGTGCTATGTCAGACTCCGTTTCCTGTCATCAGCTATTGTCTCATGCTCTCCATGGTATTTCAGTGGCATGGTGGCTCAAACAAGTGTGTATCATGCCCTACATCGGTACCTTGTTTTGCAGATGTTAGGGATCTGCCTCTTCAGGCTATGCAATGTTGACTATGTAGATTGGACTCATGTGACAGATGTGTACAGGTGTCTGATTAATTTCTGTCTCTCCACCCTGCCCACAGCATCGTCGGGGGACACAGAGGGAGACATGGACACGGACCAGGCGGAGGGACCGAGCACCAGTGGCAGCCGTGACATCGGGGCTGGCACATCGAGTGGGACAGAGGCGGAGGATAGTGTGGCCGAGGACCTGTCGACTGGCACATCAGACTACGAAGCTGACAGGTCCGAGGAGGATGTCTCAGGGTTGGCGGAGGCTGCACCAGCAGCTGACAGTGGAACAACACCTGCCACCGCCCCCTCAGTTCCCACCAACCGCCTCCCACTTGCTCGTGTCCCTTCCCAGCGTGCCCGGTCACCGCATGTCTCCTTCCTGCCAGGCACCGCACCCCCTGCCCCTGTCTCCACTGCTGCCGCCAATGCTGAGTCTATGGACATCCAGCGGCAAATGCAGGTTGGTCAGGCTGCGATCCTGAATGTCCTCCATTCCCACGGGAAAACCCTCAGCAACATCGAGGCATTCTTGGAGGGCATTCATTCTTTGCAGGCTGACCAACGCAACTTGCTGAGGTCCCTAGACTCCACACTGACTGCAGCAGTGGGTCTCCTGCAGCGCGACCTCCCCCCACCTACCCCTGCCCCATCCACACTTCCCACTTCCATGCCTGTCCCACGTACACCCAGACGTCGGCATGCACCCACCACAACAGACACAGGCACCACACCAGCAGGGAAGGTCCACCGCACTCCTCCTGACACGCACACACAGGGTGAGATAGGCACACCCACTGGGTCGGGGGGCAAACGTGTGACACGCAGCCAGAGTGGGAGTCCGCATTCCACACAATCCACTCCCTCCAAATCCCCTCCCCTCAGCTCTCCTGGCCACATCTCCCCCAAGGACTCCTTCATGGCCGCTCTGTCCCTGAGCCCCACAGTTACGCCACCACGCAAGCGGTCAAGGAAGTCCTCGGTCAGGGTGGTTGAGTCTCCCCCCCTGTCTCCACCCTCCCCCGGTGGCGCTGCAACCCATCCCTCTGAACCCCCCCCCTCCTTGGGGCCTGAGGTCACTTCGGGTGCAGGGGACTCCCTGGAGGACCTTGCTAAGGTGTGTAGTGCCATCCTGGCCTCCGCCTTTGGCCATGACACACCCCCTGTGGTTGAGTCCTCCATCCCTGCACCCACAACGCCGCCCCTTTGCCCTGATGTCCCTGCGGTGCCTGTTGCTTCCCCCCCCCCTGATGCCCTCACCAGTATGGAAGACGATGGCATTTGACTGTGCAGGCAAGGTAGGGGACACACATCCCACTGTGTCCCCCATGCAGCTGGGAATAATTGACTGCCCTATGGCCTTTGTTGACTTTGAACTGCCGTTGATCCACGGACATTGTGCTCATGCTGATTAAAGCTTTATTTGTTTTTTCATTATCACACTCCTGCTATGGTGGTATTGGTGTTGGTGGGGCTGCTACATTGTTTTGGGTGGTGTTTAAGGCTTTGGGTGTGTGGGATTTGTAGTAGTGTTCTGCTCTTTGGGGCCACCCTAGGATCTGTGTGCCATCACAAGGTGTTGGCTAACTTCCTTAGGTCATGTCAGCAGTTACTGCATGGTTCAATTGTCCCAGGGTGTATTCCTTCCTCTGTGTACCCAGTTTCTTCCCTGCAGGGTGTTCCCAATGTTTAGCGCAGAGCTGTGTCTACATGAGCTGTGTGTGTGACGGAGCCCTTCTACTTTGGCCATGCATGCATGGCCATGTCTCCACCTGCAACAATCGTGGCATCCTTGGTGATCACTGTACTTGTGTGTGGAGTCAGTTGACATGAGTTCATGGGGACATGTTCCCTTGTAGGCAGTATGGATGTGGGTAATTGTGGCATCACACACATGTGTTACACCCCTCCTGGGTGTGGACACTGCTGGGAGGACTCTGCACACACCCCTCCTGTGTCTGGCCACTGCTGGGAGGACTCTGCACACACCCCTCCTGTCTCAGGGCACTGCTGGGAGTGTTAGGCACACACCCCTCCTGTCTCAGGGCACTGCTGGGAGTGTTAGGCACCCACCCCTCCTGTCTCTGGGCACTGCTGGGAGGACTCACCACCCACCCCTCCTGTCTCAGGGCACTGCTGGGAGGTCTCTGCACCCACCCCTCCTGTGTCAGGGCACTGCTGGGAGGACTCAGCACCCACCCCTCCTGTCTCAGGGCACTGCTGGGAGGACTCCACACCCACCCCTCCTGTCTCAGGGCACTGCTGGGAGGACTCTGCACACACCCCTCCTGTCTCTGGGCACTGCTGGGAGTGATGGGCACCCACCCCTCCTGTCTCTGGGCACTGCTGGGAGGACTCAGCACCCACCCCTCCTGTCTCAGGGCACTGCTGGGAGGACTCCACACCCACCCCTCCTGTCTCAGGGCACTGCTGGGAGGACTCTGCACACACCCCTCCTGTCTCTGGGCACTGCTGGGAGTGATGGGCACCCACCCCTCCTGTCTCTGGGCACTGCTGGGAGTGATGGGCACCCACCCCTCCTGTCTCAGGGCACTGCTGGGTGGAGTCTGCACACACACCTCCGATTTCTGGATATGTGCGCTTGGCACATACACGGTGGGGTTACGCACACTGCATTAGAGGTGAGGGTACGAGTCTACTGACACTGGTGTGGTGGGGGTACGCTCCGTACGTCCGCGGGTGGGGGTACGGGTCGTACTTACACTGTTGGGCTGGGGGTACGCTCCGTGCGTCCGCGGGTGGGGGTACGGGTCGTACTTACACTGTTGGGCTGGGGGTACGCTCCGTGCGTCCGCGGGTGGGGGTACGGGTCGTACTTACACTGTTGGGCTGGGGGTACGCTCCGTGCGTCCGCGGGTGGGGGTACGGGTCGTACTTACACTGTTGGGCTGGGGGTACGCTCCGTACGTCCGCGGGTGGGGGTACGGGTCGTACTTACACTGTTGGGCTGGGGGTACGCTCCGTGCGTCCGCGGGTGGGGGTACGGGTCGTACTTACACTGTTGGGCTGGGGGTACGCTCCGTACGTCCGCGGGTGGGGGTACGGGTCGTACTTACACTGTTGGGCTGGGGGTACGCTCCGTGCGTCCGCGGGTGGGGGTACGGGTCGTACTTACACTGTTGGGCTGGGGGTACGCTCCGTGCGTCCGCGGGTGGGGGTACGGGTCGTACTTACACTGTTGGGCTGGGGGTACGCTCCGTGCGTCCGCGGGTGGGGGTACGGGTCGTACTTACACTGTTGGGCTGGGGGTACGCTCCATACGTCCGCGGGTGGGGGTACGGGTCGTACTTACACTGTTGGGCTGGGGGTACGCTCCGTGCGTCCGCGGGTGGGGGTACGGGTCGTACTTACACTGTTGGGCTGGGGGTACGCTCCGTACGTCCGCGGGTGGGGGTACGGGTCGTACTTACACTGTTGGGCTGGGGGTACGCTCCGTGCGTCCGCGGGTGGGGGTACGGGTCGTACTTACACTGTTGGGCTGGGGGTACGCTCCGTGCGTCCGCGGGTGGGGGTACGGGTCGTACTTACACTGTTGGGCTGGGGGTACGCTCCGTACGTCCGCGGGTGGGGGTACGGGTCGTACTTACACTGTTGGGCTGGGGGTACGCTCCGTGCGTCCGCGGGTGGGGGTACGGGTCGTACTTACACTGTTGGGCTGGGGGTACGCTCCGTGCGTCCGCGGGTGGGGGTACGGGTCGTACTTACACTGTTGGGCTGGGGGTACGCTCCGTACGTCCGCGGGTGGGGGTACGGGTCGTACTTACACTGTTGGGCTGGGGGTACGCTCCGTGCGTCCGCGGGTGGGGGTACGGGTCGTACTTACACTGTTGGGCTGGGGGTACGCTCCGTACGTCCGCGGGTGGGGGTACGGGTCGTACTTACACTGTTGGGCTGGGGGTACGCTCCGTACGTCCGCGGGTGGGGGTACGGGTCGTACTTGCACTGTTGGGCTGGGGGGTACGCTCCTTGCATACGGGGAGGGGGTAGGGTCCGTACATATCCGTCCCCACGCTATGTGATGTTTGTGCGGCCCGTACCCAGGCCTTTGCCACGTGGGTGCGATCCGTCCCGCCATTGTTGGGGTGACGTGTGTGGGCGTGGTCCGACTCGTACCCACGCTCTTCAGGCGTGGGTACGGGACGTACCTGTCTGGTTGTGTTGCCGGTTCGCGTGGTGACGGACTTCCGTTGTGGCGGTCGCTGGATTATCAGGACACGCCCCCACCCCCTCGTGGTGACCAGGGCATGGGTGTCAGGTATGTCCAGGCCATGTGTAGTGTGTCACTCATGTGGTTGTTTTGTGGCCTGCCCTGGTCGTGCCACCCCCACCCCACCCCACTTTCCCCCCTCCCTTAGTTATTCTGACCTTCTGCGGCGTCTGCGTCGTAACCTGTAGAGGAGGTGTACTGCTATGAGGGCAGGGATGACTCGTAGGTTCGGGTCCATGTCTGTCCGTCGCGTACTGGTACTCCTTGCTCGCGTCGTCCTGTCGCGTACGGGTCCTCCTTGATCGCGTCGTCCTGTCGCGTACGGGTCCTCCTTGGTGGCGTCGTCCTGTGTGTCCGTCACGTACTGGTCCTCCTTGTTCGCGTCGCCGTCTGTCCGTCGCGTACTGGTGGTCCTTGTTCGCGTCGTCCTGATTTCCCGGCAGTTTTTGGCTGCCGCAAAATATTCACCGTGCGGGGTGACGTCGGTGCGAATCGTGATTCCTGGGTCGTGAATGGCTGGCTGCGTGCGTCCCGACGTCAGGTCGGCGCTTTCCCGGATCGCATTGGTAGGTGTTTTTTGTTCGGTCGGTCTTTTTTACGATTCGTACGGTAATGGTGTACCCGTGCGAATCGTAATTCCATGTTTGTATATTTTGACGACCGGGTACGCGTCGGACGGAGAATATGCTCCGTCCGACGGTTCGTACCCGGTTTTTGCCGGATCGTGATCGGCACCACTGTCTTTCCATTGTTTGGGATTTCACGGTAGAAGAGATAGGACTGATTCGAGGAGTTGAGACAGTTAAGATACAGATTAAGTCAAATGCCAAATAGACATAGACCGGGGGTCCCAGAGTAAGTCTAGAACTAGGAAGCTGGCTCCTTCATCTCTTTCTCAATGTGGTGTTCCAAGTAGATCACTTATTTCATAAAGGAATGTATTTTTGTCAGTGAGACTTTATGACAATTGGCAGCAAGATGGATCAAGAGCACAATTGTAGCCAACTTGCAATCCACGTTTGACTTTGAAGTGACATCTGGTCGCCTATATACTGCACCACCACTGAGTTGCAGGACAGCAGCAGATTACCCAAATCTTTCTTTAAGATTTGACTAAAGATTAATGGGCTTCAAACCAGGACTTTATGAGGAATCTGAATGCAAAAAAATATTGGCTATGAACGCTTGGCACAAGTCGATGACTGTGTTCCACTGCGCAGCCACAGGAATTTTTATCCAAATCACAGCAGGATTCAGTACCATCTGACAATATGGAACTACAATTTTATTTATCTAAGATCTTGGAAGACTTTCCATTTTCCATTCAGTTTTTCATCACAGGAGAGTTGCAAGAACTACCAAACACCTCTCGCAGACTTAACTGCTGTACTGTCTGCTCAATGACAGGCTTCATTCTCTCTTCTGCTTCCTGTGAAAGCTTTTATTTACAGGTTCAAGGGTAATTTAGATCTGATTTTACTGTCATCCTAATTGGCTCTGCATTTTTAATAATTATTTCTCTTTACCTGTAAAATCCCATACCTTTTCTTTCATTGTGTGTTTTAAATGAAGAGGCAGGTCATCTTTTGTAAGGACAGGGAACAACTGAATCCTTGACTCTCATGATTTTATTTTGAATTCTGAATCTCCATCTTGAGTTTGAATTGTGACACCATCCAGTGTACAGCAAATCAAGCAATTTGTCTTGCATTCGAAATCCTTACCCAACAAAGGAATAGGATTTGCATCACACAATATGAATTGGTTACCATTCTCATTTGCTGAAACCTGATTCATAAATTTGTTTATTTCTGAATCCTACACCTTAGATTTCTTTTCTCGAGAGGGGTAGATTTGAAACCTCTATGGAATAAACCATGAAGCGAGTAGCACCAGTATCAATCAATCAGGAATAATACCAGTAGCCATTCACCTCACAATCTACATATTGGCCACTCTGTTCTACCTATTGGACTGCACCAATCATGCTGTCCTTCTCCTCCCTCAGGCACTGTCATTTTGAATTGGTCACATTTGGTGTAAACTGGGGAAATCACTGTTTAGGATCAAAGGATTTCGCTGAAAACTTGAACTCTTTTTAGGCTCTTTATTTCTCATATTTTGCTCCATCACTAAAACTACAGACATATTCATACAGACCTGCCCTTGATTTTACACATTTTGCATAAACGTCTGTTGAGCTGGGGCGCGGTTAGAAACCATCTAATTAGCATTCTTCTGCATCTGAGGAAGACATTTGATTTGATTCTATCTGCATTTATGCTTCCAGTGCTCAATTTTCCCACAGAGATGACGAGTTGCTCTTGGTAAGCATGTTGAAGTTTGCATTCAATGCATTTTAATTAACCGAAAGCACCTTCTAAATAGCCTTTCAACTTCCATATATTCCATATCTGCCTCCTCACTTAGGGGCTTATTAGAACGGCGGGCCCTAGCGGTGCTGGGACCGTCCGCCAGCAGAGCGGCAGTGCGGCAGTCCCGCACCACTAATTCGTATGCGACCTCCACCCTGGCGGTCGCATTCGCATCATTAGACAGCACCCGCCGCAATGCTAAAGAGGCATGTCGTGCATTGCCATGCATAACATGACAGGCACCGCGCGGTGCCTTCCACCTTGGGCATGGCAATGGGGTACCATAGGTACCCCCCAAGTGCAGCCTCCCACCCTCCCCACCCCGCAACGGGCCCGTGGCAAAAGACCGTATGCCTTTGCCGCCATGGAAAAGCTGCCTTTTACTGCCATCCTAATCTGGTGGCCAGTGCCTACTAGGCACCGCCACCATTTTGGCCTCCCTGGGCCGTCTGCCAGGCAATCGGGACGGTTGCTGGCGGCGGACAGTCTTTGCTTCCGCTGCAGACACATTCCTGTTCCCACCGCCATCCTAATCTGGCGGTGGGAAATATCCATTCGATGGCGGAAGGACTGCCACCACAGGGCCGGCGGTTGCCTCCGCCAGCCCTGCGGTGGCGGCCCTTCTGCCATCATAATCAGCCCCTAAGTTTGAGAACATTTGTGGTAAATGCATAGAGATCAGACTCGCAAAGGAAATTATTTCACAACCATTTCTATTCTAATCTCTCTTGTGTCTGTTCTTGCTTCTCTTTCAGTATCAATCTTTTTCTTTTTAGCACCAACCTTTTTTATCCACTTATCTTTGTATTCTCTCAAATCTCTCCAGTCTATTAAGCAATCAATTAATTATTTTATATGTGTTTTCAGAGTCAATAGATCCATCTATCAATTTTCTTCACTTTGCTTCCACTCAAATTTTCTACATAAACTCCTATTTTCTTATATATCAATCTCATACTCTTGTGATTGCTTTTTAAGCGGATCCTGAGCTTCATGCACACACCTAGCTCCTTCCATTATTAGGGTGCCGATTCCGATCCGGTAAAACCCGGATACAAATGGTCGTACGGAGCGTTTTCTCCGTCCAACTCGTACCCGGGAAATACACCTTACAAACTCGCAAGTATGAATCGTACCGAAACACCATTTCCGTACGAGTCGTAAAAAACACCGACCGGCAAAAAAATACATACAAATCTGAGTCTGGACGGCGCAGACGCGACGTCCGGACGGAGTCAGGCAGCGTTTCACCGACCAGTAAGTACAATTCGTGCCTACGTCACTCCGCACGTAGCATTTTTTACGGGAGCCAAAAACTGCCGGGAAATTGAGGACGACGCGAACAAGGAGCACCGGTACGCGATGGACAGCAATGGACCCCAACCTACGCGTCATCCCGGCCCTCATAGCCTACCACCTCGTGTACAGAAACTGACGCAGACGCCGCAAAAGGTCAGAACAACCCCCAGGGGCAAAGGGGGGGGAAGGGGTGGGATGCAAGGGGCAGGAAACATAACCCACACCCCACAAAATACAAATACAACCTGCACAATAATTACCTCCATGGTCTGGTCACTTCGGGGGGCGTGTCCACCAATCCCACGTCCCGCCACAACGGAAGTGGACGTGGACGCATACCCGTCACCACCATAATGGTGTTACGGGACGTACCCACACCCCCAGAGCGTGGGTACGGTCTGTACACGCGTACCCCTACATCACCACTACAATGGTGGTACGGCCTGTACCCACGCCCCCAGAGCGTGGGTACGGTCCGTACCAACATAGTAGTGGTGATGTAGGGGTATGCGTGTACGCACCGTACCCATGCCCCCAGAGCGTGGGTACGGTCCGTACCACCATAGTAGTGGTGATGTAGGGGTACGCGTGTACGGACCGTACCCACACCCCAGAGCGTGGGTACGGTCCGTACCACCATAGTAGTGGTGATGTAGGGGTACGCGTGTACGGACCATACCCACGCCCCCAGAGCGTGGGTACGGTCCGTACCACCATAGTAGTGGTGATGTAGGGGTATGCGTGTACAGACCGTACCCACGCCCCCAGAGCGTGGGTACGGTCCATACACGGGTACCCCTACATCACCACTACTATGGTGGTACGGACCATACCCACGCCCCCAGAGCGTGGGTACGGTCCGTACCACCATAGTAGTGGTGAAGTAGGGGTACGTGTGTACGGACCATACCCACGCCCCCAGAGCGTGGGTACGGTCCGTACCACCATAGTAGTGGTGATGTAGGGGTACGCGTGTACGGACCGTACCCACGCCCCCAGAGCGTGGGTACGGTCTGTACCACCATAGTAGTGGTGATGTAGGGGTACACGTGTACGGACCGTACCCACGCCCCCAGAGCGTGGGTACGGTCCGTACCTGCATACCCCTACATCACCACTACTATGGTGGTACGGACCGTACCCACGCCCCCAGAGCGTGGGTACGGTCCGTACCACCATAGTAGTGGTGAGGTAGGGGGACGCGTGTACGGACCGTACCCACGCCCCCAGAGCATGGGTACAGTCCGTACCACCATAGTGATGTAGGGGTATGCGTGTACGGACCGTACCCATGCCCCCAGAGTGTGGGTACGGTCCGTACACACGTACCCCTACAGCCCCATTACATGATGGACACAAGGTATACACACGCCACGGATGCAGGCGTACGGCTTGGTGCAGCACATCAGCTGTTAATTGGGGGTGGTGTATGGCCAGGACAGCAGTGTACCACAGCAAGGGCGCAAGTGGGTGGGTGGGTGCATATCACTCCCAGCAGTGCCCAGACATATGAGGGGTGGGTGCCTATCACTCCCAGCAGTGTCCAGACATATGAGGGGTGGGTGCATATCACTCCCAGCAGTGCCCATACATATGAGGGGTGGGTGCAGAGGACTCCCAGCATTGCCCAGACATTTAAGGGGTGGGTGCATATCACTCCCAGCAGTGCCCAGACATATGAGGGGCGGGTGCCTATCACTCCCAGCAGTGCCCAGACATATATGGGGTGGGTGGCTATGACTCCCAGCAGTGCCCAGACACATGAGGGGTGGGTGCCTATCACTCCCAGCAGTGCCCAGACATATGAGGGGTGGGTGCCTATCACTCCCAGCAGTGCCCAGACATATGAGGGGTGGGTGCATATCACTCCCAGCAGTGCCCAGACATATGAGAGGTGGGTGCCTATCACTCCCAGCAGTGCCCAGACATATGAGGGGTGGGTGGCTATGACTCCCAGCAGTGCCCAGACATATGAGGGGTGGGTGCAGAGGACTCCCAGCAGTGCACAGTGCCATGGGGTTGGTGCCAGAGGACTCCCAGCAGTGGACAGAGATATAGGGGGGTGTACATCATTATCAGATGACCACAGCTCCATGGGTAAATGTACGTATCCATAACTTAGGACAATGATGATAGTGCCATAGCAACACATCACTGACAGCAGTGTCCCACTCCCAGGAGGATGGATGTCATTCTCCCACTGCATGACACACCAAATGTGGGACAAATAACACATGCTAAACCACCCCTGGCAGATGCAGCACAATACACACACTGAGATCATGCCACAAGACTGTATAGTCATGCCAATGCCTAATAAACTAAGAGAGCCAAAGAGAACACACACTGACACGCACATCCCAGGACTGATAGGAATGTTCAGTTGCTGGCCTAGCCACCAAGATGTTGTCAGTCACGGAAGGAATCGGGTGCAGTTCCCACAGATACAAAGGCCACAATTGTGAGTCAGGTGTTCAAATACCCAGCAGGACAAGTACCATATGTGTACTAGGCTGGGATTACACACATGCATTGTGCGGAAAAGGGACAATGTCTCTGTGAAGGCATGGCAAAACACGCTATACATGAGTACAGTGAGTACCAAGGATGGCACAGACTATGCAGCCGGACACATTGCTGAGCAGGCATGGCCAGAGTTGAAGGGATCCATCACCCGCCAAGGATATGTAGACACAGGGCAACACAACAATTGTGCAACTCTCTGCAGGGGAGATGCCAGGTGACACAGAGGAAAGAACACTCCTTGGGACGATGTCTCCAAACACAAAGAGCAGACACGACAAAGAATCTTTGCTGAGACCTTGTGATGGCACGCAGATACCAGGTTCCACCCCATGAGCAGCAGAGTACAACATGTCCCTGAAACATAACACATGCCCACAAACCCAACTCCTGTAGCATCAGCATCAACATCAATACCTGAAATGCAAGACTTTCCAAACGAAAAAGAAAAGGCTTTATTCAGCAGCAAAATAATAATGTGTAAACGAGACTATTCACAAAGGCCAATGGCCAGTCCATTACATCAGTCCTTGGGGGGGGCCACATGGCCATGCGTCTCCCATAGCTTGCCTGCACATCACAAGACTGTGTCGTCGACTGGGGGGGGCATCATGTGGGGAAGGACCAGGCACAGCAGGGACAGGAGGGGGAAGGGTAGGTGTGGTGGGTGCAGGGACAGACGACTCCACCACAGGGGGTGGGGCAGCGCCAAAGGTGGAGGCGAGCTCGGCGCTGCACACTTCTGCCAGTTCTTCAAGCGTCTCCCCTGCACCCAGAGAAACAACAGGTCCCAAGGAGGGGGGGGGGTCGGAGGGATGGGTTACAGCGCTACTGGGGGAGGTCGTGGACAGGCTGGGGGACTTAACTCCCCTACCCGTGGAGTGCCTTGACCGTTTCTGCCCAGGTGAACTAGTGGGGCTGAGGCTCAGCCCAGCAAAGTAGGCCTCCTTCTCCGAATCTGGGGCAGGGGAGCCAAGGGGAGTGACATCGGAGGGACTGGGGAGTGAGTCATGTGGACGAGGACTGTGGCTGCATGCCTGCCTGTGTGCCCCAGACCCAGTGGGTGTGCCTGCTTCCCCCTGAGTGTGTGTGTCAGGAGGTGTGCGTTTGCCCTTATGTGGTGGTGTGCTGCTACTGTCTGGTGGGGTGCGTGTGTGTGGATGTCTTGGTGTGACTGGGACAGGCATGGTTCTGGGACTTGTGGATGGGGCAGGGGTAGGGGGGGACGCAGCACTGCAGGTGATTTGCTACTGCCGTCAGTGTTGAGTCCATGGACCTCAGCAACCTCCGTTGGTCAGACATCGCTGATGACATGCCCTCCATGTACGACACCATCTGTGTCAGCAGTCTGGTGTGGCCATGGAGGACAGTCAGGATCGATGTCTGCCCAACTTGCAACTGCCGCTGAAAGTCCACAGACTCGGCAGCGAGGGCAGTAGGGGGGACAGGGGTAGGAGGTGCGGTGCCTGGCACGAAGGAGACATGTGGGCGCCTAGCACGGACAGAAGGTACTCAAAGTCACTAGCATCCCCATTCATCTTACAGATAATGAATGTCTTCCCTTCACTATAAAATTCAGCCCCACACATACCTTTCCTGGTATGCTAATATACCGCCCGCCAGGAACGCAAGGACAGTTTCTCTATAACCTTGCCCCAACAGTTGCAAACCTTGCACTCAGCTCCGCCAATTTTACAATCCTGGGCGATTTCAACATCCATCTGGATGCCCCGAACGACTCAAACGCTAGAGAACTATTCTCCAGCCTAGGCGCCCTCGAATTACAGCAACTTGTCCTTGGGCCCACTCACTTAAAGGGTCACCTTCTGGACCCCATATTCAGCAACTGTCCTAACCTCCACGCTGGAAACCCTTCCCCCCTCCCCTGGACTGATCACTTCCTCATTCCTTTCACTTGGACCCCCCCCAACCACCCCACTCTTAAACCCCCGACTGCTCAACAGTCACGTAACTGGTCCAAAATTCCCCAGCCAGAATGGCGGGACAAGCTACAGCTAACTAAACCCGTCAATACTCCTAATCCCATCCAGGGCAATGAGAACTACAACAAATGGATTACCAGCTCCTTAGATCTGGTACTTCCACTAAAACGTACTAACCCTAAGCGAGGTAACCCGACAGCCCCATGGTATACGATTGATCTCCGGGAGGCCAAACGCGCCTGCAAACGAATCGAGAGAAAATGGCGTCTCGACTATCTACCAGCAGAAAAAATAGCCTATAGAACAGCGATCAAAAGCTATAAATCTAACATCAAACTAGCTCAGGTCAAATACTACGAAGAAAAGATCGACAAGGCAGCTTCAAAACCCAAGGAGATCTACCGGATAGCTAAATCCCTCTTGCAACTTCCAGAGGCCCCAAAAGACCACAACAATACCCAGGCCCACTGTGAGGAGCTAGCGGAGTTCTTCTACCATAAAATAGAAGTCATTAACTCCTCTTTTCCTCACACCGCCACTTCACCAAATGGTATCGCCGACATAGGCCGTACAATAGTTCCACCTAACTCTTTCAATAGTATCCCGCCGCTAGATCTTACCAATCTAGAAAGTATCATGCGACAGGTAGAATCCGGATCACCCACTGATCCGGCTCCCCCGCAGGCTCTCACCCCAATCACCAGTCAGATCTCACCCACCATCCAGGATCTGCTCAACTCTTCCCTGCAGACCGGCATCGTCCCGCCTCTATGGAAAAAAGCAATGGTCAAGGCATTACTAAAGAAACCCAGCCTCGACCAAAACAACCCCGCCAACTACCGACCTATTTCCCTTTTACCTTGGCTCAGCAAACTTCTTGAGAGACATGTCAACCTTGTCCTGACACATTTCCTGGAATCAAACAACATACTTGACTCCACCCAGACGGGCTTTAGGCCGCGTCATGGAACCGAGACGGCCTTGATAGCAGTGACGGAGGAGGCAAGAAGGATCCTGGACAGTGGCGGGTCAGCGGCCATAGTCCTACTTGACCTTAGTGCCGCCTTCGACACTGTAAATCATAACACTCTACTCCACCACCTCGGCAGGATAGGAATCTCAGGAATGGCACTCACCTGGTTGAGATCCTTTCTCACAGATAAATCCTTCCAGGTGTTTGAGAAGGACTCCACCTCCTCCAGTAAACCCCTCAACTGCGGAGTGCCTCAGGGCTCCTCCCTGAGCCCCACTCTTTTTAATGTCTACCTCAGCCCCCTGGCTGATGTCGTCCGCCCCTTTGGAGTGAAAATGGTCACCTATGCGGACGACACACAGCTGGTGGTAGCGCTAGATCCACCTCTTAACTCCTACCACAGCTTACATAAATGCTTGGAGGCAGTTGCCGCCTGGATGTCGGGCTCCTGTTTAAAATTAAACGGGGAGAAAACAGAGGTTATGCTCCTGAGAAATAACATCATCAAATCCATTGATCCCATCTGGCCCCTCTGCTTAGGTAGTCCCCCGCAACCCAAAGAACAAATCAAAAGTCTCGGCATCTGGCTGGACCGTACTCTCACATTTAACTACTAAGCAACCAAGCTTGCTGCCACATGTTTTGGGCTTCTAAGACTACTCCGCAAAATCCTTCTCCTTCTTCCATTTCACTCAAGACGGATTATGGTCCAAGGACTTATCCTATCCCGCCTCGACTGTGGAAACGCCCTATATCTTGGGGCCCCACAGTCTACACTCAACAGACTTCAAATCATTCAAAACCGCGCGGCGAGAACTCTCCTCGAGTCTCAGTCAAATCTCGACTGAAGGATCTCCACTGGCTCCCTGTGAAGGCAAGGATCGAATTCAAGAGCATGTGTATCGCTCACCGTTCTTATTGGGGAACAAGCCCTACCATTAACCGCACCCTGGTAAATGCCTATCTCCCCAATCGCCCCCTTAGATCTGCAACCTCCCATCTTACCATAGTGCCACGAATCAGAAGAGCCAGATGTGGAGGTCGGGCGCTCTCCTACAACCTAGCCAAAATCTGGAACTCTCTCCCCCCCTCAATCAGATCAGAGCCCAATTTACTCACCTTCCGAAAGCTTCTTAAAACTTGGCTTTTTAATAAAACATCTGTTTAATCTTTCTTCCAGAACCACTAAATCTAGCGTATCCTGCTTCCAATATCTTCTGCAGCGCTGGGACGCCTCTGGGTAGCCATCGCGCTCTATAAATTCTCTTTCCATTCCATTCCAAGGGACCCGAGCAAGTGGGAGGGCGGTGATTGGAATGGAGGGGGCGGCGAGAGATGTACTGCTGCTTTCAGCTGTGGGAGCAGCCTCTGCCCCCTCTGGGAGCTCAGCCTCGGACCCGTCTGCCTCGTAGTCTGTGTTGGTACTGGGCAGGTACTCCGCCTCACTCCCCTCACCCTCCGTGCCACTGGATTCCACCGACTCCTCAGCAGTGGTGGCACCACTGCTCGATCCCTCCTCGACGTCCGTGCCGGTGTCTCCCTCGGTGTCCTCAGATGATGCTGTGGGCAAGGTGAAGAGACAGGAAAAAAATCAGTCACCTGTATACATCTGACACATGAGTCCAAACAAAATAGGTAACACTGCATATCAGGAAAGGCATCATGAGTAACATCTAGGATACTCCCCACATATGTAAGCCCTGCACTCCCCAGTTGGTTGACCCACCATGCCACTTGGATAAAATTAAAATTAGGACACAACAGCAAATAACTTGAAATCACAAGATCATGAGAAGCTAGTGTCTGGGATCAGTTGAGCACAGCGAGACTATGAAGGCATGCCACCTCTTGTTCACTGTGAAACAAACAGTATTGTTGCAACGAAGGCCAAAGACCACATGCCAATGCAGAAGGTGTCCCCACACTCAGAGACCTGTGAGCACTTTTGACACCCCAAAGCAATATATTGTGACTCCTGGAGATTCACAACCCTTTACATAATGGACATGGCTAGCATGTGTGAATGTGGCACTCTGTGAACACAACACACATGTGTCTGTATAGCAGAAGTCACACAAGGAGGTGCACACCAAACTACATGTACACAGTCATTGTCTGAGCTGCCAGACTCATTCAAATCAGCCACTGTTAGGCAGAAATGGCGTATCAGTAAGTACATATACATGGCACCAGGGTGGTCTGGATGACTTGACACTCGTAAGTTGGTATCAGCAACAACCAAGGACGAACCCAATTGCTAGCACACTGTGGGAAGATGTATATGTATGAACTCCAAACAAGTTTTGTTCAAACTGTGCCTTACTGTAAAATGTGCCAGCGTGTCCCTGGAAAGTGTAAAGGTGGTGTCTTGTGCACTTCCTTGGGAGACATCTGGCATGCAGGCACATCATTGTCCTTCACAAAAAAACAACAAGGTCACGCGTATGAAACATTGAGACATGTTGACAGGTGCAGTGAGTGCCAATGGACATTTTCTCTGTATAACAACTTGAATCATGTCATTTGTCACATGGCTATCCGTCACCTGATCACACAGTTGGCTACACATATGACCTACTGACTGTCATCTGGAGTGGCACACATGTCCACACCCAGGACAATGCATAAACTAATGGGCCTGCAATTGTGAAGCAAAAAAGCCTAGCTGTACTGTGGGTTCCTCCTCATGGCAAGCCAAAATGTACCCACAGATGTCAGCTCACAAAGTCACAACTGTGTAGCATCTGAACCACACACAGGTGGCAAAAATGTACAACCAGGATACATGATTGTCAAAAACTGACACTGGCAATGACGCACAAACATTAAGCACTGGCCAACATCACGGGGGCACTGCACGATGACTGTCTGTACTACGACTCACCACACACAAGTCAGAACTGGCAATGAAACATCAGGGTTGAACATGTACGCCCCTCCCGCACACACACACCCATACCTGAGTCAATGTGACTGATACCGATCAAGAAGTGACACCTCTTATTCAGGGTTACAATAACTGTGCTTGAAAACTAGGTTCATTAACACGACATCACCTTGTAGGGCTGGCAAAACATATTGGTCTGAAACAAACATCAACAGATTGTTGTGAATAGCCACACAGGCACTGCCCAGTGTGAGTATGCACAAGCAAACTGGTGTATCCCTGTCCAGTGGACAAATGTATCACACATGTGAAAAATACAACCTAGGCCAGGGAACAATGCCACAGAGGCAGAGCCATGATGTACCCACAGTGAATGTGCACAGTGTTGGATGACACACATGAGTAGGAGGGCAGGCTGTGTCAGGGGACTGTAGTGTGCACACTGCTCCATGGTCCTGGAATGAGCTGACTGTCGCAGGAGCAACCGTCCCGGCACTAAGCATATGTCCCACTCATGCACATCATGTCTGAGGCCACAACATTGGTAATGCATGCTGCAAGTCTGTTCATTTGAACCCTCGCACTCCTATGTTGAGACTCAGCATCAGTGCCAACAATTAAGCACCCCAAAATGGCCAAACAGGACAGGGCACAGGCAGACCACCCCCACACATGATGCTGAAAGCAGTGTGCACCTTGATAAACTGGCAGCCTAGATGACCATGTGCAATAGTGATAGCACACAGACCAGGTAACACATGTCAAGGAGGGGAAGGGAGGAAGAACAGCACAGGTTGACTTTGGGGAACTGGATATGCACTGCACATATATAGCCTGGCAGTGTATCCAGGTGACTGAGCAGATCAAAAAGCTGGTGACACACAACAAACACACATGTACCTACCCCCTTCCTGCTGCTATAACTCCCATATCCGCCTATCCAGGTCAGGGAAGACCACCGCCAGGACACGCCGCGTCTGGTGGGTCAGGCGCCGGCACCTGCCATGCTTGCGAGGCTCCTCCTCCTTCAGCATGACCCGGGCGATCCTCCGGGTCCAGCACCGGATGTCCTGCCATCTCTTCCTCACTTGTGGCAGGCGCCGCCTGCGACCCTCCACCGATTGCACGGCCTTGACGGCATCCTTCCAGATCTTCCCCTTGTGGTAGGTGGATACCTGCATGGATGACAAAGTGGGACAACATCACTACACCTGCACCATGTCACAGAGACACACATTTGAACATCTTTGATCTGTTGAACAGGGCATAGTATGCTGGCAAGTAATAGCACCTTAGTCATAGGGACTTTTTCCACTGTGGGCGCAACAATGCACAACATGGCATAGTAAGTGTACAGGTGGCATGAGGGGTGCGAAACAATCCCTGATCATGGCACACACTGTGCATCCCAAGCAACAGAAGGCTGATGGACAGCACCGAAAATCAGTCACATGCCCCAGGTCACTGACAAAACCTCAGCAGAGTACACAGACACACACAGGCACACATCAATCACCTGCCATTGCCAACTGCGGATGCACACCTCACTCTGCACATGTGCCACTTGCCAGGGGGGGTCACAGGTGTGGGGCTACCTCAGCAAGTCAGACACACAGCACGGCTTACTTCACACATCATATGGATTGAGCAGTTGCCTCCTCCATGCAGCTGTGGTGCAACACTCCACATGGACACTCACCCACATGACAAGGAACATCAATGTCCAGGGGGCGTACACATCATTTGGACACTCTCACCACTCTCACCACAGCTCCACTCAACTCTCACACACATCTGTAGGTGCAGTCACCTGTCACACCGGGGTGACCACTGAATCACCGCAAGACAATAGAACAAGAATGCCCGAGAGGATTAGGCTGGCGGAATGTGCCATGCACTATGCAGTGAATGTCACAGTAAGCACAATGCAAGTGAGGAGTGCACACGAACTACATCAAGCCCTGCATGAGAGACATAAGCCCACCCCCCCCTCCCTGGGACCCACTCCAACCAACATTGCATGTCTGTCACACCTGGCCACAATGCCAGAAGTGACAGACACAAGAAAGGTGCACAGGCAAAGGTAGTGGAGTCAGCATTCACCTGCTCCCCTGGTCGACCATACAGCATGGGGTACTGTGGGAGGATCACATCCAGCAGGGCCTCGTTCTCCTACTGGGTGAAAGGCTGGGCCCTCTCCACAGTCCTTGACATGGTGCCAGAGGGAGACAATACAGCAGCAGTGGTATTGACTGACATGTTGTGCAGGCAAGTGCCCTCTCATGGGTTCTGGCTGCCTTATATCTGCCTTGCTGGCCTATTTCATTTACAGGAGGACAGAGGGATTGGTCATACTCATTTGCATCCTACGTTTCCTCCAATCCCTTTAAACAGACACCAGTGACAGCCTTTGCATCTTTCGACTTTGCAGCATGATGTCAAGTTAACAACCACTTTGCAACATTGTTAAATGTGGCCAACTGATTTTTCCAGACCACATGATGTTCAATTTTGAACGTGAAACTCGGTATCCATGACAACCTGCATGCATTTAGGTCCTAATACTTGTCCCTCATGTCTCCCCATTGTAATTCTTAACTCACCACACAGGTACGGCGCGTTTCACACGTACCCCTAGGGCACCATCACTACAGTGATACGGGCCGTACTCACGCGTGTACGGGCCATACACGCGTGAGTACGTGCCTATCACTAGGACCTACGGTACCCCCAACTATAGTGATACGGGCCGTACTCACGCGTGTACAGCCCGTACACGCATGAGTACGGCCCGTATTACTATTGTTGGGGGTACCGTAGGTCCTAGTGATAGGCACGTACTCACGCGTGTACGGCCCGTACACGGGTGAGTACGGCCCGTATCACTATAGTTGGGGGTACCGTAGGTCCTAGTGATAGGCACGTACTCACGCGTGTACGGCCCGTACACGCGTGAGTTCGGCCCGTATCACTATAGTTGGGGGTACCATAGGTCCTAGTGATAGGCACGTACTCACGCGTGTATGGCCCGTACATGCGTGAGTACGGCCCGTATCACTATAGTTGGGGGTACCGTAGGTCCTAGTGATAGGCACGTATTCACGCGTGTACAGCCCGTACACGCGTGAGTACGGCCCGTATCACTATAGTTGGGGGTACCGTAGGTCCTAGTGATAGCCACATACTCACGCGTGTACGGCCCGTACACGCGTGAGTACGGGCCCTACACACACCCTCAGAGCATGTGTACTGCCTTTCACAGCTTACACTGGTGATAGGAGGCGCACACAAAAGGAATGGAGGTGTCAGACTCGCACAAGGCTGTACATCAAGTCATTGTCAGTGCAGTCCTTCATGTGCAGGGCCTAGGTGTGTCAGGCAGTGATGTGGCACATGTCTCCTCATGTTGTGGCACAATAGATGTGTGATGAGCTGTTTACACATGTCATGTGTGATGGGGCACTACATGGCACACTTCCCATTCACACTTTGCACATGTGTGCATGTAGGACACACGTGTCAAGCACTGCATCACTGGTATGGCACAGTCAGCTACACCCGCAACTGTCCCCTGATGCCAGGTACACGGATAATTACACCTCACATGTGACTCCCAGTGTGCCACGATGTGACTATGTCAAGTGTGTGTCATGTGTTCCCATGAGCTTTCCGTTGGTGTTCCGTCAAATCCATCTGCTGTTGCAGCATCCAACATGTGTCTGTGTGCACATGTGCATGACACACATATACGCACACCATGCCACATGTGGACTCACACGTTACATGTGTCATGATGGTTCGAAGATGACTCCCTGACATGAGGCAATATCTGCATTCTCTCAATGTCTGTGTCATCAGTTTTTGACATGTACCCCTTCATGGTAATGTGTGTTGTCTGTCCTTTTCAAGATTACATGTGACCTGTGCGTCTAGACTCCCGCCAGCTGTCTTTATGAGATGACATCCTTCAAATGCTGATATGTGGATGTCTGTCACTCCTGTAATGCGTCTGGCTTTTCACTTACACTGGCCCACAGCTAGTTTCATGGCATGTCGTGTTGACCTTGAGCACCCACGTGTGTAGCTGACTCTTGGTAGGAGTATCACCTGGCTGCCATACATGGCCTGGATGCATTGCACAGAACAGACTCTGTATGTAGCATATGTGTATTAGCTGTTGGACATGTGCTCTGTAGAGGGTAGTGGAATGATTAAAAACAAAGAAAGAATCAGATGTCCCCATACATATATACAAGAAAAATGTAGATCAACATGTTTCAGCCATTCTTTGCAACCTTGTGGGTTGATGGCTTTCGTCAGGACCATAGATATAATTTTGGAGTCCTTCTGATAACCAATCTGGATATTTTCCCTTGGTTGTAGTACATTTCTCTTACTAGAGAAAGTGAGGATGTGCTGTCCTTGCCTGAAAGAGCAAAATTGAAAAAAAGATATGCAAAAATGTCATGAAAATGTTTTCTACAGACTTCCTGATAGATGGTAGACCCTATCTATTAATCATAAACATTTGAACATGTTTCTATGAGGACTAAACAATTTGTGCTTTTGTGCATCTTATAATTACAGTTTAAACATGAAAGGTTCAGATGAGTCAGAAGAACTCTAGGATCTTAAAAAGACTCTAAAGCAAGTTTCTCTTTTGTATGTATATGTTAAGAACTGTATTCCTCACATTATTCAGGGTACGTTTTTTAAATATATATGTATATAGTGAAACTCTGTCAAAGGGAAAAAAGGGCGTACTTTTCTCCAGTTTCCTAGCTAGAAATTGATAACATAGAAAACACACTTTTAGATCTTTCATTTAAAATTGAATGATAGGGAGATGTGGCCAAGATGGCGGCGAGGTAAGTCATGCCTTGCTACCTCTCCGCCGACAGCCGCATAATAGCACCGGCTTGACAGCCCTTCACGGCACCGAGGTTGGGAGTGGCAGCCTCCAGACATCAGGCGTCACCAGGAGCTCCCCGGAGGGGGAACTGCAGCTTCCCTGAGCCAATTCTTTGTCATAGAGAGAGCGCAGAGAGTCCCGGGCGGTGGGATCAGGCATCCGGAGCTGGCGCTACTTTGGCGGCAGCACGGCCTTCACCCATCGGATGCCACGCTGCGCTAGCTCGCTGGATCACCCCACCTCAAGCGACTGCCCCATAGCAGTCCGGGGCTTGAGGGGGCACCCTTAAAGTCAGGAGCAGCCTACTGTTTGCGACTGCATTGCCAGGCTCACCGCTTTCTTTGGAGGCTCATGGCCTGTTGCTGCTGGTGCCCGGCAGAGCGGGGCTGCGGTGGGAGCCGCCGGGCCGCCGCGAGTGGCCCCTGGCGGTGAAGAGAGCGAACACCAGGACCTGGCTCTCTGGCTGGGTCGGCCACGCCCATGTGGGGGAGCACCGTGGAGCACCGTGGAGCACCATCCCCATCCGGAGCAGACCTCCAGCGGGCTTTAGGCACTTTGGACCTTTGCCATAACTTCTACGGCTTGATCCCTGGGGGCACGGCAACGCTGTGGGGTCGGCTGGAGCTGGACCTGCGTGCCCCACCCGACCTGAGGCCAGCCACGTGTTTCAGATTCTGAGTCGGCCGCACTGGCTCGGCCCCACCGGCGGACTACACCAAGCGGGGCCTGCACACACGGCAGACGTGGCTCCCATCTACGGCCTCCACCGAGCGGGGCCTGGAGCACGCTGGAGCTGCGGGAGCGAGTGGCGAGGGGTGAGACGCCTGCGATGATGCCATTTACCACCACATCAGGCACTGCCTGAAACAGCCTGTCTTGTGTCCCAGGTGAGCCCGGGAGGGATAGGTGTTGCAGGGCCCTGCTTTGATTGCGGTGTGTGGCCCTTCGGGAGGGAGAGACAAGTTTGTCGCACTCTGAGTCTGGCGTCGCCTTGGTCCGGTGCAGTTATCATACGGTACTCGGTGGGAGTGGGCCTGCCTCTTGTGACCCCACAATGCCAGCCTGGGCTATAACCTCCACCCAAGCCAAGAGGGATAAAAACCTGAAAGACGCCAAACCAGACCTGACACTGAAGGACCTTTTCTCTCGAACTCCCTTGGCCGCACATGGATCTCTCAAGATGGCCCTTTCAACTCAGGGTGCCCCTGCCAAACCACAGACGGACAGGGCACAGGATGAACCAGTGACCCTCGCCTTTCTTGAGTCCCTCTTCACAATGCTACGGGACGATTTGCGAAGGGGGACCTTACCTCTGAGATAAGGACATCCGTAGGGACGTTGATGGAATCAGGGAGCGGGTGGCGGCCCTCGAGGACAAGGGAGATAATAGGGCCTCAGAACTATCCGTGCTCCAACAAGAGGTCATTCACATCCACGAACAGCAGATTGACCTCCAAACGCACCTCAAGGACCAGGAGAATTGTTTTCGGTGACACAACATCAGAGTCCGGGGAGTCCGTACCAACGCGGAGGCAGGAGACATTTTTGCTTATGTGAGGGGTCTGTTCAATCACATCCTGGGGAACCCACCAGAATTTGACATCAAGATTGACAGAGCGGGGGGCGTGGCCACGCAGCGTAGCTAGATTGCCACTTAATCCAATCGCTCCATCTACACTGTCTCCCCCACATATATCCGACCCATAAATCTGACACCAAAGAAGAGAAAAGCTGATCGGAGAGTGTGCGGAACCCCATCCAGGAACTCCCGGGTACGGCGACCGTCCACAGCCAGAGTTGCGGGACAAGTTGATCTGAGGCCTGTACCATCGCCCGAGCCAGAACCTGGCGTGCCATCTGAGGCCACGGAAGTGGCAGGGAGGTGCGGCCGAAATCTACTACAAGCCTGGGGTCTTGGCCTGCGCACTCGGCAGTGGCATCATCGAGGCCTGTGACACCCGGCGGACCCGCAACACGCCACAAAGGCAGGCAGAGTGTCAGAGAAAGCGCCACGGGTGGAGACCAACCAGTGCCGGACTGACGATTAGGTGGGGAGAGGACCTGTAAATTACAGCGGCGGTGCATAATTCTTTAGCATGAACTTGGAGGAAAGGTGAGGAGGAGGCCAGGGGTCTATGTTGGGGTTGTGGAACCCCCCTTTTTTCAAGCCTTCTTCCTTTCTGCCCACATTAAAGCGGGGGAGGATTTGGTGGCTGACTCCCTCCCAGTGTGACGGCGCCCGGCGACATGGGACTAAGCTTGCAGCTGCTGAGAGCCCCTGGTAGAAGACCGAGGGAGACTAGAGCTCCACTGAATGGCTCAGAAATGGAACCATCGGAGGTGTGAGATCACAATGCCGACGTGTTCCACTATGAGTAGCCATATTAATCTGCGGTGCAGAATGGGGTGACAAACAGCGGTGTTCACTACGAAGTGTAGGATACCTCCACCTGCACAGATTGTGGCGACATTGTGAGGGACCGCGCTCACTTCCTGAGAATATACACTAACCCAGAGAGCGAACGATTAAGGGACAGTGACACGTGCCCTTCCTTCTTCTCGCCCCTCCACCCCACAACCCTGCATACTCATGGCATCCATGGATAGAGACTCGACTTCACACCATACCGCGCACCAGTGGGGTTGGAGAGACAGAGAGACTAGTCCATCGCGTTTTTGCCTACTGGAAAGCGAATATGGAGAAGACCAAAACAACAGGCATGAAGGGCCCCAAAACTGTCCAGACTAACAAATTAGACCATTACACTCTCCCTAAAGAAACGCTGCAAGACTTGCACGCCAGGGACAAATCCGCAGGTGAACCGGGGGGGGGGGGGTTGAGAGCCAGGAACTTACATTGAAAGACGTAATGGAGGCGATAACTGGGGTCAAGACCTCGTTGGAGCACAAGATGGACTCAATCTCGATTGAAGTGAACCTCATTCGAGCGGACCTCACTAAAATCAACTAAAAGGTTGGAGATCACTACAGCGAGCCTAGTGGATGATGTCACGCAACTCCAAGGCGATATTCATGACCTGCAAACCTTCTGCAAGTTTGCTGAACCCAAGCTGGACGATTATGAAGGGTGCCTCCGGAGGAACAATATACGCATACTGGGGGGTGCCGAAGCGAGCGGAGGGGCAATCACCAGACCTCTTTGTGGAGGATCTTATCCTGAACCACCTGCAGCCTAAAGGCCTCAGCAAATTCTTTGTCATAGAGAGAGCGCAGAGTCCCGGGAGGTCGTCCGAAGCCTGGGGCTCCCCCACGCCCAATGCTAGCGAGAGCGCCTAACTTCAGAGACAGAGATATGATACTCCAGAACCCCAGAACAGCTCTCCCACTCCGCTATGACAATGCCAAAATCACCTTTTTCTAGAATTTTACACAGGCGGTGCAGAAGCAGAGGAGATCCTTTCTGATTGTTAAAGAGAAAATCAGAGAGAGAGGGTTTAAATATGTGATGCTGTTCCGGGCACGACTTCGTGTGGAGGCGACGGGACGGGCCTGGTTCTTTGAACAACCGGAAACAGCTTCCGAATGGCATGAAAGCCGGACAGAACAAGATTATAACCATCATGGCCGTAGCGACAAGCCGGACACCCAGCCAAAAGGATGAGTGGGGCCTGGGAACAAGATGGCTCCTCCTTTGGCCAAGCTGGGTCCTCAACTGTGCTATAAAAGGTACCTGGGACCTATAATTGACTTGATCTGATGGGGCCTTCTCCCAGTAATTAAAACTCAGAACAGTGGGATATGACTCTTCTTGGGAATTACATAACAGTGACTGAGGAGGGGGGACAGGGGGATGGAGTGTTGCGCCCCATATATTTCTTCTTTTAGTTCACTAGTTGGGCGACAGGCACTCTTCAAGTTCTAAATGGGCAGTTCCACGCCCAGAGTGCAGGGAAGCAGGGAGGGGGGCTGTTGGGTCGGGGGTCGCATTTGTTTAATGTTATGGTTCTAGCATCGACAAGACACGTTGGCATTGATACAGAGGATACGAAGACTTATTCTAGATTCAATGAGTGCACAGTGGGACAAAATTGCTAAAATACTGAGCTGGAATGTCAACGGGCTTAGGGATAAGGTCAAGCACAGTGTCATCCAGCAGTATATTAAACGGCAGGCCCCTGACATTATCATGCTTAAGGAAACGCACCTGGTGGGAAACGCCTGTAAGGCACTGCACATATGGGGATACAAAATCGTGGTACACGCGGGTTTCACGACCAGCTCACGAGGTGTTGGCATTATGATGAGAAACTCCTTTCCCCTCGCCGTGAGTTCCACATGGACAGATGATCGGGGCAGGTATATAGGAGTCACGGGGCTATGGGAAGGACACACCATAACACTCATGTCAGCGTACATACCACCTGGCCTTCAGAAAACCACATTTAAAGAACTGGGCACTATTTTACTCTCGCTACCAGAAGGTCTTCTAGTGAATGGGGGCGACTTCAACTCAGTGGCCTCGGGCACGTTAGACCGCCACCCTCCACATGAGATAGGACCATCTAATCGATGGCTGCTTGACTTTCTTGAGGCTCTGGGGCTGGCTGATGGGTGGAGAACATACAGCCCTGAAAGAATCCAACACACTTTCCACTCCGGGGCCCATCATAGCCTCCCCCGCATAGACTACATCTTAGTCCCCGCTTCACAAGTCGCTCACATCCACGAAATCAGACATTTAGCTAGGGGCATCTTCGATCATTCCCCGGTGTGGGTGCAGATAGTCCTTAGCCAGGCAAGGGTGAGGAAAATTGCCCCCATTAACCTGTGGTATCTCCGGGACCCTGTAATCCGTAAAGACCTACTCAAAGCCATAGATAATTACTTCCAAGAAAACGAGGGGACAGTAGACTTTTTTTTTTTAATTGTTGTTTTTAACTGAATACTGCTGCTAATACCTTCCCATTGCTAATTTGCACAGCTTCGCTCTGTTGAGCTCATTTGCATAACTTTTCTTTCTACCGCCGTTGCAAGGCGGAGCCGCCATCTTGGGAGCTTTGAGGTTAGCGCACTAGGCTTCCTCATTGGCCCCTACTTAAGGACGTTGCCTACGCGAGCGCGCCCAAGGACACCTGAGGCTTGAGCCGGGTGCATAGTGAGCGCGCGGCTAGCGAGGTACAGAAACTGCTTTTAATTGTTGTTTTTAACTGAATACTGCTGCTAATACCTTCCCATTGCTAATTTGCACAGCTTCGCTCTGTTGAGCTCATTTGCATAACTTTTCTTTCTACCGCCGTTGCAAGGTGGAGCCGCCATCTTGGGAGCTTTGAGGTTAGCGCACTAGGCTTCCTCATTGGCCCCTACTTAAGGACGTTGCCTTCGCGAGCGCGCCCAAGGACACCTGAGGCTTGAGCCGGGTGCATAGTGAGCGCGCGGCTAGCGAGGTACAGAAACTGCTTTTAATTGTTGTTTTAACTGAATACTGCTGCTAATTCCTTCCCATTGCTAATTTGCACAGCTTCGCTCTGTTGAGCTCATTTGCATAACTTTTCTTTCTACCGCCGTTGCAAGGCGGAGCCGCCATCTTGGGAGCTTTGAGGTTAGCGCACTAGGCTTCCTCATTGGCCCCTACTTAAGGACGATGCCTACGTGAGCGCGCAGCGGACGCGCGCAGCGGGTGAGCTGCCGGCGCGCCAAAGGCGCGCCCAAGGCAAGCCCGTCTGCACCCGTACGCGGCCGGCCGGGGACAGGGGCTATGACCCCTGGCCGAAATAGGCCAGTAATATGCTGGAGCGCGCAGCAACTTCGAGCTCTCTGTCCGGCTTTCTCTAAAGCCTGTCTCCATAGTCTTAAGGCAGAAGACACTACCAACTGTAAGGGGTGTCAGTATAACTGGCTTAATAGATCTACACCTAAGGCTGAGAACAGTAGGCTTATATGCGGACTACTGAATACTAGATCTATGCGGAAGCATAGTCTCGATATATACGAGCTGCTCACAGATATGAAATTTGACCTTCTATTTCTTACTGAGACTTGGCTTGACCCCAATTCTGAACCTGATATAGTCGCTTCTCTTCCCGCTGGCTATGCCATAGTACGACTGGATAGAACTGTGGGTAGAGGTGGTGAAATAGCCATCATTTTTAAGAAGCCATTATGTTGTCAACTTGAACCTCTCGCTATCGCTGACAGTGAGACAGGAGCCTTTTCCATTAAGGTTAACGATGGTAACACTGTGAAGGGCCTCTTGGTCTATCGTGCTCCTGGTCCTTTTACCCACTTTACTACCAGTCTAATCGAAGGTATAACGGAAGTCGCTTTGCGTAGGGACAAGCTTATGCTCTTAGGTGACCTTAACATCCATTTGGATGACCAACAGGATAAAGGAGCCACTGACTTTTGTCAGCAATTACATTCCCTTCAATTACTCACCAGATCCAAGGCCCCGACCCACCAAAAGGGCCACTTACTGGACCCTATCTTTGTCAACTGGTAAGGCATTGAAGTTAAGGCCCCGTTCCTGTCCCTTGGTCTGACCACTTCTTAGTGCCTTTTACTATTAATACCCCTGCCAGTAATATCCAGAAGCCTACCATCTCTAAATATTTGAGCCGTAGATGGACTACTTTTTCTAAAGCTAAATTCGATACTGCTCTGACCAAAGGCGGCAGACCAGGAGGGGAGGATGTTGCGACTGCATCAGATAGACTAGAAGGTCGCATTACCAATGCTTTAGATGACATAGCCCCTCTCTATCACAAAAATCCTTGTAGTAGACGCCAGAGGTCCGCTCCCTGGTATAGTGATGAACTTCGCATAGTGAAAGCGGAGTGCAAACAACTAGAAAGACAGTGGAGGATGGCTTACCTCGATCAAGCTAAACAGAGGTACTTAGATAAACGTAGAGAATATCATAGCTTGATTAGGCGTGCTAAAAAAATTAATTTTCAGGTAGGATAGGAGAAGCTAATAACTCTACCAAGGAGCTATTTAAAATTTATAAGGAAATCTCTCTCTGTGGCTCATCTGTTGACCCGTCCTCGATCTCAGAGGAAACCTGTAATCGCACTGCTACCTTCTTTTATGACAAAGTGGCCACCATCTATTCCACTTTTTCAGGGGGGAAAAATAAGGGAACAGAGTTCAGTGAGAGCATATCGATTGATGTGGGTGCTAATAGCCTTGACAACTTTCTCACCCCATCCCCTGACGAACTCCAGAAGGTATGTTGCTCCATCAAGTCAGGATCTCCCCGTGATCCTTCATCACCGAAACTTCTTGGAGAGAGTATTGAGACCCTAGAACCCTATATTAGAGATGTTCTGGATCTTTCCTTCAAATCGGGCACCGTACCGAAAAGCTGGAAGCAGGCTGTAGTACTCCCGCTTCAAAAAAAAAACTAATCTTAGTTGGGATAGGCTGGATAATCTCCGTCCTATTTCACTCCTCCCCTACCTGGCAAAAGTGGCAGAAAAGGTGGCAAATCTTCAACTTATGGCTTTTGCGGAGAAAGCCAACCTGCTCCATACAACTCAGTTTGGTTTTCGTGCACGCCACTCTACGGAGTCCGCACTGCTCATGGCCACCGAGACCATTAGGCAAGGAGCCGATGAGGGGCATACTATGGCCCTCATTTTACTTGACCTAAGTGCAGCCTTTGACACTGTAGCACATTTCACCTTGCTACAGTGTCTTAATAAAGGGGGAGTCACCGGGTTAGCACTGAGGTGGATCCAATCCTTCCTGTCTGACAGGGGCTTTCAGGTCAGACAGGGAGAATACTACTCTTGTGTGTTCAATCTTGATCAAGGGGTCCCTCAGGGCTCTGCCCTTAGCCCCACCCTGTTTAACCTTTATGTCTCCCCTGTAGCCACCATTGTGGAAAGTCATGGCATCCAACTAGTGTCATATGCAGATGACACGCAGATGGTCATCTCGCTGTCACGGGCACCTGATGTTGCGGCATCCAGCTTCAGTGCTTGCATGCAGGAGCTTGCATCCTGGATGTCTGACAACTGCCTGAAGCTGAATGGGTCCAAAACTGAAGTGCTCGTGGTAGGAGGTGGACCGAACGTGTGGTCCTCGACATGGTGGCCAGCATGCCTGGGCTCCACTCCTGTGCCGTGTCAACAGGCCAAAAATTTTGGGGTGATGTTTGACTCCGACCTATCATTTGCTCCCCAGATTAATAGGGTTGTCGGAATGTGCTTCGGTATGCTCAAGAGTCTAAGGAAGATCCTGGACCTACTCCCTGTTGGTGCCAGGCAGACTCTTGTGCATGCCTTGGTCACATCTAGACTCGATTACTCTAACCTCCTCTACCTGGGAATAACAGCTAGAAGCCTCAATCATCTCCAGGTTCTTTAAAATGCCACAACCCGGCTGGTGCTGAGGCTTCCAAGAAGAACGGCTTCTAAAGCTGCTTTGAAGTCCTTACACTGGCTTCCGGTCAGAGAAAGGATTACCTTCAAAGCACTTTGCATGTGTCACGGTATTATTAGGGGCTGGGCGCCCGCTCCCCTACACAACCTCATCACCCCCTATAGACCGGAGCGGATGCTCAGATCCTCTGGCACCGGACTGGTAGTCGTCCCCAAAATCCATAAAGCTCGTATGGGGGGGGAGATCTTTCAGGTTTCTTGCAGCCAAGAGCTGGAATATGCTTCAGATGGAGCTGCGTCTCGAACCTTCAGAGGCTAAGTTCCGCAGAGCGCTTAAAACTCACCTCTTTCGCTCAGCATTGATGTAACCTCCTTGTTCTAGCCGCCTCACTTTTCTTACTCAGCGCGGGGACACGCCGGGGTGCGTAACCATGCGCTTTATAAAATTCCATAATAATAATAATAATAATAATAGACTTCTCCCAGACCCTGTGGGAAGATTTTAAATCAGTAATACGGGCACAAGCCCTGTTACTAATAGCCGAAGAAAGATAGACAAAAAGAGATTTTAGAAGCTGAGGCAGAGATCTACCGGCTAGAAAGGGAATTCGAAACTGAGGTTACACCAGAGAAACTACACCTGCTACGCCTCAAACAAGACGATTACAAGGCTCTAGCAACTGATAGGGCCAAAAGTCTGGGGACGGAAAAATTGGGCAGAATATATGACCTGGGAGACAAAGCGGGGAAGCTAATCACTTGGCTCGACAAGAAGGAGTGGGCAAGTAGACTGGTTCCGGAACTCACGGGTCCGGATAGTATTTCCATAACTGACCCACATAATATCGCAAATCAGTTTGCCAGCCACTTCAGTGCTGTATAAACAACTGGTGCAATCTATACTGAGGATGACTCTAATGAGTTACTGCACGACATAGTGCTCACTACACTGTCTGAAGAAGACCGCAACTTTTTAGAAAACAATTTGACAACAGACGAAATAGCGCGGGCCATTAGATCACTACACTCAGGGAAGGCCCGTGGTCCCAATGGTATACCCATTGAATTGTATAAACTCAGGCCTGACAAATTATCCCCATACATAAAGGTCATGTTTGAAGAAAGCAAGGAGCTGGGGATATTACCAATGGACCAAAGGGTGGCTACACTAGTCACCATCCATAAGGAGGCCAAACCTAAGACTGACTGCACTTCATACAGACCGATTTCACTACTAAACGCAGAGCCCAAAATTCGAGCCAAGCTCCTTGCCAATTGCTTAGTCAAAATAATTGGGGGTCTTGTACATCCTGATCAGTCAGGTTTCATGTCACACCGCAACACTGCACTGAACTTGCGCAGAGTGCATGGGGATCTGCGGAGAGTAGCCACGTTCCAAGAACCAGCTATAATTGTGTCATTGGATGTGACCATGGAATTTGATACCATCAAATGGCCCTATCTCTTGGCAGTGCTTGCGAAAATGGGGTTTGGTCCGGGCTTCACTCAGTGGGTGCGCCTCTTGTATTCAGAACCCATGGCGCAGATCGTGGTCAACAATAAAAAGTCAGACACATTTACACTGAGTCGGGGGACACGTCAGGGGTGTCCTCTTTCCCCTATTCTGTTTGCCCTTTCCTTGGAACCATTGGCGGCGTGGATTCGGAAGGACCCAGTAGTATGAGGTCTGCGTTGGTCCCCCGACTGGGAAGACCGTATTTGATTATGCACAGATGACATTCTATTGTACCTTGCCTCCCCCAGGAAGTCCCTAGTGGGTGTCCTGGACATCCTGGCAATATTTGGCAGATACTCTGGATTCTCCATCAATTGGAGTAAGTCCATCCTGTACATCCTCAAAGGGGACCCTCCCTCTCCACCACAGGACTGCCCAATCCAAATTAGCTCAGTGGGCTTCAAATATCTAGGAATCTTTGTCTCCTTGGACCAAACACTCCGTTTTGATCACAATCTTCTCCCGCCGCTACAGAGGCTTAAATGTGATATAGCAAGTCGGAAAACACTTCCTCTTTCGCTACTGGGCAAAGCGGCTCTCTTTGAAATGATGTCGTTACTAAGGGTGGGCGTAGTGGGCGTAGTGGGGCTACGTGAAGCAGCACGTAGTGTGCCCAAATCTACGCACACTACGCGCTTCGCGTAGCCCCACTACGCGCCACCCGCCACCCACCCACCCTACTTTTAAAAGATAAAATGAATTTGTAATAAAGCAAATTAAAGGCACTTACCTGACGCGCGGCGTCTCCCGGGGCTCCCTCTTCCTGTTTTTCAATTTTCCTGACAAATGCGCATGCGCGGACGCCCGCGCATGCGCATTTCTTGCGAGAAATGCGCATGCGCAGGCGTCCGCGCATGCGCATTTGTCAGGAAAATTGTAAAACAGGAAGAGGGAGCCCCGGGAGACGCCGCGCGTCAGGTAAGTGCCTAATTTGCTTTATTACAAATTTATTTTACCTTTTAAAAGTACGGCGGGCGGGAGGCGGGTGGTGGGCGGCAGGCAGCTACGCTTCGCCCACGTAGTGTACGTAGGCGCTGCCTGCTTCGCCTACTTCGAAAACTGCGAAGCAGGCAGCGCTACATACACTACGTGGGCGAAGCGTAGTGTCGCGCCCAGGGTTAGTCGTTACCCCGTCTTTTGTATGCCTTGCAGAATTCACTAGACCCTGTCCCAATGTCGTACTTTAAATAAATTGAGGGCCTCCAGAGGGACTTGTTGTGGGACGGGAAGCCTCGCGTAGCATTGAAGAAGCTCATGCTGAATTGGTATGATGGCCTCCCAGATATCAAAAAACGCTACTGGGCGGCGCATCTTGCGGCCATCAATCACGGCACCTATGGTCGCCCTGACGATCCGGGGTATACTATGGACAGGTGGCTCCTACTGGGAGGGAATTATAACAGGGCACTCTATTCAAAACTCAACTGATACCCACTGACGGGCCCAACTAAACATTCGGTCCACATATGGCATACCACCACCAAAACCCTAGGATGGGGACAGAAACGTACATTGGCAACCCCCTTATGGGACTCCGAAAAGCTGGGTAATCTAGGGAAGTTGAAGTGATTCGATAGGTGTGAACTCATTGGGATCTCGCAAATTAAGGATATGTGGGAGAAGGGCGAATTGAAGACATTTGCCTCTTTACAGCAACAGCATGAGTTAGCTGACTCAGAGCACTTTCGATACACACAGGTCCACCATGCATTGCAATCACACCTCCCTAAAGGCTCCTCCCCCCCGAAATTCTCTCCATTGGAAGATAGATTGCTAGATGGCCTCCTGGCCAAGAAAGCCATATCGTTAACTTATAAGAAATTGATCAATAATATGGCAGACCCCCTCCAGCCACTATGAGAGAAATGGGTAAGGGATGGCATCGAACCAGATGATGAAGAGTGGAAGGAGGTGGTATCTTCCCCAAGAGTGGTGGCAATCTCAGCTAGACTCAGGCTAGTTCAACTCAAAATTCTCCATAGCGTGTATATTACGGGGCCTCGTCTGGTACAAATGGGTAGGACTGAAGGAGGAGAATGTAGGCGAAGATGCGGCCAAGAAGGCACATTCATATACATAATATGGGAATGGGAATACGTACAATCCCATTGGCGAAAAATACACGACATACTAACTGACGTACTCACGTTAGTGTGGTGATGTGATGCTGGCAGAGGCCTGTGAGTGTTCTGTGATGTCACCTAGAGTGTTGGCAGACATTCTGCCCGGAATGTTCTGTCAGTGGCAGTTGCTGCTTGTGCCTTGTGCCAGCTGGGATGGCTCTCTGTATCCTTACAATAAAACCTACTTCTTGAAACCTACAGCTGTGTTCGTTCCACATCTTATCAGTGGTGACAGAAGACGGGATGCCACTCTGCCTATCCACGGCCATCTTCGTTTCTTGCTGTGAGTGTTCTAAGCATCAGGTATCCTTTGCCTGTACTTCAGCTCAACTGTGAGTACATTTTGTTTTATTTCCCCATCCAAGGCACATTCGCGTGGACAGGTACAGAGATCCGTGCCCGTTTTTATCACACCCTTAAAGCGCATGTGCTGAGCTCAGCTCCCTGCTGTTTGCTCACTTCCCATTCAAGCCGGTGAGCGTCCTACATGTACTTTGAGAGCAGAAATCAACATAAACCTTGGCTTCAAAACCAACATAGACTTTAGCCTTAACAAGAGTTTTACCGACATTGAATTTCTCTCGCGCAGCTTTACCGGCATTAAATTTCTCTTGGGCGCACTCTCACGAGCTGCCTGCCCGTTCCAGCCTTTGTTTCCCCTCATTTTTGTGGCTTCTATGGCTCGTGCACATGCCCATGTTTCCTCAAGCCTCCAGCGCGCACCCCAAGCGTTCCGTTGCTAAGCAACCGACTTCAACCACAGAGCTCTGTATCCCCGGAAGGCTTTGTCTACGCGCACTGACACACAAAGCACCTTCTTTCGTGTGTCGAGTCTCCTCATCTTTCCTCAACCACTTGGCCGAGCAGGAAAAAAGGAAAAAGGACATTGCTGACTCCGTGATTTAAATGAGTATTTCACACGGATGTCCTGCCTTCAACTTCTTGCTGCCTTTTGACTGACCAAGCAGAATGTCTTGATGTATGGCACTACACATTAATTTGAAAGGGAAAGCTTTCTTCTTTCTTTCTGCGCTGAAGCGCACAGCCCTCTTTGCGTGTCAACATACCTATTGGCTTGCAATTTCACTGACACGCACAGCACTTTTCATCGTGTGTCTTAATACTCCAATTGTTATCTTTGCTTGCACTGACACACACAGTTATTACGCCTCCATTAAAGTATATTGACAAGACCACCATCACTATTTTGCTGACACACCCAGTTTTTTTAAAAACAAAGTGTGGCTTTACAAATTTCAAGCAGCAGTTTTTGTTTCCTCAAAGGAATCAGAGCGCGACTGCCATCCTGTGGCCTAATTGCGAACTGCATTATCAACTTCATCAATACTCAGTGTGTTACTTCTCTGACACATACACTCATTTTTACATCGTTCTACCACGGAACTTGTCACACCATATTCTTTTCACTTCCATTCTTCTTTTTCTTTCTTCATTTTCTGGTTCTTTTTTTTGTTGTTTTGTTTACTTTTGCTCCATTCTCTTTTCTTCACAGAGTGTCACAGCTCCTGCTCCTTTTTTACAGGACCCCGGAGAACCGCAACTTGAATGGAAACTATGGATTAGATCCTTTAAAGCATATTTAGGCGAGATTGACGGCCAAAGATTCAGACCCGAGAGGAAGAAGAATCTTATGTATTATCATTTGGGAGTCGAGGGTCAAAATGTGTTTGATCATCTACCTCCTTATGAACCACCAGAAGGTGAAGACCCCGATGAATTCGACGTAGCGGTAATGCAATTGGACAAGTACTTCACCAAAACTAAAACCATTGTAGTACATAGGTGTGCAATTTTTTACAAGAACACAAAAACCAAATGAAAGTATAAACACTTTCATTACAGCTTTAAAAGTTCTTGCTGCAAAATGTGATTTCGACAACTTTACTTCTCAACTTACAAGAGATCAACTCGTTGCACGATGCTACTGCAAAAAGATCCAAGAAAAATTACTCACTTGTAAAGACCCTACCCTAGATGAAGCAGTGGACATTGCCAAAAGTAATGAAAACAAATGGATGATGCTAAGCAACTTTAATCTGCGTTATCTCATTCTAGTATTTCTGGTGCTGTCACTACTAAAACCCCTTTTTCTTCCCCTTCTCTCCCAAACTTCTCCAGAGGATCTACCATGCCTAGGGGTGAGAGAAACTTCACACCAAATAGAGGTGGAAAATCCTTCACACCTAACAGACAGTTTAAATACAGAATAAGTTGTTATAGGTGTGGGTCCTCTATGCATGTTTCTTCTTTCAGAAACTGTCCTGCTATTAATCAACAATGTGACCATTGTGGTAAAATGGGTCACTTTGCAAAACTTTGTATGGGGGAAAAAGTAGAAGTGTAAGATGTGTACTCAGCGATTCTAATGACCAATTTTTTTAATAACAATGTCACGTATCAGCAGTATGTTGTAATAGTCAAGAACTGCTCTGATAAATGCATTACGCAACATATTCCTAATCCAGAAGTTGATGTTACTATTGAGGCTAATCATATTCAGCTCCTTGTTGATACAGGAACACGGATCACCATTGTATCTCAAGACAAGTACCTACAATTTTGGCCTACCAAGAGTTTGTTACCCCTGACATACTTACAGTAGCCTTTGAAGGCAGTAGGATTGATTTGCTAGGCTACTTCTGGGCTAAAATAAGTGTTTTTGGAGTAGTCATCACTGGTGAAGTGTATGTGACTAAACGTGGGATCAATGTTCTCGGTCTTATCCATCAGGCTGAGTTTGGTCTAATTATCAAACCTGGCCTACCCAACCCAGTTTTTATTGATCATCAATCCAACCATAATCACTTTACTCCCACTAGAGATATTAGCTCCATGTCCAGTACTCAATTGGCCAGTACTTGGGAACACAAGTACAGTAAAAAGTTTGAGGACCATCTAGGCAAAATCACAAACTTCCAACACTTCATTAGAATCAATGAAAATGCTGTGCCCATCAAGCATAGACTGCACAACGTCCCTTTGAGCATTAGAGGTGATCTCTCCAAGCATTTACAAACATTATGTGACCAAGGCATAATCGAAAAAGTCGAGTCCACTCTCTGGCTTTCACCCATTGTTTTTGCCAAGAAGAGGTCTGGGGACCTGAGGATGTGTGTCGACTTGAGGAGCCTTAACAAAGCCATCTGGGTTGACGGTTTTCCCCTCCCGCTCATTGAAGATCTCATTGCCAAAGTAGGTTCCTCCTCATGGTACACAAAACTCGATCTTAAGGCTGCCTACCATCAAGTCGAACTACATCCTCAGTCCCGACATCTCACAGCTTTCGTTACTCCGGATGGTGTATTTCAATTTTGCCGCCTCCCCTTTGGTCTTGCCTCGGCTGCTGCCGTAGTCCAAAGATTGATAACTGAGATGTTCCATCACTATCCCCATGTTGTTGTTTTCCAACATGACATTCTCATATTCACCAAGACTGAAGCCGGGCATGATTTTGTCATTGATCAAGTATTCAACGTCCTAGCAAACAGAGAGGTCACCTTACAAAAAAGCAAATGTACTTTCAAAGTGAAGGAGATCGAGTACTTGGGCCACGTCATCTCCGAGCACGGCATCAAACCCAGACGAGGTCTAATAAAGAGCATAGTTGATGCACCTCCTCCCCAAAATAAGGAACAACTCATGCCCTTTCTTGGCCTCTGTGAATTCTTTTCTAAGTTTATGAAAGACTTTGCCAAGACCACAGAGTGTTTCAGGGCGCTACTAAAGAAAGGAGCAACCTATGTATGGTCCGAGGAGTGCCGAAAAGGTTTCTAGTCGATCAAAGACCACATAGTTCAAGCCCACGCTCTGCAAGCATTTGTAGAAGGAAAGCAAACCATTTTCACTGTTGATGCTTCTGGGTATGGTCTGGGAGCTGTTCTCTTACAATATGCTGATGGGAAAGAGCACACAGTGGGATTTGCATCCAGGACTCTTCGTCCTGTTGAACGGAAATATTTTGTTATTGAAAATAACTTTTAGCCTGTGTCTGGAGCATTGAAAAATTCAAACCATATGTATGGGGCAGATCCTTCATCCTCAAGACTGACCATCGTCCTCTGGTTGACATCCTCTCTGGTAAAAACGTAAAACGTACCACCGCTCGTTTAGCACGAATATCCACGAAACTCCTAGAATACACTTTCACTGTAGAATATATTCCCGGAGGAAAGAACTGTAGAGCGGACTGCCTATCAAGACTCCCCATTTCCAACACAGATGAACAAGACTGGGAAACTGAATTTGAAGAGTACTTTGTGGCACTTATTGGTCAAGACAACTTGTCCTTTGCAGAAGACTGGATTGTGCAGATTGACAAGGATTCCATTCTCAAAGAAGTTGCATCTTTAATTAAGAAAGGCTGGTCCAAATAAAGGAGTCTCTCACCAGATCTACAGATGTTCTGGAAAGTTAGTGACGAGCTTTCAGTGGAAGTTGGAAAAATAGTCAGAGGTGACAAACTCATTCCTCCTTCTTGCTATAGAGAAAAGATCACTCTAGCCACACATTCTGGTCATTTTGGAGCAACCATTACAAAGAGGAAAGTCAGAACCGACTTCTGGTGGCCCAGAATGGACACCCAAATTGATGACTTGGTAATGCAATGTTCACGCTGCAATGCTAGCGGCAAAGTCCTAGTACTCGAAGGTACAGTTGAATCTCCCGTACCCCATCATGGCAGAGCTTGGCAAAGACTCGGTATGGATTTTCTTGGCCCGTTCCATGTTCTCCCTTCCAACTTTAAATACTTTTTAGTCCTTATCGACCATCTGTCCAGGTGGGTGGAGGTTGAACCCATCACTACTCCCAATTCCAAGAGCCTCATAAACTGTTTGAATGCCATCTTCCTCAGGGAGGGTTCTCTTGAGGAAATTCTCACCGATAATGGTGTTCAATTTGTTTCACAAGAAATGAATTCATTCCTGCACTCTTGTGGCATCAAACATACCAGGACTCCATTTTGCCATCCACAAAGTAATGGCAAAGCCGAGAGGTTTAACAGGGTTCTAGTGGAGTGTGTGCAAGCAGCCTTTAGATACAAATCCTGTGTTTTTCAAGCCGTGAAAGATCTTGTCTGGTCATATCGCACATCACCTCATGTCGCTACCAATTTTTCTCCCTTCGAACTTATGAGGGACAGAAAAGCCTCCTCCCAAGTGTATCCCTTCTGGATAGTCAAATCCTTCCATCAAGGTTGTGACATAAGGTGCATGTGGGAATCTGCCAAGAAAACTTCCACTGAAGCTTGTTCCAAACCTCATCAATTCTCCACCATGAAAGAAACTCACAGACTCGGTGTTGGAGACTGGGTCAGGGTCAAAAATCCTATCTCAGTAAGAAAAGGTTTTTCTAAATTTCTAGGGGCCGATTCACAGAACTAACTTAAGACAAAATCCTAAACTTACTACCATTTTGGTATTCACAGAAGGCACTTACTCATTTTGCTATTCACAGAAGGCACTTACTCATTTCGGTATTCACAGAAGTTAGGAGTCCTAACTTTATGACTCATAAATGCCTTCTGTGAATACCGAAAGTCTTAAAATTAGGATTTTTCTCAATTTAGTAGTAGTAAAGTTAGGACTCCTAACTTTAGGACTCCTAAGTGCCTTCTGTGAATACCGAAAGCCTTAAAATTAGGATTTTTCTCAGTTTAGTAGTAGTATAGTTAGGACTCCTAACTTTAGGACTCCTAAATGCCTCCTGTGAATACCGAAAGTCTTAAAATTAGGATTTTTCTCAATTTAGTAGTAGTAAACTTAGGACTCCTAACTTTAGGACTCCTAAATGCCTTCTGGGAATACCGAAAGCCTTAAAATTAGGATTTTTCTCAGTTTAGTAGTAGTAAAGTTAGGAGTCCTAACTTTAGGACTCCTAAACTGAGAAAAATCCTAATTTTAACACTTTCGGTATTCACAGAAGGCATTTAGGAGTCCTGAAGTTAGGACTCCTAACTTCTGTGAATACCGAAGTGAGTAAGTGTCTTCTGTGAATGCCAAAATGAGTAAGTGCCTTCTGTGAATACGAAAATGGTAGTAAGTTTAGGATTTTATCTTAAGTTAGTTCTGTGAATCGGGCCCCTAGACTCACAACAAATTTTAGAAATTCGTAAGAACGCCGTTAAGCTGTCTAATGGAAACTGGTGGAGCACCTCTCGTGTTGCCAAGGATCCTTGTATTCATTCCGAAACTGTCAAGGTCAACCAAAATGTTTCAGGGAGGGATGGTGTTAGATAGAGCACCATAATCCATGTTAGACCACGAAAATTACAAGACTATGTATAAGTTTTATTGCCTGCTTTTCACTTTGTTTTCTGATTTCACTAGCCTCCTTTTTCCTTTATGTATCCTTTCCCCTTTCCGTTATCCTAGAGTTATTTCATCAAAAGGGGGGAGGTGTGGTGATGTGATGCTGGCAGAGGCCTGTGAGTGTTCCGTGGTGTCACCTAGAGTGTTGGCAGACATCCTGCTTGGAATGTTCTGTCAGTGGCAGTTGCTGTTTGTGCCTTGTGCCAGCTGGGACGGCTCTCTGTATCCTTACAATAAAACCTACTTCTTGAAACCTACAGCTGTGTTCGTTCCACATCTTATCAGTTAGTCCTCCGCCCAGAAGCACGTAGATGCCTCTTGAATATATGGAAACCTACTGATCTGAATAGTTACCACACACAGTGGGTTACATTGGGATTAATGTTGGCAAAGAGGAATATTGCATAATTGTGGGGAGCGGCGCAACCACCTACAGTAGAGGCCTGGAAAACAGACCTAGACTGGTGCATGTATGGAGAAAAGACTGTTTACACGGCCCGGGGTTGCCTAAAAAATGGTCCAGAATTTAGAGCCCGTGGAACTCCTACAGATGGAATATTTGCAGCCCACCATGTAACATTGACCAGGAGGATTCCCCTACCCCGTAACCTGTCCTTACAGTGCAATGTTGCAAAGATCTGTTACTTACTGTCTTCGCTAAGTAAGAATGTACTGATTCCTGTGTACTGTATATTTTATGTTGATGAACGTTATTAAAAAGAAATATTAAAATACAAAAAAAGATTGAAAGGTGCGCATTGAGTGGGGCCTCACAGGGTGGACAAGGCTGCCCCAGCTGACATCCTGGACTGTGTCCAAGACTTCCGCACCAAGGAGGAGATCCTCCGTAAGGCCAGAGCTATGCAACCAATCACCTATCTGGACCAAACTCCCACTCTATACCACCACTTAGCTGCAATCATGGTACAGAAGCGCAGGCACTTCCGTCCCATCACGTCCCACCTTCGCCAGTGCGACTTTTCTTATTCCTGGGGACACACGTTCTGATTGATTTTCCGTCTAGATGGGAAACAATACCAGCTTCGTTCTCTGTCAGAAGCTAGCAAACTTCTTGGAGTCACCATTTCGGAGGAGGAGGTGGAGACTTGTAGCTCGAGCCCCACCACATGAGTATCGCCATTGGGATGGCAGTGACAACAATGTCGACGACGCCCCAAACAGCCGGACCCCACGGAAATCGCATTGGGGCAGAGGGCTGTCCTGGAGTTCCTCCCGGGTACGCTAGCAAAAACTTGACTTATTCGGGGGGGCTGCCTGCTCATCACCTCATCGAGGCGGGAGGCGGGAAGAGTACGACTTTGGTCACTCTATGGACCCCATGACGATTTTCTCCTATTCATCCTGGGATGAAGGACTATGTTGCTCTTGCTGTTGGTTTTTTGATGTTCTGTGCTTTCCTTTTGCGGGAACTCCTTTTCTACCACCTACGAAAGACAAATTGACTATATTTCATTTTTGTAGTTTTGCATTTGATTTTTTGTTTGGGTTTTTTTTACTTTGGTTCTGGGATCCCTCATCCATCCGCTCACCCTAGCACACAGACACCTGCCTCGGCCTCCCCCCCGTCTCCACTGACTAGACCACTACAACACTGGAGGCCATTCGTGCACCTAGCCATCGAGGTTGCAAACTTCATATCCACATAGATGCCACCCACCACTCTTAAAATCCTCACCCTAAACGTGCGGGGACTCAACAACCCGATCAACACAGGGCGGTCCTTTCTTACCTCAATAATACCAAAGCTGACATATGCCTCCTACAGGAGACACATCTCTTGTCCAAAGACTGCCACCGCCTCAAATCTCACAGGTTCCAGATCCAAATGTTCTCCTCAGGCCAAACTAAATCGGCCGGGGTAGCTCTCTTGGTCTCCAGCACATTCCCGGAAAAATCCTCCAGAAAGTGGCCGAAATCAAGGGGAGGCTCCTCGCCTATCTATTCACGTTAGGTGGCCTGACATTCACTATTGGGTCGACCTATGCCCCCAACGAACGGCAAGAGAAATTTTTACATGCAGCACTCACTGAGGCCACAGCTACACCTAAGCTCCAAAAACTATTGGGCGGGGATCTAAATCTAGTCTTTGACAACATGGCAGACAGATCATGCCAACGCACGGGCCATACGGGCGCGCTCTCAGCGACAGGGTAAGCTTGACTCCAAGACCTAGACCTAAAGGATTTTTGGCACTGCTCCCACCCTCACAGCTGTGAATATTCCTTTTATTCAAGTGCTCACAAAACATACGCTAGGCTTGACTATATCTTGGGCACGTCACCCCTGCACACACTCATGACTTCTGCCAAAATAGGGGTTGCCTCACTCTCAGACCACGAACCTGTCAGAGATAGCAGTTGGAATTGAGCACACCGCAGATTGCATGGTAGCAATGAAGGAGGATGGGGACAAACACGGGGATGTCAATGTGATAAGTAAACAAGAGGTCAGCAAAGAGAGCAAGAGTAAGGTACCCAGTGTTCTTCCTTCGGGCACCAAACTTAAATGTTATATATATGGGAGCCCCAGTCATCTAGCTAACTATGTAGGGTGCCAAGCTAGATCAGTCATGTGTCACAAATGAGGAAGAAGGGGTCACTTGGCCAGGGTCGGTAGAGATCAACGTTCCAAAGCCGTACTGTCCATTGAACAGGAACCTCCCCAAGAAACCAAACATGTATTTCAACTGCAAAGTTTGGATAAAAGTACTGATTTCCCTTCTTGTACTATCACTTTTGATCAGAAAGAAGTGAAACTACTGATTTCCCTTCTTGTACTATCACTTTTGATAAGAAAGAAGTGACCGTTTTTGCAGACTCTTGCTCCCCCTATACTTTGGTGGAAGCTGAGATGTTCACTAAACTGTTCCCCTCATGGCAACAAGACATACAGTCTTCCGACATTCATTCAGGTGGTTATAATGGTGACCCCATTCCCTTGATAGGTATGACAACCATGAACATAGGATTCAAAGGAAGGAGTACAGTAGGCAAAATCTACATCATGCAGAAGGGATTCAACTTGTTGGGGTGGAAACACCAAAGAGAACTGTGTATCAAGTTTGAACCCAACAGTCCTGACCAAGTTATCTTAGTGGATCCATCAGTAAGGGGCACAGAGATTTGTAATGACTTCCCTAAAGTCTTTAGGGATAAGTTAGGGTTACTTAAAAACTACCAACACTCTATCAAGCTTAAAACTAATGCTAGACCAGTGGCTCACAAAGTCAGGCCCATACCACACATGATGCAAAAACCCCTCCAAGCCGAGCTAGACAGACTTTTGTCACAGGAGGTCATTGAACCCATAGAAAGCTCACAATGGTTGGCCCCCATTTTTCTTACCACCAAAGCGTCCAGCAAGGAGATCAGATTGTGTGTTGACCTGAGGGACTTAAACGAAAACATCTGGGTGGACAGGTATCCCTTGCCACGTATACATGAGGTCCTTACCCTTATCAAAGGTGCAAGTTGTTTCAGTGTGCTAGACCCCTCATCCACCTACCACCAGGTAGAGCTGCACCCTGACTCCTGCCAGCTAACCTTGTTCATAACCCCTCTTGGGACATTCCAGTACATTCGCATGCCATTTGGGTTGGCTTCAGCAGCCGCTGCCTTCCGGAGGGTCCTGCAACATGTGCTAAAGGATCTCCCATGTACCCTGTGCTTTCTGGATGATATTCTCATCTATGGGAAGGATTTGGAAGAGCACAATACCGTTCTGAGGAGTGTGTTGGCCAAACTTGAGGCAACAGGCCTGACCTTAAAGAAAGACAAATGTCGCATAGGTGTGGGATCCGTAGAATACCTAGGGCACATCATTTTTCAAGATGGAATAAAGACCAAGGTAGATCTGGTCGATGCTATTCAGAAATTGAATACTGCTGCCCCAACGTGTGTTGAAGACCTTAAATCATTCTTGGGTTTATCCGAGTATTATGCTAAATTTGTCTGTAACTATGCTAGTATTGTGGAGCCATTGAGAGTGTTACTCAAAGCGAGGACCGCTTTTGTGTGGAACAAGTATTGTCAGGCTGCATTCATCACAGTGAAGGAGAGCTTCGCATCCGCCCCATCGCTGGGCAGATTTGATCCCACCAAAACCACTGTTCTAAGCACTGACACCAGTAACATGGGGTTGGGGGCTAGTCTCACCCAATTTGTCAATGGCAATGAGCAGGTGGTTGCCTTTGCTTCTCGCGCACTTAAAGGGGCGGAAGCTAATTACTCCGTGGTGGAAAAAAAGGCACTTGCTTGTGCCTGGGCCATCAAACATTTCCGTTTTTTCTTATGGGGTATTCCCTTCACTGTGAAGACTAATCACAAGCCCCTCATGTATGCGTTCACCACAAAAGGGTCAGCGAAAACCACACCGAGGATCGCAAGATGGATCCTGGGACTGCAGGGGTACAATTTCACAGTCAAATATGTGCCTGGTACCAAAAATGTTGTAGTCAATTTCCTTTCTCGCTCACCGTCTGTGGTTGATGATTGTGCTACTTTGGTGGAATCTGATGAAATGATACTTAAACTGACTTGTCTAAATAAAGAGGAATGGGACAATTGCTTACAAACAGACGAGGAAATTAAGGCCCTCAAAAATGATATAGTCAATGGTTGGCCTAACACGAAAAATGAGGTTGCAACACCCTTGAGTAGTTACTGGGATGTGAAACTGGAACTAAGCATTCAAAGGGGAACGGTTTGTAGGGGTGAGAAAATCGTTCCACCTGTAAAATTTAGACAAAAAATTGTGGACTTAGCCCATATTGGCCACTTAGGGCATAGCCTCACTAAAAACAAGATCAGACTGGACTACTGGTGGCCAGGGATGGATACTATGGCTGAGCACACAGTAAGGAACTGTCTAGAGTGTAGCCGCTCAGACAAAATACATCAAGCCCGGAAACCCCCGCTGTCCCCGGTGGTAGTGCCAGATCGTCCGTGGTCCAACCTAGCTCTTGACATCATTGGTCCCCTCAATCTCAAAACCTTAAATGAACTCTTCATACTGGTCATGGTGGAGTATCACACTTGTTAGGTGGTTTACAAGGGTGTGCACCAGATTAACACAAAGGTACTCATCAGCTTTTCTCAGGGACGTGTTCGTTGATGAAGGTATCCCGGACATTCTGGTTACTGATAATGGGGTACAATTTACATCGGAAAGCATGACAGATGTCTCATCTGAAATGGGCATTACTCATCACAGAACGGCTTTATATTGTCCCCATGCTAACGGGTTAGTGGAACGCATGAACCGTTTAGTAAAAGAGTGTCTACAGCGAGAAGAGATCTTAGGAATCTCAGCAAAAGATGCTTTGAAAGATACATTTTGGGCTTATTGCTCAACCCCAAATTTGGTCACAGGGTTTCCCCTTTTAGCTCCTTAAAGTGTAGAGTCCCCAAAACCAGATCTCTCCTCCGTTGAAAAGACAAAATACATGTGTAGTAGATTGTGATGAGATTAACAAAAGAGTAGTTGATTATCAATCCAAGTACAAAAACAGGTATGATGTAACAAAATATGTCAAATCTCGCACGTTCGGAGAAGGTGATTTGGGTTCGCGTGGACCTTCCCAAACCACGTAGAAGGGAGGCTACAAGATTCTCAGAACCCATAAAGGTAACAAAAGTGGGCAGAAATGTAGTTCAACTTGCTAATGGGTAAACCTGGAGCATGGACAGAATTGTCCCTCATAGGCACGTACATGTTCCTCATGTTGATGTCCAAGGGGGTTAGAGGTATAGTGTTGCTCCAAGGAGATCCCAAAGAACCAAGTCCACGCCTTTGTGGATAAAGGATTATTGTACTATATAAGTCTTATCAGTTCTGTGTTCTATTGCTTTTCTCTTTGTTCCACATATGTGTTCCTTCCTAAGGTTGCATTTCACGCAGGGGGGATTTAGAGACCTCCACGTTTTGTGGATTAAACTGTTACTGCCTGTATTTGCCTGGCTCTCCCACTCTCTCCTCCCTCCACCTCCTTTCCTCTCCTTTCCTTCCCTATGTAAGGAGATGTGTTATAATCTGTACTTGGTATGCCCCACCAGCCCCCCTCCCTCCACCTCTTGGTATGTACCACTCTGATGTGTTATGAACATTCCACAGCTGACTTCAGCTGACTGGAACCTGTGATGGTGAAAGGAACGAATAAAGAGGACGCTTCACCTTACTATGCTTTGTCTTCTCTTTGTAACACTCAGCAGTTCAAAACATCCTGACTCACTGGCGCACACCTCAGATCCCCTCATTTATAGGCTGGCTGCAGCGACTATGGCATATTTTAGGGATGGAGAAAATGACTCTCACACTGAAGGGAAAGGCGGCACGTTCAGAGACCTCTGGCAACCATTTCTGTCTCTTCTTGCCTCAGAATTCCAGGAAGTAACCTGCCCCAGGTATCTGAGACTCCTACGGCTCTCAGATCAACAGCAAACAGCGCATTTCTTCTGGAGAAAAATCTGGTTCAGTTGTAGTTGTCATTCTTTTTTACAGATGTGACCTCAGAGGTACTTCAATTCTGATCCCAGATTATGATGCTACTTCAGATCACTAGTGCCCAGGGAACATTATCATTCAGTCCTTAATGCGCTGTGCCCAGGTGATAAACCCAATGTTGTCCCTTACATAGTAAGTTTCTTTCTGCATTCATATCTACGTAATCTAGGGTTTCCAGGATCACTAATTTCAAGTCATTAATGGAATGTTTTGCATTAATGGAATGATTGCTCATTTTCGTTGTGGATCTATTGCACCTTATGTTGTTTCTATGCTCACAAATGGGCATCTTCACTTTCCTACATGTCATGCCTATGTACTTCAATCCACAAGGGCATGTGATCATGTATATGACATGTGAGGTATTGCAATTTGTGTGTTTTCTCAAAGTCCGAACAAAATTGGATATTAGGTTTAATGTTTTTGTGATGTTTGTTAAGTGATAGACCAACAGGTGCCGCTTGGGAAATGTCCCAAAATCCTGGAGAGTGTTTCTTGATTTTTAGGTCTCGTCTGAGACAGCGCTTTAGCGCTGCTCTGGCGAGACTTATAGTAAGCGAGTTTTGGAAGTACAAACAGTGCTTTTCAGGCCTCCAAATACAGTGCATGTGCGCCGGGCGAGCGCACCATTTGGCAGCCTGAAAAGCACTGCCTGATCACTTGCTTTGATGTCCTCAGTGAGCCGCGCGGCCACTGAGGACATCAAAGTGCACACCATTTGCCACCCCCTTCTTGCTTGTTTACTTTGTCTCTGGTTCCCCTCAGGCATCCAGACTCTGCCTCTCTGCGGACTTCTCTGGGTGACCCCTGGTGACCCCTGCTTGTGGACACCGCCTCCTCTGGGCACGGACCGCTCTGCTAATGTCGTTTGTCTTGAGCAGAATCAGCTGCCTGTGACAGGCCCCGCCCCTTTCATGTAAACAAAAGCATGTGTGCCCTATTCCCGTTGATTCTTCTTTCTCCCGCCTTTCCCTCGCTGAATGGTGCCCCTTTGCTGTATTCCGTCATCACTGCTATCACGCTAGGCCTTCGTGCCCCTCTGCTGTATCTCGTTATTCCTGCTATTACGCTGCCCCACTGTGCCCCTTTGCTCCTTTTCGCTCACGCCTGTCTTCACTACACCACCAGCACCAGAACATTGTGCTTCTCCCACTATTACTGTTATGACAAACTGCGCCATGTCTCTTCGCCGCATCCTCGTTATGACTGTTACTATACTACTACACCGTGCTTCTCCTCTCTACTGTCGTCATTACTACTATTGCATTACACCACTCTGTCCCTCTGCTGTCTCCTACAACATTGGTCCCTCCGCTGTATCCTTGCCACAACTTCTACGCTGTGCCGCTCCTGTCTGCTGCCCTTGTTATTATTATTACACTGCGACACCGTGACCTTCCGTTGTATTACCGCTATCGCTGCTACACCCTCACCGTGCCCGTTTTTTTCAAACCCATTATTATTGCTATTACACCACAGCACCGTGTCACTGTGCTATATTCCCGCCATCGCTACTATTACATTACAGCACGGTGCTGCTTCGCTATGCCCCCGCCATCCCTGCTGATACACTACAACACTGTACCCCTCCACTGTACCTTCGCCATCACTACTATTCTATCAGTCCGCCTGGTCCCAGAAGGCTCTGCACACCCTGCAATGCTGACCTCATTATCGCCCCATCCCTTAACCCACCCTTGCATTCCCCATGCTTGCTTGTTCTCTTTGCAGGTACATGTAGACTGTAATTATTATAATTGATAGAAGCAGTTCAAGGAAGAGATAGAGAGGGAAGGGCACACCCCGCAGCCCCTCCTTTGTCTCTTCATAAAATGAGCAAAGCCAGGTCTCCCACTGCTCTGCTTTGGACCTGCAGATCCACTGTACACACATTGTGCTTGTACCCCAACATATCCCTCGACTCCCTACCCACACAGCTAACCCAGTCCACCTTGCTCTTGATATACACTTGAACACTATACAGACAGCGCTCTACCAATGCTCCTCAACATGATCTCTTTTCATGGGTACGCATAGTGCTATGTTGTCACTGAATGACATGCCTTTTATGTCCTAGCATCTTTAGAGTTAAAGTATGCAATGATGCAAAAAGCTCAAAGTTTATTGCAGAGGATCACATGTCATATGACGTCTCTGTCCGCGACGGCACAACTTTTGCTAATTAATACTCAGTAATTCTAGGATTGCTAAAATGTGACTGCCCAGTTAATGGCCATTATCTTAACATTACATGGGGTCTGTTTTTTTACGCTTCACTGAATCCAGTGTTAACTGTACAAAAACCAAAACTGTGTGTCAATACTTATGAATGTGATCATCAACAAAGCACACCGCATTGGATGTACATACACTGGAAGTAATGGGCTATTTCTCTTAAGGCTGCAACGCGTGCCACGTATTCTGTGTAATGCTCCTGCTTGCCCCTAGTGACACGCCAGGAAGTGTCTCAGCCGCGGAGCGCAATCAGCTGTCTACGGGGCAGCAGGGGCCCCTGTAGGAATCCGGGGCTGCCGCTCCCACCAGCATCAACTGGGCCTGGTAAGTCTACCTCCACCGCCCCTGGGTGTGTCTGACTGACAACAGACTTCCATGACTCAGTGCAGCAACAGGCCCAGCGAGGCACAACCTACCTCTGCCCTCCCCCCACGTATAATAGCACATTCTGTGTGGTGCTTGCTTCAATTACTACTTTGAAAGTGAAAGAAAGAGTTCTGAGCGCTTCTCACTGGGAAATAGAGAATACAATGAGCAGCCATTTATTCTTTCTCAGATACACATGTAGGTTAACAGTAGAGTGGCTGACTTTGAAGGTGGGGAACTGGGTTCGAGTCTGACGGGAGGCTCAAGCATCCTGTGATTCCGGGCAAATCACTTAATCTCCCCATCCCTAACAAGCATTTGCAATGCAATAGGTCTCGCAATTACGCAAGTTTGAGCTATTGGCACTGTAAATGACAATGCCTCTTATTTATGTTTTTGTTTGTAAAACATAAATAAAACGCATTGTCAATTACAATGCCAATAGCTCAAACTCCCGTAAATGCGAGACCTATTGCATTGCAAATGCTTGTTTGCCTTCCTTCTAGGTTGAGTGTGGATCAGATGGTCCCTTAATTTTTTTTCTCTTTTGTGGGAAAAGCGTGGTACGGCCCAATTTAGATTCCCTGAGTTGACAAGTGTCTAGTTTTTTCTTACTAGGTTCTTCAGGTGATTTGATGCAGCGTTACAGGTTGTTACATATGTAAGTAGTTCCTGTTCGTTTGATCTTAATTTTTTTTGCAGAAGTATATCTCTGTGCTGATACTTGGCTCTCTTGTAACATTTATCTAGACTCTGTGTAGGGTAATCTCTAGATCCTAGTTTGGTGGTGAGTGCCTTTGCCTAGTTTTGGAGGTCTTTCATTTTTGTGCGATTTCGCCTTAGGCAAAGATATTGACCATAAGGCAGATTTTCTTTTAAAGAACTAGGATGGAAACTGTTAAATAATATCAAAGTTTTTTTATCTGTTAGTTTTTGATAGGTCCTATCTGGTGATTATCAGCGAAGAGTGTGATGTCAAGGAAGGGAAGAGTAATGCTGTTTATTTGACTAGTAAATTTCAAATACTGATCACATGTATTTAGCCAGACTACAAATTCTTGTGTTGATTTCATAGCTCCTTCCCATACAATCAAGATGTCGTCAATATAACATTTCCATAATCTTATCTTCTGTTGATATGGATTGATGTTTGTCATGATATTTTTCTCCTTAAAATCATTTACCTATAATCCTGCCAGGCAAATAAACAAATAAGCTAATAAACAATGAACGTCCTCACAATGAAATGCCTACAGTGAACAAACAAGAACAGCTTTGAAAAGTATCAAAAAGGCTCCCCCAGAAGTGATTTATGACCAGCATGTAAACACAAGCTAACAATAAAAATGTGCTGCTTGTGAAGTCAATTACAAATATAGAAACACAAGGAATGTTATGAGAAACTATACTGATACAAGATGAAGTTGTCCCCTAGTTTGGCATAGTCCAGGAAATCTCAGTTTTATACATCTCAGTATTATAGTTTCAATTGCAGAATAAGTGGTGGCTAGTGATATTTTAAAATGGCACAGCAGAAAGAACCAAGGTGAAATGCTTTGAGAGAGTAAGCACAACATGGGACCCCAAATCTAAAAAGGAGGGGGAAAGGGATGGTTTCTTCCAGAGCAGTACTATCGTGAGACTATGTATCGGGCCAACAGTATAATATTATCCCAGGATAGGAAATGAGCAAAGACCACATCCAGTGCACAGGGTTTCTTAGCCCCGTGTTTGCCTAGCTAGGCCTTTAAATAAAACACGATAAGAAAACTTCACTTTAGCTCATGCCATAACAACAATTTCAAGTAGAGATGACAAACATACATTTATTTCCTTCATTACATTACTTTAGAACAATTGAATCTAATGAAAATTGTTAAGAGAAATATGGCCCTACAAAGTACTGTATTGTAAAAACTGAAAGACATGTTATCGCTTGCAAAGGCTCATTAAAACGAAGTAATTAAAAGCACTACTTGTATCACTTACTGAACAAGGCTCACAGATGAATTTCCCTTAAGAGCAAGAGGCGCCAGTTACAGATCTTTGTTAATCTGTAAATAAAGTAGATTAAATGGTAGCATTTGGCGTAGGCTTCGGATCGCACGAATGCCACAACATAGTCAAAGCAAGCAGAGCCATTTTAAAAGCCGGAAGAGGGACGTCTACAAAACAAATGTTTCTCACTGAATGAGTGACATAAATCTGACAGATTCACACAGGACTTCAGCATACTATGCCCTATGAGGCTGGATTTTATTGACACGATCACATCACTTCTGCAGCACTTCTCTCATGACAATCAAGAGCTGTAAGGGAAGCCCTAAGGGAGAGATTCTCACACATGCACAATTGTCATCCCCTTATGGCCAATGATGCTCTTAGGTAAGGTGAAGCAGACTGAAATTTTAAATACAAGACTGAAGTTCTACATGCCTGTATAACAGAGCGCCCAAAGGAAAAAACCACCACTGTGCAAACCAGTTCATGTTCATAAACAAAACAGAAAATAGCTATAGCAATAGTCATGGTGCCAGTGCAGGGCTGGGACGGTGTTGTCCTCAAGAATAGATGAAGGATTGTGTCCCTAAAGATAAGATTCAAAACAACATTTCAAATCACATTCAATAAATAAGGATTGATTCAAAAGGGGAGTTTTAGTAATTTGGAAAACCATGAAGGTTTATTAAAATATTAAAGTGCAATATAGAAGGCAAAAATATAGGTAGTCTCAATAATAAGTCATAAGGCTTATAAATCAATTCCCATAAAGGCTCTCAGCATTTAAAATAGATGCAGCATTGGCAAAGTCTGGGAAATGGGCTAAATCGAGATTGTGCTGCTAACCAATAGAGAAACGGGGAGCACCCCTAGTAGAGATCCAAAGAATACCCGTAAAACTGTCTCAACCCCAAAAATCAAGGCTTTTTATAATAAGTTTTACAATGGAAAGCAGTGGAAATCGCACAGTCATCATGGGGTCAGGAAATGCAGCAACAGATTGTCAGTTCTCAGTATGCAATTATTAAATCTCGTATATTGTCACCATTGCAGCACTATCCCTCTAAATGATTAACAATATGATCCCACTAACTGAATGTCATCTGAGGTTTTGAAATAAATCTGGTTACATAAACAATTAAAAGATTCATAAATGGATATCTCAAAGCGAATAAGCAGGAAGAGCCTTGTAAAGTAAGTAAAGGCTTGCTCCAGAGTTGTTCTAGAACAGCAATCACAAAGCATCAGTGCACATGTTGCTGCGCGCGTTGTCAGTGAAAAATATAAACAACAGATGAATATTGTGGCTGCTCCAAAAAACAAGATGAAATCCAGGCCTAGTTTGGCCTATGCCATGAAAACATAGTTTTGTAGATCATCATAGTTCTTTACATCATAGCATTATTGTTTCAATCATAAAACATTCATGTTAATAAGCAAATATAATTCTAATTAGAAAAAAAATATGACACACTCTTAAACATATAATACCCATGAATATGGATGATGACATGTAACCCCTATAGCATGTTGTTAGAATAGAAATGTTCATGTTTGAAACTACCCTATGTAAGTCAGCATTCGCAGCGCTATTTTCTTCAGGGGCGCCATTTTAAACTGTTCGAAACTGATCTTGTTCAAATTCCGAAAATGCTCCCCTTCGTTTCGTTTACTTCGTTTCTGTACTGTTCCAGCAATAAATACACTGTTCTTATTGGTGCATACCTTTCTCACTAGATAGAAGCCCTCTCCCACTTGTCTAGTGGCGGGCCCGAATGGAATGACCTTGGAGTTGAGATACTTTGTGCAAGATAGAAGCACTGAAACAGTTTTTTTTATGTATTTCACTGTTTAGCTGCACCTGCCTGGAAAATTCAACTGTGAGCGTGCTTTAGCCCAGTTACGAAATGTACATAATGTATCTTTATGCTTGTTGATTTTAGTCCTCTCATCAGCACTCCTAGTGACTGGGCAGACCAGTGTATATTAATAAACATATTTGGTAGTATTTTCTACTGTCTGACCGACTCTTCATTTGTTATGGAAGGCTGAGAGGTGGTCGTTAGTGACCTGGGTGGCCCTAAATGGGTTACTTTCTTCAGTTGGCACTCGTACAGGGACTAATTCGGGTGATTGATCCATCCCCTTACCACAGACGGGACGGACTGACAGCTCAGGGATTCCTGCACGAAGAGTTTTGATTTGCTTGCAGCTGCCCCTTCTGTCCTGTCCTTCTGACGGTGGCTCGCCCAGTGGTAATACAGAGCGGAGTCCTGAACGGCGAATCCCTCGGATCTGACCATTTTGGTCTGGACAGTCGGCAGTGGAGAATTGGTTTGTTTGTGTTGCTGATATCAGGTGAGTTTGCTTTGATTCTTTGTGGATATGGTACTATTGTGTTTTGAGTTTGGTAAGGACTGAGGACTGTTTTGATAAAAAGTACTTCCAACTACTTTTCCAGGTAAAATAACAAACTTGTTTTCCTTTTAAAAATGCCTGGTCTTAGCAAAGTTTGGAATTTGTGTTGTCGTTGTTGTTCTGCAGATGCTCGATTGGAAGAAGCTCAGCCGGCGCCTCCTGAAGGCAGCCCTAATTTTGATATGTATGTGAAACATGGCCTTGGCCCTATTATGTTTAGTACATTATGGCACAAATATACGAGGGACAATGCCGAGTTGCAGTGGCTCTTGATGGGCATCTTTGATGAACCAAAGATTGGGTTTTTACAGGAACAGTTGTTTAAGAGACGGAGTAGACAGTCGATGTTTGATTCTCTTCGAACTTGGCAGAAGGAGGCTAGACGGAGACGGCAAAAGATGGGAAGAGATGCACGGAAGGGGAAAATGCAAACATTGACGCAGAAAGCTGTAGCATATGATACAGAAAAACAGGAAGCAGGGGTTGAATGTGAAGATAGGAGATTTCGATTACACATTGATAAATCTTATTTGGCCAAATAGGAAAATTATACTTTTGTGGAGGAGCTGTTAGTCACTCGACCTCCGCCTCCTTACGCCCCGCAGAGGATATATCCCACTGTGCCCTTACAGTCACAGCAGCCTGTTTCATCTGCTTCTGCTGTTCCCGAATGTACGGCTGTTGTTTCTACAGCTTTGGCTACCGCACCTCCTGCTCCTTCTTTGTTCTCGCCATCTTTGACAACTGTGACCCCTAGTACATCTACTATTTCGACTCCTGTGGCAAGCATTAACAACAATTGTACCTGTTACTTCTGTTGCTTCTCCTTCTATTGTTTTTTATCCTCCGATACCTTTGAATGCTGAGACACCCGTACGTGGGTTTGAGGATAGAGATTGGATGAAATTTAGGCAACAGATAAGTCTGTTGGTGTGCTCTGACATGTGGGAGATGAGAAGGAGATGTTAGCCAGACAGGCTATGAAGTGGGCTAGTAATCCGGTTTATGGTGCTGAAGATATTTGGCAGGCTGAGTGTGAGTTTGAGCCTTTTCTACAGCAGCAGATTAGAGACCCCTGAGGCGGAAGCCGGGAGCCAACCTTAGCGTATTTGCACATTTTGCTCTCTTTGCACTTGTGATTTTAAAACTGTTTAATATTGATTTTAGCATTGTATTTTGGCTTTTAAACCTGCACTCACCGCAGCTTAGCTGGAGATGGGAAACACCCATTACAACGACTCTCTTTTCACGCGCTGCCATCGCAACACGGCTTTCACATCGCAGGAGGCTTGACATCGCATGCTTTTACAACGCATGCTAGTAATGCGCATAGACATTTACATCGCTAGCATTACATCGCAGATAAAGCAGGCACAAATATATGTAGTGCGCCCCCTCATTCATATGATTTGGATTCTTCATTGATGACATGGGGTAGATTTTATATGTAGTGTAGTGTGTGTGTGGATGGTTGGATGGATGGATAAAAGGGTGGGTGGATTCATGATGGATGGGTAAATGCATTGGTGGGTAAAAGTGTGGATGGATGCATGATGGATGGGTGGATGGATGGATGGATAGCTGGCTGGATGGATGCATGACAGACGGATGGATGGATGGATGGATGCATGACGGATGGATGGATGGCTGGATGCATGATGGATGGATGGGTGAATGGATGGATGGATGGATGGATAGATGGATGAATGGCTAAAACTGTGGATGGATGCAAGATGAATGGGTGTGTGGATGGATGACTGGCTAAAACTGTGGATGGATGCAAGATGGATGGGTGTGTGGATGGATGGATGGATGGATGGCTGGATGCATGACGGATGGATGGATGGGTGGATGGATGGATGGATGGATGGATGGATGGATGGGTGGATGGATGGATGAATGGTTAAAACTGTGGATGGATGCAAGATGGATGGGTGTGTGGATGGATGGATGGCTGGATGCATGACGGATGGATGGATGGATGTGGATGGATGGATGGATGGATGGATGGATGGATGGATGGCTGGATGCATGACGGATGAATGGATGGATGGGTGGATGGATGGATGGATGAATGGCTAAAACTGTGGATGGATGCATGATGGATGTGTGTGTGCCTGGGACAGCAGCCTGTTGTGTACTAATGAGCCACGTTTAATATCACAATGTTGCATGTAGTGTATACCTTTTATTTCAAATTCTGAATAATTTGGTCCAAAGATTTCTTTATCTGCTAGCCAAAATTAAGTCGTTTGGATATAGGAATGTTTCATAAAATGACATTTCTCTTCTAGTGCTGTGTTATAATTATATATATAATTATATATAAAGCACTTGGATGCCCTTAAGGGGCAGGCCACTCTCAAAACAATGACATATATACATATATGAAAAGTAACTTACCAATTCCTGGTTGGCGATTCTACGCTTCTTCAGTAGATTTGGCGTCCATTCAGTTTCTTAGATAGCGTCCCCACTGGGACAGATAGAATGTTTAGAGGATGAACCTCACAGGCCACTTGGACGATATATAAAACCTCCTAAACCCTCGATTGTGGACAGTAGCTGCTCGCAGAGTCTGTAGACCACAAACTATTTAGAAAGACTTGACTGCAGCTCATCTCGAGGCAGAGGACTCCAGACAGGCACTGCTTTGAGCCTCTGTGACACAGCGAGGTGGCCAAGATGTCTATCGGAGTTTTATCCAGAGGGCACTTCACGTCTGTCATAAACCTCAAGGCACAGTGGAAACATGATGCCACCAGAAGATTATGTTGTACAGAATGTCAATATACAGGAGTCGTTTTAGGAATGAGCCGGAACAAGTCTGAATTAAGCGGTGCGGCTGAGGCAAGCTCCAGGCAGCGCTGTTTCGGTTTGAGTTGGAATCGAGACGGGAAACACCCATTACAACGACTCTCTTTTCACGCGCTGCCCCAATATGTTTTTCCCAATAGTCAAGATAAGCATTTAAATAAAGCAGTGATTTATATTGCACTATGTACTGACACAAACGATACAAAAAAAAAAAATATCGGAAAAATAGAAAGGAAAGAAATAGCGTCGTCGGGGCGGCCGGAGGGGGGTGTGGGGGGGGGCGGTAGGGGTGGGGGCGGCAGTGGCGGCCAGGAGTTAGAGGCAGGATCATGCATTCGGCCAATAGAATGCAAAAACTGTGGTAGGCCACAAACAACGCGTTGTCCGGATGTGCGATTTCGTGGTCTGCAAACGGATGTACTGGCCAATAGCAATCAGCGCATTGGCGTTGCAACAATGGGCGATGTTAAAGTTGGCGGTGTTGTGGACTTTGCGACGTTATAAACGCGTGGTAAATGCACGTGATGCAATGGTGCGCGATGTATCGACATACATTCGCTGGAGATAGTCGCTGGGAGGGGAGATAACACCGTTGCCCTCGAGAATTGCCGGCAGAGCGAGACGCCATCTTGGGGGAAATTGCAGGGCAGCAGGCTAGTTCTATACCCTTGATGCCATAAATGCACGCGCTAACGCGACCGCGTATTAGAGACTCCTGAGGCGGAAGCCGGGAGCCAACCTTAGCGTATTCGCACATTTTACTCTCTTTGCACTCGTGATTTTAAAACTGTTTAATGTTGATTTTAGCATTGTATTTTGGCTTTTAAACCTGCATTCCCCACAGCTTAGCCGGAGGTAGTCGCTGGGAGGGGAGGTGACATCGTTGCCCACAGGAATTGCCGGCGGAGCGAGCCGCCATCTTGGCGGAAATTGCAGCGCAGCGGGCTAGTTCTTTACCTTTGACGCCATAAATAAATGCGCTAACGCAGCCGCGAAGCGGACGCACCGCTGGCGTGCCAAAGGCACGCCTAAGGCAAGCCCGTCTGCGCCCGTCCGCACCAGACTGCGCCCTGAGGCCAGGAATGCTGGCCAAAATGAGGTAAATAGCCCAAATTCTAGCCGTCTAGCATACTCTGCTAAATCCCTGTTCTCGAGTAGAACACATGAACACGCTAGGCGTTCAGTTCATATGAGCTGTCCCAGGAAGTTTCCAAATGTGTTGGAGAGTCTAGTAGCCTGTAGGCACTGCCGCTTTCAAAGAGATTTGACAATGGTTAGCTCATCGATTCCAATGAAGAGCATGGATCGAGATATATTTGGTTTAAACAGTATATTGTGTAATGTCAGCTCTTTAGCAAAGCACCCCATTGAAATATGGGATTTGATTACTTCACATTCCCCAGACATCTGTTTTCTCACAGAAACGTGGTTAAACCCTACAGATCATACTTTGATCAATTTAGCCATTTCAGACAGTTATAAATTTATACACCTGGACAGGGAAGGAAAAATGGGCGGTGGCATTGCCATTGCCTTTAAAAATCACATTAATGTGAATTGGATTTCCACCTTAAGTAAAAGTAACATGGAACTGGGGATCTTTAAGATCAATATATCACCAACAGACAGTTGGAATGGAGCATTGATCTATCGTCCCCCAGGATCTAGGGCCAATTTTATTGATTAATTGATAGAACAAATAGCCATGCACGTGCTTGCATCTAATAAATTCCTTTTATTGGGTGATTTTAATTTTCATGGGGAAGACTACACCAATTTTGAAGTTAATAAACTTCTTTTTGGCCTAGACTTAATTGGACTGACTCAAAGGGTCAAAGGCCCAACACATCTGGCAGGCCATTCGTTAGACTTAATCTTTTCCAACATAGATTACCTGACTTGTAACCCTCCGGACTCTCTTACATGGACAGACCATTCTATGATTATGTTTTCTATTCAATCGCCGTGCCTGACAGGCTTAGTAGTAAACATAGAAACGAAAAAAAAGGTGCGTAGACCATGGCGCGACCTTACTTTGGAAGCTTTCAGTGAGGCATTCCATCCTATATTACCAGATAGCAACTTGGAAGTATCCAAACAGTTGGAAGGCTTTAATTCAAACTTTGTGACAGCACTGGATACAGTAATTCCACCCAAAAATTATGGGTCTCTACAGCAGCGTCCATCAGCCCCTTGGTATACATCTGATTTAAAAGCTGAAAAATCCAAATGTAAAACTTTGGAGAGACTCTGGCGGCATAGTAAACACCCCCAAGATAGACAACTGTATAAACAGTCTCTGTCCAGCTATCATCAGATTATAAAAACAGCCAGAAAAACTTTTATCATGCACCAAATAGAACACGCCAGTAATTCCTCAAAAGTTCTTTTTAATATAGTAAGGGACTTTGTGTCCCCACAAGTTTGTAGACAATCACCAGTGGAATCTCAAGAGTTCTGTAATTGATTAGTGACCTATTTTCAAGAAAAGATCTCTAATATCTATGCTAATTCAGAATCTAATATTAGACTAGGGGAACTAGGAAAGGTGACACCCAGTACCTTGGACTGTTTTGCAACAGTTATGTCAGAGGAGGTTGTTAACTTTCTGTCCACAGCAAAATCCGGTTTGCCTCTAGATCTTTGTCCCCCGAAGACGATGGCTCTCCTAGCCACCAGCTGTGCCCCAGAAATTCGAAATATTTTTAATTGTTCGATACAAACGGGTATCATTCCCACGACATGGAAGGAAGCGTATGTGCGGCCAATACTGAAGAAGCCTACGGCTGACCCTCAAGTACTTAGCAATTACCGTCCTATTTCCTTGCTACCTCTACTGGGTAAGCAGTTGGAAAGTATAATAAATAGGCAGCTGAGTTTATATCTTGAATCCAACAAAATTCTGGACCCCTCACAATCAGGTTTTCGTCCGGGTTTCAGTACTGAGACTGCTATTCTGGCCATGACTGACTCCCTTAGGCAGGTAATGGACGCTGGAGGATCAGTACTTTTGGTCCTATTAGATCTCTCCGCGGCGTTTGATACCATCTTGCACTCAAAGCTTGTGGAGAGATTACACACCTGTGGTATCCAGGGCACAGCCTTAAAATGGCTGCAGAACTTCATGTCAGACAGACATTAAACTATTATGTTAGGGCTCTATTTTTCAGAAAAAATGCGCCTGGATAAGGGCGTACCTCAGTGTTCCTTTCTAAGCCCGACCTTATTCAATATATATGGCCCCTCTGGCAAAAATCGTAGAGCAGTTCGGCTTTGAGATAGTTTCATATGCTGATGATACTCAGCTCATGTTTACTGTCGGTCCCAATTTAGAAACAGAGAAAATACGTTTCACTGCCGGAATGCTTGCAATCTCCAGCTGGATGACGGAGAATTGCCTTCAATTAAACCCTAAAAAAATGGAGGTCATGTTAGTGGGGAAAGCCTCAACTATTTGGTCGGATGAATGGTGGCCCCAACAACTGGGTACAGCTCCCTTACCCAAACAATGTGTAAGAAATCTAGGGCTAAAACTTGATCGGACATTAACAATGAAAGATCATATTGCTGCCACAACCAACTCTTGCTACTACAGTCTGCGTCTTCTGCGCAAGAGCCTCCCCTATCTGCCCGTTAACTGTCATAGAACTTTGGTTCAGGCCATGGTGATTAGCAGGTTGGATTACGGGAACGCTCTGCTGGCCGAAGTAGGAGAGACCTTGCTTGCTAAACTACAGGTGATTCAGAACACTGCAGCAAGAATGATTCTGAATCGCCTGGCAGGCTCCCCCTCTGACCCTTTGTTGAGAGAGTTGCCCTGGCTACCAGTGAGGAAGCGATCATAATTTAAGATCTGCTGTCTTACTTACAATGCCTTGAAAGGCAAAGGACCCTGCTATTTGCAAAAGAAACTTATAAAACACGTACCATGTCGAAATCTTAGATCCAGCGCACTAGCTCTTCTACTGGTGCCCCGAATGCGTCTGAGTCGTACAGGGTGCAAAGCTTTTTCGTACCTTGCTCCAAGATACTGGAATAAATTACCTATTGCTCTGTGCGAAATTTCCATTTACAGGACATTTAGGAAACAACTAAAAGCTTACCTGTTTTAATTATGTATGGTTCTGACTTCCCAGTCTTAGGTTTGTCTCTAAGCAGCGCCGAGATGCCCCCGGGTGAGTCGCGTGCTATAAAAGTAGAATTACCATAACAAAACATAACATAACAGCATGTTCTCCAGCATATGTCTGCTACATTGATCAATCGCTGGCACACACATATAAAAATTGAGGCTCCACAAGTGTTATTTGATATTAAAGATCGTGTTTATATTGCTGATCTAGCCCCAAGACAGGTGCTGGCAAATATTAATACTATAGTTTCCCATAGAGTTTGGTTGTTTGAAAAGAGTTGCACTAAAATTACTCAGCTCCCTATGCATGAGGTTCATCCAATATATCATCCAGAAATACCTGAGTTAACGGATCAGCTTGGTAATGTCACTAGAGCAGCCGTAGCTGCTTGTTTCCAGGAGCAATGGGTCTATACTCCATGGAAAAGTAGCAAGGTTTTGGTCCTTAAGGCTACCCTACCCAACCCTAGGAAAAATCCTACAGCTAATTATAAGGAATTGACAGAGGCTGCTTCTTCTACTGTAATGACTCTTGCTGATATTAAAATGTTTTTTTGGTGTTCTCATTCCGGTTGATATTTGGCGGCAGGTGCATACTCAAGATCATATTGCAGAATTAGGTGGTACATGGGATGTGATTAAAGGATGGGATCGGGAAAGAAAGCCAGGAGATAAGCCTCGTGCAGGGATACTTGCTTTGCCTGGTCGTATTATTACTTACATCCATACTCTTATACCCCCTAAGAAGGTATGTTGGTATAGATTGACGGCTTGTCGACAGAAGAAGGATGAGAGTGTGTCCGACTTCTTTACTCGGTTCGAAGATACAGTTGTGGATTACAATGGGCAGTATATGTCCACTGAGAGGGAGTTTGTTTGTTTGCGGACAGGTTTGTTACTAATCTTCTTCCAGAGATAATGACTCGTTTGCAAGCGTCTGAAAGTACTTGGTCTACGTCTCCCCCTCTGGTATTTTGAATATGGCCCAATATTATGAACATCACGATCAGGAGGAGAAAGATAAGAATGATAAGAAACATAATGATCTGAAGACAAGGGTGTTGTTGCAGCATTTCGGGGCAATAATAGGGGACCAGGTGGCCTTTCCAGACAGCTTCCACGGACCAGCAGGCAGCCTTCAACGACACCATTAGGGCCGAATCAGTGTGCGTATTGTAAGGAGGAAGGTCATTGGTTAGCCAGTGTCCTGTGCTTTTACAGAAGGTTGCGTCTCCTAGAGGGTGAGGTTCCGGTGATAGAGGTTGTGGAACTGCTAGAATTCAGAATGTTGCGGTTTCACAGGGTCGCTCCGATAATAATTACTTTGAAGACCCTCATGATGGCCAGTATTATCATGATAATTATGATATGGATGAGGCGACAGGTATGTCTTATAGCTAGGACAGCCAGGGACAGGGTGAGGGACCAGTTCAGATGCCTGTTGATCAGCGTGATCCTTATGTCACAGTGGATTTGCAAGGCTAGACTAAGGAATTTTTGGTGGACACAGGTGCGACAAAGAGATCTGTTTCTCGACACATGGTCCCCAGGGCGGCTCTGTCTGGCCACAATAATGTTTCGCAAGGTTTTTCAGGTGTACAGGTTGTCAGCCCCATTTCACGCCACCTTGCATTGACTGTTGGTCCTTTCACTGTGGAATATACGTTTGTGGTGAACATTTGATGGGCTTGGATTTGTTGAAGAAGTTGCATGCTACTATCTATTGCTCTCCTGCAGGTGTCTATATTACTATTGGCTAAGATGTGAGTATTAAACAGTGTTTGTCACCCCTCCCAGCTGGATTCATTGACATACCGCCCACTTTATGGGCAAAGGTGACACAAATGTAGGGCTGTTGCATATACCACCAGTTTCTATACAGGTCAAAGATCATGCTGTTTTGCCTCGCATCCCTTAGTATAAGAAAGTGCAGACAGGAGAACGGGCTCTTCTTCAGATTATTCAGGATTTGATACAAAAGGGAGTAGTTGAAGAAACATCTGCCAACAATTGTAATTGTTCTATTCTTACGATTCTTAAAAGGACACTTTCAGGCTCCTCTGAAGTCAATGATAGTGTTTGCAGTTTTGTGATTGATTTGCACGAAGTTAATAAAATAGTAGTTCCACAGTTCCCCGTGGTTCCTGATATTACTACGCTTTTAACAATGATTCTTTCTACTGCTCAATTCTTTTCTGTTATTGACTTGAAAAATGCTTTCTTTAGTATTCCTATCCACCCAGACAGTAGATATTTGTTTGGGTTCACACTGACTGGTTTAGTTTTAGATTCTTTCGCGCTCCTCAGTGCTATACAGAGAGTCCTAGTATTTATAGTCAGGCATTAAAAAGTCAGTTGGATTCACTATCGCTTCCTCCAGGTAATGTATTAGTTCAGTATGTCGATGACTTACTCATTGCTTCTGATACCGAACAAGGTTGCAAAGACAGCACGGTGAAATTGTTACTGCATTTGGCCCACCATTGCCATAAGGTTTCACTTGCCAGTATTGTCGACAGGAGGCCACCTATTTAGGTCACCTACTGTCGATGGAAGGCAGGAGGTTGACCGCTGAGCGCATTAGTACCATTGTTAACATGCCCATTCCACAAACTCAAAAAGATGTGCGTGCAATTATAGGTATCACTTCCTACTGTCATCAGTGAATACCTAATTACTCGCTACTAATCAAACCTTTGCATGCATTAACAACAAAAGCAGTGCATAAGCCTTTGCCTTGGACACCTGAATGCCAGCAGTCTTTTGAGCAATTGAAAATGGCACTTTGTCGGCTCTAGTGCTTGACACACCTAACTATAGTAAACCGTTTGTGCTCTATGTCCACGAAGTGGATGGTTGCGTGCTTTCTGTCCCAACACAAACGTTTGGGGATAAGCAGAGACCTGTGCTTAATTTTCTGCTGTGCTTGATCCTGTCGCAAGGGTCCATCCGAGTTGTCTGAGGCCACTTCAATCAGACAATTGTCTGGACTCGTACTTGATAATGACCTCACAATTATGGGACCCCATGCTGTGGATACACTTTTGAACAATTCAAAGACACAGCACCTCACCAGTGCCCATCTTACTGGCTATGAATTGACATTGTTTGCTAAGCATATTTGAATTAAGAGATGTGCCACTCTGAACCCAGCCACATTACTGCCCCTCCCTTCTGGGAATGATGCAGTCGACAAACATGATTGTATCTCCTGGACGGAAGAAGAGACGAAGGGATGGGTAGACCTGACTGATGTTCTCTTATCTGACCCCCAAGGAGAACTATATGTCGATGGCTCTAAATTTAAATTACCAGATCGCACCACCGCTGCAGCTTATGCTATCACTATGTTGCACATGGTGGTAGAGACATCATGGGCCCCTTATCAGTCAGCCCAAGGTGCTGAGCTCACTGTCCTTATTCGAGCTTGCAAACTGAGTGAAGGGCTGGTTGTCAATATTTATACTGACAGCCAGTATGCATTTGGGTTGCCCATAATTTTGGCCGGCTTTGGGCAGAGGGAGGGTTCCTTACTTCTCATGACACCAAGATTCCACATGGGCACCTCATATTGAGGCTTTTGTCTGCTTTAACACTCCCCAAAAAATTGGCCATAATTAAGTGTAGTGCCCACAGGAAGGTTACTGATGATGTGGGTAGAAGAAATGCTTTTGCAGATCAGCCGGCTAAGGAAACGGCTCGAACAAAGATGAAACATATCTTTGTAGCAGGTCCAGCTAGCTGGGTTCCCGAAGTTGTCATGTTTGAGACTATCCTTGAGAGTGTAAAGGAGATAGAGAGTGAAGCCACGATAGTGGAATTGGCACAATGGCAGGAGAGTACAGCACAATTGAATGAGGAAGGATGATGGATCGATAAATCAGGGAAACAGAGGTGGATATTGCCAGATGCATATGTTCTTCCCATGGTTAATATGGCACATGGTCCAGCTCATATTAGTGCAAAAGGCATTTGTAAATTGTTAGCCCCTGTATAGCAGAATGACAATATTTCCTGGACAGCTGCGCATTTAGTAAAGTACTGCATGGTCTGCATGATGATTAATCTGCGGATGGTTACCCTGACACCACCTGGTAATTTTGCACCACCCACTTTTCCTTTTGAAGTCCTACAAAGTGATTATATAGAACTGGAGAGATGCAACAATCTTAAATAAGTTTTGGTGGTTGTATGTGCATTCAGTAAATGGGTTGAGGCTTACCCCACTAAAGATAACACAACCATTATGACTGTGAAGGTACTCCTTAAGGAGTTCTTTTCTCATTTCGGCTTGCCCTGAATTATTTGGAGTGACAACGGAAGTCATTTTAATGGGATAGTGATTCAATTGATTTGTGAAGGTCTACATGTAAAACAAAAATTGCATGCTGCCAAACATCCACAGTCAGCGGGTTTGGTTGAGAAGTACAATGGCACTGGCAAAAATTGTACTGGCAAAAATTCAAGAGACAACAGAGTTAAAGTGGCCGGATGCTTTACTATTAGCTCTTTCGTCAACACGAACAACAGCTCATTTTAGGACAGGATTGTTTCCTAATGAGGTTGTGTTCGGGCGCCCGGCAAATGTCTGAGGTGTCCCGCGTCCTTGTAAGTACTCCGATATTGAGTATCCTGTGTTGCTTGATTACCTTGGCCAGTTAACAGAAAGTTAACATTCGATTCACCAACAAGTGCGGAAGTCCCTACCTTCCATAACAGAGGGACACAGGCACAACATACAACCTGGTGATTATGTATTACTTCGTAACTTCCAGATGAAGAAAGGTTTGTAGCCACGGTAGAAAGGTCCTGAGCAGGTTTTGTTGGTGACAGGGACGGCTATAAAGGTTGTTGGTTGAAAGAACTGGGTGCCCGCTGCCAACTGTTGGAGGATTCCTTTGCCGTTACCATATTATCAGTGGGTCAAAGACAGTATAGATGACACAGAGTGCAAACAGGTGCCCAGGTTTGTTCCTGTCAGCGACTCCCAGTTAACATGGACGCAAACGGATAAGGAGAATGAGGATGTTTTTAATGAGGCTGTTCCCACAAAAATACAAGCTATCCAAGAGCCTTTGTTCACTGATCACACAGTGCCTGGGGCTACCAGGTACAATTTGCCCCCTTGGAAGAGGGATATTGAGTCTAAGGAGAAAAAAGATTAGGGACAGACTGCGTAAGGTAGCTAGTACTGAGTTACAGTACCAACGGAATTAACAGAAACTAGTGGAGAATTTTCTGTTTACTTTCCCCTAGTTGTTTGAACATTAGTGAGGGAAAACTTAAAGTATACCTTGAAGGTATACTATCTGGATCGACGTGGGATACATCAAAATAGCTTAGGACAGAGCAAGCTCCACCGCCGATGCTCAAGAACACCACCTTATTGATGGACAGTAGGAGCCTGTACCAGTGAGGCTCTGATGGACACTGGAAACTTGTATATCGTTTTGCATTTCGGCCCCTTTTTATTATACATTATGCATCACTTTGGTAGAAAAGTTGCTGAGGAAGAGCAGCCAATGGTTCTTGTTGCCCAGCATGATATGGTGTGGACACGAAAAAGGAAAATAGCATGTGTTGTTCTGTTGGTTTTGCTGATAATAATATTGTCTGTGTGTCATGGGTCTTGGAAAATTATCAAACTATGCCTCTGTGCAAGGGTAAGATTATCTCCCTGAAAAGAAATAAAAGAACAGCCCTGAGTAATGTATTTCTAGAAACACATAATAGATTCTTCGGAGAAGGGACAGCTTGTTACCCCACTGAATCTGTCAATAGCTTATGGACTGCATCTCCATTGTCACTTGTAAATTATGCATATTCTCCCCCACCGCAATTTACAGAAGTGAAGGGGGGTTTGGTTTCAGCTATCCAGGACCTTGTCTATGTTATAGAAAGCTACTGGGAATGGGTTATCCAAGTTGTGATAACAATACATATTGCGACAATTTTTATATGGAAGAACAGAATGTTACTTTGGTGGGTTGGCATTACAAGGAATTGATAGTTACCCTGGAGGCTGGTTAATATCCTGCTTGCTTCCCCATCGTAAATAGCACTGACACTTCTTTGTATATCATCTGTTCTGGAATAGTGATATATAAAAATACAATCCTCCTAGTGAAAGATAAGGATCCAAACACTTTTGGAATGAATTCAGTATATGCAGCAGTGGACTACGAGGGGCCGTTTTATGTACACCCAGGGTTTTACTTCTTGTCTAACAGTACTTATTTCAACGTCCATAATGGTACTGAAAACGTAGCTCTTGAGATGGTATTGCCCTTGGGTGTGCTCTGTAAATATGCTAAGCCTAATGTACTTTGGGTTAAAAGAATTCTCACAAAGGAATTCTGTGAGGGAGTGACCGATATTGAGGTCAATAATTAAAGTAACGGGATTACATTTGGTTACATCCTTTCTTCCATTTTCACATTGGGTGGCACTTCCATGGCCAGGAGTGAGAAAGCTAGAGAATATTTTGTATGTAAGCTGCAAATTCTGTCTAATGCCACAGTAGCAGCTTTGCGGAATATCGCCACTCAATTGGAGAGTATGAGTATATATTCAAAACAGACCAGATATTCAGTTGATTTTATTTTAGCTAAGAGTGGTGGTGTATGCGCGGAAGTGGGCAACCAGTGCATAGTCAGGATCAAGAATATGGAGAAGACTATTACAAAACACATCTTAGACATCCTCGAGAACGTCAAAGGAATGGAAAGTGGGAATTGGAGTTGCTCTCTTTTTAGAAAGCTGGGTCTGGGTTCTTGAAAAAGTCATTTATCTCATAGTGGTATTGGTTCTTTGCTGCATCCTCGTTCAGTGTCTTCCCTTCTGTTTTTCTTATTGTACTACACTTCTCACACCCAAAAAGAAGATATCAATTCACGATACAAATGCTGCAATCATGATACAGAAGGACACTGACGATCTCATGAATATAGACGAGGGCATTTTTGAGAATTCTTCCCTACTCACTGTTTCACTTCCTGAGGTTGATAACGAGGAATGCTCCTAATTGTTCATCGTTGTGTTGTTATTATTGTTTGAAGTTTGCTCCGCTTGTTGCTGTTAGAAAATGTTTTAGCTCATGCTAAAAGGAAGGTCTGTTAGAATAGAAATATTCATATTTACGCATTGCCCTAAGTACATAAGCATTCGCTGCTCTATTTTCTTCACAGGCGCCATTTTAAGCTGATCTTGTTCAAGTTCCAAGGAATGCTCCCCTTAGAGTTTTGTTTTCTTTGTTTCTGTTCTTTTCCAGCAATGAATACACTGTTATTAGCACATACCTTTCTCACTAGATAGAAGCCCTCTCCCACTTGTCTAATCGCAGGCCCTAATGGAACGACCTTGGAGTTGAGATACTTTGTGCAAGATAGAAGCGCTAAACCGTTTTTTAATATTTCACTGTTTACCTGCACCTGCTTGGAAAATTCCACTGTGGGCGTGCTTTAGCCCAAGTTACGAAATGTATATTATGTATCTTTATGTTTGTTGATTTCAGTCCTCTCTGCAGCACGCCTAGCGACTGGGCAGACCGCGCTTCGCTCTGAGTGTATATTAATAAACAGATATTGGTTCATATTCTCTACTGTCTGACCGACTCTTCATTTGGTATGGAAGGCTGAGAGGTGGTAATTAGTGACCCTGGTGGCCCTTAATGGGTTACTTCCTTCACTGTAGTACACATTGTTTTATGTAACATTTCCTATACACTGATTTACGCACTTGTACAATTAATTGTTTCTGTATATGTGTGTGTGTACGTGTGTGTATGTGTGTGTATGTGTGTGTGTGCTGTGATGCGAAGCACTCTGACGCACTACATTGGAATGAGTAGTGCTCTAAAAGAAATTTAATGTGATAGAGGGGTATGGAAAGATGAAGGGTTCCATCAGAAGTGTAGTAGTGAGGAAGTCCATTAAGAAGAAGGTTATTGGCGGATACACCGTTTGCCTCCAATGCTAACTCCAGGTCTAGCTCCATGCATGCTGAGCATTGTTCATAATTACTATTTGTTGGGACCTGGCGTGGTTGCGTGTTATGCTCGCGCATTCTTGTTTCTAGGTTCCCTGCATGGAACACGGAATGCGGGGGTTTCGTCAGTTGCTGCCGGGGAGCTGGCGAGACTGGACATGAATAAAGTGACTTGGCAAACCTACCTGCGTGTCGACTTCCTTTTAGTTGCGACGAGTTGTCCAGTCCCCAGGGGAAACAACCTTTACAACGCAGTAATTACATCTCACTACCTTTACAATGCAGTCATTACATCGCAACATCCTTTACATTTCATGTCATTACAATGCAGCCATTACATCGCATGTCACTACAACGCATGTCATTACAATGCATGTTACTACAATGCAGGCATGACATCGCAAGTCATTACAACGCATACCCTTACACTATCCAACACTTACCCTACTGTTGCACTCACTGGAGTTAGAATAGTAATTTTTACCTCTACACTATCCAACACTTACCTTACTGTTGCACTCACTGGAGTTAGAATAGTAATTTTTACCCCCACTCTATCCAACACTTACCCTAGTGTTGCACTCACTGGAGTTGGAATAGTAATTATTACCCCTACACTATCCAATACTTACCTTAAATGCAATGTAATGGTATGTGTTGTAATGGTATGCATTGTAATGGTATAATGCGATGTAATGGAATGCATTGTAAAGGTAGTTTCTAAAAAATGCGATGTAAAAGAGTGCATTGTAAAGGATGTTCTGATGTAAAAACTGCGTTGTAAAGGCATGCGTTGTAAATGTATGCGTTGTAACGTCATACATTCGTCCCCAGTCTTCCCCACCGTGTGTTGCTGAATCCTGTTGATTGCCCTGCCACTTCGAGGCGACGACTTGAAGATGAACCAACTGCCAGAATCTGTTGAGTGTCACCGGAACCTGTCCAGTAGAGACTCCGACGCGGATTGTCTGTCATCCTGAAAACTGCACTCTCTATGAAGATCGTGGTGAGACTTTATTCCTTTTTCTGTCCTTCACCCATTTTGAGCTGCGCCTTGTGCTTGGAACCTTAAACACTGCCTCTTGCGCTCCGTTCCTGAACGCGCTCTCACCACGCTCCATGGAATTTCCTGTATTGCTCCTCACGTGCGTGCACTGACTTCACAATACCAAGTAAGTCTTTGTTGTGCTTAACGCACATGCGCGCACAGAGTAAATAAACTAGAGCGCTGCCTGACCTGCAAATCCTTGTCAATCTAGGAAGAAACGATCAAATATTTCCTGTGCACTTTGCGGTCATTATTCTTTCGGTGATCCGCACACCTTATTGTAGAAATACATTGTTGCCATCTAAATATCACTGTTGCATTGTGGATATTTTAACATCGGTGATCCACACACCATTTTACAAACTTTTTCTTATTCATCATTCATTTACAATAAACAAGGAAGTATTTCTAACGTTGGGATATTGCTATTTCAACCATCCTTGGGAATTTTCGGCATCTCTGTGATTTGCACATTTTTCTGTGGAACAAGATTGTGTGAACACATTGCGTCAGTGATTCGCACACCTCTTGCGAACTTGCACATCGGTGATGTGCACACCTTGTACTCCTTTATCTGCATTTCTGTTGTGTTTCAAATAAAGCTCCTAGTGGATTTGTTTCGCACTCATTCTAGTAGGATAAACAATTTCTGATCATTGCTGTGTTGAGATTTCTGGGGCTGCAACTCACCCACACACGGCCACCCAATGGATCGTGTACTTGCACCACCTCCCTTTCTGCAATCCCCGGTACTCCTCCTATCAATTGGCAGGAGTGAAAGGAGACTTTCGATGCTTATCTTGAGGCCATGGGTGGTGACACTTTCACTTCAAAGAAGAAGAAAGCCTTACTAGTATACAACCTGGGTGCCGAGGGAAGAAGTATTTTAAAGACTTTACCTCTGAAGGTTGTGAGCACACATGTGAATGGTGGTGATAATGGTGATTCCTTGATTGTGGATGACTATGCTTCACTTATCAAAACTCCAGACAAGAGGTTCATTCCTAAGCGGAATATAGTACTAGAGCATCACAAATTTTTGCAACGTGCTCAGATGACTGGCAAGTCCATCGATGATTTCGTAGCCGCACTCAGAACTCTAGCCACCACATGCAACTGTAGGGAATTTAGGGATGAAATAATCCGTGATCAGCTAATTGAACGCACGTCCAACAAAAAGATTCAGGAAAAACTTTAGCGTCCTGATCCTGACTTAAAAACTGCTCTCACTCTAGCTAAAAGCATCTAACACTCCCAGTTTTGCATGAATGAGATGAGTGGAACTGCATTATCTAACGAAGTCAAGATGGTTAGTGCAAAACACAATTTTTTCTATGCTGTGACCCAAACTTGTTTTAAAATGCGGCAAAAAGGGACATTTGTCTTGTGTATGTAAGTCTACTGGAGTGCATAAGGGACCGTCACAAACTGTGAAAACCATTGAAGAAGACTATGCCGGTTCTGGGGAAGAAATTGAAGATAATATGTTATTAATGCTGTCCTCTTCCTCTTTACAGTCAGATGGTGTTGTAGAAATAGCCTCCATTGTTGATTCACATAAAAGGAAATCCCCTGAGTGTGTAATTAGTCTGAACTGCACGAACATAAAATGTGTTGCTGATTCAGGTTCTCCTTTTACACTTATCAATACCAAGGACTTTAAAAGATTGGGTGACATTCCAGTAGACCAGTCCAGCATATAGATCTTTGCCTATGGTGGGAAAAAAGTGGAGGTTCTTGGGAAGTTTGAGGGCCACTCCACGCATAGCCTAGTGGCAGTACAGACTGAATGAGTTTAACTATCGTCTGGAGTTTGTGGCTGGTGTTAAGAATCATGTGACTGATTGTCTGTCCAGGTTACCCCTCACTGAGGTTGCTGCTGACACTTTGGTTGGTGATCTGGAAATGGTGTGTGCTGTTGGTGCAGATGCTGACACTGTCGAGGGTGCCCTTTCTGAAATCGATTGGAAATTGGCAGTCTCCAAGGATGTTGAGATCACCAGGGTATTGGACTTTGTGGTTCACGGTTGGCCTAGCGATATGAATTTGGCTCCTGAGCTGATTCCTTTTAAGAGACTATGCAACGAATTGTCTCTTGTGGATGGAATTCTGCAGAGAGGTGGGTTGTTGGTTGTGCCTGAGAGCATGCGCAAGAAAGTTTTGGATCTGGCTCACAAAAGTCACCTGGGCATTCGCGCCATCAAGCGAAGGGTTAGGGAGGACGTCTGGTGGCCGGGTGTAGATAAGTCCATTGAGCATTGTGTTCGTGGAGCATGTGTTTTGAGTGACAAAACCCAAGTAACCTATCCTTCTCCCATCAATCCTATCGTTGTAAAGAACTCACCATGGAACAAGTTGGCTTTTGATGTGGCTGGTCCTTTTGGTGTGATGGGTAGTTCTCCGAAATATGCCTTGGTGTTGATTGAGTATATGTCTAAATGGCCTGCTGTGAGGTGTGTGGATGGGGTCAATTCTGCAACCATCATCATTTTTTTCATGGATGTCTTTCTTCGGGAGGGGTTTCCAGAAGTGCTAGTGACCGACAACGGGACTCAGTTGGTGTCTATTGAGATGCAGGAGTTTCTAAAGGAGCATGGCATCAAGCATATCCTCACCTCACTTTATCATCCCCGCTGCAATGGTCTAGTTGAGCGCTTCAACCGTGTTGTCAAGGATCAGCTACAGTTGGCTTTGATCAATGGATTGCACTGGAAGGGGGCCATCTCTGAGTTGTTGTGGGCAATAAGAACCACTCCTTATGTGAGAACTGGAATGTCTCCCTTCAACTTGCTAAGGGGTAGAGTAGCGGGTTCTAAGCTTAATAAAGACTGGATGTCAAGAAAAGAGGTTGATCAGCAGAAGTTGGGCAAAATAGCTGATGCCAGAGCTGCTGCACAATCTAAGTATGCGTCCGTTTGTGCCAGAGTATCTCCGGTATGTGTCGGTGACTAAGTGAGGGTGACGCAGCCTGTCCATGTTTGTAAGGGATCCTCTCGGTTTTCTGCTCCGGTCAAGGTGTGGGAGATGAGAGACCATGTGGTAGTTTTGGAGAATGGTAAGATCTGGAACAAATGTGCAGTTTTTGTGGTGCCAAAGCCGAAAACTGAGTATGTAAGAGGGAAATTTGGGGTCCAAACTCCTTGCACTGGTGCGCTTCCTGTGGGGGGAAGTTCGGAGGTTTTCCGACAGGGAGTTGTTCCGCGGGAAAGCTCTCCTTGAGCAAGGGCTGCTCCCACCAAAATTTCAGGACTATGTCAGATATTGAACCTTGCAGAACTCTTTTGTCAACCCTACTCATCTTTACGTTTCTTTTTTGCGTTTGCTTCTCCTGTTAGATATGTTTTATATTTTGTTGTTTGCCATGTGAAGGAAGGGGGTGTGTTGGAACCTGGCGTGGTTGCGTGTTCTGCCCGCGCATTCTTGTTTCTATGTTCCCTGCGTGGAACACGGAATGCGGGGGTATCAGCAGTTGCTGCCAGGGAGCTGGTGAGACTGGACAAGAATAAAGCGACTTGGCAAACCTACCTCCGTGTCAACTTCCTTTTACTATTGCAACAAAAAACACCATTGACCAAGCCTATACTTTTGACTTGTGTAATGAAAACTGTCGGCATCACCAAAACACACAAAATAAACACTGTTCCATCAGTAATGCAACCTTTCCTCCTACATAGAATGGGTACAAGATAATCAGAAACAGTACAAGCTTCCCAGCAGCAGTGCAAGAGTTCCAAACATATTAAGAGCAGGTATACCACGAGCATGCAGTGCAAGCTTACCATACGTATAGAAAACGTATAGTGCAAGCAGCAGCTCAACCTTGGCTCACACCTTTCAATTACAGCTGTGGAAGTTTGCTTCGCATTTCGGACAGAAGCAGCACATTGGATCTAGGGATGATATTAGTAATTGGGGAGCCACCGGATATGCAGTGGAATCCGAGGCAGGAATACATGTTGTGATCACCATATACCAAATGAAGAGTAGATGCCAGATCATAGCGCTGTGATGTGCAAGATGCAGCGCAAGGAAAGGGTTGGCATAGGATGAAACAAATATAAGGAAGTTGTGTAGTAAAAGAGATTGAGGGAGATGGAAAAGAGGTACCAGATACATATCAGTTGATGTAATGTGTGAATAGGATGGAGAGAGTAGGGGGACATCGAGAAAGGACCTGGAGAGTGGACAAGTCTAGGCTAAAGATTTGCCAGAATTAGTTGGATATCTACTGCATAACTATTCCAAGTTGCCTACCGGGTTGTCTGGTGGCCCTCGCCACTTTGTGTATGCACAGTGCCTCAGTGTACCTGGAAGTTTTGGGATTGAGATTCCATTTGAGTTTGTCATCATTCCATAAGCAGTCACGGCCTCTGTGGCCTTAAGGTGAATGGAGTGAAAATAAATTGGATCAAATGTACTTTAAAGCCAAATTATTGGAGCCAATGACTATTTAAACATATATGGGCATTTTTGAAATATTTGAAATGCAACTTTTTGATTTAAACTACATTAGATTAAAAACATTTGCTGCAAACTATTCATATAAGGCCCGACTTGCCAATGTTTGTTGTGACTTACTCTTGTAGTGCTCCCGCGTTACTCCTGGATTCTAGTAGTAAGTCAGCAGTAAGGCTGAAGAATTACTGGCCTAATCATGTAGTTCAGCAAAACAAAAACTTTAATCAAAATCTTCATTCAGAATCCTGTGACCTCACATAAAGTAGAGCCGGGCACATACATAAATGCATATCCACCGTGCACTCCATGTCAAGGTTTCTGTTTGCAAATTCTGTCTCGTTGGTAATTCTTCAACACCTTTCATGAGAGCCTCATTTACACAGTACTCATATACCCGACGACACCATATAATCATGGCTCCCGGTTTTAGTCCAGATTCGGACCATATATGGCTGCCATGATCAATGGTTGTGAGTACAGCATGCCTATCAGTATACCATTTCTACCTGCAGTGTCAATGTGTAGGTGTGTAGTACACCAGGGGAGCCCTTCTTTAAGTAAAATGGTAACACCACTCGCATAAGGAGTGAGACGGCCCCCACCAGCGGCTCGTAGGCGTGTCGTGTTAGAAGTGGAGAGGTGCATCTCTTGCAAAAAACATACGTCTACATTGTGACAAGCAAGGTAAGCATGCATAAATCAGGATTTACGTTGGTCATTAATGCCTCTTATATTTCATGTTAGGAATGTCACTTCAGTCATAAGGGAGCTCTTGGATGAATAAACAATCTCGTGCTATCGTGCTGCCGTACAGGGTAAGAAAACAAATTAGCTTTGCATGCAGTGGTGCTGTTGCTTAATGTAGTAGGTAACAGATTCATATCCATTTATTAGTCTTTATTATCGATGTATTACATCATAAAAGACGGTTACAATACATAAAAGAGTACATAAAGAGAAAAAGAAACACAAACAGAATACATAATAATATTTCAGTAACCTAATACCTCTTATTTCTGATAAACCAAACCCATGCCAAAAATTTAGCAACAGCAATAACAACATATTCACTAGGCTCAAATCGCAATATTTCAAGTGCTTCTGACCCTTGTCTTGTTCCCAGAGTACGACATAATGGTTTGAGCCATTTAGCTCGGGGTGCAGCATAGGCGGGACATACGAAAAAGATATGACCAACAGAATCTGTGCAGTCAATACACCTTTTACAGGAGTCACAGGAAACACCCTTCCATTTTTTGGTAAAAGAGTTGGTCGGAAGGGTGCCTACCCTAAATTGGTGGTAGAGTTTCCTGTCACAAGGTCTGGTGATGGTATCCCAGTAAGCTTCAAGGAGAGGGATTCTTTTTTGGACTAGGAACCTTCCTGTCAGAGACTCTGCAGAGGCTGAAATTAAATGTTTTTGCTGCACCATTAACCAATAAAGACCCTTAAAATCTTTCTTGGAGGGAAAAGGGTTATTGGCTGGGTCGGTCCATAGATTGCCCAACCCCATAGAATCCAGGAGTTGTTTGGTCTGTCTGAACCAGGGGATGTTACCAGCCCCCAGGATGGATCGCACATCAAGGAAGGCCTTGGCATAGAGGTCCAACTCAGGGACTGTCCATAATCGCCTCCAAAAAGCCAATGGCTTGAACCTAGCAATGTCATCAAACGAGTGACAGCCAAGGTCCAACAGGAGCGGTTTAACAGGGGTAGAGCAAGGAAGGCCCGTGAGCATTCTGAGAAATTTATATTGTGCCTTAACCAGAGGAGAAAGATCAGCGTAACCCCAAAGTTCAGCGCCATAAAGGATCGCCGAAATGATCCTAACATTAAAGATTTTGATGGGGGGGCCTATCGTTCTCGACTGGGATTGCTTGTGTTCTTTGACTAGGCAACCAGAGAGCTGAGCAAATTTTAGAGATAAAACATCAATTTGCGGCCTCCAATCCAACTTGTTTTCAAAAACTACCCCTAGATAGGTCATGACATTAGTTCGTTCAAGCTGGACTTTGTCCATGGAAACGCGACCCTTCACACCTCTCCCTTTGTTAAAAACCATATATTTGGTTTTGGACACATTGACAGACAAGTCAAAATCAGAGCAAAAATTCATGAAAACGTTCAGAGCCACCTGTAGTCCAGACAGGGTCTGGGAAAGGAGTAGGGTGTCATCGGCGAACATAAGGAGCGGAATTTTGGTGCCACCCAGCGTTGGGGCGTCCGTCGAAGTGTTGGAGTAATACTGGACAACTCTGTTAATAAACAGTAAAAACAGAGTGGGAGCAAGGACACACCCCTGCCTGACACCCCTATTGACCCTAAATCGATCTGTGACCTGGCCCTGTTTCCCCCAGCGAACTTGTGCAAAGTTATTATCATGGAGCCTAATGATGATATTCAAAAGATCGGCTGGGAACCCTAACTCAGCCAATACACTCCAAAGTTTCGTCCTATTGACTAGGTCAAATGCTGTGAGGCTGATGTGATTGGCGCTGGGCCCCTTGGTCCTCGCAGTCCCAGAGCAGATCAAGGCAGCAGCCTTCCCCCGTAGTTCAGCTTAGCATCCGTGGAGGTCTGTTAACTCCGAGGCACACAGCAAGAATGGGGGCTCGACCAGACTTTTATGCAGATAGAGCCAGCGAGTGGCTCCCGCGAAGCGGGGGCCGCGAGGCGTTGTTTGGTGCAGGGAGGCGGCTCCGGGAAGAGCAACCAGGTGAGGCTGATGTGATTGGCGCTGGGCCCCTTGGTCCTCGCAGTCCCAGAGCAGATCAAGGCAGCAGCCTTCCCCCGTAGTTCAGCTTAGCGTCCGTGGAGGTCTGTTAACTCCGAGGCACACCTATCAGTAATCAAACATGGTGATGTTAACTCCGTGAAGAACGGTTCCCGCTTACAATGTCCCCAAGAAACTGCCCATGCCCACCCCCTCCCACTCCAACCCCCCAATCAGGTTGAGACTCAGTTCCCTCCCCACCCAATAACCCCCAACTTGGTGCAAATTAGAAGTTCGTGGGACTCATCCCATTGGGACGCATGGGCTATGCTGAACTTTTCCCGACAGGGTGGCCGAGCGGAGTGGTGAATAAGAAGGCGTGGTTTAAAGAATTAGTGTGTTGTCACGGAAGGCATAGGGTAGAGATTGTTTGCTGGTGCGCTAAGGAAGCAGTGTTTTTTCAATGTGATTTCGAGCCACAGTGGGGGGCCCAGCCAGATACGCAGGGGCACTAATCGTTGTTGCTGGTGTAACTGCCAGCAGCAGACGCGGGGGCTGCGTGAATTCGCCTTTGGCAGCTGTTTAACATATGACATGGTCACTTTAGGGTCTGTGAAGTGGCACGATTTGTCATCAGTATCAATGCGCAATTTGGCTGGATACATGAGTGCATACTTGATATTCAGTGCTGAAGCAGTCTCTTGGCTGGTAGAAAGTCCCGTCTGGCTGCCTGAACCACCAGGGTAAAATCAGGATAGAAAGAGAGAGTGTTGCCCTGATGTCTGGCCATCCCCATCTCCCTGACCCTCTGCAAAATGGCATTGCTGTCTCTGTAATTTAAGAACAGGCTATTATTGGCTGCAGGGGACCCCAGGGCGGGCCGTGAGCCAAGAGACCAATGCGCCCTTTCAACAATGAAGACACTGTATAGGGGCATGCCAAACAGTTCCCGTAGCAGCGATTGTACATAGTCCTCCATTTTGGATATAGCTGTGGATTCAGGGGCACCAGTAATACGAAGGTTATTCCTGCGGGAATGGGTTTTAAGGTCTTTAATTTTGGCCCGATGAGCTCTGGAACTGTACCCATTTTGAGAAGGTATTGCAATTTTCAGCACTGGTATCATCTGCGTCTGACACTCAGGTTTCCAGTTGGGTGATCCTACATCATGGGAATCCATGCATTGCTTGACTTGGTTCAGGCGGGACGCTAAGTGGTCTATTTTGGAGTCTATAGTTTTATATAAGCTGGATTTAACCTCAAGGAGCAGGGAGCCTATATCCTCGTCCTGAACCCCTGCAACGTCAGTTCATGTGGCATGTTCCTCTACAACCAGGGGTGGGTCACTGAATTTATCGGTACGGCGGCCCTCAAAGGTTATCTTGGGTTGCTTGGCGTCTGGTTTCCCCATTGTAACTGCAGGGGACAGAGTCGGAGCTTTTTTGACTGCTGATGGAGTAGTGTTATGGATCCTAGGTGGCCTCTTTGGCTCCAATCGCACTCCCTCAACAGCCCGTCTCAGAGGCTCAGCCACAAGGGATACACCCGCCGGCAGCTGTGCCACGCACCCCTTCGGATCAAGCCCTAAGGTGCTAGCAATTCACAGGTGAGGGGTCCCAGGCCCCAGTCTCAGTGTATTGGGAGCCCAGGCACAGGCAAGCAAGGCGCCACAGTTCACAGCTCTGCTGGGGTGCAGCAGCTCACAATCCACAGTTAAAGCAGTATATGGCGCATCAGATGTCGTGGAACAATGCCAGCATGCAGTGTACCCCCCACCCTGATCAACAGGGTGCGCCCAGAAGGAGCTAGTGCCTACTGCTGCAGAAAAGCAGGCAGTGCATGATTCAATCTACGCCGGTGAGGGGGGGAAGGCTGCTTTTTGTGTTTCCCCTCGATTTTCCCCTGCTCTCCTGGACCCAGAGCGTCACAGGGTCCAGCAGGTCCAGTCAGACCCATCTACCCCGCACCCCCTGTCCAGCCCAGTCGCTGCAGCTGGCCCACAGGGCACAGCGCGCGTCCCTGAGGGATCGGTAGGGATGACCCAGAGTGTCCGCAGCAGCCTGCTTTAAGCATGGTGCCGGGGCCCGAGACCTCGCACCAGCTCTGGCAGAAGTGCTGGGCTCGTCCGGCAGTGGGTGTCTGGCCTCAGGAGAGAGCGGGTCCAGATCACTGCAGGGGTGACACTTACCCCTTTACTTGTGTTACCGACTCAGGGTCCAGTGATGTGAGCAGCGCTCAGCGAAGGCAGTGTTGCTGGGCCCTGGCCATCCAGATGCGAGGCACCCAGGCCGGCCTAGGCGGCAAGAGACATGCACCGGCAGGTGCCTACCGGGTTCCAAGGATAGTTCCCAGGCAGCAATGCAGACTCCGTGGGTAGGATCCTAGCCACCGGTGCCCAGAGAACACCGTCGCCAGCTGGCGGCGAGCCTCCAGGCACCCAATCGTCTCCTGTGCAGGCCGCACATCTATGGCCGCAGCGTCCTAGTCAGCACGTCGGACTTGGCAATGCACCAGTACAGGACCGTTTGGAGTAGGCTTAGATGGGCTCAGCGCCTTCCGGATATTGGTGGATTATTTGCTCGGCCGGCAGACCTCACTAAGACTGCAGCCATCTTGACGCCAGCTAGACCATGCTCCCCGAGGAACAGGACAAGGGTTAGAAGGATCAGGATAGCAATAGGATGTTGAATACGGGGATGTGGACTCAATGGAAAGAACCCGGAGTAAAAGAAGGATCAGAGGTAGAAGGAACAGAAGGCCCTGGACCATAATGACAAGCAGGGCTATGAGGACCTGTGTACACAGACCAGGACCAGTCGGATGAGGACAGCCAGGTTTAGCAGACCCAAGTAGACAGACCAATGATGGCCAGTACCAGGAAATAATGGGGGAGAAGGACTAGAGAGAGGATGGCCAAAACCACCAACATCAGTTCAAGGAGGAAAAGGGTCCAGAACCAAAAGGACCTGGTTTAGGAAGACCACAAACAGAACTGCGAGGGCTAGCAGGATGTGAGACCCTAGTTTAGAATGACATGGGGTTGTAAATTATAAGAAAGTCTAGGTTTAATGGGACCAGGATCAGAATGCCCAGGAGTGTCAGACTCAGGGGATTCTAAACCAGGGTGACAAGAACTACGTGAACCAGGGTGACCTACAACATAGGAACTAGGAGGAACAGCGCCAGAGGGATAAGGATGCCCAGACCCAATAGGACAATAACTATTAGGGCCATGATAAAGTGGCCCATGGTCAGATGGACAAGAACATTGTAAAATAGGCAAACTAGGAGACCTGGAGGACTAGTAAGAGTAGGATGGGGTAGAAGGACCTTGGACTAGGAGGGCTAGGGAAACCAAGGGCAGTGGAACTAGTACCAGAAGACCCCATGCATGAGGCCAGACAAAGGAGTACCAGAACTAAGACCAAGGCTACATGGACCAAGGTGACCAAGAGCAGAAGGATTAAGTAAAGACAAACAAGGGGACTAGATCAACCAGGGGAGCAGGATCAGGAGGACTGATGGACAAGATTTAGGTTAAAGAGGATGAAAAGGTTCAGGACCAGAACCTGTGAAACAGAAGACCCAGGATCCAAACGAATAGGGGCAGGAGTAAATTGGACTGATGACCACTCAAACCAGGACTAGACAGTACAGGGCTAGGAAGCTCTTAGACTAGCATGACCTGGAGGAAAACAACATCAGAACTAGGAAAGACTAGGGTGATCGGTGAAAGGACAAGTTATTGCAGAGCCATGCAGGTAGGGAGCAGGAGGACAATGGCCAGTAGGTTCAAGCGACCAGATTGAAGAGGACTATGAAGACCTGAAGGGCAATGGCCAGTATGTCCATGGTACAAGGATAAGCAGGACACGGATTAAGAATACTAAGGCGGCAGTACCAAGGATACCCGAAGACCAGAGCAAGATGACTAGGTAAACTAAAAGGCTCGTGACCAGGGGGCCTGGAATAAGGGCTAAGAGGGTCATGAAGACCAGGACCTAGGGACCAAGGGCTCGGTTTACCAAGTGGGACGGAGAAACTATTACAAGTAGGATCTCAGGTAAGAAGGCCAACCTCCAAGTCAAAGACGAAATTTGAATGGACAGTGGTGGGCAGGAGGACGAAGATCAAAATGACCAGGCGGAGGAGGACCCAAATAGAGCCTGGATCAAGAGGACCTGGATCAATGGCTGCAGTACCAGTAGGAGAAAATGGACAAAAACAGACCCAGAAGAACAAATACAACCCAAACCAGGAGAACAAAGACTAAGAGTGCCAGGACATGAGAAACAAGATGGATCAGGATCGGCGGTACCAGGGCTAGGAGGTTGATGGTGAGGCGAACCAGGGCAAAGTAACTAGGACAAAGAGGACAAATAACATGAATTTACCTCAGCACTCTTCAAGTTTATAAAACACTACTGTTGAATAGTGTAACCACTCTGTATAGATATCTATATGGCAATTCACCGGCAAGTAATCCAGCAAGTCAATTTTCTGCAAAAAGAGAATTTTTTTTAATATACTGATATTATTTCATTGCTAATTGCGGTGATCCCATATTTTGCAACACAATATAAATAATCAACAGTTACAATGGTTGTTTTTTGTTTGTTGATTTCCCGGAGGTCCTGTTCATATAGTCTTTACGTTGTCATTGATGGAAACAGCCGACACGTGTTTCGTTAGGTTAGTAACTTCTTCAAGGCTTCAAAGCCCAAAACGAGGGTCCAAATGGTAGATAACGCTCCCATGGACGCGGGGAGCACCCGTACCTTGTAAGTCAAATATTAAGGGACATGTAATGTGTGTCAACCGCCAAGGAATAGATCGATCATACAGAGAAGATTCATTTGCATAAGGTGTCTTCTTGTATTAGTCCTTCTAAAAAGACTTATTGGCAATATTCGCCTATTGAGGCGTGTGAATTCAACTTTCATGTGTTCTGATGCAAGACCGGAACAAACATCACCAGCTCCATTCCATGGAACAGGGCTGCACAAGTAGTGCAGTCCTGTTCCATGCACTAGTGGTGCAGCCCTGTTCCATGGAATGGAGCCGGTGTTGTTTGTTCCGGTATTGCATCCGAACAAATGAAAGTCGAATTCACACGCCTCAATCGGCGAATATTGTCGGTAAGATTTTTTAGAAGGACTAACACGAGAAGACACCTTTTGCAAGTGAATCGTCTCTGTATGATCGATCTATTCCTTGGCGGTTGACACACATTACATGTCCCTTAATATTTGACATACAAGGTACAGGTGCTCCCCGCGTCCATGGGAGCGTTATCTACCATTTGGACCCTCGTTTTTGGACTTTGAAGCCTTGAAGAAGTTACTAACGTAACAAAACACGTGTCGGCTGTTTCCATCAAAGACAACTTAAAGGCTATATAAACAGGACCTCCGGGAAATCAACAAACAAAAAACAACACTTGTAACTGTTGATCATTTATATTGTGTTGCAAAATAAGAGATCACCACAATTAGCAATGAAATAATATCAGTATATTAAAAAATATTCTTTTTTTGCTCAAATTGACTTGCTTGATTACTTGCCTGTGAATTGCTATATAGATATCTATACAGACTGGTTACACTATTCAACAGTAGTGTTTTATAAACTTGAAGAGTGCTGAGGTAAATTTGTGTTATTTGAACTAGCATAGAAGTCCTTTGGTACTCCTATGGGGTCACATCCGTGGTAGCGGGATGTTTCATATTACCTTGAGTGGCACCAACACGGATAGATGATTAAGAAATAATCTCAGAAAAATATTGTTTTACAACTGAGGTGCTACCCTGTATTCCACCGCTGCCTTTTTCTGTGCTTTACTAGGACCAAGAGAACCACAAAGGAACACAGCCAGATGGGCCAAGACTGTGGGAACCAGGAAGGGCAATGATGGCCAAACGGCAATGTTTATGATAACATGCACAATAGGACAAGAAAGACTAAGGTGATGTATTCTCTGTACCTCCTATTACTTTAACCCAAAATGTTAAAACTTTCCTTGTTTCCTTAGTAGTTCTGCGCATTAGTGTGCTTGGCCTCTATTTCCTATAGTCTTGATTAGTTGGGATTTATAAAACTTTGGCAATCCCTTTTCTTTTCACTGTGTCCTACATTGACCAAGTACTGTGAGGCTATGGCCGTAGCAGAGCGATTGCCTCTCTATGCTCAGTTCTGCTTTTCAGGTTCGTAGCTTATCGTGTCACTTTTTGTCACCCCTTTCTGGGTATACGCTCTTAAAATCACTTTTTGCTGCATTGTACATGATTATTATATGAATATGAATAATGCATCTTTCTGACTCAATGTATTAATGAATTGATGAATTGAAGATGCTTATATTCTGTCTTTGTAATTTGTTTCCTCCCTTGCAGAGTTTATTTGGGAAAAATTAATAAAAAGATTACACAAAAAAGGACAAGAAGGACCAGGACGACAATGACCAAGGAGACCAAGGCTGAGTTAGCAGGTGGTTCAGGTCCAGGAGAACTAGGTTCAGGAGAACCCTACCAATAAGGAACGGGACCAAGAGGATCAGGGACAATGGGCACAGAATCTCGAGAAGGACAAGGACTATGAAAAACAAGAATAGCATGGCCTTGACCAGGAGAGCCAGGTAGCTGGGACCAGGGACTCAGGCAGCCAGAGTCAGAAGGAAACATTTTTAGAGGACCATAAAACAAAGGACTAAGCTGACATGGAAGTTTAGGGCAAAGGGGATCAGGACTTTGAGTATCAGGACTAGGAGGGCCAGGGTGGGGAAGAAAAGGAGAATCAGATGGTCCAGGCAACAGAGCTAGGAACAGGATGGCCAGGAAAGTAAGCAACTGGATGGCCAGACCCAGACGGATGAGACAAAGGACTGTGAAGAGTTTGTGTAGCAGCATGAGGACAGCACAGGAAGATCAGGGACAAAAGGATCAGGGCCATAACCAGGAAGGCAAGATCCAGGCCGATTTGGCCATGGGCCAAAATTAGCAAGGAAGAAGAGGGCGCAGTACCAAGTATAACAGGAGTTCCAGAGTCAGGAGGACTAGAGCAAGGAGGATTAGAAGGATCAGCACCAATAGGACCAGGAACAACGTTAGTAGTGACAGGGGGGGGCATATCCATAGGATCAGGGCCCAGAACACCAAGTGATGCAGAAAGACCAGGACTTTGGGGTCGCAAGACCAGGGTGAGGAAGATCAGTAGGACCAGACAGTTGGAGCCAGGAAGACTAAGATGACTTGACCTGGATGTCCAGGAGGACCAGGATCCACATGATGAGATTCAGAGGACACAAACAAACAGAACCAGGACCAAGAGGTGCTCAGATCATGTTGTGCAGTGCCAGAAGGACCATGAGGATAAGACATAGAGCCGGGAGGACAAGGATAATCCAAAGCAGAAAGAGAACAGCTAAGAGGGCAAAGCTTAAGAGGACAAGGACACAAGAGGCCAGGTAGACTGAGGGGACCAGCAGGAACAGGAACTGGCGTACTGGGAATCATATGGACAGGGTGAGAAAGATCAGAAGGATCCAGTTAAATGGACGAGGATCAAGTGGATCAGGAGAAAAGGTGCTAGGAGAAGTGGACCTACAGGGACTAGGGTGGCCAGAAGGTGCAGATCCAAAAGGATTAGTCATACCCAAAGAAGGAGGAACCGAAACAAAAGGATCAAGCCTAGTGGGCACAAAACCAGGAGGAGAAAACGGACTGTGAGGACCAGGAATATAAAGACCATTGCTAGGCAAACCAGACTGAGAGTGGGGAAGATATTGAAGTAAGCACTAATTGTGTACTGCATTTACCATAATGCAAAGGAGCGAACTGTGCGGGGATATTAGGCAGTGTGCTCCCAATCCCCCTTCAGTTTACAAGGCTCCCTTAAGCCAGCAAGCTGATGAGATTTAGAGACACACCTGTGTGCCTGTGAGTGGTACTGAGACGTGTGAAGACTTTGGCAGCATTTCCAGCAACCCCAGATAAAAGTTTTTTGTTCTGTACTGATGAAGGATAAAATACAGAAACCCATGTCAAAAGATGTACAGCACTATCTGTACCAACTTTGATATAAAACTACAGTTAATATTGAAGTAAGCGCTAATTGTGTACTGCATTTATCATAATGCAAAGGGTTGAACTGTGCTGGGATGTGAGGAAGTGTGCTCCAAACACCGCTTCTGTTTAAAAGGCTCCCTTGAGCCAGCAAGCTGACAAACCTTGGAGATGCACCTGTGTGCTTTTGAGTGGTGCTAAGACCTCTGAAGACTTTGGCAGCATTTTCATCAACCCCAATAGAATCGTTTTTTATTCTCTACCGATAAAGGATGAAATCCAGAAACACATGTGTCTAGAGATGTACAGCACTATCTGCACCAACTTTGGTGAAACACTACAGTTAATATTGATGTAAGCACTAATTGTGTACTGCATTTACCTTCATGTAAAGGGGCGAACTGTGCTGAGATATGAGGCAGTGTGCTCCTAAACCCCTTCTGAGAGTGGGAGAGGCTAGGAGAACAGGGCCTGAAGAATAAAGAGGAGATGGCCAGGCAACAAGAGTCAACAAGAAAAGAGCTAAGAGAACTAAGACAATGAAGATCAGTGGAACTGCAACCTAGGGTAAAGGATGCTTAATTCTTAGAGGCCCAGAGCATCAGGACCTGGAATACCAGCACAAGGAGGACCAGGTCATGGAACACCCGGATGACAGGAGCCATGATGACCAAGCTGGGTGGCTAAGAAGAACTAAAGTGCAAGATGACAACAAGCAGGAGGACCATGGCCAAGAGTATCATGACATGTTGGTAGAGGTCCCGGCAAACTAGTCAGGTCAGGAGTAGGTGGAATAGGGCCATTAATTCCAGGGACAAGATGGGGGACTATTATGTGGACTAGAAGGATAAGAAAAAGCAGTTATAGGACTAGGAGGACCAGAGCGGTCAGAACCAAGGGGCCAAAACTTGCTTTTCCAAGTGGAGCAGGATAAATAGGAGCTGGGGTATTAGGACCACAATGGTGGGGATCAGGGGAACCAGGACAACCAGAGCACGAGAACCAATTGGACCAGACCAGGACCAAAAAGACCAGGCCCAGCCTAAGAGGACCTAATAAAGAGGACCAGGACCAAGGGAGACAATACCAGGTGGAACTCAAGGATCAGGGCAAGAAGAATCGGGATGACCCAAACCACGAAGTCTAGGAGTGCCAGCCCTTAGAGAAGCAGGGTAACAGCGCTAGGTGGATAAGGACCCAGCAGACTAGCAGGATCAGAATAAGAATCAGTAGTACCAGGAGGCCCATGTAGATCAGGAGGCCCAGGAAGGGCTGAAGCAAGGATGATCAAGGATCAGGGCCAGGAAGCCCAGGGCCAGGAATGACTACAACTAAGACCCCCAGATTCAGGACACCATGGTCAGAAGAAGTAGTTAGACCAGGGCCAGGATGAGGATCAGAAGAAGCAAAACAACCCAGAAAAGGAGGACTTAAAATAGGCCCAAATGGACTGAAAAAGTGAAGGAAGAATGCAAGAAGCAGGAGGACACTATGTGAGCCTCGGCCACATGTATTGGGATATCTCTTATGGAAATGGTTCTTATTCATGCTTCTTATACTGCCAACCCCTAGAAAATCCCCCTCTTCAGCACACGTATAGAACTGGTAAGTACTTGCTGAAATATCAGAGCATACAAAGTGATTAGAAAGTTAGGACTGCTACACTCTGACCACTCCGTGTATAAGACGTAGTCTGATGCTGGCACAGTAGTCTGAGGGTGGATCTGAGGTAAGGAAGGACTCAAACTTGGCTAAGGAGTTTAAAAGTGAATGGGTGCAAATGAGAATGGTCTGTGAAGGGTGGAAGAAAGGGTTTGACAAGCTCAGATTGCTGAAGTCAGGAACAAATGGCTAATGGCTAACAAAGGGGTCAAAGGGATATGGTAATCAGAAAAAGGAAGCTCAAGATCATAAGAAAGTGTCTGGCGGGCAGAAGAGGGGTTGGTGGAGGCGACAGGTAGATCATCTCACATGGCCCAAAGAAGTATTTTCTGTGACCCCCACATTTTTGCCTTGACACTTCATGTGTGTATGTGAGGTGGGTATGTAGCAAGGGGCAGATTTGCTAAGAAGTCACATAATGCAAGGCAGCAAGACAACTTACTGCACTGCACTGCATTGTGTGACAAGAAGAGAGCAGAAATGTCCCACATCTTCTTCTATATGAAGCATTTTTGCTCTCTCCCTCTGCTGGTGCATTGTGTGCTATCTAGACCCAATGCAGGCACCCTTGCAACATAGTGCAAGGGTGCATGCTTTACTAGTATGAATTTTTTTGTTGTTGCAGGGATGGGTACCATCCTGCACAAAAACAAAGCCTTGAGGCATTTTTCTCTGCAGAATGCAGCACACGTAAAAGAGGAAGTAACAAGGAGCAACACAAATATTTCTCCTCGATTAGCCTCACTTGGGAAGTCTTACCATTTTGATGCAATCACAGGTTTACTCACCTTAGAAAACCTGGGATTACATCAAAATCCCTGGTTGGATGCATGGGAATGTCCATGTCTCATCCATGGAACGCCTTCTCAACACAGGATAACGCAAGGCAGCGTTTGCCCTGCCTTGTGTTACTCTGGTTTCACTAACCCATGCAGAGCCATGGAAGGTGGCTTTGCATGGCCTAGTAAACCCCATTAAAGGACTAGTGTTGCCTTGCATCACCTTATGTGATGCAAGGGTAACGCAAGTCCTTAGTAAATCTGCCCCTAAGTGTAGTAGTTTGACTCCTTGTGTGAGAAAAGTCTTAGTGCATCGACCAGTGGGGTGCATTTTGTATGACATGACATGAGAGTAGATACCGCTTCCCGACACAGTGAACATGTATTGACTGCATCCCTGTGAATAGAGGGTGAAGAGCCAGAACTGAAGTGAGAGAGATTGGAGAAAAGCTACCCAAAAAAAATCTGTGAGGTCCTTTTTAACAAAGCGCTGCTGATTAGTTTTTCCTGAGTGACCAAGGGGCATATTTACAAGGCGGCGATAGAAAATTATCGCCGCTTTTGCGGCTGTTTTCGGCCGAAAAACGGTGATAATTGTATCGCCTAATTAGCAAGGTCACGCTAACGCATGAAACCTTGCATTAGCGCACCTATTCTTAACGCCCAGCTTTGCATCTCTAATGAGATGCAAAGTGGGCGTTCCTGACCTGACATGACAGGAGAAATGTCGCTAAGCGACATTTCTCCTATCATCAAGCCCCACGCTATGAAGCATAGCGGCAGGAAAAGTAGCGATAACCCCTGTTATCGCTACTTTCCTTACGCCTGCTTCAGGACGGACTTAGCCATGATATCCTATGGAAAGTGGATATCATGGCTACGTTTGTGAGTCCCTATCAACAAGCTAACGCCACATTTCGTGAGATTATCGCTGGGTTTCCAGCGATAATCTCACATTAGGCAGTTAGCGCTAGGATTTTTATCGCTTGTGAGATAAGCGTTGCTAATAGCACGCTATCTCAGCGATAAAAATCCACGCTAGCCGGCGATAATTATCCTAGCGCTAAGTGCGCTTAGCGATAATTATCGCCGGTTATTGCTGATATGCCCCCAAATAGGGTAGGAGTAAGGGATAGGTCATAGATTACAGCTACCCTTGAGGCGGAAGCCGGGGGTTTCGCTCCTCAATTTGCATTCCTTTTTAGTTACTTGCTTTTACACATTGCTGTTTTGCCTAATTATTTTAATCTGTTGTAAAGCTACCCTTGAGGCGGAAGCCGGGGGTATTGTTAATTTTAATCTGTTTTTAGTATTCGCCAATTTGCACATTGCTGTCTGCTTGGTACAAACTACATTTTCTCCATACCTGGCATCGGTTGGGTTCCGGATCTTGACGCTCCCCGCTCAGCGGAGCCTGTGCTGGGGTGGGAAGCGCGAGTCCTGAGCCGCCATCACCTCCCTCAAAGCACAGGGACATGCCCCTCTCTGATAGCCACGCCCCCCTGGAAGCCTTAAAAACGCTGTCTAGTGGGGTTGAAAGCTGTTGATTACAGCTACCCTTGAGGAGGAAGCCGGGGGTTTCGCTCCTCAATTTGCATTCCTTTTTAGTTACTTGCTTTTACACATTGCTGTTTTGCCTAATTATTTTAATCTGTTGTAAAGCTACCCTTGAGGCGGAAGCCGGGGGTATTGTTAATTTTAATCTGTTTTTAGTATTCGCCAATTTGCACATTGCTGTCTGCTTGGTACAAACTACATTTTCTCCTTACCTGGCATCGGTTGGGTTCCGGATCTTGACGCTCCCCGCTCAGCGGAGCCTGTGCTGGGGTGGGAAGCGCGAGTCCTGAGCCGCCATCACCTCCCTCGAGGCACAGGGACACGCCCCTCTCTGATAGCCACGCCCCCCTGGAAGCCTTAAAAACGCTGTCTAGTGGGGTTGAAAGCTGTTGATTACAGCTACCCTTGAGGCGGAAGCCGGGGGTATTGTTAATTTTAATCTGTTTTTAGTATTCGCCAATTTGCACATTGCTGTCTGCTTGGTACAAACTACATTTTCTCCTTACCTGGCATCGGTTGGGTTCCGGATCTTGACGCTCCCCGCTCAGCGGAGCCTGTGCTGGGGTGGGAAGCGCGAGTCCTGAGCCACCATCACCTCCCTCGAGGCACAGGGACACGCCCCTCTCTGATAGCCACGCCCCTCTTCTTTCTATAACTATGTGCACCCCCCGGAAGCGCAGCGGACGAGCGCAGCGGACACGCCCTCAGCACGCCGAAGACACGCCAAAGACTAGCCCGTCTGTGCCCGTCCGGGCCAGTACGGGGCATGGGGCAGAGGACTCTGTTCCTCCCGCCCGCAAGAGGCTGGTAAGATCTTCCGCGGAACTGCGAGCGCTGCGCCCTCTCCGTGACCCATGTTGCACTTTGCCTAATCTCCGTATTATCGGGGGTACGGCCTGCAAGAAATGCAAACTCTCCACTGCCATCTTACAACCCTTCCCTTATCCAGTTAGAAGGCGTAGAAAACACAAACTACTTCGTGTTGCAGAGGCGAAGGAATACGTGCTGTACACTACAAACTGTCGCTCACTTCCTAAGCATCGTTTGGACATATTCAACCTCCTTATAGAGGCTAACCCCAGCGTTCTTTTTCTGACGGAGACATGGCTGCACGAGAGTGCGGGCCCTAATGTGGCGACCGCCCTCCCAGCAAATTATGCGATTACTAGGATTGACCGCCTAAACCAGTTGGGGGGTGGGATTGCTATCATTTTTGATAGGAAATTGAAATGCACATTAGAACATATCAATATCCCAGAGTGCGAAGCAGGACTTTTTAAAATCTCCCTGAATTCGAACTTTACCATGTCTGGTATACTGTTGTATCGTCCGCCTGGAAATCCGTCTAAATGGGTGTCCTCCTTAGCTAATCACATTACCCCATACTTTATGGCATCAAACATTTTTTCACTTATTGGTGATTTTAACTTACATTTGGAGGACCAGTCTATTGCAGTTTGTGTCAACCTGCTAGACGATTTAAAGGCCCTAAATTTGGCACTAATAAACAAGGGTCCGACCCATGATAAGGGGCATTTACTTGACCCCGTTTTTTCTAATATGACAGAACTCCATTGGCCTAATACTTCTCCTACTTGTTGGTCAGATCACTATCTTACTAAATTGAGCATCACATTTCCATCTACTGCTCACTCTAAAATAAATGCCGCGGCCACATTGAGGAAAAATTGGAAGCTACTGGACCTAGTGGAACTAAACCAGACACTTCACTCAAACCCCCCCAGAGAAGGTTCATGATATAAACCGCCTGGCTGAAGACACTGATAAATGGCTCCGTGAGGCTGCTGATCACTGTCTACCCACCATCGCTAATAAAGTCAACAGACACCGCCCTCCTGCCCCCTGGTTTAATGACCTTTTAAAAAGGGAAAAGGCAAGATGTAAGGTTCTGGAGCGCAAATGGCGTAAAGATTACGACCCTGATGCTAAAAGCATTTATCATAAGGCTAGAAACCTATACCATTCAGCCTGTATTAAAACGCGCGCTTCTTTTGTCTCTCTCTCTATTATGGAGGCTTCTAACAAATCGAAGACTCTGTTCAATCTAGTTAAAGACCTTGCTGGAGCTCACACCTCAGCGTTTCCTCCCCCACTGGACGCGAAACAGTGTCAAGATCTTGGCTGTTTCTTTGTGGAAAAAATTGAGAAAATTATCAGAGACGTCTCCGTCAACAATATTGTGTCACCCATTTCTATCGACTGTGATCTTATCTCTCCGGGTGATAACATCTTAGCAGCATGGCCTCCTATCACGGTCGACTCAATGAAATCCATCCTTAAAAATATCAAGTCTGGCTCTCCTAGGGATCCTATCCCGATGAAAATCCTTAAACTACTAGATGACCAGTCTCTGGAGGTCATTGTTAACACGCTTAATACTTCATTAGAGTGTTCATCTGTCCCGACCCTCTGGAAACATGCCATGGTCACGCCGTTGCTGAAAAAACCCACTGCTGAGTGTCTGTCAAATTATAGACCCATTTCTCTGCTCCCCGCCTTTGCTCCCCGCCTTTTCCAAATGTCTGGAGAGACATGTTCATTCGACCTTAGCCTCCTTTGTGGAAAAAAATTCTCTTTTGCACCCCTCACAATCGGGTTTTCGTGTCGGTTTCTCTACGGAAACCACTCTCCTTGGAGTTACTGAACACATCAGAAACCTACTTGATAAAAGTCAGACGGTCGCGCTTGTACTCCTTGACCTAAGCGCGGCCTTTGACACTATATCACATGAAATCCTTATCAAGGCACTATGTAGGAATGGAGTGCGTGGCAAGGCACTGGACTGGATTCGGTCCTTTTTGAGCGGCAGGTCTTTTCAAATAAATTCCTCCACAGCCTGCTCTGACTCTTTTGAAATCTCCCACGGCGTACCGCAGGGCTCCATTTTGAGTCCGCTGTTTTTCAATATCTATCTTAGACCTCTAGCTGATATTGCTGAAAAATCTGGACTCGCCCTGATGACCTACGCCGACGACTCCCAGATTATTTTCTCCCTCTCAGAGTCCGTCCTTCTTCCTCTTCTCCTCTTAAGTTGGGGCTGCAAAACATCCTGAATTGGATGACCAGCAATCAACTAAAGTTAAACGGAGACAAGACGGAGGTTCTTCTTTTGGGTAAACAGCATGAGCTGTGGAATTCTTCCCACTGGCCTGACCAGTTGGCCACAATTCCTTCCCCAGTGACCCATGTTCGTAACCTGGGATTTATTCTGGACAGTACTCTTTCTATGAGTAAACAAGCCAACAAAGTAGTGGGTCTTTGTCTTACCATTATCAAATGGTTACGGAAAATCATATGGATGTTACCCCTTTCTACTCAGAAGACCGTTGTCAATGCTTTGATTACTTCTCGGCTTGACTACGGTAACATATTGTATCTTGGCTCTAACAAAGTGGTAGTTAATCGACTGCAACTTGTTCAGAACGCTGCAGTCCGTCTACTCTGTAAAATCCCGAAAAATTCTGGGGTCTCAATTCATCGCAAGAAACTCCACTGGCTTAAGGTGGAAAACAGAATTCGCTTCAAAGCTCTGACCTTGATGTTTAAAATCAAGGCGGACACGGCTCCTAACTATCTTTTATCTCTAGCCCAGCTCTACTATCCAAAGCGTAGTCTTCGTTCCCAATCACTTTCAAATTTTTGTATCCCTAGATTTAAATTGGCAAGAATGGGTGGCAGATCTTTTGCCTTCCTTGGTCCTACCCACTGGAACGCCCTCCCCCTTTTCATCCGAAAGGAGGAAAACTATGACAGGTTCCGTAAACATGTTAAAACCTGGCTTTTCGACCTATAACTCAATCAGCCTGTTTTGGTCCTAAATATTGTTTTCTTGCTGTATCGCGGCGCCGGGAAACCCTTTTTGGGTAGCTGTTGCGCCTTATAAGTTCTAATAAATAAATAAATAAATAAATAAATAAATAGATTTCTTTTGTTAAAGGTGTCAACGTTTCTTAATAGCAAAAGACACACAGAAATACGTCTTCCTTTTTCTGTGTGCCTGATGACTACTCAGAGGCCGATGAGAGCCAGGTGGTGAGATCTAATGCTTCAATGTGTGCTTATTTTAGATACTTCTGCTTGGAGCCAGCACTATTGCTACTTCCGTGAGAGCCATCACCTAGTACAAAGACGGTATCCAAGCGACAGCCAGCAAATGATATGTGAAAGAGAAACACCCAAAATCAATTCTGAAACCTTTATAGTGCGTCCACATTCCCTGTCTGGAACATGAGTATTAAGGTGAAACTGTGAAATGATCGATCAGTAGGTCACAAGAACATAGGTCACTGTTTACTAGGGGGCAGATTTATGACGACTGGCGCATCCCTGCATATCAGCAGGGATGCGCCAGTTATTATGCGCCACAGCTGCGCCACCATGGATGCGCCGCATTTATAATGCGGCGCACCATGGGGCAAAAACGGCACAGATGCGTGACGCATCTGTGCCGAAAAGTGGCGCATTGCTAGAGTTGCGTCGCAAGCGCGACGCAGCTCCAGCAATGATCTGGGGGGCCCTATCTTTACAATGCTGCGTCAATCCTTACGCCTGCTTCAAGCAGGCGCAGGGTTTTGACGCAGCATGGGCCTAAAAGTGACTGAGTGAAATCTTGTAGATTTCACTCAGCCACTTTTAGGAGGCGTTCCTGCGTCGGAACGCCCCCACCTGCCCTGGAACGCCTACATGTGGCGCAGGGCTTTACAACGTGACGCATCTGGGAGATGCGTCACGTTTGTAAATACCCCGCACCATGGCGCAGGATTTGCGCTGCTGCTGCGTCACAAAAGTGACGCAACGGCGGAGTAAATGAGGCGCAAGTGCAACATAAATCTGCCCCTCGGTGTCTTATATCTTACAATATATGTAAAAAAGTCAATAAATAAAAATTTCTCTGAGTTTCTTTACTTCTTGGTCTTCGATGCCTATATGGCTTTTCCTGATTTACTGGGAAAATTCATTTATATTCAAATGGCATTCAGTTCAATTAATTATAGTCCCATTCCTATGCTTGTGGCTTCTCAACGGAATACTTCCTCTGATGGCCCGATAATTTACTGGCCATCAAAGGAATTACTTTATACCATCTATCTTACTTAGAGTAAAACCTCACTGTAAGGGAAAGGAAAAGAGTTATGACCTTGTCTCCCTGGGAGAAAACTTCCAGCATGTGGTACCATTAGGTTTTTGTTTTTGAAAAACAAACTCCTGCTTGGGGAGTTTGTTTTCGAAAAACAAAAATACCTTTAAAGGTTTGCTAGCCGGCCATCATGTCTGACTGTACTGACCTTCAAATGTTTCGTGCATAGTCAGAAACTACCATGGCAGCAGTTCCAGCCAATGTAGAGAGATGTCCAGAGGGCCAGCAGACAACTCTAAATTTGGCAGGTGGATGTTCCTCAGGATGTCGGAGGTATTGTCCTCTGCCATCCTGATGGAGCTAACTCCATCCTTGAAACTATAAATCACTCCCACAGTTTTGTAGGTTGAAGTCTACTGTGCTGTCTGGTTTGCTAAAACATCTTGGGGACATGCAGAAAGTTTCCCTGAGAATGCATTCCGCCCATTGCTTACCATTGGCTCTGTGGTTTGTAATTCACATTTTCAGGTTTTCTATTTGCTGGCTTTATTTGTTTTAGGCTGTTCAGTTCATCCCTCTCAAGGAGCAAAGCCTTTTCACACTACCTCTCTTTGTATTCTTCCACAAGTCCTCCTCTCTGTAAACAGGCCTCTAATCTTGTCACATTTTCTGTGCGATCAAAGACAGCGGTCAAATATCAGGCTCTGTCTTCTGAGGGGGCTTGGTGTTTACTTTTCTTTCTCTGACTTCAAACTGAGAGGATTTATGTGACAATCTTGCTGGCTAATGGGGTAGAGGAAAGGATTTTTTTCTAGCAATGAAGAACATTTAAGTGAACTGTGCATGCATTTCAGAATATTTCAGAATTAGCAAAGTATAAATGAAGCACATTTTTGTTAATTCTGAAGTGTGCTGTAAACAAATACTTTAATATGATCAAAACAAATCAATACACTAGGGGATGCCATTTCCACACATTATTGTTTGTGCGCTGTACATTAGTAAAACTGTATGTAAGTGCAAATGTAATGATCAGTTCAATAGAAAATGTGTTGTCTGTAATGGCAGTGTGCTTCAACACCATGCATAATCAACTCTGCACCACTCCACTCTACTCTGCACCACTCCACTGCACTCTACTCTGCACCACTCCACTTGACACATTGCCACTGCACATTGTGCCACTGCACTCTACTCCACTCTGCACCACTGCACTCTACGGCACTTATCTCTATGCCTCTTTACTCAACTCTGCACCACTCTACTCTATACCAATGCACTCTATGCCACTCTATTCTACATCACTCCAGTCTATGCCACTCCACTCTACTCTTCACAATTCCACTCTATGCCACTCTGTAACACTGCACTGTACACCACTGTACTCCACGCCAATGCACTGTGATTTGTACCACTCCACTTTACACCCCGTACTCTATGCCAATCCAGTGCAAGCCACTCTAATCTACTCCGCACCATTGCACTCTATGCCACTTCACTCTGCACCACTTCACACCATTAGTCTATGCCACCCTACTCTACACCACTGCATTCTACTCTGCCCCACTCCGCTCTACGGCAGTTCGCTCTACCCAGTCCCACTCCACTCTATGCCACTTCACTCTACTCTGAAACAATCTACTGTAAGCCAATGCACTCTGTGCCACTACACTCTATGCCACTACACTCTACTCTACAGCAATGTAATCTACACTACTGCTCTCTATGCCACTCTACTCTATGCCATTGTGCTGTACACCAATGCACTCTACAGCACTACACTCTACAACACTGTACCCTGCAACACCACTCCCTGTCATTGAACTCTACACCACTCTACTCTGCACTACTGCACCCTACGCCACTGCACTAAGCAACATTTCACACTACGCCACTCCACTCTCTGCCACTATACTCTGCACCACTGTACGCCACTGCACTCTATTCCACATTATGCCACTCTACTCTACACCACTGCACTCTACTATACACCTCTCTAATCTATGCCATTGCATTCTGTGATGCTGTACTGTATGCCGCTGAATTCTAAACCGCTGCACTCTACAGCACTATACTCTGCAGCACTCTACACCAATACACCACACATCAGTCCCCTCTACTCTATGCCACTCCACTCTACGAACACCACTGCACTCTACTCTACTCTGCACCACTCTACTCTACACCACTGCACTGTAAGATACACTATGCCACAGCACTCAAACAACACTGCACTCTATTTTGCACCACTTTATTCAATGCCACTGCACTCTATGCCACTCAACTCTATACTACTGCACTCTGCGACGCTCTACTTTGCAACACTGCACTCAACGGCACTGATCTCTACCCCACTCTAATCTGCACTACTGCAATCTATAACAATGCACTCTACACTGTTCTACTATGAATCATTCCACTTTATGTCACTGCAGTCTGCAGCACTGCACTCTACGGCACTTCTCTTTACGCCTCTTTACTCTACTCTGCACCACTCTACTCTATGCCAATGCACTCTATGCCACTCTATTCTACATCACTCCAGTCTACGCCACTCCACTCTACTCTTCGCAATTCCACTCTACGCCACTCTGTAACACTGCACTGTACACCACTGCACTCCACGCTAATGCACTGTGATTTGTACCACTCCACTTTACACCCCGTACTCTATGCCAATCCAGTGCAAGCCACCCTAATCCACTCTGCACCATTTCACTCTGCACCATTTCACTCTATGCCATTTCACTCTGCACCACTTCACACCATCAGTCTATGCCACCCTACTCTACACCACTGCATTCTACTCTGCCCCACTCCGCTCTATGGCAGTTTGCTCTACCCAGTCCCACTCCACTCTTTGCCACTTCACTCTACTCTGAAACAATCTACTGTACGTCAATGCACTCTGTGCCACTACACTCTATGCCACTGCATTCTACTCTACAGCAATGTAATCTACACTACTGCTCTCTATGTCACTCTACTCTATGCCACTGCACTGTACACCAATGCACTCTACAGCACTACACTCTACAACACTGTACCCTGCAACACTGCACTCCCTGCCATTGAACTCTACACCACTCTACTCTGCACTACTGCACTCTACGCCACTGCACTAAGCAACATTTCAAACTACGTCACTCCACTCTCCTGCACTATACTCTGCACCACTGTACGCCGCTGCACTCTATTCCACATTATGCCACTCTACTCTACACCACTGCACTCTACTATACACCACTCTAATCTATGCCACTGCATTCTGTGATGCTGTACTGTATGCCGCTGAATTCTATACCGCTGCACTCTACAGCACTATACTCTGCAGCACTCTACACCAATGCACCACACATCAGTCCCCTATACTCTATGCCACTCCACTCTACGAACACCACTGCACACTACTCTACTCTGCACCACTCTACTCTACACCACTGCACTGTAAGCTACACTATGCCACAGCACTCAAAAACCACTGCACTCTACTTTGCACCACTTTATTCAATGCCACTGCACTCTATGCCACTCTACTCTATATTATTGCACTCTGCGACGCTCTACTTTGCAACACTGCACTCAACAGCACTGATCTCCACCCCACTCTACTCTGCACTACTGCATTCTATAACAATGCACTCTACACCGTTCTACTATGAATCATTCCACTTTAAGTCACTGCAGTCTGCAGCACTGCACTCTACACCACAGTATATCTCTACTCTGCAACACTCTGCATCACTCTACTCTGCACCACTCTACACCACTGCCCTCTATGCCACTCTACTCTACACTACTCCACTCTGCACCACTGCACTCTCTGCCACCAGTCGTGGCCCGTCCAGGTAAGAGTGGTTGGGCAGTGTGGGGGGTATTTTGATGGCCGATGACGAGGAAAATGTATTATTTATTTAATTTTCCTTCGTCATCGTCCATCAAAATACCCCCCACACAGCCCCACTGCTCTTACCTGGACGGGCCGCGGTTGTCTGCCACTGCACTAAATGCATCTCAACACCACTGCACTCTACAATGCAACACTCAAATCTACGCCACTTCCTTCGACGACACTGCATTGTATGCCACTGAATTCTATGCTGCTTCAAACTACTCCACTGCACTCTGCGACAATATACTCCGCAACACTCTACAACAATGCACACTACACCATCTGTTGCTCCAAACTTGCTAGTGATCGCCACCATCTGCTAGTTCCCTTATGCTGATCTAGTGGTGTCAGATTTTGTTGAAAAGCCTTGGACCTGTGTTTGTCCGCCAACTCACCAAAGACCCTAGCTAGGCTGGGGAAATTCATAGACGCCATTCGAACCACACTTTTATCATCTCAACAGGGTGACAGCGGTTCAGCCTCTGGGTGTCATATGCTCTTTTTTGCCCTCCAGAGGCCTAGAGTCAACTTATGTCGAATATCCCAAGGGACACAAGTTAAGTTAGTCCAACCCTAGCAGTCAGGCACATTGCAACGCAAGCTCTTTGCTTTTTCCTTGCTCCTTGCACTTACCCTGTGGACTTTCCATGCAGAGCAACCAGGACACTAGACCAGAAGAGAGAATAGCCCCTCTTTCTTTTAACAATTTTAAAGATGTTAACGTGTTAGCATTGTGGCAATCGAATAGTTTCAAGGCATTTTATGCACTCTTTTCTGTTTTTTATCTCAAGGGTCGTCAGAACAGCCACTGTGGCCTAATATGCTGAAACACAAGCACCTCACACATTTTTTTCTGATTGCATCACCTCTGTGGCCTTGCTTAGAGAAATCTGGAGGTAAGAATAGAAGAGTCCTTTTTTTAAAAGAATTTTAATGTTGCTCACAAACAATGTTTTTAAAAAATATGAAGAACTGCAGATTGGTTTTTCTTACATGTTTTTAAATAGTCCATATTATTGCCCAAAGGACACTGCTGTGTTCTGATGCTTACATGCACTGATTTTAAGTAATTAAACATGAACAAATTCACTCACTCTACAACAATCCACTTTACTCTACGCTACTCCACTGTTTGTGACTCCTCTTTATGCCAATCCAATACACTCCACTCTTTGCCACTCCACTACACTCTACAACTCTCTTCTCCACTCTTTACCATTACACTCTATGACACTCCACACCACTATTTTAGCCATGGTGAATAGCAGCCTTGCTGGTGTACAACATGGCTAAAACACATTGGCAAATCCAATTGCTCTTCCATAGGCAAGACGTATTGGCTTTGCCAATGCTTGTCTTACTTCTGTCATGAAATTGGAATGAACCCTCTCAATTATACTGTGTTGGTCACTTCATTAGGGGCCCTATGCAATTGTTTCTATTTTGATTAAAAAAAACACCCTAAATATTAGATGCCTCTATGTTAGTGCACATCGATAATAAAGGCAGAACAAGTTAAAAATATTGTTGCGTTAACAAATTCAACTATCAAACGTTAGAAAGCTTGAGGTTAAAAGCTACAGGTACTATGTGGGTCTCGGTTTTCGTCGCAGGATTGAACCAAAATAGGGACGTTTTTCTGCTATTTGCATGGCTGCCGGCCAAATGATGCAGAATCTCTATTGCTTAGCCAGCGGCCGGGTAAATAGTGATGTTTTTCTGCTATTTGAACGGCTGCCAGCCGAAAAGTGCAGAATCCTTACTATTCAGCAAGCTAAATATTTAATTGTTCCTTCTATTTGCAGAGTTGTCGGATGAACAGTGCAGAATCTCTAGTATTTAACTGGTGGCTCGGTAAATAGGGATGGTTTTCTTCTATTTGTACGGGTGCCTCCAGCACAGTGCAAAATCTCAACTGTTTAGCTAGTGGCCGGGTAAATAGTGAGGTTTTTCTGCTACTTGCATGGCTGCCAGCTGGGCAGAGCAAAATCTCTACTATTTAGTCGGCAGCTAGATAAATATTTAAGTTTCCCTGCTATTTGTATGGTTGCCAGTCGGACAATGGAGAATCTTCACTATTTAACCAGTGGCCGGGAAAATAGTGCAGTTTTTCTGCTGTTTGGACAACCGGCAGCCAAACATTTCAGCAACTCTACTGATTAGTCAGCGGCCAGGTAAATAGTGATGCTTTTCTGCTATTTGTACGGCCGCTGGCCAAACAGTGCAGAATCTCTACTGTTTAGCAGGTGGACAGGTAAATAATGACGTTTTCTGCTATTTGCTAGATAAACAGGCAATTAGTCCAGAATCCCTACTACTTAGCCAACGACCGGGTAAATAGCAACATTTTTCTGCTATTTGCATGACTGTCAGCCAAAAGGTACAGAATCTTAATTATTTAACCAGGGACTGGGTAAATGGTGAAGTTTCTCTGCTATATTGAATGCTGCCTGCCAAATAGTAAATCATTTCTACTATTTTGCCAGCGGCCGAATACATAGCAGAATAAAATTCACTATTTACCCGGCAGCTGGTTAAATAGACACTACATGAAGCTAAACCTAACATTCTTGCCCTTTGGGTTCTTGCTATAGTATTGTCTGTTGCAAACAGCATTGTAATCAATATTTTACAGTTTGAGTATGGATGGCCTGCCTCCCTATTCTTGTGTTTGTCCTGCCCAGAATAACAAGTCACTCTAACCATGCATAGACTGGCTTGTTATCTCTTTCCTTTCATTGCAGACATCTAATATCTCTTTTTTCTCTGTGTCCATGCTCCTTCTGGAGCCTGGAAACAATAAACATGTGACAGGAGTACCGCTAGCCACCTCTCTTCACCACCCACTGATTGATGCTGCTAGTATTGGCTTTATAAAGGCTATTTGTTTTCATTAATTCAGAATGGGCAGCAGCAAAGAGATACATTGTGATTCCATATTAAAATTCTATTTTTTGTATTGCTTAATATAGTTATACCGTTTTAATATGGCCATCACTATGTGTCTGGACGCAAGCACACTGGCTGTGGCAACCATTGCAAGTTGCCTGCTGCATTCCGAAGTGGCTGCCCAATAGTATTGGCTTTGTCAATGCTTGCATCATGTAAGGATTAGAAAAGCCAATGGATGCATTGGTAAACATAAACCGATTTGCTTTGCAAAAACATGTTCATGTTCACAGAATCCCATCTAACTGTGTCCTGCCTTTGATCCTCTGGCATGAGCTGAGATTACGGTGTAAATTCTGAAAGGGCTTCTTTGTTTTCGTGCCCCGCTGACCTTGCCATCTGTTATCCCAAAAAAACCTTCTCTGTGCAATTATGGGTTTTTATGCCATGATCATCATTGTGTGATTACTAAACACTGTGGAGATTAAAGAAGGAGAGGTAAAACATTGCTTCATAAACGTTGAAAACTAAGGTAGGCGAGAAAAAACATAGCCTGTATGAACATTGGTGTGTTTCTATAGGTCCTATAACCCAAAAGGCATTCCGATCACCTTTTACCCAGTTTATATTACAGTTACTGGCAGCATGATTGAACAGAACTGGCCTAATGGCCAATTTAACTCCTGTTGGCAATTAGTAGCCAGCCACTTTGAAGGATCCATCGAATGCATGTTCTGTGCCTGAAAAAAAAGACATAGGAGTTCATTTCAGCCCCTCTGCCATGTTAATACTCTTGCCTTAAAGGTGCTCCCTTTGGGAAACTGACCCTTTATCTGCAGTGAGTTCCTTTTCATTCGTTTTCATTTGGCAAAGCAGGCTCCTGGACTTTGCATACACTATAAAGCATGCAGTCTGATGCTGGCATAGTGCATGTGTTGAAATGTTAAGGAAAACATATATGTTCACTTCCAGATTTATCAAACTTTAATGCAAAGCAGCAAGATACATTGCTATGCTGCATGAAAGGGCAATGGAAGGAATGCTTTTTATTTAACATAATATGGTGCATTCCTGTCCTCTACTTGTGCTGGCTCACAATGTGCTGCCTTGTGCCAGTGCAGGCACCCTTGCACTGTGGTGCAAGGAAGTTGCAGTCAGGATAGTTTTTGTGCAGGAAGAGACACATTCCTGAAAGCAAACAATTCTGTTAGGCGTTTTCCTCTTTATACGTGTGCTGCAGAATGCCTCCCTGTGTTTGTATTAGGCAGCACATTGTGTGCCAGTGCAGGCTGAAAGGTCAGGAATGTGCCGTATGGCCTAGATAACTTGCTCTACTGCCCTTTCTCATTAACTTATTGCAGACCAGTAATTTGCTGTGTTGCTCAGTGCCACTTTGCCAAATATCTGGGCACCTGTGTCATGTGCATATATTGGCAACAATGCACTGTAGTGTGTACACAACAATGTGCCACATTGACATGAACTCACTAACCTGTCAATGGCAGTAGCAACAGAACGTTAATGAGTAGCAATGTGTCAAAGCACTCTGGGTGGATGGATGGAATCACATCAACTGCAATGGGTGAGGAATCATTAATGAAATTATGTGGCATGAAAGACAAGCCAATAATGAGTACTAAGGCAACACAAGAGAAAAGGCTGATGGGAGTGTGTCCTCAATGGCCTAAGAACTCTTGGTATCAATGAATTGTTGAAATCAGCAAGTGAGTTACACATGGCAGTATACATTATTCTTGATTTAAGTCTCAGGAGAAACACAGGAAGAAGTATGTTGAAAGGCGTTGTGTGGCATGTCATGTCAGTGTAGGCCCAAGACAGGTGAAAATGTCAATACAGGATACGGGATACAAACATGACATAAGCAGTCCAAAACACACATATGTCTCAGCAATACGGACAGTCTATGTACACACATACACATAGGCAGACACTTGCATATGACCAATGTTATGGCTCACCCCGTTCTGTGTAGTAAGTATCCCAGATAGAAAGCATATGAATCCATCAATGGGAAACTCACAAAGTAAAACACAATGCTGCCAAACATGTCATACATCAGTCATCAACATAGAATTAAACCCAACCTGAACAAGGCACCATAGTGTACTCAGGAAACCAATAGCCAACTGTGTAAGCAACACATATTGTGAAATACCGTCAGAAATGTGTATGAGTGATTCAGTACACATAAGACACATGGACAGGAAAGATGCTGTAACAGAGAACTAAATCTTTGACAGGTGTTATTTCTTGGTAACTTTCAGCTGACCAAAGATATGGTTTCCAGCTGTGGGTCATGACCCCAAAAGCACATCCTCAGATTGAGGCGGACCAACACTACAATCAGGCACTGAATAAGACCCGGAATATTGTCTAGAGAACCTTTGGTGTGCTAAAGTCCAGCTTCAGATGCTTGGACATGTCAGGGGGAGATTACTATGCTCGTCCCCTTTGACCTGCAAGATAATACTAGAATGTGGCATTATCCACAACATCTCTGTCCGGACAAATGTGTCATGGGATATGACCATAATGAGCAGGACCCGATGGAGGAGAGATCTAAAATACAGTGGCTGGGAATAGGTGACATATCCCTATTGTACAGAACGTCTTTACCTAAATATTCTTTTACAAGATGGACTACATTTGAGATATGGACGTATTTCAGCAAAATTTAAATATATCTGTATACACTATCTTTGTGTTTGCAATTTTGTGTCACAGTCACTGTAAACATCAAAACACTCACATGTCCTAAAATTAATTTAGGCCTATACCAAAGGTCTGTAGCTGGGTGCTACACTCATCCAAGCACAACATCATGTAGAACACAATATGTGTGCATATAAACACCATGTGCCAAATGCATGTGCCTGGGAAAGACATACACAACTGAAATCTAGCAATATGGAACAGTGTGCACATTCTGAGTGTGTGTGCTGCAATCGTGCGTTCACCTTCTTTCACTCAAGCGCAGCTCAAAGAGAGAATAGATCCAAACATTGAGTTCTGCCTGTATGTGTGCGGCACATCACAATATTGGTTTACCTCAGACACATGTGCATCGTAGTTGAGTTCCACCATCATCCTTTGATAGTAAACAGAGGGGCTTAGTTTGTGCATAGCCACGCAGTGCAGCACTGAAATACTCCCTAATGTACGGCTGTGCGTGAAAGGACATTGCAAGTAATGTGCTATCCATAACTGAATACAAAACAATCATGCTGCATCGCCTGTCCCACTGCTGTTTTAGCTGGCTAGGGCCTATGCAGGCATACTTGCACCTTGGAGCAGGGAAGCAAATATCACATGCAGGAATGTATGTGTACATGAAGAGGCATCCTCTTGCTAATAGTATTATCATTTGAGCCTAATTCCACCATCAATGTGTGATGCAGAACCTAGCTCACATAGAGAACTGAAGTGGCTAGGAGATTTTCTGGTACAAGACCTTGTAATTTCACACCTGGAAATGTATTGCTTACTTCCATATTTCCTACTGTATCTGCTTTGTTGTGTTTCAGAATGCATATGTTACCACCGTGTGTGCATTCAAGGAGCCTATATCTGGTGCATCAAGAGCCAATGCATTGATTTTTGAAACATTGTATCACTCAGTATTATGGACACATTTCATATCTACACCAGCTGACCCAACATTTATCACCACCTGGACACTGACCTCTGTTACACAGACCTGACAAGTACAGCCAGCCCACAGCTGTGCCAAGTACTATTCAACACTGGATGTAGTTATGAATAAAGTACATAACTGCAGCCTCATCGCAGCTAACAAAGTACACCCAAGCCAATTTCAAACCACTAAAGGAAGATCATTAACTCAATGTCTCAATACATCACAAAAATTACTTGTTACACTCTCAATCAATTATCACTCTAGATGTCACATATAAGGTGGTATTATGTCACGCATAGGCACACTATGACCATTTAAATGACACACATAACCAACCTTTGGACCTGTCTGCTATAACTGTAGGACCAATGAAAGTGGGTAAAAGCTGTGATATCTTATGTTTCACTGTTATCTACATTACATCCCACATATTGGGCCATCAGCATGTGTCACAAACCACGCATCTCCCCTGATGCGTGGCGCATTGCACCAGTTGTGCCAATGTAACCGCGCATCAAGGCCAATGCGTGTACAAACCAGCATGTTAATCTTAAATTTTGGTCTTAAGTTAAACTTAAGACAAACTTAAGTTTAACTGAGACAAAATCCTAACTTTATGACTAGGATTTTGTCTCAGTTAAACTGAAGTTTGTCTTAAGTTTAACTTAAGACCAAAACATAAGATTGACTGAGACAAAATCCTAACTTTAGTACTCCTAAATGCCTTCTGTGAATACCGAAAGTCGTAAAGTTAGGATTTAGTCTCAGATTACTTTTGTGAATCGGGCCCTTCCAGTTGCTTGACCTCCACCGTGATGACACAGGATTGCATCTACGCGTGTGAGTTAGAAAAAAGCGTTTAGTGGCATACCGGGGAATCAAGTGCTCGATCCTTCTGCTCTCATGACAGCAAGGAGGGCAGCACAGCACTGGTAAGGGCCTGATGGCTTGTCAGCAAGGCAGCAACGTCACAGTGGAAAGCACACATTGTAGCAATGTAGGAGTCCTGCTTCTGCTCCATAGATTGGAGGATGGTGCTGATAGCCCGCAGCTGGGTGACAACCTCAGTGGTGTCACATTGGCAGGGGTGCCTCATGACAGCAGCAATGTCAGCCAGGGACCGTTCCATTCGATGGAGCAAACGGTAGGTACCTTTGATTGCCTTAGAGGTGTCCTTATTGGTACGGAGGCACCTGCAAACTCCCTCTAGGGTGCCCGCAATGGTCTCCATCCCTGCCCGCATCTCATCTATCAGCCGCTGCTGGACTCCTACCGCTCACCATTGGAAGACAACTTGGGGGTCCTCGGAAGCCAGGTTTGGACTTTGACTGGCAGATGGGACATGTTCTGTGGTATGCGGTTCCTCTGGAGTCCCAGCAACACTGTCACCTCTCATCCATGGGGGGCAGGATGTTATTGCCAACAGATTGGTCATCCAGGACAGGCTGATGGTCATGATGTGTTGTTTCTCCCTCTGCAATAATATTCAAATATGTTAATGGTGATCAATGCTAGATTTTGACATGAGTTACTTTGGCTGACATACAGATGTTAGTCTCATTCACTTTCAGTTCCACATTGATGTGTAGGACATATGTGAATCGTAGGAAGTGTGGCCAAGATTCACTGTAGTTTCCTTTCAGATGGCATTATCTCTAGACTGTTCACAGGGTCACTGTGTGACAAGGGTGATATTTTGTGTCATGCCACACATTGCAACACAATTACACAGCTTATTGGCCTTCCCTGCCCATTCAGGGAGGGTGAGTTGAGGTGAGGTCCACAACTGCTTTAATGATAGCCTTAATTTTTCATGATGGCCATACTGAATGGAGTTTCATTGTTTTCAGCCATCCTGTGCACATTGCACCAAGTCACTAGACTGCCTGAATTGCCTGTGGTCACTACTCAGCCCAAACCCCCTTGGTAAGTGATGCGGCTTTAGTTATTTATTATTGTTGATCATGCAGGCTGCATTTCACACAGTACACCACACCAGTCTTCCTTGTTATGCTGTCTTGCATTCACATTGTGTATTCATGTGGCCAAGGGTTCATATTTGACACGCATCTACATAACTTTACACAGCTAAAAATCTTGTTATACTTCAGGTATGTGTAAGGCCATGTACTTACCATGAGTTTCCTAATTGTGTATACTCGTGATTTCAGTACACACTCACTTGTATCCATAGTTCTGTACTGTAGGCACTGTGTTTCAGCTCTTAGGGGATAGTCCCAATCAAACTAGGAAGCTTGCTATCACTAACGCTCACTCCATTGTGTAATTGCCAGATTTCTTTATCTGCAGAGTATCACACAGCACTTAACTCAGCCCCACTCACTTGTACCAGTACATGGCTCCTCTGAAACTCCTCTAGTGGACCCAGGTACACTACTTTCTGTCACACACTGATTACACACAGATGATAATTTGACTCTCATGTGACTCACCAATGTGAGTCAACATTTACAATTGAGCAACATGGCTGCCTGTATCTGAGGACTATGTCTTAAACTGTGGTCCACATGATAGACGTTATGATTTTCTGTGACATGTACTTACCCAGGTTGGCCACCAAACTAGGCTCAAACACTGCACCCTCCAAACATCACTAAGACCGGCCCATCATAGTGGAAACATATCTCTTCCAGTCACTTCACAATTTCCTCTTTGACATCCTCATGCTTTGACATATGTGGCATAGTCAGACATTTTTCTTCACTCCTGACAGGTTCTACACCTTTACCAAGGTCCACATCACATGTAGGATTTTTTTAAATTTTTTTATTAATCCATGAAGGTTATCACAGGTCACAATATTTATAAAGACGATGGTTACAAATATAATAAAAATGACTTAAAAAAAAGAGTACACAGATTTCATAATACATAAGAAATAATAATGGTATTAAATACAGGGTACTTTAAAGTACGAGTGCAGATTTTTTAAGCATGAGTATATATCTCCTCTGGCTGTGCCTTCAATCATTCAAATAGGATACCACTGGGCCCCATATCTCCATACTCCCAACAATACCTGAGCAGATGACAGGGTTACTGGGCCCCCCACAATTTCGGTTAAAAATTTCTCTATATGCACAAATAAATATGTATGATATCGGCATCGTCTGATCCACATGGGAAACATTTCCCATCATTTGTTCCTCCCCATTTAAAAAGCTTGGATGGGGTGTAATAAAGATTAAACAAAGTTTTGTAATGTTGTGCATGAAGATTCGTAGATATAAACAATTTCCCTGCTAATTCAATAGATTTTTGTATCTGCATGCCCGTACATCCCAGCCTATCATCCCATTTGGTATTGTGGGACTCTAAATCACTGTCCTTAGTGTCCAGCAGTATATTATACAATGTCCCAATATGTGCCTTCCTCCTTACAGCTTCTACCACAGGATTTACTCCTAATTTCACTTGATGTTTCCCTAATCTGTAAGTATTTAAATAATTCAGGCCTACTAAGATGAAATTTGTCTGATAACATTTCAAAAGACATTAAGCAGCCGTTAGAATATAGGTCCCCTAAATAACAGATCCGTTTAGCTCACCATCTATCTACAGTCCTATCCCAAAATATCGATGGAAGGAGTGTTGTAGCTGTAATGGGGGTGTACTGAGATAGCCTTTCTAACCCATACTGCCTGCGCACTGCTTTCCACACTTTATAAGCTGTGTTCACAACCTTAAACCTGGTTTTCTTGTAGTAGCTTGGATCTACGTTAATAAACAATCGATTTTTGGCCTCACTCCCAAGTAGCATTTGATAAATTGATGGAGCTTCCGCGACACTAATTGGGTTGTCACCAAGTAATAAAATATTCATGTGTTGCAAAATACAGACATAATAATAAAAGGTAAAATCTGGTACAGACCAGCCTCCTTTCTCCCGAGGGAGAGTCATATAACGCATAGCTCTGCGAGGTTTACCTTGGACCCATAAGAATCTAGCACACACTGACTGTAATATTGCAAGTTGTTTGCAAGAAATTTCAAGCGGTACTGATCTAAAAAAAAAATAGGATCTTAGGTAATATCAACATTTTCAAGACATTACAGCGTCCCACAAGTGAAAGATGTAAACACCCACATCGATCCAGTTGCCTCCGTACACTGTTTAGTATGCTACCCCAGTTAACCTCAACCAATGCTTTTAAGCACGCCCTTAACTTGACACCTAAATATGTCGCCTCACTCACTACTCGTAGATCTTGACATACAATATTAGAGCATAGAATCTGTGTTTTTGTCAAGTTAAGTTTGTATCCCGAGGCAGCCCCGAACTCTCGAGCCAATCGTTCAATTTGAGGCATAGCCGTACTGGAGTTCGGTGTTACTACAGCAACGTCGTCTGCATAAGCAAACACACGATAGTATTCCTGGTTACATATTATCGACTCTATCCCTACACTCTGTTCTAACATTTTTAAGAACGGGTCTATATAAAGTGAGAACAGCAGCGGAAAACAGGGGCCTCCCTGCCTAGTTCCCCGCGAGATGTATAATGGGTTTGATTCGAGACCCATAATGCAGACCTTGGCTAATGGAGAGCGGTATAATGCTTGTATGGAGGTAATAAAATTCTGTTTAAAACCAACACAGTGCAACACGGCCCATAAAAAAAATTTCCATGCGACCCGGTCGAATGCCTTTTCAGCGTCTAGAAGTATCAGCCTAAAGGCATTCCCTGCTACATTAGCTATATCAAGCATGGTTACAACTCTATTAATATGATTGGTTGTCCCCCTCCCAGGGATAAAGCCGTGTTGTCTCACTGATACTAGGGGTGTTATTACTTCAGCCAACCGGGTCGCTAGGATCTTAGCGTAGATTTTACCATCTACGTTTAAAAGCGAAATCGGTTGATATGAACCAGGTTGATCAGCCGGTTTATCTTTTTTTTTTTTAACTATAATGTTGGCTTCATCCCATGATAAGCAGGCAACTCCACCTTAGGCCTGTTGCACAACGCCTAGCATATCAGTCTTTAAAAATCAAAAAATAATTTTATAGACTTCCAATGGAAGTTAGTCGGGCCCAGCTGCTTTGCCCATAGCTAAGCCATTAATGGCTGTTTCCAATTCCTCCATTGTAATGGGAGCTTCTAGTGCTTCTTCATCCTGCTCGTCCAGTTGGCCACGACAATACTGTAACAGGGATTCCCCTATATGGGAGTCATAGCACTCACTGGTGTATAGTGCCTCGTAAAAGTCTTGAAACACCTTTAGGATCTCTATATCAGTTTCTACTGTTTGCCCCTTTAGGTCCCTCATGGAGCTGATCCTCTGGGCTGCTTCTTTAACTCTAAGCCTCTGTGCCAGACAGCGTCCAGATGCTTCCCCATATTCATAATATAATCTCCTGTTTATGGAGTGTTTCCTAGCTATCTCTTTACTCCAATATAGATTAATTTTTGTTTTGCCCTGAGCCACTACCGTTTGGAGGTCTGAGATATCCTGCCCTGTATGTATACCCTACATGAGTTTCTCCTCAGCTACCGTTAGTAACGCGTATAATCCCTGCCGTTCTGCTCGTATTTGCTTTTGCTTATATAAGCCAAAGCTAAGGGTCTCTCCCCTAAACCCCGCATTAAAAGCATCCCACACGCTCCCAACCTCGGCTGTATTGCGATTTACAGAAAAAAATTGCTCAATCCATATCTGCATGTGGGTCACATAATTGCTGTTCAATAATAGTTTCTTATCGAATGAGTACAACCGCGGTTTAACTCCCATCCTAGACATTTTCAAATGCAACACTAAGGGTCCATGGTCTGAAGACACCCGAGGGTACACCTGTATTTTGGCTCCTGAAAGTAGCTGGCTCGTTACAAAAAAATAATCAAGCCTTACAAGTTTCTTGTGTGGATATGAATAAAAAGAGTACCCTGGGTCAGTGGCTACCTTTGGTTTCCGTCCTTTAAATAATTTATTTCCATCTTGTAGTGTGCCAGGATCAAGATGTATATTTAAGTCCCCACATATAATTAAAGGGGTGGGCCACGATGCCAGCTCAACATATAGGTCTTCAATAATGAGTGCCTCATCAAAATTCGAACCATATATACAACATATTGTATGGATTTGGCTTCCCATGTAGCATTCAGCTATGGCCCATCGCCCATATTTATCTGCCAGTTTTCTTCCTGTCCCTTGAATATAGCTCTTCGCAAGAATTGCTACCCCCCGTGTAGTAGTTGATTGTTCAGTACACACTAAATTGTAAAACCTAATTCCGCCAGCATTTTCTTTTTGGTCCATGGTATATGGGTTTCCTGTATATAGATCACATCTGTCTGTAGTGCCCTCAATTCATTGGAAACCCGCTGCCTTTTATTACGATCGTTCAGACCGCTTACATTCAAGGAACATAGCCGAATGCCACCAACTATACCACTACCCTCCATCTTTGTGTACATATGCTGCATGCCAACAACCATCAATCTTCCAGATTTCCATTTGCCAACCTTCATGGATTATTTTTACTGCTTTCCAGTCCCCCCCTACCACCTCCCTCCCTATTCCACCCCCCTTACCCACCCTCCCCCGCCCACATACTGTTCCAGCCGGAGCTGTATCCTCCCCCCACCCTTCCCAAAATACGAGGCTTGGAGAGACACAAGGTCTCCGAGATGGATCGAGCTTTAAAGACCCCCGGTCCCCATCCCCCTTGCCCCTGCCAAGGTGTTTATCACTGCCTTCTTAAAGTATTCACCACCCAACACCATAGATGCCTTGTACTGCTTTCATTTCTTCACTATCCCCTCTGTATCTACTTTTAGAGGGATCGTAAATACTCCTTAGCAGCTATCTCTGTGGTAAAGAACCGAACATGCTCTTTGTGTATTATTTTAAGTTTGGCCGGATTCAACAAAAAGGCCTGTGCCCCCTGGTCCTGGAAAGGAGTAATAAGTTGGTGTAGTTGCCATCGCCTTTCAACCGTTAGGGGACAAAAATCCGGACGCACGAAAAAATCAATCCCCTTTCCTGTTTTTTTTCTATCCGGGCGTGCAAGGTCATACACCGCTTCTCTAGCAAGATAATTATTGACCGATATTAGAATAGCCCTTGGTCAAGAGGAGTGCTGGCCCGGCTTGCTGCGCTGCACAAAAGGAAATCTATGTGCCCTTTGGATTTCGCGGTCCCAATCCCATTGGGTTAGCCCATGAAATGCCTCTGAAAAAAGTTCAACAATAAACTTCCGAGGGTCCTGCCCCTCTGACCCCTCAGGAATATCTAATACACGAAGGTTGTTTCGCCGTAGGCGGTTTTCTAAGTCAGTAATTTTCCAGAGGGTATCGTCCTTGGCAGAACGTAAGGTCTCTGTGGTTGCCTTTTGAGCCGCCAGTTCATCCTCCAGGTTCGATATGCGGGTTTCCGCCTCGTTGAACCTTTCGGCAAACTCAGAACAGGATTTAGCAATTCTCCGAACTGCGTTCTGGAGCTTGCGGCAGGCCCCTTGTGTGCGCTGGCTCTCTGCGCGTGTTTCTTCTCTATGGGCCATAATGCTCTTATAGATGACAGCCAGGGATATATCTTCAGGTTTCTCTATGATTTCAAAATTGGGCTGTCCCCCACTGGCTGTCTCGGTCTCTGCCATGAAAGAATAATCCCATTGAAAAGAGTCTGCGCTCCCAGCAGATAAGTAACCCGCACCTATACCATTTGCCCCCTGTTTGTGCACTGTTTTGGGGGTGTCAAGCCCTTTATGCTTTTCTGAGTCAGAATCATCCCCAGATGTATCAGAGGGGTCTGACATTGAATAAAACGGCAAGTCTCCAGAATCGCCCTCCTTCATTATTAATTCCTGTTGCTCCCCTTTTTCATTATTTATTGCCAAATCAACCTTTCCATGATCAGTTTTTGATTTTGTTCCATTTACTTCCTTCTGGACTGTCTGTACAGGGGTTTGTGGGATGTCCCCCATTGTGGCAATTTCTATATTATTCCTAATGTGCTTGTCATCTTGTATCCCATTCACATGATTCTCTACCCGTTTTTTTTGTATGACTGCTGCCTGGGACCCCATCCTTATTAGTCATAGACTCTGGGTGAGCGTCCTCCCCCTTGCGCCTCTTGATCATGCTCGGGTTCGGGGATAGCTGATGAAGCGGTACTGTTCTTTTTAGCTTTCATAGCTAAAAATAATGCGGGAACAGCTTTCTTACTGCCTTCAAAGCGCGGGGCATCCTTTTTCCACACTGATATCGATTTCTTCTCGCCGTCAGCGCTTTCAGGCATCTCCGGTTGATTGCGCACTCTTCCGCGTCCAGATTTTGGGGGCATGTCCTCTCCGTCTCTCCCCCCGGCGCTAAGCAGTCTTCCAGCCGGCAGCATCCGATCCGCAGCCCGGGCTGCACACGCGGAAGTCCGCCGCCGCGTCAGTTCCAACAATCGAGCCGGAGCCAGGTGATGGACGCCGAAGACAGTCCTCAGCATTCCGGTTCCGATAGCAGCAACACTTCGGCCTCCACACCAATATAGCGTCTTCAGCAGCCTCTCATGACCGCATCAAGGCCACATCAAGACCGCGGTGAGTGAGGCACGGGGCGGGAGGGGGGAAACACCGGGAGCTCAAGCCCGCACGGCCGGAGACACGGCCGTCATCTTGCACCTCCGTAATTCACATCACATGTAGGATGTAGTCAACCAATGCCCTCTTCTGTGGCATCCCTTCCCAGCGTCATCACAAGCGTGACACTATCAGACACTGTAGTGCATGAGTATCACTCAGGCTACCTTTCAGTGCACACGTCACTTCTAACCTCCCTGCTATGCAATGTCTACCCATTCAGACACAGTGCCAGTTCATTATACTCAGCCGCAGCTACATTGCACTACACTACCAGGGGGCCCACCAGGTTCACACCATCTATTCTTCCAACAAACACTCATGGTCCACTGGTTTGCACCACTTGCAGTCACCTCACCCCCAGTTTCAATTTGTGCATGACAGGAGGTAGGGTGCTTGGTACCATGGCAGAAGACACCTCTGTGCTCTCACCCCACACATTAGTACAGCTGCATGCAATGTAGGTTTCATGTTAGTGATTCTACACATGCCTATTTGCATTTTCCTATGTGTTGATACTTCACATACACCACACCTGAAACCCTTCTCAGATGAGGAGATAATCCTCTGGAAACCAAATTCCATTCCTTTACAGACCAGATGTGGCTGCATGGCCCTAAGACAAGCACACTAGGCTCATGATGTAAGGAGGCCTGCATTGTCAAAGTCAGGGTGGGCAGGGTTCCAGTGTCTCTGCATAACGTGGTGTTACAGCTCAGGTTTTTTGTTTTGTATTATGGGACTTGTAGTCCCGGTCACTAATGTTATACATTCCACTACAAGTTCCAGTATACAAAGGTGAACCGAGACTGGTGCTGCACATCACACATGGACTAGACAAACTTGACAGAGCTGGACTGGGCTGTGCAACATTTAACTTGGCAGCTTGAATTACATTTATAGGAAGCATTACTGGTCATGTGAGCAATTCCATCCCTTTCCCTTTCCTGGTTCTATGGTTAATATCATCCCAGCTCTTCTTGCTCTCTGGCACGGTCCTTTTAGCTTGCCCAATAGTGTTAACCTTGTCCACTATGAACTGCCAAATGCCCTCTTTCTTCCCTAATGGCAATTTGGAGGTGACAAAGAGTTGGTGTTCATACTTTGTTGCCTCAGTTATCAGAATTTGATTCTCCTTCTCGCTAAAATTAGTCTTCCTTTTCCCCTGGGGTCAGAAAGCTCTTACTTATTGCTTGCACAGCAGCAGAAACAAAGAATGTTCCAAATGCCTCTCTTGAAACACTAAACTAAACAACTGATGCACTCCGAGGGGGAGAAGGGGATTGGGAAGACAAAGAACGGACAGCCTTGTTGACCTCAATGTTATGTTATGTTATGTTAATATTATTTGCTATAGCGCACGTATCAACCGAGGGCATCTCGGCGCTGTTGCGGATTCTGACCGGAAGTGCAAGCTGGGTATAATTAATATAAATAGGCTTTTAGTAGTTTCCTGAATTTACTGTATAAGGGAGTCTCTCGGAGGGTTATGGGTAGTTTGTTCCAGTAACCTGGGGCGAGATAGGAGAAAGCCTTACCCCTGGTGCACATTTGACGAATTTGGGGTACGCACAAAAGGGCTTGGGTGCTTGATCTGAGATTGCGGCGGGGGACATAGGTTGTGAGTTTTTTTAAGATAGCGTGGGTCTTTGCCTCTCAAGGCGTTATACGTGAGGCAACAGATTTTAAAATAGGAACGCCTCTTCACTGGGAGCCAGTGCAGTTCTTTCAGTAAGGGTGCCGAAGGGGTACCTGCAGGCCGGTTCAAAATTAGTCTTGCCGTGGTGTTCTGGACTATCTGTAGCTTAGTGAGCACGGTTTCACCAACTTCCGCCAGCAGGGCATTTCAATAGTCCAGTCTACTGATCACCATGGCCTGGACGAGGATTCTGCGAGTGTTCGTGGGGAGCAGAGGGAATATCCTGCGCAAAAGACGCATATTGTAATAGCAAGCACTTGTGGTGGCAGCAATATGCTCTTTCATTGATAGGGCTTAATTCAGCGTTATCCCTAGGTTTTTTACTGTTTGCTTGGGAACGGAAATAGCACCTACTTGGTGGGGCAACCAGTTGTCATGTTTCCTTGCGCCCCTCACCCGTAAACCAGAAGCAGGGCACTCCTCAGTCGACACGGGACTCCTCCCCCTGGGTGGTCCCGGCAGGTTGCAGTCTAGTCTTTCGGCGGCACGTAGTGGACGCCGCCGGCCGGCCGTCACTTCCGGTTACCTGAGCATATCACTACGGAGGACGGCAGGCTCGGCGCTTCGGATTCATTTCCTGAGCTTCGCAGACACGCAGGAGCGTAGCGAAGGCTCTTCCAGCAACCGGACAGTCGGTCCGGACCGCGCAAGGGCGCCCAAAGATCCCGCCTTACTTCATACTTGGCACGGAGCCACCCTAGGCACTATTACCTTCCAGAGCGCAGTGGCGCTTTTCCTTTGTTGTTAAAGACGACTCGTGCGACGGCACAGAGTCACCATACCTGCCTTGGTTACCTCAGAGCGCAGTGGCGCTTTTCCTTTGTTGGGACGACTCGTGCGACGGCGCGGAGTCGCCATCTCTGCCTTATAACCCCAGAGCGCAGTTGCGCTTTTACCTTTGTTGAGACGACTCGTGCGACGGCACGAAGTCGCCAGAACTGCCTACTTGTCCCCCAGAGCGCAGTGGCGCCTTCCCTTGCTTACTTTCACACATGACTCGTGCGACGGCACGAAGTCGCCACACCTGTATTCCTCCCTCTAGCGCAGTGGCGCTTTCCTGGTGCTTGATCCTTCCCAAGAGCGCAGGAGCGCTCGGACCCTGGCATCCCTTCGGGGTCTTTTTCTTCACTCTCCGCAAGGACCTCGTTTGATACCAACGCCTGAACTTCATCTGTGCAAGAACACCGCGCTCACAGGTAACCAGAAAAGAGTACTGCTCCCCTTAGTACTGTGTTCCCCCAAACGCTCGGGGGGTGTGCATGTTCCGCTCTAACCCTGTACTATAGTCATCCCTGTTTCCTCTCTTGCCTTAGGGATCGTGGACTTCTACACAGCCTAAGGAGCCACGAAGGGTATCCCCGTCCCGTCATCCACAGTCCCACTCGCACCACCCTTCCTGGCAATCTCCCCCGGTTCCCTCCTGAAACTGGCTAGTGTATTCAGTCCTTCCAGTAACAGAAGGGTTCAGGTAGGGGTTGCTCCTGTCGTCCCTGTGGGATTCCTCCGCAAACACGAGGTGAGAATTGTGGGGGTCTGACAGAATCCGAAGCCCAAGTTTATCATCCTACCCGGACACATGGAGGGCCCCGATGTTACGTTACAGGACATAGCAGCAATGTTAACTAACATCCAGGCTGAGAATCGGAGCTTACGTAGCGATGTCACTGCGTTACAAGGACAGTTGGGTGCAGGGCATACAGGAGCCTGGGGCGCACCCCAGGGACAACAAACCCAACCAGCCGGAATAATAAGACCTCCTTTGTTTAACCCATGGGGTCAGGCGCCTACTGTCTCGTCTAATCCTCCCCCCGTTCAGGTGTTAGCCCAACCCATGGCACAATTGGCCGCACCAGAACGTTACTACGGTGATAGTACTAAGTTCAGCATATTCCTCAACCAGTGCCACCTGCACTTCATGGCCAGAACCACCGCCTTTCCGGATGATGCCTCAAAGGTCGCCTTCGTTCTATCCTATTTAGGAGGTGACGCCGCTCATTGGTCCATTCCCCTGGTAGAAAACGACGAACCTTTGCTATATAACTTTCCAGTTTTTAAGGAGACCATGAGACGCATGTTTGCCCGCCATACCTTCGTCCAAGCCGCGGACAACGAATGCTCAAATTAAAACAAGGCAACACGGACTTGTTGCACTACATCACAACATTCAAACGATTGGTGGTGGAGGCTCACTGGCCAGAAGATAAACAAGTATCAGTATTCTACAGGGGTCTTCGGGAAGAATTGAAGGATCTCATCTCACAGATGACGGAACCTCCTGAGGACATAAACCAGTTTATTGATATGGTAGTGAAACAAAACTATCGTCTGCAAGAGCGAAGAACCGATAGGTTCAGAGGAAGTGAGACCAGACTCCCGGTGTACCGGGAAACTCCAAAACCCCGTGAAACACCCGAGCCTATGCAGATCGGGGGGGTTCGGGCTCCCTTGACGAAAGAAGAAAAAGATAAGAGGCGGAAGCAGAACCTATGCCTGTACTGTGGCAAAAATGGGCATTTCGTGCGGGATTGCCCTGCTAAACCACGCCAGTCCAAGGAGAGGAACCCTTCGGCTCTATCGATCACCAGAGAAGAAAGGACGGGAAACGAGACCTCCCAGTAGATAATGGGGTCTGTCTACTGGGACTACACACCGAGAAGACGCAGACCTCGAACACCTGCGCCCGCCATCACCATATGGGTATACCCGTACTCCTTCAGTCGTTTACAGGGTCTTCCTGGCGTGTCATTGCCTTAATAGACTCTGGGGCAACCGGGAATTACATCGATGCACAGTACATGAGGGGGTTGGGCATACTGACACAAGCCAAGAAGACACCAGAGATAGTCAAAGCCGTCGACGGTACGGACCTAACCTCAGGATTGGTTAGATACCAAACGGAGGATCTGCGAATGGTGTTGGAAAATCAGCATACCGAGACCATTGCCTTCGATGTCATTGATGCCCCCCAGTTCAGGCTGATATTAGGCCTTCCCTGGCTGGTTCAGCACAACCCCTTGATCGATTGGGTTACTGGCAAAACAACAGTGGACTCTGTTTATTGCGCCCAATCCTGCTACCCCTCCACGGGGAAAGAGGCGACCCGAGAGGTCCTAGCCTGTATCCTACCTAGAGACGGCATGGGCTCGGTTACACAGGAGTCTATACCCCAGGAATACAGGGATCTGGCCCAAGTGTTTGACGAACAAGGAGCTAATACTCTGCCTCCACATCGACACTTTGACTGTAGAATCGATCTGATTCCGGGATCCACGCTCCCTTGTAGTCGAATATACTCTCTCACAGAAAAAGAAAACACCCATCTCCGCAACTACCTCACTCAATACCTTCAGAACGGGTTTATCCGTCACTCCAAATCTCCGGTCTCCTCCCCTCTCTTCTTTGTGGCTAAAAAGGAGGGGGATCTACGCGCATGCATTGACTTTCGGGCAATGAATGCCATAACCGTTAAGAACAGGTATCCACTCCCCTTAATTCCTGACTTACTGGACCAAGTGAAAGATGCGGCCATATATACCAAGTTGGACTTGCGAGGGGCCTACCATCTTGTCAGAGTCCGAGAGGGCGATGAATGGAAAACCGCCTTCCGGACGCGGTACGGGTTATTTGAGTACCGCGTCATGCCCTTCGGACTCTGCAATGCCCCGGCCGCATTTCAGTACTTCATCGACGAGGTGTTACGGGAGTTCCTTGACCGTTTCTGCATAGTATATATCGATGATATACTGATCTACTCTGCGAACACGGAGGAACATCGCCAACACGTACGAGCCGTCCTCCAACAATTGCAACAACACGGGCTGTACGTGAAATTGGAAAAAAGCGTGTTCCATACCACAACCGTAGAATTCCTGGGACACATTCTGACACCAGGAGGCGTCCAGATGGATTCCAAAAAAGTCGATGCCATTCTGAGATGGCCAGCCCCGTCCTCCGTGAAACAAGTCCAGAGATTCCTAGGGTTTGCGAATTACTATCGCCGCTTCATTGATGGGTTCTCCCGGATTGTCGCCCCCATTACCGGTCTTCTGCGTAAAGGGGTGCTGTTCGCATGGAACGCCAAAGCAGAACAGGCATTCCGTGACTTGAAAGCCCGATTCACCTCGGCTCCAATCCTGAAACATCCTGACCCCACACGCCCCTTTATCGTGGAGGCCGACGCCTCGCAAAACGCCCTCGGGGGAGTATTATCACAGAAAGACGACAAGACCAACATGCTTCACCCAGTAGCATACTACTCCAGAAAGCTACAACCCGCTGAATGCAATTACTCCATTGGGGACAAGGAACTCCTGGCCATCAAAGCAGCATTTGAAGAATGGCGACACTACCTCAAGGATGCCAACCATACGGTGACCATCTTCACCGACCATAGGAATCTACTGTTCCTCCGTTCAGCCAGAGCATTAACGGCAAGACAGCTACGCTGGACCCTCTTTTTTAACGAATTTGATTTCCATATCACTTACAGACCCGGAAGAGAGAACGCCAAAGCCGACGCCCTGTCACGAATCGAGGAAAACGGAGACCAGAAACCCCCAGCAGAACCAGTACCCGTAATTCCCATCCGCTGCTTTCAGGGTGCAGTTACGTCATCCAACTTCTTGACACACCTCCACCAAGAGTTACAACAGAAAACCAGGGACGACTGGGTCGGAGACGTCCAAGGGATCACAGAAAACAACGGCTTCCTGTTCAAAGACGGACGATACTATTTACCGCTGCTCACTCAACAACTACAGGCAATGGTCCTGTGCCACGACCACCCCCTAGCTGATCACCCAGGGTACCAAAAAACCAAGGAATTACTGCAGAGACACTTCTGGTGGCCCACCCTCAACCATGACACACAAACCTATGTCGCTCGATGTGCCATCTGTGCTCAAGGAAAAACGCTCTCACAACCCACGGTAGGGCTGTTACACCCCATTCCGGTTCCGCCTTGCCCGTGGCACACGGTCTCGATGGACTTCGTGGTAGAGCTCCCTAAAACCTCCACAGGACACACCACCATTCTTACGATTGTGGACCACTTGACAAAAATGGCGCATTTCATTCCTCTAACGCATCTACCGTCAGCGGCAGAACTGGCAGCCCTGTTCATGCAGAACGTGGTACGGTTACATGGCATCCCATCGGTTTTGATAACGGACAGAGGTACCCAATTTGTATCCAGATTCTGGACTGAAGTCTGTTCGATATTACAGATGGAAGCCTGTTTATCGTCCTCCTACCATCCCCAAACTGATGGCCAGGCCGAGCGTACAAAATCGCACTATGGAGCAGTACCTCCGTTGCCTGCTATTGTCTATGGACACCGACTGGTCCGCAGTGGTGTGGATCGTAGAGTACGCCTACAATAACAGCAAACATGCGGCGACAGGGGTTTCCCCGTTTTATTGCCTCCAGGGATATCATCCCAGAACGACCCCCTGGGTGGAAGCTCGACCGTGTGGAGTGCCTACTATCCAGGAACACCATGCTTCCCTCCGCACCATATGGCAACAGGCTCGTTTTGAACTCGCAAAGGCCAAAGAATACTACAAACACAACACCGATAAACACCGGCAACCCGAACCAGCCTATGTAGTGGGAGACAAGGTGTGGTTATCCATCCAGAACCTCAACACGCATGGCCCCAAGAAACTGTTGCCCCGATACGTGGGTCCCTATCCCATCACCAAGATCATCAACCCAGTGGCCATGAGGCTTTCCCTACCATCTCACATGAAAATACACCCTGTCTTTCATGTTTCCCTCTTACGCCCTGTGCATCCAGACAGCTCATTGGCAGAACCTCCTCCTCCTGTTCCCGTTGAAGACCACGTGGAATACGAGGTTCGGGCCATTCTTGATTCCCGCAGAACTAGGGGAAAACTGTTCTACCTAGTGGACTGGAAAGGCTACGGCCCGGAGGAACGCTCCTGGGAACCCCTGTCACACGTCCGTAATGCTCCTTCCTTAGTCAGAGCCTTTCATGCCCGGCATCCCCAGAAACCTCGCCCTGTTACCCCTCTGTGACCGGGTGGGTAGATCTGTTTTCGGGGTGGGTGCTGTCATGTTTCCTTGCGCCCCTCACCCGTAAACCAGAAGCAGGGCACTCCTCAGTCGACACGGGACTCCTCCCCCTGGGTGGTCCCGGCAGGTTGCAGTCTAGTCTTTCGGCGGCACGTAGTGGACGCCGCCGGCCGGCCGTCACTTCCGGTTACCTGAGCATATCACTACGGAGGACGGCAGGCTCGGCGCTTCGGATTCATTTCCTGAGCTTCGCAGACACGCAGGAGCGTAGCGAAGGCTCTTCCAGCAACCGGACAGTCGGTCCGGACCGCGCAAGGGCGCCCAAAGATCCCGCCTTACTTCATACTTGGCACGGAGCCACCCTAGGCACTATTACCTTCCAGAGCGCAGTGGCGCTTTTCCTTTGTTGTTAAAGACGACTCGTGCGACGGCACAGAGTCACCATACCTGCCTTGGTTACCTCAGAGCGCAGTGGCGCTTTTCCTTTGTTGGGACGACTCGTGCGACGGCGCGGAGTCGCCATCTCTGCCTTATAACCCCAGAGCGCAGTTGCGCTTTTACCTTTGTTGAGACGACTCGTGCGACGGCACGAAGTCGCCAGAACTGCCTACTTGTCCCCCAGAGCGCAGTGGCGCCTTCCCTTGCTTACTTTCACACATGACTCGTGCGACGGCACGAAGTCGCCACACCTGTATTCCTCCCTCTAGCGCAGTGGCGCTTTCCTGGTGCTTGATCCTTCCCAAGAGCGCAGGAGCGCTCGGACCCTGGCATCCCTTCGGGGTCTTTTTCTTCACTCTCCGCAAGGACCTCGTTTGATACCAACGCCTGAACTTCATCTGTGCAAGAACACCGCGCTCACAGGTAACCAGAAAAGAGTACTGCTCCCCTTAGTACTGTGTTCCCCCAAACGCTCGGGGGGTGTGCATGTTCCGCTCTAACCCTGTACTATAGTCATCCCTGTTTCCTCTCTTGCCTTAGGGATCGTGGACTTCTACACAGCCTAAGGAGCCACGAAGGGTATCCCCGTCCCGTCATCCACAGTCCCACTCGCACCACCCTTCCTGGCAATCTCCCCCGGTTCCCTCCTGAAACTGGCTAGTGTATTCAGTCCTTCCAGTAACAGAAGGGTTCAGGTAGGGGTTGCTCCTGTCGTCCCTGTGGGATTCCTCCGCAAACACGAGGTGAGAATTGTGGGGGTCTGACACCAGTCCTCCGACCAGATGGCTAGGGCTTTTCCAAGTAGCATAATCTCTGTTTTTCTGGATTTAACTGAAGGCAATTCCCAGTCATCCAGTTGGAGATTGCTAGCAGTCCGGCCGAGAAACGCTTTTTCTCAGATTCTAGGTCTTGGCCCATTGTAAACATCAGCTGGGTGTCGTCAGCGTATGAAATGATCTCAAAGCCAAAATGCTCTGCGATCTTTGCCAGCGGGGCCATATTAATATTGAACAGAGTGGGACTCAGGCATGAACCCTGAGGTACACCCTTGTCCAATTGCGTTTTACCAGAAGAGTATGGGCCTAGAATGATCGTCTGCTGTCTGTCTGACAAAAACAAAAGTGCTGCAGCCATTTTATTGCTGTTCCCTGGACACCAATTGCCTGCGGTCTGTTCATAAGCCTTGAATGCGAGATGGTATCAAAGGCTGCAGACAAATCTAATAGTATCAGTGCTACCGGTCTTCCTGCATCCATCCCCTGTCTCAATGAATCATTTAGCGTCCAGGAGGGCAGTCTCTGTACTGAAACCTGGTCGGAACCCCCATTGTGAGGGATCAAGAAGTGGTTGGATTCAAGGTATGATCCCAGCTGCCTGTTTATTAGGCCTTCCAGTGTTTTGCCTAGGAGCGGTAGCAGGGAGATCGGGCGCTAGTTACTGGGTGCTTGTGGGTCCAGTGTGGCTTTTTTCAATATGGGCCGAACACATGCTTCCTTCCAATCTATTGGTATGCTTCCTGTTTGTATAGATCAATTGAAAATCTTTTGAATCATGGGTGAGCAGCAGGTAGCTAGAAGTGCCATTGTCTTGGGAGGACATGGATCACAAGGTGATCCCGATTTAGCTGTGATCAGGGAGTTAAGTACTTCCTCTACAGTAATAGGCTGAAAGCAGTCTAATGTGCAGAGAATTCCTTTTCCTTGCTCTCCTGTCCTTGTAGTGGTCTCACGATCCTGCCGAGGTTCCGCTGGGAATTTTAAATAGATATTAGATTTATTTTCCTCAAAGTAATTAGCTAAAGAGTCACAGAGTTCCTGGAATTCCACTGGCGATTGGCTGCATACTTGAAGGGAGATAAAAGCCTGTACTATGCTAAAAGGAGCTTTTAAGGAATTGCTTGTTCAATTTGATTTATAATAAAGGTTCGCCTAGCGGTTTTAAAGTTCCGGTGGTATTGGGACAGCGCCTGTTTATAAAGTTCCCTATCTTGGGGCTCTTTCCTTCTCCACCAGAGTCTCTCCAGAGATTTAAATTTGGTTTTCTCTACTTTTAATTCTGGCATAAACCATGGTGCTAATGGTCGCCGCTGTGTGAGGACATCGTTTTTTAAGGGAATCGTTATGTCCAGCGCCATCATGAGGGCTGAATTAAAGCATTTCAACAATTCCGTCACTTCAAGGTTATTATTTGGAAGCATGGGGTGAAATGCGACGCTGAAAGCTTCACAGGTAAGTTTATGCCACGGTCTGCGTGCTTCCTGTCGCCGTTCTTTATTTGCAGTAGGACCCAGGGGTTGCGGAAATTGTATGTTGAATGTGATTACAAAATGATCCGTCCTTGTAAGGGAGAGAGGGGGCTTACAGGCCAACTGGTCTGTGTTGGAAAAAATTAGGTCCAGTGAGTGACCGGCCGAATGTGTCGGGCCTTCAACTCCGGACAAGCCCTAATAATTCTAGGTCCGTTAGGAGTTTACTAACTTCTGGGTTCAAATGTTCTTCCCCATGGAAATTAAAATCGCCCAGCAGAAGAAATTTGTTAGATGCTAGGACATGCGTTGCTATTTTTTCTATCAGTAAATCGCTGAAGTTAGTCTTTGGTCCTGGGGGACGGTAGATCAATGCACCATTCCAGCTATCTGAGGCAGATATATTTATCTTGAAAATACCTAATTCCATGAGATTATTGCTTATAGGTGCGATCCAGTTCGTCTTTAGTGTGTTTTTGAAGGCTATGGCAAAACCACCGCCTGTTTTTCCTCCTCTATCGAGATGGATAAATATGTAGCTTCCAGGGATAGCTAATTCAATGGTTGGATGATGGCCAGGGTTTAGCCACGTTTCTGTAAAAAAACAGATATCCGGAGAGTGGGAAGTGATCATGTCCCGTATCTCGATCGGGTGCTTGGCTAATGACCTGAAATTACAAAGTAAACCGTTTAGGCCATGTGTTTGTGAATTTTGTCTATCCATTTTCCCTGATAGTGTGGTCACTTCGGGGTCACATTGGAAGTGGCAGTTATTGCAGGCTACTGGGCCTTCTAAGGTATATGGATACTGGTTGGGACAAAACAGCTGTGGTAAATGCTTCACATCTAGTTGTGTTCTAATCTGGGGCAGGGAATCAGCTGAGTAGTAAAAACAGTTGGGCTTTTGAATTTCTCCGGCAAGTGATCCAGAGTTCCTGGTCCCTGGGCCTGGCCGTGCGCGGACGGGCTTAGACGGGCTTGCCTTCGTCGCATCAGCGGTGCGACTGCTGCGCGCGTCCACTGTGCGTCTGTCCTGGCATCGTCCATTTATGTATGTGTATGCTATACCACTAGAGCGCTGACTGCGCTTCCGTCAGAAATATGGCCAAGGCTTCCTCCGCTCAATCAGCACAAGCTTTGGCAGACCGGAAAGTGGATGGCACTGAATCCCAGAGCGTGAGGTTGAGGCACATAAAGTTAAAAGTGAACTGCAAGTGAGTAATGGCTCACTTCTCTTATTTATTCCTTCTATCTTCGAATATGTGATGCATGTTATGCTTCTAATCTGTTTTTTTTTGTTCAATTGGAAACTGTAAAATAATTCAACAATTATTATATCTCCTACCTAAAGTGTAACATTCTACATACCCAATGCGACTATGGCTTTTGCTCCTCTTCTATGTGTCCGAACCTTTATATATGTAAAATAAATGTATTCTTCTTGACGAGTAGATAAATATGCCTTCTGCAATGTTATTTGTTTTTGATCATAACTGCCTTTGCTTTTCACTTTTCATTACTCACACCATATTCAAACCGTTCAAACATTAATATTCATTATAATTTTTTTCCCTTTTTTCCTCATAGGAGGTACTTGCGTGCACCAGGAAGTGTGACAACCCAAGGAAGAAGACGGCTTTTCAAACTTCTCAGATTAGTATTAATTAATTTCTGTAGACTTGTTCTTGTGCAGAACTGGTGTCTTTTCAAGAGGAAATTACTTTTAATACTAAAGCTTAGGCAGCGTTGAAAACTCTGTGACTGAATTCTGCTCACAGAACTGTGCTAAATGGGAAGGGGTTAATTCTGTTGCTAGAGGTTCTCTGTTTCTGGGAATCTTTGTCGTTTACACTGCTCTCTGCCAACACAGCTCAATGCAACAATGTTTCTCTTGAGGGGGAGGGGAAAGGGAACAAGGACATTGCGAGAACCCCTTCGTGACAGGCTCAAAGATTAAATATTAACTCTTCTTGTCTGGACTGCCTGACACATGAACTCTTGTGAACACGAGGTACTAAAACAACAATCAAGGAAAACGACGCCACTACCTTAACTAACTTTAACCGACGGAGACTCTGGTGAAGGCTGCTTTCTTTCATCTTTAATTCTTGATTTTAAGGCCACGACGCTAATCACTTGTGCATTATTAGGAGGGACAATCCGCCCGATTGCCTACCGGGCGGAAAAGCAGTTTATATGGTGGCAGTGTCTGGAAGACACCGCTATCCATATTACTATGCAGGCGGGGACCTGCCTCGTTGCCACCATGAAAAGGCAGGCGGTTTTTGACATTGGGGGCCCGTAGCGGGCCCCTAGGGATTCTGGGGGGGTGGGGGGTGCACATGGGGGGTACCTATGGTACCCCCTGCATTTCAATGTACAATGTGGCAGGCACCGCGCGGTGCCTGTCACATTGTGCATTGAAAGGCACAGGCTGCCTTTGTGGCATTGCGGCGGGCGGTGCTCTCTGCACCACCCGCCGCAATGTTGCAGATGCGCCATGTGCCCGCCAGTGTGGCGGGCGCATGCTAATTGGGAGTGCGGGACCGCCCCACCCTCAGCGGGCGGTCCCGTTTCCCGAGGGTATGGCGGGCGGACAAAGTGCGCCTGCCATACTAATGGGGCCCCTAGTGTCTGTCTGGACATCCTGGCTGGTGCTGGGCTTGTTTGGGTTATTGCACTGGCTGTTGCTGCCTGCTGCCTGCTCCATCTCTCCCTTTTGAAGTAATGGTTTTCCTTCAAATGTGCCACTTTTTAATGGATTTGTGACACATGACGCACTCCAAAATGACGCTGGGTGAATTACATTGCTCTATGTGCTGGAAAGCAGCCTAACGCCACTTTGGCTGCACATGCAGCAGACACCCTACGGAAGCATACCTTACGCGATGGTGCTAATACCGTAAATACAGCACATCCGAAACATTTGAAACTGTCGTACACAGCGCAAGTTTTTCTGACGCATGCTGCCTCTCCGCAGCGATGCATCAGTTCTCATAAATGAGGGCCAAGGTGGCTTGCGTTGCATGGTAAATCTAACTTTAGTGTTGTGTTTTCCTTGTGTTACCTTGTCTGATGCAAGGGCAATGCAACACTAGGATAAATCTGGCCCTCAATTGTCAGTTCGGTCTGAATTAAACAGAGCAATGGGTCCCTAGGTACCTAAGGTGTTGAGCCTACAAAGGAAGTTAACACACATTTATACCCAATTTCAGAAGTTTCCAGACATCAGTCACTTGTTCATTAGCTTTACTATTCTAATGAGCATTCATGGGCTCATGGGAGCAAGTGAAGTTGAGAGCAGGCAATCTTTTACATCAACATATGCAATTAGTCTCTAAAAGAACAAGTTTAGAAAATTTGACTTTTGGATGCCAAATGTGTTCTTTGGCTCATTGCACTACAAATATTGCACACATAAGTATTGACCAACAAAAATTTTAAAGCTAAAACATACAGTACCAAAATACTGTGAACCCTATACTAATAATTAAGATAAGAAAATTATTTATTAAAAAATATCTGCCTTCAAAAATATCTAAAGTTAACAAGTATCTGCTACAAAAATATAGCTTACAATAATATTACCATTAAAGTTAATAAAACAAAATTAATTTTAAACTGTAAAAAATGCATACATTTTATCAAATATGTTCAAAAGAATTCAAATTAATTTAATTTCTAATTATTCTTTAAACTATTTGTCTTAAATAATACAAAATAAATGTTTACACACATTTAATTGGAAAACATATATTAACTATAAATATTAAAAAATATTTTTTGCAAACATCTATGTATCTCATAATAAAAAGTAAAACTAAATATACTTACAAATACATTTAGTTTTAAAATATATATAAAATATAAACATTTTTTAGAAATAAATGACAATGTAAAATGATTTTTAAGTACATAGTCATGTTTAATAGATTAACACATATGCATAAACACAATAAAGTAAATTAACAAAACTTAAATTATTTCTAAAACATACAAAATATTAATAAAGTCTTTGCAAAAATAAGCATAACTAAATGTATTTTATTTTTTGAGTATTAGTCAAATCACAAATCAGCGAAATTGGCAAAAGAAAATATATAAGAAAATATATCAATACAGCTAGAATATTGAAATGCTAAAGTATTCCACATTTCATTATTATGAAATACAGGAGGTAACAACCAATATATAAAGAAAACAAAATACCCAAATTAGATGTTCCATAAAGAAACTTGCCCTATCTAAATTAAGTAACGGAAAGGTGTTGGGGATATCTAGAGGGGAAGAGAAGGGTCAGCATATTGCGAATCTTAGTAGAAGTTCAGAGGAAATTAGAGTGTCTAGCATGAAGCCTTCCATTCGGAGAAACCCCAGCAGAGTTCTGCTCTCTTCCAAATCAGGATAGAGGTGTCTCCTAACTTATATGGAACACTAATTAAAAGCACAATTGATGGTTCCAAAACATCCATATCTTTCTCCCATAGTCAGAAGCCAATCCTATGATGGTATTTGCTGAGAGTCGGTGCACTCCCTAAGTTACCATCCTCAAACAATTAGGTATACATCTGCTTGCCCATGAGAGGTGCATCTTCCTGATACGCCGGGTAATGGAGCTTCTTTCACCATCCTCCCTCCACATCAGTTGCCACTTTTCTTTCTCAGACTAATACTTTCTATCAGTCTAATACATAACAATAAAACTTTCTCTTACTAAAGAGGAACCCAATAATGCACATGCAGAGAAAAAGAAAACAGAATACTGGCAAACTTCAAGACTGTGCAACACACAACTAAGGACTAACGTCAAGCTTAGTTAACTTGAGAATCAAAATGGAAGCACAACAGCTTTGTTAATCCTTACAACTTACACAAATATTATGAAATGTAAATAATTTCTTTAAACACGATAATATTGATCATTATTCAATTCAGTACAACGATCTGTGATTTCTTAACATACTCAAAAATGATGGCTTACTACAATTCGTTAAGGTGAAACACACCAGTTGATAAACTAAATCACGAACTGAATATATAGGTTACACGTAAGTGCACATAAATAATAAACAGAAGGTGAAGCCTATATTTTTACTGCTCCACATACAAGGTCTATCTTAAAGAGAGAGCTCAAAGTATTGTCCAAACAAACTAGTTCAACTTGCCCTGGATGTCGAAGCTTTCTCTTGTAGTCTGAGAGGGGCCTTTGTTTCGGGGGTACTGGTGAGCTGTACCTCTGTCCAACTTGACATGTGAATCAGCCCCAAACACAAGTATCTGCATACGTGGGAACAACACTGCAGGACTCTTATTGTCCCAGTTTTTAAGAAAGGGAACAGACAAAACCATGCTTGCTACCGCCCCAATTCTCTTTTAGACTTCTCTGTCAAAATTGTGTGAAGTATTAAACTGGAAAGGTTGGTACTCTGGATAAATAAGAATAACATCCTGTCGGAGGTCCAGTTTGGTTTCCGTCCAGGCTTGGGGACTATTGAACAATATTATTAATCTCCACCTCATAATTAGGAAGTACAAACATCTTAAGTGCAGTGCTGTTCATTTCGCATTTATGGATCTGTCTAACGCTTTTGATAGCATTAAAAGAACCAATTTGAGAGACCTTATGATTGAAATGGGTATGGAGAAGGGGTTAGTACAGTTCTTGAAGGGGCTGCACCTGAAACTCCAGGCCAGAGAGTCAAAAATCTTTTGAGTTACATCGATGAGGCTGATTGGCCTGTAGTTTACCGGTTCTATGGGAGACCCTTTTTTATAGATAGGAATGATCTCTGCCCCGGCCCACGTAGGGGGGGGTGACATGCCATAAAGAATGGCATTAAATAATGTCTGGAGGTATGGGGCCCAAACAATCTGTTCATTTCTATACAGGTCCCCGGGGATTCTATCCAGCCCAGGAGCTTTGTTTGGCAGTATTTTGGCTAAGGCAGATAATACCTCAGCCAAGGTACATGGAGGTATATCCCCAAGGAAATCAAAGGTATGACAGCAAAACGATATCCCACTCTCACTAGGTCCATTATGGGGCTTGAATATAAATCTTTAAAATAAAGACGCCAGGCTTCCTCAGCAATATTAGGCTCGAGGGCAAACCTACCCTCTATTTTCCCGGTGTGGACTAAATTCCAGAAAGCTCTTGTGTCTTTAACGTCCATAGCATTCTTAATGGCCTGCATCTTTCCATTTCCTATTCAGATTTCGCAGCTAAAAGGATTTTTTTTTAAAACGCCCTTGCTTCCCTTATTTGCATGCTATCCCACCCCCTCAGGCTTGACAACAGGGCTCTCTTCACATCCCTGCATGACCTATTGTACCAGGGGTTTTTATCTCTGCGATGGTTACTCTTATTGGACTTACTGCTATAAAAAAAATCCGCCAGGCATGCAACCATATCAAGGTGGATTTTGCCTAGATCTTCATCGGATTCTAAATTAGCACTGCTTCCAGAGACAAGACTTGCTTTTTCCAACAAGGGAATAATGCTAGTATACATAGCCGCTATTACTTCTGGAGCTTGGATTATTGAGCCCCAGCGTATTCGTCTCCCTCCTTCAACCACTATCAAATTGTCTAGTAGCGGATTTTCCAGGTCTTGTCCTACTTCCACTACATGACTATCTAGGGTTACGACCAATGGATTGTGGTCGCTTTCATCACGGGGGAGGACAGAAAACTTCGCAACCTTATGCCATATTTCAACATTTATTAAAATATAATCAATTATTGTTGCCTGGCCAGTTCTATCGAAGGTGGGATGCCCAGGATTATCATCAGGGAACCGACCTTTACATGCCCTCAATGAATAGATGAGGGTAAGAGAGGGTAATTGGAAGACTAGTGGGGTCCACCCCCTTATCGGGTACGCATTAGACGCAGGAATTGACCATAATGATTCCTTGTGACTAGTAATAGGTGTTGACAACCCGCTGAGGGGTCAAAGTGACAATTAAAATCCCCACAAATTAAAAAATACGCTTCCCCAGACAGTAAATTAAGAAGAATAGCCAAACTAGCGTCGGCGAAGTTTGCCCATACTTAACTGGGCGAGAGTAGACATTGATAATGGCCAGCTTTGGAAGGTTTCTATGGGTGAGAAGAATACATAAAATGTCAGGTGAATGAGTTTCTATTCTCTTCACCATATAACCCAAGTGGGTACCTACCCAAATACACAAACCCCCCGATGGTCTACCCCTTGGGCCCTTCACTTCCACTTCACAATATGCTACAAAGCCTACTCTATATAATGGTCTTACTGCCCAAGTTTCTTGGAATAAGCAAATCTCGTGGGAGTCTATGAAATCGCCCCAGTCGAGGAGATCCAATCTGGACATTAGGCCCACAATATTCCACAACAGGATCCTGGGGCCATGTGATCTTGCTTCCAACTCACTCTCATAGGTTGCCTCATAAAATCCCCTGTTTATGACTTCTTGGGGCTCGCAATTGTTATCAGCAGTCCCTAATGTTTCGGAGTTTAGTGCCACCTCACTGGTTGTAACAACACTATTCTTGGGTGCATCTAAGGATTTCCCCACCTCCCCACTGTCGCTAACTTTAGTGGTTTTGCTTGTCTCCTCATTCACCTTCTCATAACTTAGGACGGCCTGTTGGTTTGTTACCTCAGCCCCCATACCCAAAGGACTATTACATGGCTGTTTGTCCGTGATAAGTGGGCGAAAGTCAGTGGGGGGTCAGTCAATCCACCTGGTCTAAGACACTAAATCTATTGCAGAGGGGGATACTGGATGCAAAACAAATACCATCATTCACTCCTCTATTGAAGGCATTATCTAACTGGGCTCTCCCTTCCCAATTCTTGCCTGGATGTCCAAATTTCTCCTTGGTGGTTGGGGGAGGATAAAAGTAACTTAAGTCAAAAGACTGAATACCAGTTTTTGTCCCTTGATAGGACCACTCGCATATATGTTGGACCACCCGTCTATCTCTAAAATTAATAACAATACAATCGCCCGCTAAGTCTTTCACTCTTCGACCCACCCAACTTACTCTACGGGCAAACAAGATTTGACTTTGCACATTCGGCGGGAGAGGTCTGTTATTATTCAGCCAATGAATAGATTTATTTTTTAGTTCATTGTAAGATTCTACACTATCTTTGTCTAGTTCAGGCACCCCGGTCAGTACGAAAACATATGGTGAGGAATCAGGGGGTAAATCAATAAATGGCAAAATATGCTTAGACTCACTAGGATTAGATCTTTCCTTTGGTCCTCCAAGCGATTTTTGTGCCAGACCCCCTCCCAAAGATTGGTGTACTGCTCTTTGACCACGGGGATTACCTGTATTTCGTTGGGCCACTACACCGCTATAGGAGGTAGATCCGGCTACAACACTCCCACTAAGTGAAGCATCCGCTGTGTTAGATGTAATTGAGGTAGGCAATGGGTGTTTGGTGACTACAGAATCCCGAGTTATATTCGTCATCACTTCGTTAGCCTGGGCACTCCTCCCCAGACTACTCTTGATACAATCAAAATTAGTTACTGTCGAATGTTCAAGTTTTAACAATTTAGCCTCAATTGATAACAACTTATCAAGAAAAGGCTGCATGGATGAGGTTATGAGGGCTCCTACTTTCAACCAAAATCCATCTTCAAATGAGGGCAAGGAAGAGTCAACAGAACCCATAGATGAAGTGTTTAGTCCGAGAGAAGTTGCCTGGAGATCTTCAGAACATATAGGGACTATGGTCGCCTGGTCGCTGTTCTTCTTATTATTTTTAGGCGCCTTTGAGCTTTTTCCCCTCTGTACACCCCCTCCTCGCTTCCTCTTAGAGGCCGCTCCCGGTGTGAGGTCCGTTGGTAGGGGCAACATTTTAGGTGCGAGCCTTGTGGTTGCACGGGTAGCTGTGCCGCTATCAGTGCATGATGGGGATGTATCCGTAAATGAAACAGAAGGGCCAAGCTCCTGAACCGTAGGTATATTCACAGGTTCCTGAGGCATTAGGCTACTACTTTGCTCCAAATCCCCAAAGTCGGTTTCTATGGGTGTGGGCTGCTCCGGAGAATGTGCCAACATCAGCCCCCCCAGAGATGACCTTTTGGAAAATACCGGACCCAGTGAGAGACGGCGCTCGGTTAATGCAATCTCATGCGCCAACACTGACGTTGCTCTTGTTATGAACTGGTCAAGAGTCCCGGTAACAGTAACAGTCCCACCCATTACAGCTTTCTTCTCCTTCCCCTTCCCTTCGCGCACAGACATCGCAAGCTAAGTATAGCACTATAGTTTCCACTAAGTGTCACTCCTCTCATCAGCAGTTAACAAGAGCAATTAAACCGTATGGCTGACCTTGCGTTGCTGGGGATGAAACTCCAGGCCAGGGTGATGTAAAGCAAAATGTGGAATGTTCTGATTCATTGAGCCTGCAGAGAGGAGTCTGGCAGGGGTGTGTGCTGGCACCAATCCTGTTCCTACTGTATATTAATAAGCTAGAGACAACTTTAGTAAGACTAGGTGCTGATATCCCCAAAATGAAGAGTAAGATGGTGCCAACATTACTTTATGCTGATGACACAGTTTTACTGGACAGAACTTCCAATGGGTTGAAGATTCCCATTGAAGGCTTTGTTGACTTCATAGTGAGCCTCAACCTGGAAACTAATAGATCTAAAACTTTTATAATGGCTTCTGACCCCATGAAGATTCGTACTATTTGTATTATGGCCCACCCAATTGAGCTAGTGTGATCCTTCCCCTATTTAGGTATTATCTTTGATATTAACCTTAGTTGGACCTCATGCTTGGCTAACAAGTGCTCCAGCTGTACAAGTGCCAGTTGGTCGATTTTTAAAGTCTCGGCAAGTTTGAGGAATAAGCCCATTCGCCTGCTTGTTGAGATCTATAAACGCAAATCTCCTCCAGTTTTGACATATGGTGTGGGGATTTTGGGTTGTATATAATTGGTGCTAGTGCTTGCACAACCAAATGTTTATATTGCTGATGTGACCTAGACTATGTTGAAGACTATTAAGCTAGCCCCTCTACTCTGGTGTTCCATCTTGCCTAATGCCCAGGTGTCCCTTAGCAGAACTGTAATTTAGGACTGTTTAGAGCATTCCTGGGCCTTTCATTGCCCTGGATCCAATATATTCAAACTAACCTTTTTAGTCTTGGTAGACCAGCTTCTATATTGATCCTAATTCTATCGCAAAGGAGACAAGAGATGGGTTAAGGACAAATTTCTGTTGGAATTGTCCAAGGCAAGGGATTTAGCCTTATCCTCCTCGGACTCTTACATTCAATACATGATGATTAAAATGTGTTCTGAACTGAACCTTATCTAGACTGGGTTAATAGCCCCTGGGTATGGTCACTCTTTACTGGATTTCGCCTGGGCTCTGTAATGTGGAAATTGTGCTTTCCTCCCAGTCAGTATGATGTCTCTGCTACCTGTTGTTGCCCTTTAAACGAATCATCTCATCAGCCTGTTCTTCCTGTTGTTCTGCAGCTTCTACTGAGATTTGACAATGAGTTTACTTATTCCAGCTCTTCAGAAAGCTAAGATAAAACAAGCGTTGGCAAAGTCAAGAGGTTTCGCATATGTGAGATCTATTGCAGTTGTTAATGTTTTTTTAAAGATGTTGAAAAGCAGCAGGGCTGCTGTGCAACATGGCTTAAAGTAAATAAAAACAGAAGCTCCACTTTTTTATCAAAAATAAGTCTAAGGGTCCTTGTGAAAGTATTAGCTCGATGCAGTACTCAGAAATAATCAAAATTACATAATGGAAGAGGCTGGTTGGTAATACAACTCGCTTCTCGGAAACCATGTGGCACTCGTATTGAGAAACATGATTATGTCTGCAGAATGCACTGAGGTGAGAAATGCAAACATGAGGAGCAAATATGCATGGGGAATACCTATACTGAACTCCTTCGGAAGCCCAATTTTTTTTATCCTGTTTATCTATAAATCAAATATGTTCTTTGCTGGTGTATGGTATTAACGTGCTTCACCTGACTGATTACATGAAGTAGGGATATATGAAATCTAACCAGTGGTGCTGATTGGTTTGTAGTCCTGCAAAGTCAACCCCACCAGGGCTCTGCATTACATGTGGCTGCATCCATCAGTCTGTGCTGCTAGTTGTATCTTTGAAACTGTGACCTCCATCTCAGGTAAAGCTCCATATGGTTCACGCTTAGAAGCTAAAACATGCCCAACCCGGGGATGAAAATTAACAGTTCTGACTCATGCATAGGTGTACTACTACTTCTAAATACAGGATATGTCAGACAGAGCACCTGCTATCAATTCGTTATCACAAATAGATGACATTTCACTGTATTTCTCTCTCTCTGGCACACCCACTCAAAGTCTCTTCCTCTCTTTCATACACAAACACACACACACACATACACATACACGTGTTACCATCCTTGTGGGGACTATGTGTGAATACCTGCCTTGTGGGGACTAACCCTTCCCAATGTTTTTAAAACACACTAATAACAGAAAAATGTTAAGTAAAAATTCTTGATCCAGGATCCTACTTCAAATACAAACAGAAATCTGCTATGATTGCATTAGCGAACTGAGCTATTATAACATAAGACAGTTGTTCCCATATTTTTTTTATGCACTTCAGCCTGTCAATGAACTGCAAAATATTAGGGCCATATTTATTACCAAGTCATGCACTGCAGCACAGCAAGTCACCTTGCTGTGCTGCACTGCGTGACAAGGAATGGGCAGGAATGCACCTTTTTATAGCAATAGTTGCATTCCTGCCTTTTCCCCTGCATTGGCACTCTTCTTTTGGCTGCCTAGCGCCAACGCCGGCACCCTTGCCTGCGTTGCATTGAGGATTGTTTTTGTGTGGCACCTTCCTTCACTAAAACAATTCCCTGAGGCTTTTTCCTCTTTCTATGTGTACTACACAATGCAGCACACGTAGAAAGAGGAGATAACTAGGAGAAATAAGCATATTTCTCCTTGTTACGCCTCACCTGGGAAGGTGTAGGTTTTTGGTGCTTTCCCCGCTCTACTACTTCTGGTAAATCTGGAAATATATCAAAATCATTGCATGTTGCATGGGAACACTCATGCAACACCCATGGAAATGGCTCCATGGCGCATAGTAATACAATGCAGCGATTTGCGCTGCATTGCATTACTCAAGATTTAAGGAGCCACTCAGGACCACACAAGATGGCCTGGCATGACTTCATGAATCTAATTTTTAATTTGCATCGCTCTTGCATGAGTAAACCAAAGGGGCTTGTAAATATGCCCCTTAGTATGAGGCTGTCACTGAGGCACCATCTTCAGCGCAGCTAAACAACTATATAAATGGTGGAGACTGCAGCTGCCCAGATTAAGACACATGACGAGGAAATGGGGAGAGCTCTTCTCTTTAGAAGAAGAAAACTTTCTGCTATGATACTTGAAAAGAACAAGCTGTCACACACAAATCCTCTACATGTTGCTCATGCTAGCAGTGACAACAGGGAGGAAATTTCACTTACACCTATGAAAAGGGGCATTTCTCACCCACTTATGCTGACTTTCAAACTCAGTCTAGAATTTGCCTAGCACCAGTAAGTGACTTTTGTGGAGAAAAAAAAGAAAAATGATTTTTTCAGAAATATTTAAAAATGCTACCTTCTCTACTCATGCATTAGAGACTTATATACAAAAAAAATATATAGATATATATATATTACACAGTCACCTTGTTTCTGTGTGCTTATGCTTTTTACCGAATTTGAATGTTATACATAAAGGGGTCAATTCCGATCCTGGAAAAATTTTCCCCGTACGAATCGTATCCAGATTTTTTACCGTACGAATCGTACAAGTAGCGTACAAACTGCCAAGTACGATTCGCATGGGAAAAAGTCCATACGAATCGCATTGGGAAAATTTCCCCACACGTCCTCGGGTCGGAAAATGTGTCCGACACATCCCCGGACGATTTACCGTACGAATCAGAAACATGAAGTCCGACCACGCAAGTACGATCACTCCCGTCCCTTCGATTTTACAACTGGATGGAGAAAACACCGTACGGACCGAACTCCTATAGCAACCATGGGGACATGTGCCCGCATATGCGCCAAACACCCCACCACAGACCCCGTATGTACGCGCAGAACACCCCCCCATCCCCCGCATGTACGCCCAAAACACCCCCCGGCCACGGATGTACGCGCCGAACCCCCACCAGTGTATGTATGGAGCGTACCCCCACCCGTGTATGCCGTGTATGCATGGAGCGTACCAACTCCCCACCCGTGTATGTACGGACCGTACCCACACCCCACCAGTGTATGTATGGAGCGTACCCCCACCCGTGTATGTACGGACCGTACCCACACCTTACCTGTGTATGTACGGACCGTACCCCCACCCGTGTATGTACGGACCATAACCCCACCCGTGTATGCATGGAGCGTACCAACTCCCCACCCGTGTATGTACGGACCATACCCACACCCCACCAGTGTATGTATGGAGCGTACCCCCACTCGTGTATGTACGGACCGTACCCACACCCCACCAGTGTATGTACAGACCGTACCCCCACCCGTGTATGTATGGAGCGTACCAACTCCCCACCCGTGTATGTACGGACCGTACCCACACCCCACCAGTGTATGTACGGACCGTACCCCCACCTGTGTATGTGTGGAGCGTACCAACTCCCCACCCATGTATGTATGGAGCGAACCCCCACCCGTGTATGTACGGACCGTACCCCACCCGTGTATGCATGGAGCGTACCAACTCCCCACCCGTGTATGTACGGACCGTACCCACACCCCACCAGTGTATGTACGGACCGTACCCCCACCCGTGTATGTATGGACCGTACCCCCACCCGTGTATGTACGGACCGTACCCCCACCCGTGTATGCATGGAGCGTACCAACTCCCCACCCATGTATGTACAGACCATACCCACACCCCACCAGTTTATGTATGGAGCGTACCCCCACCCGTGTATGTACGGACCGTACCCACACCCCACCAGTGTATGTACGGACCGTACCCCCACCCATGTATGTACGGACCGTACCCCCACCCGTGTATGCATGGAGCATACCAACTTCCCACCCGTGTATGTACGGACCGTACCCACACCCCACCAGTGTATGTACGGACCGTACCCCCACCCGTGTATGTACGGACCGTACCCCCACCCGTGTATGCGTGGAGCGTACCAACTCCCCACCCATGTATGTATGGAGCGTACCCCCACCCGTGTATGTACGGACCGTACCCACACCCCACCAGTGTATGTACGGACCGTACCCCCACCCGTGTATGTACGGACCGTACCCCCTCCCGTGTATGCATGGAGCGTACCAACTCCCCACCTGTGTATGTACGGACCTTACCCACACCCCACCAGTGTATGTATGGAGCGTACCCCCACCCGTGTATGCACGGACCGTACCCCCACCCGCGTATGCATGGAGCGTACCAACTCCCCACCCGTGTATGTATGGAGCGTACCCCCACCCGTGTATGTACGGACCGTACCCACACCCCACCAGTGTATGTACGGACCCTACACCCAGCCCCCCCTGTATGTACGGTGCGAAACACCACCACCGATGGACGGTGCGGACCAACACCCTGCCCGTGTTCGTACGCACCCTACCCCAGGACCACACACCAGCACCCTCACACAACATCGCGCATGTACGAGTCGTACTCAGCGATAGCAAAGGTCAGCACTGTACAACAACATGGCCCATGTACGCACCGTACAGACGCAAAAAACACTTGTACTGAACCAGGACACCCCACCACAGACCCCCTATGTACGCGCAGAACACCCCCCCATCCCCCGCATGTACGCCCAAAACGCCCCCCGGCCACGGATGTACGCGCCGAACCCCCACCAGTGTATGTATGGAGCGTACCCCCACCCGTGTATGCATGGAGCGTACCAACTCCCCACCCGTGTATGTACGGACCGTACCCACACCCCACCAGTGTATGTACGGACCGTACCCCCACCCGTGTATGTACGGACCATACCCCCACCCGTGTATGCATGGAGCGTACCAACTCCCCACCCGTGTATGTACGGACCATACCTACACCCCACCAGTGTATGTATGGAGCGTACCCCCACTCGTGTATGTACGGACCGTACCCACACCCCACCAGTGTATGTACAGACCGTACCCCCACCCGTGTATGCATGGAGCGTACCAACTCCCCACCCGTGTATGTACGGACCGTACCCACACCCCACCAGTGTATGTACGGACCGTACCCCCACCCATGTATGTACGGACCGTACCCCCACCCGTGTATGCGTGGAGCGTACCAACTCCTCACCCATGTATGTATGGAGCGTACCCCCACCCGTGTATGTACGGACCGTACCCCCACCCGTGTATGCATGGAGCGTACCAACTCCCCACCCGTGTATGTACGGACCGTACCCACACCCCACCAGTGTATGTACGGACCGTATCCCCACCCATGTATGTATGGACCGTACCCCCACCCGTGTATGTACGGACCGTACCCCCACCTGTGTATGCATGGAGCGTACCAACTCCCCACCCATGTATGTACAGACCATACCCACACCCCACCAGTGTATGTATGGAGCGTACCCCCACCCGTGTATGTACGGACTGTACTCACACCCCACCAGTGTATGTATGGACCGTACCCCCACCCGTGAATGTACAGACTGTACCCCCACCCGTGTATGCATGGAGCATACCAACTCCCCACCCGTGTATGTACGGACCGTACCCACACCCCACCAGTGTATGTACGGACCGTACCCCCACCCGTGTATGTACGGACCGTGCCCCCACCCGTGTATGCGTGGAGCGTACCAACTCCCCACCCATGTATGTATGGAGCGTACCCCCACCTGTGTATGTACGGACCATACCCACACCCCACCAGTGTATGTACGGACCGTACCCCCACCCGTGTATGTACGGACCGTACCCCCTCCCGTGTATGCATGGAGCGTACCAACTCCCCACCTGTGTATGTACGGACCTTACCCACACCCCACCAGTGTATGTATGGAGCGTACCCCCACCCGTGTATGCACGGACCGTACCCCCACCCGCGTATGCATGGAGCGTACCAACTCCCCACCCGTGTATGTATGGAGCATACCCCCACCCGTGTATGTACGGACCGTACCCACACCCCACCAGTGTATGTACGGACCCTACACCCAGCCCCCCCTGTATATACGGTGCGAAACACCACCACCGATGGGCGGTGCGGACCAACACCCTGCCCGTGTTCGTACGCACCCTACCCCAGGCCCACACACCAGCACCCTCACACAACATCGCGCATGTACGAGTCGTACTCAGCTATAGCAAAGGACAGCACTGTACAACAACATGGCCCATGTACGCACCGTACAGACGCAAAAAACACTCGTACTGAACCAGGACAAACCAAAAAAACACAAGGAGAGTCAATTTGATGCACACAACACCACTAAACATATCCAACAAGCCCAAATACATCCTATACACTGACCTGCAACTGACAAACAGCTAAACAGAGGCCCAAACCACTACCACTCCTTATAACACACCCACCCAAAGTTCAAACACAGCCACACCCACAAATAGACCAATAAAAAGGCCCAGCACACACAAACCATGATCCTTTGCAACAGATCCCCTACTGCCAGACCACAGAGACAACGCACTGCACCATACTACAGACATCAATACACCTTACACTTGCACTCCTTCACACAACCACCATCACAAACACACCCTCATCACATTCACACACACACCTGCACAACCACACTCACACACCCACAACCATCCACACCCACACCCCCACAACCATCCACACCCACACCCCACACCATGCCCACTAACAAGAATCCAAAGTTCACAAAGGAGGAGCTGGAGGTCCTTGTCGACGAAATCGTCAGAGTCGAGCCACAGCTCTTTGGAACATTGGTCAGACGGACCAGCATAGCCGAAAAATCTGCCATGTGGGAGAGGATTGTGAATTCTGTGAATGCTGTTGGGTCCACCAGAAGGACCAGGCATGAGTGCCAAGCAAGATGGTATGAACTGCGGAGGACGGTTCGACGCAAAATGACGGACGACCACAACCAGGCCAACATCACTGGAGGAGGTCCGGCCCGCAGACCGGTACACTACCATCCCTGGGAGGAGAAGGTGATGGCCACGCTGCCGCCGGTGGGAGTAGACGGAGTAGAAGGAGTCCGAGAGCCTGGTGAGTACACAAACAACTCACCTCACATGGGGGGAACGCCATATACAACCCAAATACCAATCATGCACGCAACCCCCCCAAAGCCTGCACCGTACACAACCACAATCCAAAAACACACACATGCCACTAGCGCCTCCATGCCCCATGCCCCAAGCAAGGCCATGCCAAGTCACAGGCCACACAAAACACCAACACAAGACAGGATGTCCCCGATGCCGGGAGGGTGGGCCTCAAAACTAACATAGAGCAACTCTGAAGCACACAACAATGCCCTCAGCCCATATGGCTTAGGGCACAGCCATACAAACAGTGTGTCCCCACACAGTACTGTTTTGCCTGCTAATGGTGGCCGCGTTGCAGGACGACATGGGTATGAAGGCACAATTTGCACATAAGAGCAGCTAATGAAGACGCATCACTCTGAAAGAGTGTCAGCACACACCGCCACAGCAGCAGCGCAGACTCAGACACTCCGCCCAATGGGTGCCCGCAGAGAAGAAACAAACCCACATGAACAAGCCAATGGCCTTTGAAAGACCTGCAAACTGTGTGTGCCCAGGAAGCTGGGCTGAGGTGGACACAGGGAGACAGACAGAGGGAGGGAGGAGGCTGACAGAGGGAGGGAGAAAGGGAGACAGAGGGAGATGGACAGTGGGAGGAGGCTGACAGAGGGAGGGAGAAAGGGAGACGGACAGAGGGAGGAGGCTGACAGAGGGAGGGAGAAAGGGAGACAGAGGGAGACGGACAGTGGGAGGAGGCTGACAGAGGGAGGGAGAAAGGGAGACCGACAGAGGGAGGAGGCTGACAGAGGGAGGGAGAAAGGGAGACAGAGGGAGATGGACAGTGGGAGGAGGCTGACAGAGGGAGGGAGAAAGGGAGACGGACAGAGGGAGGAGGCTGACAGAGGGAGGGAGAAAGGGAGACAGAGGGAGACGGACAGTGGGAGGAGGCTGACAGAGGGAGGGAGAAAGGGAGATGGACAGAGGGAGGAGGCTGACAGAGGGAGGGAGAAAGGGAGACAGAGGGAGACGGACAGTGGGAGGAGGCTGACAGAGGGAGGGAGAAAGGGAGACGGACAGAGGGAGGAGGCTGACAGAGGGAGGGAGAAAGGGAGACGGACAGAGGGAGGAGGCTGACAGAGGGAGGGAGAAAGGGAGACGGACAGAGGGAGGAGGCTGACAGAGAGAGGGAGAAAGGGAGACGGATAGTGGGAGGAGGCTGACAGAGGGAGGGAGAAAGGGAGACAGAGGGAGACCAAATCACCCTTGGGTGGTGTGGCCATGTCCGCTCGTCAGCAGGTGGACTGTGTGCATGTAGACAAGGTTTGGCAGTGCGTGAACCCCCCCTTCAACCTTTGATAAACACTGGGCCATGTGTCAATCTGTGCACGAGTACATCCGTGCTGCAGGCACAAACAGAACCTTACACCCAGTATACCCACCCACTGTGTTTGTCAGAACCCTGTCACAAATTGTTAATTTACCTACCTGCATTCTCAAATAGCATGGAAAAAACACCATTTGGCCACGTACAGTGCAACACGTAAGGCGGCTCTGCATGGCTTGCTACGCCCGCTCACTACACTGCTGACTGCGTTCCCAAAAGATGCATCAACTAAGATTGTGTCACACATAGGTAAAGTGTCGAAAGCTGTGGCCAAGGGACACACCCATGCACAAGTGCACTGTGAGAGGAATGCTAGCCAAATCCAACCACCCAGAGGAACTGTGCCTAATCAAAAATGAATGAACATGGATGTCGCATTTAACACAATTAACACTGTCTCTCTCACACACAGGTCAACGTCGTCGATCTCCCCCCAACACTGGGGGGGAAGACTCACAGGACCAGGCTCTGCGTGAAGAGGACCCCACCGGCAGCGACGACTCTCAACACTCCGTGGATGACCCAGACCAACCTGGCCCCTCTGGTGTCCAACCGCCTGCAGCACCTGCGTCAGGTACAACTGTGCCAACCACCACCCCCATTCCTGCCACATCCCAGGAGACACCCAGGAGCCCTGCCCGCACACAACAACACAGCCAGTCTGTCCACGAGGGACAAGGTGCTCCGGGCACCCAGGAGGAGGCAGGCGACACCGCAAATGCCATCCCTCAGGGGTCCCGGAGACCCGATGTGCCCACAACGGCAGGCCAGGCGCAAGTGGGCAGGGGTGGTGGGAGTGGAGGACGGCGGAGGCGCAAACCTGACCAGTTGGCTCAGGAACCGGTAATGCCACACGCCCACAACATCCTGGACACATACCGGCGTGACTCCAGAGGCATCGACCAGGTAGTGGAGACCCTCAATGAGATCAAGAACATGCAGGTTGAGCATCATGCCAATCATCTACAACACCATGGACGGATGGAGGCAAGACTGGCTGAGCTTCTGGCGGTGCACAGGGACGTGAGCCAATCACTCCGTCAGATCGCCCAAAGCCTGGCAAACCCTCCCTGTGCCACCAGGTGTAGACCAGCACCAGAAACAGGGAGGGAGGAGGAGGAGGATTCATCTGACGGAGCGTCCCTAGCATCGTCAAGGCCTGCTTCTGAGGGTTCCCGCAGGAAGGTGGGTCGTCCACGCAAAAGACCGTGAGAGTCAGCGGAACATCACCATCTCCCAGGTCACCTGGCCTGGCACCTGACCCTCTGGCCCAACAGCAGCACAGCAGCAAATGACATTCTCTGCCACATGGCCTTGCTGGTCACTGTCTGACCAATGTTGACAAAGACTGTGGCACAGACTCTGATGACTTTCAATGGCAAGGATACCAACTCCCCCTGTGAACTTTGGATTCTACACTCCCGCCAAGCACCTCCTGTCACCCCCCCAAACACGTACCCCAGCACTAATAAAATTCATCACAATCACAAGATGATGCCATCATTTTGCATTATTCCACTTTCAGAAGTAACTCCAAACATCCATACCCTGGGGTCTGAGTCTGGCACAGGACACACATGGGTCACAATGTACCATCCAAGACAGACATGGAGCACCATACTCACCCGTGATGGGCCCAACCAGCTGAGGGGGTGCCCGCACAACTGTGCCTACAGACCTATTTAGAAGAGCAACAGTCATGCGCAGAGGTCAGGGATCATGTGGAGTGTCCTGGAGTGGGAGTCCCAGGTATGTGTAGACACGTGGCAGAATCATGTCCTGCATGCTTGAGTCAGGTGGATGTGGAGAATGGTGGGCCAGCCAAGGTTGGATGCATGGAGATGGCACAATTGGGTGTTGGATCACAGTGCCACAAGGTTGTGTTGTGGTGGTAGGCTGCATCCTGAGTGTGTGCGTGGATTGAGAAGGTCATCCTGCAGCTGGCAGTGATCCACTCCCCCCGTCTCTGTTGGACGTTGATGAGGCCTGGTCGCCGGATGTAGTAGCAGAGCTGTGCAGATGCATCCTGGATGTGGACAAGTATCATAGGATTTCTAACGCACATGTCCGCACAGTGCAGGGTAGGATTAGACACGGATGTCGTAGTTGACCTGGGGGATGGTCTCCCTCTTGCCTTGAGATTGATAGAACTGGGGATCTTGTGCATAATGCAGAGTGTGCTGCCGCATGACGCACAGATGCTGCTGCTCAGCATAGCACATGTCAGCAAGCAATCCATGATGAGCACCAGCTCGTTTGCATGGACACTGGGTGCCCTTGCTGCAGGGCCTGCAGCAGCATGCGCCATGTCAAGAAAACAATGCCACAAGTAGCACACAAAGACAAGGATCTCAGGAAGGAACTATGCAAAAGGTGTATGTCAAGGAAGGAATGTCTGGTTCAACATGGCACACACACACACAATGGATTCACATGCAGCACAGTGGCCGTCATGGAGACTGACATGCCACAATACCTACACAGCCATGGACATCATGCACAATACAGAATCTAATCCCTGACAAACAGCTTGCATCTTGCTACTCTACACATAGACTCATATGCACCATCTCTGAGAACAATGCCAGACATGCCGCATGCACAGTGGCAACAGACCACCATTGACAGAGATGAGGCACCTTGGAGGCAGAGGGACACCTTTGTTACTCATGTGTGTCGGAATGCTAATGCAACTCTGTCAACACATACACAGGTCATGTGGATGAACACGTGGGACCAACACTGGCAACCCCCTTAGCACCACAGATGCTGGAAATCCATGGCACTGGCACACAAGTGACGGGTTACAGCTAAACACCCCCTGCTGCTCACGGAGAGGCTGCTATACACCATTGAGCCCCTAATGGGGAATTCACACACCATGTCAACCCGGTGCAACCTGTATGTTTCCGAGGGCAGTGTTACACATTTATGGCTCCATCACAATCCACAATCCCATTACAGATGACTGTCACCAAGTCTGACCATCAATTCAGGTGAATTTAGCTCCATGTCATGTGCCCCATGATTCTACATGTATGTAAAGTATCCAAACATGAACAGGAGCAGTGCACACACATTCAAAACAAATACCACACCCAAAAAGCCGTTCTGCATCCCTTACCCTAAGGAGATTTTCAAACTTGTCCGTGCATGTAACGCTGATTCAGCACATGTTGCTGTGTTCATGAGGAATAGCAGGAGCACAACAATGCCACCAGCAGACAGCATGCGCAAGTACCTGTGGATGAGAGACACACCAGAAGTCAGCCAAAAGAAGCACATCCGCATGCATGTGCATGTACTCGACCCGTATAAGGTTGTCAACATGCTAGGTGACAATGATGACTCTGGAAAAACATTCTTCTATTGCACCATCACTCGAGTGACACATCCAAACACACCTCTGACTCACTTGGCAGACATGCAGATGGACACACACATTGTAACACATGCCACACACGGCCCAATGCGTGCACACTCAGACACTGGAACTCACCACTAAGCAAAGAAGTTGCGTATGAGCCGACTCCGGATGTCCTCTACCGCCTCCTCCTCCTCCACATCACTTGCATCATGACCAAGCCCTTCATCCTCCACGGGTGGATGGTCCTGCTCATCTGGATCCAGGATGAGTGGCACAGCTTTCTCCACTGCCATGTTGTGCAGCATGCAGCACACGAGGAAGATCTTGCAGACCTTCACCGGTGCATATGGGAGTGCGCCACCGGTCTTGTGGAGGCAACGGAATCGGCATCGGCTCTTCAGGAGGCCAAACGTCCTCTCTATCACTCGCCTGGTCCGCCCATGGGCGTTGTTGTAGCGGTGATCGGCAGCCGTGCTGGGGTTGCGGAGAGGCATGTTCAGCCATGGCATGTTGGGATAGCCAGCGTCCCCTACATGGAAACATCATGGACAACCGTGGGTCAGGAGAAGCAGTAAGACAGGAAGATGACGTTAAATACAGGACTGCCAGAGTATACCCACCAATAATACATGCTCGTTCGTTGCGCAGCTGCAGCATCATTTCAGGCACCCTGCTACGCCTCATGATGTAGGCATCGTGCGCTGATCCTGGAATACAAGCACAGACATGTGAAATCACCATGTTGGCAAGACACACCACAAGGGCATTAATGGTGTGGTAATGCTTGCGGTTCCTATACGCTACCTCCTGTGCCTGTGGTGGTACCAAAGCCACATGTGTTCCATCTATGGACCCAATGACATGGGGCATCCCTCCCAGGGCATAGAACTCACGCTTGACACCTGTCAACTGCTCAGGAGTTGGGAATTTTATGAACTCATCCAGGTGATCCAACATGGCCTCTAAAAAATCATGCAGAACACGGCTGAACATGGTTTGGGACATGCCACCGACATGGGCAATGGTATGTTGAAAGGTACCCGTGGCAAAGAAATGTAGGGCTGCCATCACCTTCATCTTGGGTGTCAGTGCAGTAGGATACCTGTGTAGCGGTTGGAGGTGTGGTGCCAGTTGTGTCGTCAAGTCCTCAATCAAACGTTGGGGGAAGCGGTAGCGGCTTATACAGTCATGTTCCCTCAGGTCAGCCAAGTCTGGAATTGGTCGAGGGAGAGGCGGAGCCCTGCAGTGAATTAGAAGGGACAACGAAGAGTGAGTACAGTACACCACCAATGTCAATGTACTGAGCACATGCTCAACAGGCAATACACATATGCTACATACAGAGTCAGGTCTGTGCAATATGCCCTGGACACGTATGTCAGGCATGTGACACTCCTACCAAGAGCCAGCTACAAACTTTGATTCTCAACCTCAATATGCCATGCCATGAAACTAGCTGTGGGCCAGTGTAAGTGAGCAGGCAGACGCATTACAGGAGTTACAGACATCCAAATATGTGCAGAAGAAGGATGTTTATTGTACAGACAGGTTGTGGAACACTAGAGGCACAGGTCACATGTCATAGAAAAAGGACAGACCACACGCCTTGCCATGAAGGATTACATGTCAAGACTGATCACACATACATTGAGAGTATGCAGATATGTCCTTGTTTTGAAACTCCGTGTCGATGCATACATACACACCTTACGTCGGATTACACATGTGTGCTGGTGTGCGTAACAGTGTGCCATGCCCATCTACAAACAGACACATGTTGGTTGCAGCAACTGCAGATGCATTTGACCAAACACCTACAGCAAACCTATGGGAACACATGACACACACATGACATAGTTACAGCGTGCAACGCGGGCATTCACTTGTCAGGGGTAATATTCCGTGTACCTGGCATCAGGGGACATTTGCGGGTGTCGGTGACTGTGCCATGCCAGTGACGCATGGCTCACCAAGTCTGTACTACATGCACACATGTCAAAGGAGTGAAGGGGATGTGTGGCACATAGGGCACCATCACACATGACATGTGTACACAGCTCATCATACTTTAATTAGCTTCACACCTCAGGAGTATAGTGCCACATCACAGCCTGACCCACCTGTGCCCGACACATGTAGTACTGCACAGACAATGCCTTGATGTCCAGCCTTGGCCAGGTATGACAGCTCAATTCCTTCCTGTGTGCCGCCTGTCACCACTGTCAGGTGTGAAACGCACCGTACATACGCTCTGAGGGCGTGTGTAGGGTCCCTATCACTATGGGAGTGCTGGCGTATGCGTACGCCACAGTGATACGGACCGTACACGCGTGTGTAGGGTCCCTATCACTATGGGAGTGCTGGCGAATGCGTACGCCACAGTGATACGGACCGTACACGCGTGTGTAGGGTCCCTATCACTATGGGAGTGCTGGCGAATGCGTACGCCACAGTGATACGGACCGTACACGCGTGTGTAGGGTCCCTATCACTATGGGAGTGCTGGCGAATGAGTACGCCACAGTGATATGGACCATACACGCGTGTGTAGAGTCCCGATCACTACGGGAGTGCTGGCGAATGCGTATGCCACAGTGATACAGACCGTACACGCGTGTGTAGGGTCCCTATCACTACGGGAGTGCTGGCGAATGCGTACGCCACAGTGATACAGACCGTACACGCATGTGTAGGGTCCCTATCACTATGGGAGTGCTGGCGTATGCGTACGCCACAGTGATACGGACCGCACATGCGTGTGTAGGGTCCCTATCACTATGGGAGTGCTGGCGAATGCGTACGCCACAGTGATACGGACCGCACACGCGTGTGTAGGGTCCCTATCACTATGGGAGTGCTGGCGTATGCGTACGCCACAGTGATACGGACCGTACACGCGTGTGATACCTGACTTCGAACAACAGCGTTCACAGTTCGATTCCTGGCTCCAGTGGCACGTCGGCACACCACTATGTCACTGTGGGCAACACCTTGCTTAATCTTTTCGACGTCCCCGAGCGCCGGCACATCTTTCCAGGGGTAGCTGTACGCTTTACAAATGCTCGCATTTTTTAAATTTAAAACCATAGTGATGAGAAATATTGGCACGTTTTTTTTTTCTTCTATTCTGAAAGATATTTTTGTTATGTCTTCTATTTAGAATTACGGCAATTAATAGATGTATTTAGTCATGAAAATGGAAATGACACGGTTTGCCGGGTAACAGTTTTTAAGCTCTCCAACGTATGTACATATTAAGGACCTTATACGTGTTATGATCGAAATCGAAACCTTTACCACTTCACATTTTATAACTTTTCCCAACAGGTGCACAAGTTAAACAATTAAAACATGAGCACGTGTCAACTGTAAAGCGTGACATCTAAATGGGCGGAGCCGCATCTTCCTTCCATAGACTACTCAATAACCAAAAAGTATATAAACCACACCGGTTGATTGATTAGTTTCGTTTTTGCGAGTTATTTACGTGTGTCCATTCAGTGATGCAGGTGCTCTTTTCGAGAGTGGGATTCTTATTTTGCGGCCACAAAATCCTGAGTTGTAAGTTGTTTGATTATGGCATAGTAGATATATATAATGCGTAGCTATTTGTCAATATTTAAACACTTGTATTTAAAAAAAAGTGTTATTGGTTGTTTTTGCCATTTATATGTAACGTCAGCAGCTTGTTTTCAGAAACAGACGGAATGCAGCAAACGTTGTTCCTTTTCTGGTGCCTTTGAGCTTATATAGTGGGACTTTGTATATCATAATATTGACACTCTACTTCACCTCAGAAGTGTTGGTGAACCGTCGGCGCGAAGACTAAAGATTTAAATGTAACGTCAGCAGCCTCTTGGTCTTAGTCTGTTTCCCCCTTGGGAGCATATAGTGTGAGTATGTATATTGTAATATTCACATTTATACTGACCTCAGAGGAGTTTATGACCCGTTGGTGCGAAGACTAAAGATTTATATGCAACTTCAGCAGCTTCTGGTTCAAACTCTGTTTCCCACTTGGGATCATATACTGTGAATATGTATATTATAATATTAACAGTCATTGTGATCTCAGAGGAGTTTTTGACCCGTCGGCGCGAAGTTGAAAGATTTCGAAGTCCCGGAGAAAAGAAGCTCTGAACATATTCATCGCTGGAAAGTATTTAGTTATTGATCTTGTTTTGTATTCATGAGTTTATGTTCCTTTTCCTTTTTGTGTGCATCGGTGACACTCTGTATATTGTAATAGAGTGTGATATTTTCACACAACAGGAATTGGAGCTTTGTCGTCGCCAGGAGTAAACCATCTGAAATATTGCTTACTGACCTTTATAACTTACATGATCAGATATTTTTACAGTGAGAATATTTTTCAAAATTGCAGTTTAAAAAAAGTTAGTTTGCATACCTTCTTAGTGAATACCTTTCATAAACCCTACATTTCTGAATGTTTTTTTCGGTATTTCTATTTTCCTCTGTTGCGGTTCCTATTCACCTTCTCCATATAGAATATATAGGACCAGTAGTGTATATTATTATACTACTATCCTATATATTTTTTAAAAAGTATTTGATTTGATAGAGGAGCAGTGAGCGACCTCTAAGCACTACGACAGAACTTTCCCGAATTGTACAGAATAGAAATTGTAAAAAATTATAAAACGTGCATTTTTATGTAATATAAAGTAATTTGTGTTTAACTGCTTTTTACTTGTTATTGTTCTTGTGACCTGAGATGATGTAGTGCGGGAGTGTTTCTTGTAGCACTTCTTTTCTACTTTATCTAAAAGTAACTCATGCCCTCTTATATTATCAAGAATATGGGGCAACACTTTTACAAACTATAGCAGAAAAAAAGGGAGGGTGTGGCCACACTTAAGGGACATTTTATGAATTGCATTTTTATTTGTCACCCCTTTGATATATACAGCTACACTTTCCGAAGAAAGTATATTTGTAATTGCTTAATAAAAACTGTTTCAAACCTCGACTGAAATTTTTGCTGCGCAACCACAGCTCCCCGTCAGAAAAATAAACACCACATTGTAAGTAAATAGTGCTCCTGGGAAGTATCCCACCTGCAAACTCAATAAAAAGAAGACCGCAACACACTCTGTTATTTTCCCGTCGTGGTTTGTACACCCCACGCCAATTATATAAATGGCCCTTAAAATATATAAAAAACTATTTTTACCTTCACAATCCCTGTCCACCAACTTGTGACCACTGTACTGAGTTAATAGTGTTCCTACCCTCCCTGCTACTACTTTGTTTTCCCGTACTCCATTGAAGTGCATCACAAAATGGTTCACAACAGTGAACCGTTCCCAGCCAATAATGAGCAAACATGTACTCGGAACACTTTAGCCAATAAAATGTCCATGGTGTTCTGCAGAGGGGGAGGGAATCGCTGCCAACACTTCTACTTTCAATGGTTTACAGCCAATGAACATTAAGCTTGGGAAGGTCCTGCTTGGAACACGTTACCCAATCAGATGTCCCTGATGCTCCGCGGAGGGGAAGGGAACGGCTGGCAACACTTCTACTTTCAATGGGTTACAGCCAATGAACATTAAGCTTGGGAAGGTCCTGCTTAGAACACGTGAGCCAATCAGATGTCCCTGCTACTCTGCAGACGGGGAGGAAATGGCTGGCAACACTTCTACTTTCAATGGTTCGCAGCCAATGAACATTAAGCTTGGGAAGGTCCTGCTTGGAACACGTCAGCCAATCAGATGTCCCTGCTACTCCGCAGAAGGGGAGAAAATGGCTGGCAACACTTCTACTTTCAATGATTCGCGGCAAATGAACATTAAGCTTGGGAAGGTCCTGCTTGGAACACATCAGCCAATCAGATGTCCCTACTACTCCGCGGACGGGGAGGAAATCGCTGGCAACACTTCTACTTTCAATGGTTCGCAGCCAATGAACATTGAGCTCGTTGTTGGAACACCTCAGCCAATTAAACGTTAATTTTTGTTCCAGGCACAGGAACAGAACACGCCCTCCCACATAATATTAAATTTTGTCTAAGAAAGTGACACTGTCTGTGATAAAAGTGAACACCGCATTATAAGTAAACATTACTGCGCATTATATTAAAGGACGCTGCAATACAGCGCATTGTTAATTTCCCGATATGATTTACAGCCTACTGAACATTGCCGCAATACCGCACATTCACACTACCTATTTTTGCACCCTACACACTGCTTGCCGCAATACGACACATTGTTTTCCATACGGGATTTCCAGAGCCTACGCAACCTTGCCGCAATACCGCGCACCGCGCACCCTTGTTCTGCGGACATCATTTCCACGGCCAATGCAACATTCAAACTCCCTGCCTCTGCACCATACAGACTGCTTAAACTAAGACCACAGTGTTCCTACTATACCCTCTTATACAATTATTCTCTTTGTTTTGCCCTACGCCTTTCAACTCAGTCACAAAATGGCTTCCAGCACTTCCTAGTTTCAACAGTTCACAGCCAATCAACCGCACGCTCGTGCTCGTAACGCCTCAGCCAATCAGATGTAAGAATTCTCAAATATCGATATCTGTAAATTTTGATATTTTTCTAAAACTACTGAACGGACTTACCCCATTTAAACAAAAGTGTGCTTTCTGGGCCAAGACCTTTCTGCCTACCAAATTTGGCATAATTCCGTTCAGCAGTTTGACCTGTAGCCTTGTCTAAAGTTTCATATGTAAATTGCATGGCGAAAACATGTTTTGGGACCCCCCTTTTTTCTCAGCCCCCCCTTCACGAATCACCCCCAAACTTTCGGGATAGGAGCTGGCCTGAAAAGAGGAACTTTTTGAAAAATATTGTAAAGATTCGTCAAAGGACGCCAAAGTTATAAGCAAATCAAAAACTGCTTTACCCATGGAAACGTGGTTCTAACTATAACTATCTACTGGCGACTGCCAGTATATAATATACATATATATATACACACACACACACACACACACTACACTTCCCTGCAAAACCGGTCACCATTAGGTAGTTATAGTTAGACCCCAGTTTCTATAGGAAACGTGTGTTTTCATTTGCCAATAACTTTGGTGTCATTTGAAGAATTCTTGTGAAATTTTCAAAACTAGTTTGTCACGCACTTCAGCTGCTGTCTTAAAAGTATCGGGTGACCAGTCAAGGGGGGGCCGAGAAAAAGGAGGGGTCCCAAAACATGTTTTCTCCATGTTAATGTCCATAGGAAATTTAGACACGGCAACAGCCCGAACTGCTGAATGGAATTACACCATATTTGGCAGAAAGGTAGATGTTGGTTCAGAGAAGTACCTTTTGTGATTTGGTGTAAATCCCTTCAGTAGTTGTTGAGTTATTAAAATAATTTTCCAATTGTATATATAGGGATGTGGAGGATCTGAGACCTCTCCTGATCTCATGCTGAGATCTGATTGGCTGCCCACACCTCACTATGAAAATTAAAGTTGTGCTGTTCCTGAATGATCTAAAATTCAGCAAGTTACAAAGGACAATAGGCCACAGAGTCAAAGAAATGGGAATCCATTTCTTTGTAATGTAATGCCCTCACACACCCAGTTGAGTGTCATGCTTCATCATCGGGCTGCCCCTAGTCTGGCTGGCGCTGCAATGCCTGACGGGCTCCCGATGAGGGGCACTTTGGCAGAGATCTTTTTCCAAATAACCGTCAGGTGCCGTGGGGGTGAGAGATTTAGTGAGTGTAGATGAATAAATGGTGTGTGATGTTTATGTGAGTAAAAACAGGGTTGGGAGTACCAGCAAAAATAACTTTAATTGTGGGGTCTCCTACCCTGATTAAAATAAAGGGAAAAGGCGCAATGCTAAGTTAATGTCTTAGGTGTGGCGCTCTCCCGTGTGGTTGGTCAACATGTTTCTTCGCAATTCTACAAGTCTAGAGGCGATTCGTCAGGACCTAAAGTTAAAAAACTATCTACACTAAGTTGGAATGGAAAACAATAATGAATTAATGTTTAGGATTTAAGCCGCCATGACTTACTCTGTCTAATGGCTGGAAGTACTGGTTCTACCCGGTCCCGGCAGCAGTGGGTAGGTCCTTGAACACATTGCGTACTACGCAAACTATATGGGAAAGTTCCTCATTTCTTGACCTGCCGGGGATTGATGAAGCAGTAGTATATCCCATTAGGGTAGAACCAGTACTACCAGCCATTAGACAGAGTAAGTCATGGCGGCTTAAATCCTAAACATTAATTCATTGTTGGTTTCCATTCCACCATAGTGTAGATAGTTTCTTAACTTTAAGTCTTGACGGATCGCCTCTAGACTTGTAGAATTGCGAAGAAACATGTTGACCAACCACACACCTAAGACATTAACTTAGCATGGGAGCCCGTCAGGCATTGCAGCGCCGGCCAGACGAGGAGCAGCCCGATGATGAAGCATGACAGGGTGTGTGAGGGCATTACATTCCAAAGAAATGGATTCCCATCTCTTTGACTCTGTAGCCTACTGTCCTTTGTACCTTGCTGAATTTTAGATCATTCAGGAACAGCACAACTTTAATTTTCATATTGCATTTGGGCAACTGTGCTGGACCTCATGTATAAAAGCCCTTTGTCCCTCTATTTGTGAATATTGCCAATACTTTAAACCAGGAAGTGTTGGCAGCCATCTTTCGACTTCGCTTGAACTCAGTACCAGAAAATAACATTTGAAAAAAGAAAAGGGGACAGGGTAGAAATACCCTGACTCCCTATGCCTCTTGAGGGGTTCCCACAGGGCCAGAAAAGCATTAAAGAAAAATCATTAGGAGTTGCGTTGAATCCGCCAGGTCCCTGCGGCATTTTATAAAAAAATGGAGGGGGGCACAGGCCCCCCTCCAGGAGCTTATTAATGACTCAGGACCACCATCTCTCTGGGGCTTATTTATTGTCAAATGGGGGGCTCTCGGACCCTCTTGGGCCCCGGGGTCCACCACCACCCTAGGGCTACATTTCAAAATAAATGGGGGTGGCTTTCTGGACCCCCTGTACCCCGGGGACCACCACCATCCTGGGGCTTATGGATTGTTATGGAGGGGGCCGCAGGGCCCACCACCTTGCCAAGGCCATAATTAAGTTGTATCGGGGGTGCTCAGAGACCCCCCCTGGGTGCCAGCGACCACCACCTCCTCGGGCCAACTCCTTTTTAAAAAAGTGGGAGGAGGGAAGTGCGGCCCCCCTTGCAGGCCGTTCATGGCCATGGGGACCGCCACCTCCCCCAGGCAGGTTCTTAAAATGAGAAAGGAGTAGGGCCCTTCAGCCCCTTCTTGGAGCCATAGATGGCAGTGGGACCACAACACCCCAGGGCCAGCTCCTGCTATATCCTGGGGTGACCACCCCGAGACATAGCAGTTTGCTGTTGCTTGGTGGGAGAGCCACAGCAAATGCTCTGCTTCCATCAGCTCACTGTGTGTGAAACCAATGCCATATCCCATAGAGGCAGGCAGCCGTCAGGGACAACGGGAGCCTTCAGGCTCCCTCGTGGTACCCAACAAAAGTCACTGAGTGCTCTGGGTGGGACCAGGGAACCCAGAATGGAGTCCGGGCCCTGGGGAACGTGTCCCCGAGACCAAATGTGACCCAGATAGGGGGCTGCACAGCCCCCCTCCCCTAGTAGTGATGTAAACAAAATAGTTATTCAGCTCCAAGAGGCCTACGGGTGAATGTGCGATTTACAAATGCACATGGTATGTTATGCTATGCCGAGGATCCTTGGGGGCCAACAACACCTCCTGTTACCTCCAGTAAGTTCCACACAGTGAGATTGCTGAAAGGACTTTGGAGACTTGAAAGTTATAGGTATTGGCCATTACATTCAAACATCAAGTTAAAAGTACTCTGCTCGTACACAACAGTGCTGGGGAATGTTCTGGTCCACTTCAGAGGAGAGAGCCCAACCACAAGTGCTCCAGGAGGTAAATGTTACTGTTGCAGTTGTGACGTAGGGGCAGTAGGTGAGGGAGTGAGGCTTGAATGACCCCAGGTGGATGGAATTGCAGCCTATCTTGAGAAAATTCGATTTTCGATCGTGATCGAATCGACCCGCCATTTTGTGCTCCGCCGCTATTTTGTGTTGCCCTCACTCAGGCAGCACGGCGAACATAGTCTTTTCTGCTTTTTCTGCAGCTTCGTGTCGAAATAAGCCTTCTGCCTCTATTTACAAAGCTGGTGTTATCACTGGCCGAGTACACTAATTCCCGTCTGGTTTTTCTAATCCCTGTCTCAACTATCTGTTGGTTCACACTATTCTCTTCTGACTTTATCTTATCGTCTGGCCTTTGCTGTCCTCTGCTAGTATTCTCTCATTTCACAACTGTCCTCCAAAACACACAAACATATCTCGTCACCTGCGAGTCGGTCACAGACCTGTTAATGAATTAGTTCTTGGGGAGGGGTGACAAACACAGTTGGAGGAGAGGCTTCTTCGAGTGACTTGATACTTTGTTTTCAAACCTTTCCTATTGGTTCTGTTCTGTTTTCCAACCTTTCTTATTGGCTCTTTCTATATGTTTTAGGTGTGTTCTTGGTTAATGTATATTTCACATATGACCTATATAAGATTGTGCGCCACGGAGTGAAGTGGCAGTCTCCTGAGAACATACCGTGTGTACTTCTAGGACAACTGTACTAGCTGCAGCTAATAAAATCTGATCTTTTACGCCGACGGAGTGTCCCCGTGTCTCTGTTAGCTGAAGCAGGAGAACCCAGGAGATTAAGGCGTACCCTGCGCCGCCGGACCCAAAAGGTTCTGGTTCTTCAACTGGCGTCCAATGTGGGGCGGCTTCAGAGGTAGTGGTTCTGCCTGAAGGTCGTGAGGAACCCCGCAAGAAAATTCTGGAGGAATCGTGAGCCACGTTAAGCGACCCCTGTATGTCGAAAGTGGTCCGAAGGTCTTTTGCAGCGCGGTTACTCCTTCCTGACGGCTATTGACGACTGCTGCCCTGACTGCCGCCCTGCCTTGGCCCTCTTTCGATGATGTATGGTAAGGCGAGACGATAGACGGGGCCTCTGTTGGCGTAAGAAGACATCCTTAGTTAAGTATTTGGTGGGTCGCGCCCACAATTTTGGTCCTTTGTTTCTTTGTTCCTTTGTTCCTTTGGTCCTTAGATTTGACTATTGCAATAGCCAAAGCCGAGGGGTAAGTGCATTTGTGCTGCTTAAACTGAGTTTGCCCCCTTGATGTTTGTGAACAGTCCGGTGAAATCACGAGATGCCTGGTCTGACTAAGTTTGGAAAAATTTGTTGCTTTGGTTGTAATAGGGATTCCCGACTTGAAGACTCTTGTCCGATTCCTTCGGTTGGAACTCCCACTTATGAGCTCTATTCTAAACATGGTGCTGGCCCCATTGCCTTTAACGAGGCATGGATCTGATACACGAAGAATGATGGTGTTTTAAGATGGCCAGAAAATGGTAGTTTTGAGCCTGACATACTAGATAATTTGGAAGCAATTTTATTCAAAAGAAAAGCCCGGCCGGCAATGTTTGACTCTTTCCGCCTGTGGCGTAAGGAAGCCAAACAGAGGAAAATTAAGCAAGAAAAACGAGATAAGAAAGCACAGAGTATGACCATTATACAGGCTGCTCAGCAATTTAAAGATGATGAAGTCGATAATGCTATGGAAATTTCAGAGAGACAGCATCGTATGGTGATCGATAAATGCTATCCGATGTTGCCAGCTTCCCCCTCTGATAAAAGAAAGGATTTAGAAGAGGATTCCTTGATGTCTCACCTATTGAGATTGCCTCCGCCCTATGCACAAGGTGCTAATGCACCCCAGTTGTTACAGCCTGTTCAGCCGCCAGTTGCGCCTCCGCCTGCTCCGGCTCTTCCACATTTGCCCCCTCAAGTATTGCTGCCTCTGCCGGCTTTGCCTTCGACTCCTTTGCCTTCATCTTCTTTGCCCTCTGCTCCTCCGGTAATTACCGATTCCTTTTCAGTTAGTTCGCCCAATACTTTGTCCCCTATTCTTATGTCCAATTCTCCGTCTATGCGTAAACGACTTACATAAACGGTCTCTGGTCTTTTATCACCTTTCTTTGAGGCGTTAAATGTGTCTCCGGCATTTTCTCGAAGACAGTCTCGTAGCCAGTTCCCAGATTCCGAAGAACGAGAAATGTTGGACTCTCTTGCTCGTAAATGGATTGAAAAGGGTCCTCGGTATAGTGTACCTGACATTATGCCTACCTTCTCACAGTGGAATGTGCCTACGCAGAGATATGTTTTCAATACTATGTGTGATACTCTTATTAAAGGATGGGAGGATATGGACTTGGGTTCGGTTCCTCAGGGTCTGTTAGACATTCAGGCTAATTTTGAGAAGGGTCTCATTGTGGGTTCTAAGGTTGAGGACGCTGTAAAGACACTTGTTTCCTTTAGAACCTTATTTACCTCACAGACTTTTCTAGATTCCGATCCTTCAGTTAGGTTGACACTGAAAAATTATCCAATGAGAGAGGTTCCTCCAGTGTGGAGAGAAGAGGTTGCGGGAGTAGGTGGTAATCAACCTATTCCTGCTCACTTCCAGCGAATATGGGTACATGTCCCCTGGAAAAGATCTGAAGTTTTAGCCCTTAAACAGTCTCTACCGGATCCTCGTAAGAACCCTGCAGGTTATTATAAAGAATTGTCACAAACTGTTGAAGCCTGCATCATGAATTTAGCAGATATTAATATGTTGATGGGGAATGTTATTCCACAAGCATTATGGGCTAGGATTCGTAAAGAAAATGATGGCCAAGAATTAGGTGGAGATTGGGATGCTATCATTGACGCAGATAGAAACCAAGTGGTAGGATTATTACATTAATGAAAACGATGATGCCTGCCTTGAGAGTTAACTGGGATAAACTAGCCGCGTGTAAACAGAAGAAAGATGAGAGTGTCTCCGATTTCTTCACTCGTTTCGAAGAGACATTTATTGATCACAGTGGTCAGGACATGACTACGGAGGGTGAACAGCGGTTATTTGTGGATAAGTTCGTATTTAATTTGCTTCCCGAGCTGTCGCGTAAGTTGAAAGACTCCGAAACTTCATGGGCTGTTTCTTCTTCAGCCCAGATATTGGCTACTGCTCAATATTATGAAAATAGAGATAAAGAAGAAAGAGATAAGCAAGAGAAAAAGACTAAAGAATTAAAAACGAAGGTTCTCTTGCAACAGGCTTATCCACCTCGTCATGCTCAGCCTCAGTTTCAACAGCCTCCGCAGTTTCAGAGGGTGTATCAAAAGCCTAAGCCATATATTCCGCGACCTTTGTTAGGTCCTAATCAATGTGCCTATTGTAGAGAGGAAGGTCACTTCAAGAATAGTTGTCCGGTTTTATTGCAGCGATATGGGACACCATCTGCTTCACGAGGTCGTGCTGGCCTCCAGTCAGCAAACAGAGGTAGAGGTCGAGGTATGTTGACTCAAGAACAGCGTTCTCTTCCTCCTTCTATCAGGAGGATCAGCAAAACGTTCGGTCTACACAGTATTATAATGAGGATTATTACATTGAAGATGGGAATGAAAGTCTTCATGCTAACTAGGAAAGCCATGGACAAAGTAAGGGAGTTGTATCGATTCCAGTAGATCAGAATGGACCTTATGTTAAAGTCACTACAATGGGTGTTTCAGAGACATTTCTTTTAGATACTGGTGCGATGAGAAGTTCTATCATTCATTCTAAACTCCCTGGGGCACCTTTGTCTGGCTTAACGAATGTATCTGTAGGATTTTCGGGCGCCCCTGTTTGTAATCCAGTTTCTTGCCCTTTGCCCATTTCAATTGGCCCTTATGTTTTGGAAGCTCCGCTTCTTTTGACGAATGGTTGCGGTGAGAATCTGTTGGGTTTGGATTTATTGAAAAGAATGCATGCCACGATATATAGTTCTCCTTCTGGTGTACATCTTATTTTAGGACAGAAATTAATTTCTCCAATGTATTTGTCCAAAGATCAGTTTCCATCTGAATTGCTTTCTCTTCCGGCAACGCTTTGGGCCACGGGTCCGAACGATGTGGGCTGTCTTGAGATTCCACCTTATGTTGTTACTCTCAAGCCTAATGTTGAATTGCCTCGTATTCCACAGTATAGAATTTCCACTGAAGGTGAAAAAGCACTTTTGGAAATCATTCATGATTTGATCCAGAAGGGTGTGGTTGAAGAAACGAGAGGAAACATATGCAATAGTCCTATTCTTCCTGTTCTGAAACGCACTGATCCCCTCCTGTATATCGTTTCGTAATTGATCTTCGGGAGGTAAACAAAATTGTTGTACCACAATTTCCTGTTGTCCCAGATATCACTGCTCTGTTGACAATGATACCTTCCACAGTGACTTGGTTTTCTGTTATTGATCTAAAGAATGCCTTCTTTAGTATTCCCATTGCAGAAGAAAGTAGAGATATTTTTGGCTTCTCTCTTGGAGGCCGAAGCTTCCGGTTCCAGCGCGCACCTCAGGGCTATTGTGAAAGTCCCTCTATTTACAGTCAAGCTTTAAAATGTCATCTTGATACTTTTCATTTGCCGTCTGGTGCTGCTCTTATCCAGTACATGGACGACTTGTTGATCGCTGCTAATTCAGAAGATATTTGCAAAAACGTGACTGTTGCATTGTTACACCATTTGTTTAATCTGAATCATAAGGTTTCACCTTCCAAACTACAATATGTTCGTCGAGAGGTTACCTATTTGGGTCATCTCCTATCAAAGGAGGGACGAAGATTAACCCCAGAACGAATTCAGGCGATTGCGCAAATGTCTGTGCCATCCACACAAAGGGAGGTACGTGCCTTCCTGGGCATTACTTCCTATTGTAGACAGTGGATCCCTAACTTCTCTCTGTTGGCTAAACCTCTGTTGGCACTTACTTTGAAAGATACACCTCTGCCCCTTCCATGGACTGACGAATGTCAGAAGAGTTTCACTGACTTACGTGCTGCGCTATGTTCTGCTCCTGTATTGGGTACTCCCGATTACAGTAAGATGTTCACGCTATATGTTCATGAAAAAGAAGGTTGTGCGTTGTCAGTTTTAACGCAGCGTTTTGGAGACAAACAGCGACCATGTGCATATTTTTCAGCTACGTTAGATCCAGTAGCTAAAGCATTGCCTAGTTGTCTTAAAGCGACAGCAGCAGCAGCAATTTCTATTCGACAGTCTGCTGGAGTAGTGTTAGATAACACACTTATTGTTATGGTGCCGCATGCAGTGGATACCTTACTAAACCGAACGAAAACACAGCATCTTACGAGTGCTCGTTTGTCTGGATATGAGCTGACACTTTTGGCTGGTCATGTGCACATCAAACGATGTAACACTTTAAATCCAGCTACTTTGTTGCCTCTTCCAGTAGATAAAAACGATGAAAAACAACATGATTGTTTCCTCCGTACTGAGGAAGAGACAAAAGGAAGAATTGACTTGAAAGATACACCGCTAGAAAATCCGGATGGAATTCTATGGGTGGATGGTTCTTGCTTTAAGCTTCCTAATGGAGATACAGTTTCAGCCTATGCTGTTACTACTTTACATACAGTTGTGGAAACAGCTCGTATCAGACACAATTCAGCTCAAGCGGCAGAACTGATAGCTTTAACAAGAGCATGTGTGTTGTCAGAAGGAAAAAGAGTGAATGTGTATACTGACAGTCAGTATGCCTTTGGTGTGGCGTTCAATTTTGGGCGTCTTTGGAAAGAGAGGGAATTCCTAACTTCACAAGGCACTAAAATACAACATGGTCAGCTGGTGACTGATCTTCTTGAGTCACTTTCTTTACCTGCTCAGATAGCAATTGTGAAGTGTAGTGCACACAAGAAGATTACAGATGATGTTGGTGGAGGAAATGCATTTGCAGATGAAGTAGCGAAAAAGACAGCGAGAGATGCTACAAGACAAATGTATGTTGCGGGTCCTGCGAATTGGGTTAGAGAGAGAGGAATGTATGAGGATACAGTAGAAAGTGTAAGGTCGATTCAGGAAGAGGCTACAGAGAAAGAATTGAGCAAGTGGAAAGAAAGTACAGGAATGTTAGATGAGATGGGATGTTGGGTGGAATTATCTGAGCACCAACGTTGGCTGTTACCAGACGCCTATGTACTCCCAGTAGTTACTATGGCGCATGGTCCAGCCCACTTAAGTGCGAAAGGTATATACAAGCTTCTGGCTCCAGTGTGGCAAAATGAAGGAATCCCAAAGTGTGCAGACAATGTAGTGAAACATTGTATTGTTTGTTTGATGTACAATCCAGGAAAGGGAACCCCAACTCCAGCGGGTCACTTTGCTCCTCCAACATATCCATTTGAGGTGATGCAGATTGATTACATTCATATGGAACGATGCAACAACTTCAAATATGTTCTGGTGGTAGTATGCGCCTTCTCTAGGTGGATTGAAGCATACCCTCTAAAAGACAATACAGCCTTATCCACAGCCAAAGTTCTACTAAAAGAATTTTTCCCTAGGTTTGGTTTGCCGCGCATTGTCTGGAGTGACAATGGGAGCGAATTTGTGGGCCAAGTCATGCAAAAAGTTTGTGCAGGTCTTGGTATCAAGCAAAAGTTTCATGCGGCAAACCATCCACAGTCAGCGGGTTTAGTAGAATGCTGCAATGGAACTTTAAAGCTAAAACTAGCGAAAGTTCAGGCTAGTACAGGACTTAATTGGCCCGATGCTTTACCATTGGCTCTTCTATCCACCAGAACTGCTGTACACTCTCGTTTGGGACTTAGCCCTTACAAAGTGGTTTTTGGGCGCCCAGCTAATATATGGGGAGTCCCTCGCCCTAAGAAATACTCAGACTTGCCATATCCAATGTTGATTGATTACTTGCATGAACTTACAACTAAATTGCGTGTTCTCCATCAACAGGTTCAGAGTGCTTTGCCGGAGGCTTCCACAGACCCAGGTCATTCCATCCAACCAGGAGACTGGGTCTGCATAAAATTTTTCCAAAGGACGAAAAATTTGGAGCCCAGGTGGAGGGAGCCTCGGTTGGTTCTCCTTACGACGCGAACAGCAGTGAATGTCGAAGGAAAGAAAAACTGGATTCACGGCGTGCATTGTAAGAAAGTGCCTTTACCTCTGCCCTTCGATCAATAGATGCGTAAGGGCATTAGTGACTCTGAGAGCGAGAAGGTTCCACGATTTGTACCTTTCAGTGATGCACGCCTGAATGGAACATTGTTTGAGAAAGAGGACGACGACACTCTTCAGGAAGCGATAATACCACATCGTCGCTTGAATACGACAAATCCGAGAACATTGTTCCGAGACCAAACTGTACCTGACAAAGAACACTATAACCTAAGACCTAGACTGAAGAACACTTAAGATTTTCTCTCTCCTATGTAGTATTCTATCCCGGTTGCAGGGTCACGGTAGGAGTCTTGGTTGTGACCTGAGTAGTGGCAATATGCCTGCAGGACTTGCAGTGTCATAGGACGGCAGATAATCATAATCAAGTGATTGAGGAAGATTGCCGTGAGCATCCATTAGAAAGATGGAAACTACATTAGGGACAAGAGAGAGAAAGGATAAAATGAAGAAAGAATTCTGTAGATTAATGTACAGTCGTTTTAGTATAACCTTGTGTATTATTATATTATTGTGTATCCTTTTGGCGTGTATAAGTTGGATTATTAACGCTCTGCAGCAAAAAGTTATCTCTCCTTCTACCTCTTCGTCTTCTTCTACTGTCTCTCCACATCTATTTCATACCCTTCCTCAACATGAACTCATTAGAAGAACCGAGTATTACAATAATTCATTTGTCCAGTTATTACATCAACACCAATTAGTGATCAATACAACTGACTGTTGGGTGTGTGGACTTATGCCACATACCACAGAGAAAGGAATGCCGTATTTAGTTCTTCCGTTCTCTTTTGAGGGTTCTGCTTGGGCTTATTTTGTTATCTTCTCCAATGCCTACCAAAGCAAATTCAGACGATCCGTTAGTTCATATATTGGTGATCCGGATTTCAGTCATAGTTCACTGATAAAGGGAATGGTAGCTATGGCTAAAATCATGGAAAATAGTAAGATTTCCGTTGACGAAAGAAAAGCGTACACTAACTGGAACGTCACCCATTATGTCATTAGCCTTAGTGATAAGGTTAAACAAGGAAAATCTCCACCGATTTGGACTATTCCTCATCAGGGAAATTTCTGTCTGCAAATAAATGGTCCGTCTACTGACACCGTACAAAGAAACAACTGTTCCCACACATATGTCTACTCCTCTCAGAACTCACCTCCTCTAGTACCATCTCAAGGCACGTATTTTATCTGCCACGATAGGGCTTACACGTGGTTGCCAACTGTTTTTTCTGGTACCTGTTATATAGCTTTCCTTCTTCCCCCTTCATACACCGCTTCTGCAAATCATCATCAAAACAGATATGGCAGAGGGATTATTGACTCTAAAGACACAGCAGGACAAGAGGGAGGAGATTTCCTTAAAGGATTTCTTCCTTTTTGGGGTCCGATGGCCAACAGCAGAAATATAAGGCAACTGGTTTGTGTCGTAGAAACCACTATAGACATCACTGTAGGAGCCTTAAGTAATATCGCTGCAGAACTACAAGCAGATCGTCTTATGACGTTACAAAACCGAGTTGCCTTAGACTTTGTTCTTGCGGATCGTGGTGGAGTGTGCAAATTGATCGGGTCAATTTGCTGTATTTTCATACCTGATGACGCTCCGACAGTATACCAAGCTATCTCTATGTTACATATAATCTCTGAGTCGATTCATCAGGACGAAGGAGATTGGCCATCATTGCAGTGGTTTTGGGGACTACTGTCCAAGTGGGGTTGGAAGGTATTGACATTCCTTGGAGTAGTTTTGACCATCATTTTCTCTTGTTGCCTTTGTATGCACTGTGGTCCCGCTGTCTGCGAACTGTGTGCTACTATGTGCATCCCTAAACCCAAACCACAAGTAACAGAGAATATTAGAATGAGGCTACAGCAACAGCTCAATGACCTCATGGCCATCGACATTGACTCAGATTAACGTGAGTCTATGTATCTTGCCTGAGTTCTGGCAAAAGGAGGGTCTGAGAAAATTCGATTTTCGATCGTGATCGAAGCGACCCGCCATTTTGTGCCCTGCCGCCATTTTGTGTTGCCCTCACTCAGGCAGCACGGCGAACATAGTCTTTTCTGCTTTTTCTGCGGCTTCGTGTCGAAATAAGCCTTCTGCCTCTATTTACAAAGCTGGTGTTAGAACTGGCCGAGTACACTAATTCCCGTCTGGTTTTTCTAATCCCTGTCTCAACTATCTGTTGGTTCACACTATTCTCTTCTGACTTTATCTTATCGTCTGGCCTTCGCTGTCCTCTGCTAGTATTCTCTCGTTTCACAACTGTCCTCCAAAACACACAAACCTATCTCGTCACCTGCGAGTCGGTCACAGACCTGTTAATGAATTAGTTCTTGGGGAGGGGTGACAAACACAGTTGGAGGAGAGGCTTCTTCGAGTTACTTGATACTTTGTTTTCAAACCTTTCCTATTGGTTCTGTTCTGTTTTCCAACCTTTCATATTGGCTCTTTCTATATGTTTTAGGTGTGTTCTTGGTTAATGTATATTTCACATATGACCTATATAAGATTGTGCGCCACGGAGTGAAGTGGCAGTCTCCTGAGAACATACCATGTGTACTTCTAGGACAACTGTACTAGCTAATAAAATCTGATCTTTTACGCCGACGGAGTGTCCCCGTGTCTCTGTTAGCTGAAGCAGGAGAACCTAGGAGATTAAGGCGTACCCTGCGCCGCCGTACCCAAAAGGTTCTGGTTCTTCAATCTGCTCACCTTTGTCACATATGTTAGAGGGCGTGTGGAAGTGGGAGTGACTAAAGGAGATCTTTGCGAGGGGAGTCCAAATAAACTGTTTTTGGTTGTTAATCTGGTCTTAATGAGGTGAAAACCTTGCCCAAACAGTATTATCATGTGTAAAAATGACAAAATATCGAAGGAATGCTACTAATATATGCTGCCTTAATTTAGCTTTTCTTGCTACATCATTTAGTCAACCCTGCCACATAATTTAGTGCTCCCCTGCCACATAATTCCAGTGGCCCTGCATATTAAATTGAGACCGTTAATTATACAAGCATGAAAATCAGTGCATAGGAAATATCACGTAGGATGTGGGCTACAAAGTGTAGTAGTCATTCACACTGCTGGCCTTTAGAGTGTCTGGCCTGGAGAAACAAAGGGCAGATTTGCTGAGTTTTCACACAGTGCAGTAACCAAACTTGCTGCATTGCACGAAATGGAGACAGTAGAAGAGCACCATATCTTCCAAGATTTAGCTTTGCAGCTCTATCCCTAGTAGTGTCACACATTGGTCTACCTTGCACCTACAGTCAGTGAAAATTTGTGTGTGCATGTCAAGCATATGTTATTTACTGGAACGGAGTCCCTTCCTGTTCAAAATACTACGCCTTGACAAATTAAAATTAATTTCCTACTGGACATTACCTTAAAAAAACATCGGTGGTTTCATGGGAACCCCCATGTATGGCGCTTTGAATCAAAGTAGCATTTAACGCTATTTTACTTTATGGTAACTTTCCAATGCAAATCAAGATTTACGTTGGAAAGTAAAACCCAAGACAATTCGTTGCGCTGGGTATGCGTCACTTTCGTGAAGTAAACATGGTGCAGCACGTTAGACCATCTGCACCCACAAACTTATGGCTTAAAACATAAGGTTGTCTATAATAGTAAGAACTTATTATCACCCAATATAAGCCCTTGTTAGCAACCTTAGCATAATGAAAGGTTGACGATAAAAACACTATTAGGTTCTAAACCTGTGTCTTACAGTTTGCATGCATCTATGTTTGTGAAGGGGCTGTCATTGTAGTCCTTGCTCTATGTCTATGACAGCTGTCAAATAGTATTACTTTTATGTTGATGGTTGCTGCAAAGTGTAGTCCTACTTCTATGTCTATGGCCTGTCCCGTTTTTTTTTTATTTTAAGAATCTTGTCACCCTAATATAGACAGACATGGGTATGACCTGTGCCAATCCTAAATGAACAGCTCCACTGCCTTTGGCCGCACCTGCCCATCTTTTTTCAGGAAGGGACACCTTCCTGCACAAAAACAATCCCAAGAGGCATTTTCCTCTTTCTATAGGTGCTGCACACATACAAAAAGTAAACAAATGAGGAGAAATAAAGATATTTCTCCTCGTTTCGCCTCACCTGGGAGGCGTACCATCTATTACTAATGGCAAATCTGTGAATGCACCAAAATCCATGAGTGGGTGCATGGGAAAACCAACATCCCACCCAGGGAATGCCTCCTTGCTGCAGAATAATGCAAGGCAGCGATTTGCGCTGTCTTGGGTTCCTCTAGATTTATCATCATCATCATCATTAAAAGCTTTAGTTCGGTTCAATGACCATAAAAGCGACAATCATTATCACAATAGATAATACAAATAAAAATCTTAAAAAGTAGAGCCAATCCAAACATTTTCGAAATAACACATTACATTCAAGATGAGCAGAAAAATGTTTGGCAGGATAATCGATTATAAAAATTTCCTACGTGATAACCAGACAGAGTTGAGGAACCGGGAAACAGCGAAAACTATCAGAGGTTTTGTGTCATATTTTAAAATTCTCATTGCTTTTTCACATTCTCTAAAACCAAGATTATTGCAAAGGGGCTTAATCCAGCGTTTCCTTTGGTGTAGATATATTGGGCAGAAGAAAAAGACATGTTTTTCATCCTCAAGTATGTAGCTACAGGCCGGACAAGCAGTTGTTTTATTGGCGTCCCATCCAGATGTAAATGACCTGAGCGGAAGACAACCCATTCTCAATTGGCAGTAAAGTTTCCTTGCGGCCGGTGGACTGACCAGGTCTAAGAATTCCTCTTTCCTGTAAGTATCTTTAATTTGGAGGAACACGGCCGTCAGCCTGCCGATCTTAGGGTTTTCATACAGACACGCAAGGTGATGATTTTTAAACTGTTCGACCAATTTAGCTTTGGGTAGGGCCAGACATGAGGCCTCCGGAGTAGACCATAATTCTGGAAGGCCAATCTTAGTGCAGGAATCCCTGACAAATCTCAGCCATGGAATATTCTTGCTCTTGAGTTGGGACCAGACTCCCTTAAATTCCTCACGATAAAATCCCAACTCCTCATTTGACCATAATCTCTTCCAGTATAACAATGGACGCAGCATTACCACTTGTTCAATGGGTAGTAACCCACAATCCAGCCTGATAGGGGTCAGTGGGGAGCTAGATGGAAGGCCCAACATGCTCCTCACGAATGAATTTTCTGACCCAGTCAAGCTGTGTATTCTGGTGTGGCCCCACAGTTCCGCTCCATATATGGAGGCTGCTCTTACTTGTGTCCGATATATTTCCAAAGCAGGGGACACTGGTTTGGAGACCGAACCCCTGAATACTTGAGAGATTCCCCCGGTGGTTTGTGCAAGTTTTAGCACGGAGTTTGCAACTTGGCCACCCCAGCCAAAGTTTTCCTGTAGTAAAATCCCCAGATAGCTGAATGTGGTTACCCGCTCAAGGTATACACCATTCAGAACTGGGTTTGGCCGTGTGTGTTTGGGGGGATTTAGAATCATATATTTGGTTTTGGCCAAGTTGATCTCTAAGCCTCTTTCTGCACAAAAATCCACAAAGCCATCCAGGATGCGTTGGATGCCGGTTGATGTGCGCGATAACAAAAGAGTGTCATCGGCGAACATCAACGCTGGCACCAGGCCTGTGGCAAGTCTGGGCGCATCAATGTCCCTAATATCTGCCAAGTGCTTAATAAGCCCATTGATATAAAGACAAAATAATGTGGGTGCCAACACGCATCCCTGTCGGACTCCACGGTTTACAGGAAAACGGGACGAAAGTTCACCGTATTTGCCACATCTAACTTGTGCAAAATTTTTTGTGTGCAGTCTGCAGATAATGTCCAGAAGATACAAGGGGACATTAAGAGCCAGGAGCACCTTCCACAGTTTTTCACGCGGAACCAGGTCGAAGGCCGACCTCAGGTCAACAAAAATGAGATAGAGGCTGCCACCCTCTAAACTCACGGTCTTCCAATGTATGACCTGAAGTCGGAAGATCTGGTCCACAGTGGAGGTGCCCTTTCTAAATCCTGCTTGCAGTGAACTTAAGATGTTGTTTTCAGTCTCCCAGGCCTGGAGTCTGTCCAGTATTATACGCCCAAACAGCTTCTGAGTGATGTCGATTAAGCTGATGGGCCTATAATTTGAGGGTTTTAGGGGACAGCCTTTCTTAAATATGGGCACAATCTCCGCTCCTAACCATGACTCTGGTGGATCATTTCCCGACAGGATGGAATTGAATAGGACACAAAGGTATGGCACCCAAATCATAGGTTCAGAGCGATAGAGGTCGCCCGGGATTTTGTCCAATCCTGGAGCTTTGTTTGGTATTAAGAGATGAATAGCCCTTTCCACCTCCTTTATGGTTATCATCGTTGAGGCCGCGCATTGGGTGATAGATCCGGGAGAGAAGATAGGCAAAGGAGGAGTATTGGTATATGTGCTTGAGTAGAGACCTCCATAATGTGCTTCCCATACAGCTGGAGCTATGTTTGGGAATGGGCTCGTTCCTGCTTCTTTCCTCCCCTTGCTCACGGTTGTCCAAAAGCCCCTGAAATCCTTCACTATTAGAGTAGATCTTAATTCTTCCCAAATATCAGACTCCCAGCATTTTTTGGCCCTTTCTAAAGTTTGTTTGTGTTTGACCCTAGCTACTTTAATCCTATCTCTATCGAGGGTTTTGATGGCGATGAGTAGCTCGCTCTTCGATTTCCTGCACTCAGCAGAGTACCACGGTTGCCTTTTAGGCAGATGGGGCCTCACGGGCCCTGACAGGCAAAACGCCTTCGAGAGTTTATCTACTAACTGTAGGTGGATGCCTGTGGGTCCGGCTGCGTGTACAGGTGGTAGACGTGATGATTCCACCTCAGACATTTCCACAAGATAAGGAAGAGCAAGGCTATAGATTTCGGAGATTTTATTAGGGCTTGCGGCAATGTGCGGCCATCTCACCCTTCGTTTGTTGTTGGATAATATGGGGTGTTGAGCAGTGGTGGGTGATGGTACATCATAGGTGCTCATACCCCAACAGCCTGGTTTAAAGGTTATAACCAAGGCATTGTGGTCGCTATCATTGCGATCTAACACCCTAAAGTCAAGCACCTTATCCCAAGATCTAGTTTCAATAAGGATATAGTCGAGAATGGAAGTATGACCTACCCTATTGAAAGTAGCTCGACCAGGTCTGTCAGAATCAAATCTCCCATTACAAGCCCTCAGTGACAAGGAAAGTGTGAGAGCGGAGATTTGAAGGGCCAGAGGGGACCACGCTTTGACCTTTGGAATCATAGGATCAGGAATATTTCTGTATTCATTCTCTGTGTTTAGATCGTCCAAGGCCGACACACAGAGTGGTTCGTATTGGCAATTGAAGTCGCCACCTACGACCACGGAATAATCTGAGTCCAGGGTCAAGATAAATTTATTGAGCGATTCCATAACCTCTGATTCTCGGCCACCCTGGGAAGGTCTCGAATAGACATTCAGAAGAGCCAAATGAATATTATTAGGCAACACTAAAAGAATACATTGAATGTCTTCCGAGTTGGTGTATATCTGCCTTGCCACGGCGCCCAGATGAAGCGCTACCCAGGTGGTAAGACCCCCTGAGGGTCTGCCCCTACCACTAGATACAGCCAATATGTCAAAAGATGCAAAGCCAACCCTGTGCGAATTTTCCAATGCCCAGGTCTCTTGCATCAGGCAAATATCAAAATCGTCTATAAAGACACCCCAGTCCTCGCAGTCCAGTTTGCTCTTGAGACCTGCCACGTTCCAAGATAGAAAACAAGGGCTCGACTTTGGTTTACTAGGGGATGGGATCGGGTCAGCAACAGGGGTAGTAGCGGATGAAGAACTCAATGCCCTCTCTGTAATTTCCCACAAGGGCCTATTTGCCAGCCCTTCCATTTCTGGCTTGTTCCCTGGGGTTAGGGCCATTTTCGCAGTATTAGGGTTCAAACGTCAATCCACTTGCTCAAGAGTGCTGTATCTGTTAGGGTGGTAGAAAACTTCAAACGAAGATGAACAGGGTCGGTCTGGACCTTGAGATGTATTATAGTCGAGGGGTAATAAACCAGCCCTATCAGTTCGCGCAAAGTCCACCCTTACCCTATTTGGATTGATAATACTGGGATGATGGAGACCTGGGTAAAAATAGGTGAGGGGGAGAGCTCTAATTGCTGAGTGATTGTTAGAGTTAGGGCCTGGCTGAAATGTGCAGATGTGTCTGACCGTGTTTGTGTTCCTGAAATTGATGACTATACAATCTCCCTGTACATCTTTGGCTCGATGTCCAACCCAATTTATTCGCCTGGCGAATAAAATCTCGCTTGAGCACGGTTTCGGGAGTGGTTTGTGGCAATTTAACCAATGTATACATTTGTTTTTTAAATCAAGAAATGACTCACTTGATCCTTGGTTCAAAGTGGGGACACCAGCAAGGATCACCACATATGGAGCCGATTCGGGAGGAAGGTCCAGACAGGGTAATTTCTGGTCACAGGAGGGCTGTAACTGCTTGCTAGGGGATTGGGGGAGCCCGGTAGACTTAGATGGTGAGGTGTTAGGTATGTTGGGAGTTACAGTGCTCACTCTATTTCTGGTGCTCCCTATGCTAGCTGAAGCATGGGCGGCTACTTGGGGGACAATGAACAGTCCCTGACTCTGGCCCTTGCCTTGGGCAATTGGTTGGTCTACAATGGTTGTCTGGGCAGTTGGTGGGATTTGGGCAGAGTTGCCGGGGACACCAGTCCCAGCAGGGCTAGCTGTTATTCCCCCTCTTCCCTCTATGCCCTTAGAATTAATAGCTGAAGCAATCATAAGTTCAAGATTAGTAAGACCATTTTCTAGGGAATCGAGTCTGTTACAGATGGGGCGACAGATTGCAGTAAAAAGCTGTTCCATCTTTTGCCAAAAATCATAGTTCTGTGCGGGGCTTGGTGGTGCCTCTAGGCAGTCAGCCATCAAGTCTATAGTAGGTGCAGGTTCAGATGTCCCCTTGTTACACCGCTTTTGCACTTTGGATCTTTTATTAGTCGACGCTGGTGGGCCACCCCTTTTGCGTTTCACCGCCTTTTCAGGCATTTTAGTAGAGGTGGCATCGGGGCGGATGGAATGGCCAGATCTGGTGGTGCCTTCCGATATCGCATCAACTGAGGAGACTGGGCGACGAGAATCGCCAGGGTCAATCACAACACAAACACTGTTATTTGCTGGAACATCCACGCACTCATTCCCACTCAAAGGTGGGACATCTGTGCGGTGGACTAATACAGGTGTGTGTGTGGATGCTGCCGGTGATTTAGCAGAAGCAATGTTACCCAGAGAGGAGCGCTTGTCAAGGACTAGTTCGAGAGACAATCTTTTCTCTGTCAGTTCAATTTCCCTCTGTAGGACAGATGCAGCTCTGGTTATAAAACTGTCCATAGTTCCAATTACTCCAGTCCCAATCACAGACTTCCGGCCCTTTCCGGCGCCGGCAGTGGCCATGCTCAGATGTTAGCGTAAGGAGATATCAACAAAACAGCTCGCGGCTAGGAAGGAAATGTTCCAATGGCACCCGAAACGGGGGGATTAAGTCTTATGGTCTTGGGCAGCTATACAGTGCAGTATTACGACATTCACTGGCGCACGGCTCACCTGTTTCACAGCAGAACCAAGGGGGGTGCCCCGTCCCGGCCTCAGTCGGTCTCTGACGGGCTCAGACGGACCCGCCCTTGTCCCGGGCTTCGCCCGCGCTGCGATCCGCGCTGCGGATTGGTGTGTGCAAGTGAATATTGTGCCGTCAAGGGGCGGGTCCAGAGGAAGAGGCAGGCAGCAGCAGCAGGAAGCGGAGGGCTGCTGGGCCTCGCAGTCCTCAATGCGGTGTACCAAGGCAAAAGGTCAGTTTCCACCACGAGCGGATTTATCAAGCCATGTAGGGCTACACCAGGTGGCCTTAAGTGGCTTGATAAATCTCACTTAGGCTTTGCAGCACTCTTGCGCCCCCTTGCGTGGATCAAGGGCGACGCAAAGCTTAATAAATATGCCCCTTAGTTCTTTTGTCACATCCCTGGAGGTCAATGGTGTTCCATCAATCGCCCTGCCAGGCTGTGTCTTTCTTTTGGTAACAATCATATATCAATTTTCATGGCAAAAGAGCAATCAATGATGAAAATGTAGGCTTCTGAGCCAACAAACTCTGCAACAGTAGGAATGACTTCCATCGAATTGTCCCAGTCTTGTCCCTTATGTTCGAGTTAGGGAGGTTTCCGATAGCTGTGGACAATTTAAAATTTTTTTTTTTATTGATTCACAATATCATAGTGTATCATCATTCTTTAACCATATAATCATGAAAAGCCCCCCAAATATATATGCCAATCTTTCGCTTCCTTGAGCCTTTAGCAGAAAATAAACTATATTCTAAATTCTAAATATTATACATCCTGGCTCGCCACACTTCAAACACAGGGGCCTCAGGTTGCAACCAAGCAGCAGCAGTGGTCAAACGAGCGACAGCCATAGCAAAAAACAAAAAATGGCGGTGTTTATACATCGGTTTCCCAAGCTCTACATCTGGCCCAGTACCTAATAACATCATTATTCCAGTAATTTTGATAGGCATCCCCACAATTGATGACAAAAACATTTCAATATGACTGATATACAAGGACTACTTGCTGCAGACATACAAAATATGTAAACAATCAGCATTATCACTCCCACAACGAAAACACTTGCCATCTTGCCTCCCACCCCATTTCATCATCTTTGCAGGCGTATCATTTAAATTAAATACAGTTTTATAAAATTGAGCTTTCAAATTCGCAGACAAAAATGTTTCTCTGGCCATTATAATAGCCTTCTCTAAAAACACATCATGCTCACCCAAAGTATTGGCCCATTTAAGATTGTGTTTCTCCAAGTCATCAGGCTTAGAAGCTAACAAAATGTTATATAACACCCCTATTCTCTCCTGGCGCCTTATTGATTCAATAAGTTTATGCTGTACCGGTGCCAGCTTTTTCCTGCTTAAAAAATCCCGTATTTGAAGGAACTTAAAAAACTGTGTCCCAGGTATACCATATTGCCTAGCAAAATCCAGAAATGAAAAATAAAGCCCCTCTTTCTCATAAAAATGACCAATTTGCAAAATGCCCTTACTTCTCCAATTTCTAACCACATGATCCTAGAAGATGGAAGGCAGAATGCGTAGGGCACTTGTAGGAGTGTAGTATGTTATCCCTTCTAAAGAAAATGTTTTACGGATAGCTTTCCAAACTTTAAAGACGCATCCATGATCTTAAAGCGTGTCCTCTTAAAATAGCTACCATCAATTTCCTTAAACAAACAATTCCTAGCTTCCGCCCCCAGTAATACATAAAAAATAGTTGGGGCTTCTGCTATATTACTGACCTCTTCTCCAGACAGCAATATACGCATTTTCAACAAAAAACATGCATAATAATAAAGCGTGAAATCCGGTATTGACCAACCCCCCCTTTCCCTCGGTAACGTCATAAACCATATGGCTCTTCTAGGTCTACCTGGAGCCCAAAGGAATTTAGCACAGACGGCTTGCAACTGCTGAAGTTGCTCTCTAGTGACCTCTAAGGGAACAGATCTAAAAAAATATAAAACCCTAGGTAAGATGTTCATTTTTAAAATATTACCTCTACCCACTAGTGTAAGTTGGAGACGCCCCCATCCTGCTAAAGATTCTTTAATCTTAAACATAATATCCAACCAATTAGCTTCCACTAATTCTTTCATAGAAACCAAGATTTTTATCCCTAGATATGTTACCTCCTTGACAGATCTTAAGTCCCCGGACATCATATTATTAGTACAAAGTATTTGCGTTTTTGTCCTGTTCTGGGTCACTAGTAGCAATAGCTATATCATCCGCATAAGCAAATACGGAATGCTGTATTTCCCGAACAATAAACGGTCTCACTAGGGGGCTACTATCCAACATATTAACAAAAGGGTTAATATAAAGAGCAAATAACAGAGGAGAGCAGGGACACCCCTGCCTAGTTCCTCTAGTTATTTTCACGGGTTCCGACACTCTACCCCCTACGCATATCCTAGCTACTGGTGCCTTATATAATACCTGAACCCTTGCCCAAACCCCGCCCGATCCATGATGTTCCATAAATAATCCCACACCACGCGATCAAAAGCTTTCTCAGCATCTAATAATATTAATCCCAAATCCCTCCCCTCAGCCTGCGCAACATCAAATAATGTCACAACTTTATTAACATGAGCCACTGTCCCTAGAGACGGGATAAAGCCATGCTGATGCAGAGATACTAATGGAGATATAACTTTTGCCAACCTGTTCGCCAATATTTTAGCGTATATTTTCCCATCGCAATTAACCAAGGAGATCGGACGGTAAGTCCCCGGGTTCTCAGGAGGTTTCCCCTTTTTTTTTAAAACCACAATAGTAGCTTCATCCCAAGTTTTAGGTGCGTGGCCATTTTGAGCAGCACACACCATCTCTAACATCTCTTTCTTTAAATCCTGAAAGAATACCCTATACAGCTCCCCAGGGAGCTTATCCGGACCAGCAGCTTTCCCAATCGCTAAACCATTAACGGCCATCTCTAATTCATCCATAGTAATTTCATTGTCTAAACCCTCCACTTCCTCCTGATCAAGCTGCACAAATTCACCCACCAGCGGCATATTATTCAAATTAATCGGTGACTGCTATGTATACAAGTCCGTGTAATACTGATGAAAAATTGCCAGAATTCCCCCAAGTTCAGTCGAAATTAAGCCTGAACTATCCCTAAGATTCATAATCCTCTGGGCCGACTCTTTCATCCGCATTCGAAGAGCCAAGCAACGACCTACTGCCTCACTATATTCGTGACACTCCCTTTTATTAATCAAATATTTCCTGGCATTCTCCTTATTCCAAAGAGTGTTAATATTCGCTCGACATCGTACTACATCAGATTCCAACACCTCAATATCCTTGCGCTGTGCGATTCCCCGAGTCAATTTTTCCTCAGCAAATGTCAATTTTAAATATAATTCCTGCAATTCTACCTTAGCCAGTTTTTGATAGTGTATACCAAAACACGTTACTTCTCCTCTGAAGCAAGCCTTAAAAGCATCCCATAGCACCGGAACCGGAACTGAATGTTTATTATTCTCAAAAAATTCCTTGATCCATTTCCGCATATGTTCCTTAAACCCATTGTCAAGGAGCAATTTCCTATCAAATGTAAAGGTTCTTGGAGTAAGATCGACTATAGACGACGAAAGTTCCAGTGCTATAGGAGCGTGATCAGAGGTTATCCTAGGATATATATGTACCTGTGCCCCAGAAAGTAACTCAGTTGATATTAAAAAATAATCAAGACGGACCAGTTTCTGATGAGGGAAGGAATAAAACGTATACCCAGGTGTCGATGTTTGAAGATTATCCCATGCATCTAATAACCCATGATCTTTCAATAGGTTAAATAATGCCTGAAACACTCTAGATTTCCGTCCAGTATATCCTTGCCTTCCCTTTTGTAATTCTTTGTTAACCAAATTAATATTAAAATCTCCGCAGAGTACTAAAGGTGTCGGCCATGATGCAAGTTCTCTATTTAAATCTTCTAAAAGAAGAGGTTCGTCAAAATTAGACCGATAAACAGTGCAGACTGTAAACTTAGATCTCCCAAAAATACATTCCACGATTGCCCATCTCCCTAGTTTCTCAACTAAGACATGACCTGAACTTTGAACAGCAGGTTTAGCCATTATTGCCACCCCCCGTATCGTTGATGTCTGTTGTGATGCTGCAAGAAGTACAAACCCTAAATCTATCAATACCGAGGGTTTCCCCCAGGGGACGTGAGTTTCTTGACTACACAATAAATCTGGTTGAATCAACCGCAGTTCCGCAGAAACCCTCTATCTTTTATTGTAGTTACGAAGGCCGCACACATTTAGAGAGCACATTTTCAATCCCCTGCTAGCCATAAAAGGAAAAACGAAAATAGATAACATAAGCCACACCATGCTAACGATTTAACCAATACAACATTTCCTCTGTTGCCAACAGTTTTTCCCAATCTGATACTGTGACAATTTTCCCCTGTTTGCCCCCCACCACCCCTGCCCTTAACCTACCCATGCCCCCCTCTACCCCCACCTCCCCTCCCATCGACAAGGCTTTAGTACTCGTGGTCCTTGAGATGAAGAAGATCTCAGTCATCCCATGCCGTTGCTCGCATCTCCTCTCCAACAAAGGTGAAGGACACCAAAAAACACACCACACAAAAGTAAGCACGTCTTTGCAAAAGGAGCAAAATTTCCTCATCTTTCACCCAAACTTTACCGGCCACCCAACAGTGACACAAAATAGATACCATTCCATTAACTGAAATCCTATAACCAAAAGATCCTATATAGTTTTTAAATACTCTTTTACAGAGCTCACTGAGGCGAGAAATCGAGTGTGATCCTGAAATATTACTTTAAGTTTGGCTGGGTTTAATAAAAATGCTTGAGCCCCTTTAGCTTGGAACATAGTATGAGCTGGCGGAGCTGCCACCGATTTTCTACAGTAAAGTGACAAAAATCTGGCCGAACAAAAAACTCAAAATCCTTCCCTGGCCTTTTTCTATCTGGCCGGGCTAGCTGAAATACATCCTCCCTAGCTAAAAAGCTATTAAAGGAGATCAGAAACGCTCTGGGCTTATTATTTGCTTGGCCTTGATTCAAACGAATATTAAATGGGAATCGGTGTTCTATTAATATTTGCGTCCCCTTTTACTGTTCTATCGGGGTTACCTGGGGTCTTTTCTCCGGCTCCCCCGATCCCCTCACGTACCCCATCTTCCTGCTGCCGATGTCTTCCATGGGCGCTTTTGGGAGGCATTGTCCAACAAAGTTTTGTCCCCCTTGAGCCTCTCGAGCCACCGTATCGAAACCCCCCTGCAGTCTGAGACAGAGATCCAATCAATAGAGCCGACCACCGGCTACGGGAGAGACCGCAACGTTTTACTGCGTCCGCCGCCAGCACAATCAACATCTCCCGACGTCCATCAAAGGTGAGCAGCCAGCGCGTTTTCCAAATAGTACTCACGGAGTTTTCACAAAGTGGCTCATACATTGTTTTTTTCCCCCCAATCCGTCCAAGCATCCTTTTTCGATCTGGTTGCACCGTTTAAAGATTCTTCCGTATTTCCCCCTGAGATAGAGTTGCGGGCCCCGGCATCGGCGAATGACCAGATTACGCGTCCACCCTCACGAACGCCATCTTGCCTCTCTGTGGACAATTTCTCATGAAATGACGAGGCTGTCTGCAGTATGTGCACATGCGCTCCTTCCTTCTTCTTTCTCACTCCTTATTAGATATTTTCTTTCTAAATGATCCAATTTGCACAGGCTCTTCAATTGCTGAGGTGCTGAAGTGGGATATTGTAGGGGGCTTGTACACCATCGGAGGTCTTACAGAATGGATTTTCTGTTCTCCCTTTTGACCAATTAATTGTTGATCAATTTGTAGGTGTTAGAAATGGGATTTCTGGTGGGCTAAGGCTTGTGCCAAAGCCAGGCAGAACCCACCACTCTAGTCAGGGCAAGGGAGTTACACGCTGAAGATAACCCCTGCTCAACCTCTTGGTAGCTTGGCACGAGCAGTCAGGCTTATCCCAGAGGCAATGTGTAAAGCGTTTGCGCAACACACACACACAGCAGCAACACAAGATTATATATAAAAATAGCATTTGTATTATCCAAAACACATTAGAAAGGTAATCACACAATATACACTGCGCCAACTGGCACTAGGCAATATTTACAGGGGATTATATACACATGACAGGGCCAATTGGGCCACTGTCAGAACCATTACAAAGCACAAATAGTAATTGTAGAACACAACCAATAATTACTGGCAAAATACAGTACTCAGCATTATACCCTGCAACATAAATCACATTATGCAATCAGCATCACCTTAGGCGTAAAACACATTATCCGCCAACCTCATAAGTATAAATCATGTTAGGCAATAAGCAGCACCAGCATAAACACAGTATGCAATAACCTCATAAGCATAAATCACATTAGAGGCATACATCATGGTGCATAAATCGCATTTATCATAGGCACCACATAAATCACATTATGGCCTGGCACCCTACCAACCTAACACTGACCCCCTGGCCAACTGGCCTTCTCTCTGGGGCGCAAATGCCCTATATCCAAAAATGTGTGGGCTGGCTGCCAATGCAGCAACATCACAGGGCGCACACTGCACTGGGGCTGGGCAGGAGTGTATCCCACTCCTTTCTCATCAAATTCCCCCAAAGAAATAATGGCGCTGGCACTACTGTGCCTCCTGGGTTCCCACTGGGACTTGGCAAAACAAATGTGCCCAACGTTGCAGTTGCCCGCTATGGCGGCGCAACTGAAGAACAAAACAGCACTGGCACCATGGATTACCGCCTGTGCCCCACTCCGGGACTCTTAGAACAAAACATGCACCCTTGTTGCACCTTCCCGCTACGGCGGTGCAGCCTGTTATCTTTAATTTAACAAGGCAGCAATTCAATGACTCTGAACTATCCATACTAAGCAAAGGTTTATCTTTTGTTCCTACAACCCACACCAACTTCCTCGATCTCCAAACGGAGGTCCTAAGATTCTTCCGTATGATAAGGCTTAATAGCTACTTCTTACTTAATCCCTTGCCACCTAAAAACTCAAATACACCACTTAGACCATCGTCCATGTTCTCTCCCTCCTCCAATATGGTACCTCCAGAAATCAGCACATTTGAGAAACTAGTACTCAATGACCTGTCAACAATGGAGAAAGGGCGACATTTTGTCCCATACAACATCTCATTGGCTGAACAATCCGCTCTTAACACACTCAAGGCCAACCAAGATATTATCATAAAGCCAGCGGACAAAGGAGGTGGCATAGTAATACAGGAACTTACGAACTACAAGAATGAAATCATAAGGCAACTAGAAAACACAGACCACTACTGCAAACTGCCTACGAACCCCACCTCAGAGCTCCAAAAACTAATTTTACAAGTGACCAACGCCGGTCTCGACCAGGGTTTCCTGTCCAAGCAGGAGTACCAATTCCTGAACGCAAAATCACCACGCACACCAGTGATCTATACACTGCCGAAAGTGCACAAAAATCAAGACAACCCTCCAGGACGGCCTATTGTGTCCGAGTGTGGTTCCATTCTAGAACCCCTGGGTCTATATGTCGACTTCTTTATAAATGAATTTGTGCCCACTACTACTTGTTATGTCAGGGACAGCATGCAAATGATCTCGTTGGTTGAAACCCACCCCTTTGATCCTGAAAATGACACTCTGTGTACTTTAGACGTCGAGTCATTGTGCACGAATATTCCTCAAACTGACTCCCTACTAGTGATAGAAAACACCCAAGACAGACGTTCCAGACCCCATGCAGTCCCTACCATTTTTATTTTACAATTGTTAGAAATCTGCCTCACCAGGAACTTTTTCTTGTTTGATGGGCAATTCTATCAGCAAACCAAAGGTACATCCATGGGGGCCGGTTTTGCCCCCAATTTGGCAATACTTTACATGGACGCCCTTGAATCCAACTGTTTTCTGGCATTACACAATCCCTTCCACATTGCCATCACAATGTGGAAGCAATATATTGACGACATTTTCTTGATCTGGTGCAACACACAGACCATGCTAGATCAGTTCTTGCATTGGTTGAACAACAATTGCGGTGGTTTGAAATTTACACTTGCACAAAGCAAAACGAGTATTCCCTTTCTTGATCTTAATATTTTACACAAAGAGGGCCATCTAATCACCAGCTTATTCAAGAAACTACCGAACGCAACACATTGCTCAAGAATAACAGCAACCATCCAAGAGCGTTAAGGGACTCATTACCATACTCCCAGTTTTTGCGCATTAGACGTAATTGCACACTGAAGGAGGATTATTTCACAGAGGCGAAGGTACTTAGCACCAAACTCACGACCAGAGGGTACCCCAAAAGACTGGTACACAATGCTCTCAAACGAGCATGGTATTGTCCTAGAGACTGTCTACTTGAACCAAAACCCAAAAAATAATTACCCGCATTATTTGTGTCACCACTTTTTCACCCTCATCACATAAACTACGCAAAAGCATAGTAAAACATTGGAATGTAAACAATGCTGGGACATTGAACATAGAGAGACCCCTCTTTGCTTTTAAAAAAAGTAAAAACATCAAGGACCATTTGGTTAGGGCTGCCCTCCCTAGTCCACCTAGTACAGGTACACTCAACGAACCCTGGGACCTTCCACGATTAACAGGACATGCTAAATGTGGGAATTGTACTGTGTGCAGATTCACCTCTGACTGCAAAGAATTTGTATTTGGTACCATCAAATGGACACTTAGAGAATTTTCCAACTGCAACAGTAGCAATGTGATCTATGCCATATTTTGCCCTTGCGATAAGATTTACATAGGACAGACAGCACAAAAGGTACGGCTCAGGATCTGCCAACACAGGCGCAGGTTCAGATGTAAAACAACCAACGCACTGTTGGTTGAACATTTCGAAACTTTTGGGCAGACTGAAGATGACAACCGCTGGACAATAGTGAGTGTGGTCAAAGTACCCCCAAGAGGAGCAGACCTTTCCCTACTACTCAACAAAGAGGAACTTAAGTGGGTATTGAAGATGGTTAGCATTCACACAGACCTAAACCGACTTGAAGACTGGACAGCACTGCTATGACTCCACCCTTGTATCCACTATTTGTGTAACACTCTGAATGCCTTGCCTGTACTGCATTTTCAGCACAATCTGATAGCCTTGCTGATGTCTTCCGACCATATAATGTAACATGACCTATGCTTTAATGCCTTAAACTCTGGACTCAAATCACCGTGCTCCTCAGTTCCTACATCTCTGTATAATGGTTATTATCCAATGCACTTACTGTATGCCTCAAATCACGGGCATTTCATGTTTCCCGTTTTTCATTACCAACTATGTATGACTCCCGCCTTCGCTAATAGGCAAAGGTTCTCGATTTTCTCCTTTCGTATCTCGTATTCACTATCGTATACACAAGTCACTAAACAGTCTCTTTAGTTTGAATCACCAAAAATTGGGCAACACCCCAGCAATTTTTCCCTTCCATATTTCTACTGTCACTGCTTTTTAATACATGTCACAAAACAGCTTCTTCAACTTGAGTCACCAAACAATTTTTATCTTTGACCAACGTATTTTCCATCTATTGGTTTCCATGTAACTTCCCTTCACCTTTCCCCTTTCCAAGATGGCTACACCAGTGTGGTGATCACATGATCGCACCTTCAACTCTCGCGCAACCTCTATCACGCGCGCCGCTTCCCTCATTATGGCTCCCTTCAAAATCACCTTCCCAGTCACAGTACGTTCCTCCTGGAGCAAGCTGCCCACTCACGCGCCATCTACAGCGACTACTGAGGTAAGCGCGATTCCCGCATCCCACTCCACCCAATCTCCGCTCGATCCAACATCCATTATACTCATGGCTGTTCCTTTCCTGCAAGCAGATACTTCCTCGACCCAACCTCATCTGTATCCCGAGCAGTCCATGCTATTCATCATGCGTCCACTGCTTCCATTGCGACTGTCCTCGTAATCTTGGTAAGGACCCCCCACTCCTTCCTAACAGTCACCTCAGCCACTCTGCACCCGCTGCCACCCTAATCCACTTCCTCCTCCCCCCCAGGCTGCTATCATCCACATATCGTGCATCAAGGATATTCTTCAGCCAGTCGCACCTGTTGACTTACAGTTGCGGTCCCTGAATTGAATTAAGCTTCCAACTGAAGCAAACAGGAATCTTAGGATAAGGTTGCCACTTCTTTGCAGCCCACCGCCTCCCCCCGCATTACCATTCTACCTCCTAACAGGCATAATAAATCCTCAGGTCAAGGCGCCTCATATCGCAACACGACCATCATAAAACTCATCGTGTTTGTTCCCCCTCAACTGAACGGTCCGATTATAGGTATCATTATCACATACTTGATTCTTCTTTGGCACATAGGCACTGATTACCACCATTGTACCCTGCAATTGGAGCACCTATTGCAGCCTCCCTCCACCAAATTTCATATCAACTTACTTAAGGGCATGAACACGCTCACTAGCCCGTCTTACAATATTGGTGGCGATTCTGTCCTCACCCACATGACAAATCCTCACCCGCATGGCTAACCCTAACCTACCTGGCTCCCACTCTGCTTCGCCGTTTATAGTTGGCTGCGTAATCTCTTCCATTGTAATCCCTGACTTATCTTTATCTTTTCTTTCCCTTTTTTTTTTCCTGTTTATTTTTCGTGCTTAGATGTATTATATATCACAGGTAGAATGTTTCTCAGGCACCCTATTCTATAGTCCTGATGATGATCCAATATCTCACAGATAAGGATCGAAACGCCGTCGACACAATAGTCAACCTTATACACATTGACTCTTGTATTTAAATATTGTGTAAAGGTGACGCTCTTGTATTTGTTGTTTCACAATTTATGTACGATTTTACAGAAACAACCAGAAAATTGCCTGAGCTTTTTTACTTTGTTTGTCTGTTTCTTGTGGGTCCATGGATACAGGCTTGTATCCCACTGTTACCTGACTCGCATTTATTTGTTCTAAATTTGATTTATTTTGCATATTAAAAATTGCCTTTATCCGGCTGCATACTGGCACAAATATAGCACTGCCGGGGGCTATATTCATCGAATACACATCCCTTACTTTCCAGGGACCATTGTCTCGTGTAATATCCCAAAGAAGTAATGGTGCTGGCACTACTGTGCCTCCTGGGTCCCCACTGGATCTTGGCAAAACAAATATGCCCAACATTGCAGTTGCTCGCTATGGCGGCGCAACTGAGGAACAAAACAGCACTGGCACCATGGTGCCGCCTGAGCCCCACTCTGGGACTCTTAGAACAAAACATGCCCCCTTGGTGCTACTTCCCGCTACGGCGGTGCAGCTGTGAACAAAAACATAAGAGGCGCTGGCACTTCTGTGCCCCCTGGACCCCCACTGGGGCCCTGAAAACAATGTGCCCCACCTTGGAAGCAGCCCGCTGTCCTGCGGGACGGCTCAGGCACTGACAATGTGCCTCGACCGGCACTAACAAGGTGCAACACCGAGCCCCCACTAACCGGGCTCTCTGGGGGACTCTGGGGCATCTCCTCGTCGTGGTCGCGGCAGCCTGCCTCCCCTTCTGTCAGGCAGATCGTGCAGCAAGAGGATCCAGCAGTCCTCCAACTTCACTTGCCTTCACCCGGTCCCTCTCCTGGGACACGGGACTTCGGAGGGGAGCCTGTGAGGCTCCAGACGGCCTTCTGCGGTGGGCGGGACTTCCTCTCCCTGCTCCTCCGGATGCCTCCTGAGCCCCGCCCACAGTCAGGTGGACTCTGCCTGGCTTCCGGGTCGGGCCGGCAGCTTTTCTTCATTGGCTGCAATGCGGGGTGGGCACCCGTCCTAAATCAAGACCATTGCGGGGTGGGCACCCGCCATCAAACAAGCATTAAAGCGGGGTGAGAGCACAAATACGCGGGGTGGGCACCCGCTCATTAGAGATGCAGAAATGCGGGGTGGGCACCCGCTATTAAAATAAGCATAAAGCGTGGTGGGCTCCTGCTCGAGCACACCATGCGGGGTGGGCACCCGCTATTAAAACGGCATCAGAGCGGGGTGGGCACCCACTTCTAAAGCAGCACAGGGGGGAGTCCCACATGATGGGATTCCCTCGCAGCCTCGCGCTGCAGATGCCAGCTCCTCTCGTCCTGGCCACCAACAGATAGCGCTCTCCAGAACAAAAGCAAAGCACTCACAAGGCACTAGAGTCCAAAGTCCAGGGCAAAGTTCTAGGGGCACAAGGCTGGGCCCAGGCAGGCCAGCACATAGGGCCCTCCAGCAGGGAGGCAGTCCCTTGTGGCGGTTCCTCCTGGAGCCCAGCAGCAGCAAGCCCCCAGCACAAGAACAAGAACACCTCATGGGGTCACAGCCCCTCTATTTATATTACATCTTGGCTTTGTCTGCCCTGGCAGAGGGCTTGGGGGAACCAGCCAAAACTGGTTCAGGGGGGAATTGGAGCACTTTGTTTACCAGGTTCCTCCTCCCCTTTGTCAGGTGGGGGCTCGTCATCAGACACACCACAGGGGGGGCGGAGCCAGCATTCACTTGGGCAGGCACAATCCCATTCAGGGTCAGGGGACTACTTCTCCCACTACTCCAAATGCAGCTGTCCCATTCAGCCTAGCTCTGACTCACCCTGCCCCTCCTGGAGCCACACACACCTCACCAGCCCCTGTCACTCAAAAGCCAGACATGCAATTCACCTCAGTCAGGCAGACACATAGCACACAGAAATGCCAACTTCTAAAAGTAGCATTTCTAAAATAGTTATAATAAATCTGCGCACGCCATTGCGTAGCATTTATTATCACCATTACAAATATACTAAACTTGACCACACTGCTCATAGCAGGAATTACCACTGAAACACTTCTCATGGAATCCCCAATGCATTCCTATGGGAGGGCAGCCTCACAGTAGAGAGAAAACAAAATGGCTGTTTGTCACTACCAGGACTTGTCACGCCCTTAAGGTACATGTCCTACCTTTGACCTACAATGCACCCTGCCCACAGGGCTTGCTACGCCCTACCTTAGGGGTGACTGATATGTAGTCAAAGGGGGGGTCACAGACATGGCACACACCTTAGGTGTCACGTCACTGCGGCAGTAAAACTGCGCGCACAGGCCCTGCAATGGCAGAGGCCTGAGATAGGTTTGAAAGGCTACTTTGGTGGGTGGCGCAAACAGCGCTGAAAGCCCACCAGTAACATTTAGTTTACCGGCCATGGGTGTATGAGATACTACTTTACAAGGGTCTGACAGGTAAATTAAATAGGCCAACAGGTGTAGACCAATCTTACCATATTTAACACAGAGAGCACACACACTTTACACTGGACAGCAGGGCTAAAGTGCCCAGAGTCCTAGAACCACCAACACCATGCCAGAAAAAAAGCTAGGAGAAAGGCAAAAAGTTTAGGGATGACCCTGGAAAAAGGGCCAAGTCCAACAGTAGGATTCAGTTGATTAACTGCAATCATAGGCAACACATCCTTAAGTTTGTCATGTAATTCATGGTTAAAAGTAGTGGCTGCAATGTTATCTCTCTAGGAGGCTTCCAATAATGATCTCTGGAACTGGGCAATATCTGCTCCAAAGTCCTGTGAGCCTAGTTTCATGTTGAGAAGTCCTATCAACTACCAGTTTTTTTCGCAGCTCTCAAACACTGCTCAGAATCTGTTTAGGAATGCCTAGAATTAAAGATGTCACAGTTCTTGTTTAAGAATCAAAGTAGTGGTCCAAGTCAAGGCATCCTTTGTCAAACGGGACATAATAAATTAACTCTTTATTGTATCAGTATTAAGTCGTGATGATCAGCTAATAAAATGCAATTGACACTGTGCTTAAAAATTGAAACATTTCTGGGTCCTCCATATATTTGTCAGGAGGGGTTAACCCACGATTTAGCACAGACTAGTTTACAGGTGGGGATGTTAGAGGATTCAGTCCCAATCCGTCATCTTGTGAGTTGAATATAGATATCTGATGAGAAAATGGATTGGAAAGAGAAGTTCCTGGTGAAGCTGTGGCACCACTTCGCAACTGAATGTGTCTGCCTAAATGAGATTTTGTTTGGCTTTTCGATTTCTTTTTTAAGCCTTTAATGGCTTACACAAGAGAGGCAAAGGAATCAACATTGAGCTCCACGTGTGGCCTGCCAAACTGTCAGGAGTTTGTAATATGTATGCCGAAAGAAAGTGGATTATTATTTGGGGTGTGTGACTACCCACTTCTAGGAATAATTACTGCCCTTGTCAGGGTGACCCCTCAAAGTCACTAAATTAACTACGCACAAGACCCCTGGTAGCTATTGCACAGAGCAGAGAGGCTTAACTTAACGGTGATGTGTAAAGTGTTAATGCAGTACCAAAACAGTAATAAAGGTGAAATGCAAAATAATAAAAATCCATGAAAGAATCCGAAAACTAGAGGCATATTAATGGGTTTTTCATAAAGCGCAGCAAGTCACCATGCTGTGCTGCACTGTCTGATTGGGAAAAAGCAGGAATGCACTGTAATTAAAAGAGTATGGTGCATTCCTGCCTTTTCCCCTGCACTGCAACCATTTTGCCTGCCTAGCACCAACGAAGGCACCCTTGCACCATGGGAAAAAGGTGCCTGCATTGTAAGGTGGATTGTTTTTGTGCATGAAGGGGCACCATCCTGCACAGAAATAATCCCCTGAGGCATTTTCCTCTTTCAATGTGTGCTGCAGAATGCAGCACACATAGAAAGAGAAAAAATGAGGAGAAATGAACATATGTCTCCTCGCTATGCCTCTCCTGGGAAGGCATAGGTTTTGGGTGCATTCCCAGGTCTGCCACTTGTGGTAAATGTAGGAATGCATCAAAATCAATGGATGTTGTGTGGGAACACCCATGGATTGCCTCCTTGGTGCAGAGTAAGGGAACTCAGTGATTTGCACTGTGTTGCTTTACTCAAGATTTATGAAGCCACTCAGGGTCACACAAGATGGCCTTGCGCAGCTTCATAAATCTCATTTTTGCGTTGCTATTGAACCACATTGAGTGGTGCTGGAGCAACACAACAGGGCTCATAAATATGCCACCTAGAGTAAAATGTAATAAGCAAAGTGACACAAAGATTTTAAAAGATCTTATAAGGGAATTGGAGAAAATAATTTTTAAGGTTTTAAATAGAAATAGGGCCCAGAAGCACAAATTGCCGATGATAGTCAATGGTCAGTGTAGAACAGGACCTAGGCGCAATTTGACACTGACCGCAATGGAGCGCAGGGCAGATATATTAACCAGGTTCGTCATGGTCAAAGATTTTACCTTCTGAGTTTAGTTCTTTCAGTTCAACAGAGGAAAACACTTCTAACGTCCCCCCCAAGACCTTAGGGGAAGCACTTAAAGACTCAAAGGGTGTTGGGGGGAGGCCAAACAGTAGGGTCCAGTCCAGGTCCAATTCTCTCTGGTCAGCTGCGTAGTTGCAGGAAAACACCGCTTGTCGTTTTTTGTGTCCCTGTAGCTTTACCTGGATGTCAGCCTTATGATCCTGGAAGTCCACTTCCTTGCCCTGTGAACAAGAGAGATCAGGTCCAGTCCTTTAGGTCTCGTCTCAGATCGCAGATAGCACGTTCAGTCCTCTTCTGATCATCCTCAGGTTCAGGAGTATGCTGACGTGGGTGCCTGGTGATGGCACATTTATGCTGGGCACAAGCTAATGGGAGGGAATGACTTCTGGGCACGCCCTAACCAATGGTTCAAAAGTTCTCAGGACGGACCCCACCCACTTTGGGAATTTTTAAGATACCAAAAGTCTTCAACCACCCTCATCTTTAGCTCTGAGATCTGGGTCTAGGTGGGGAGTGTTCATAGTGTCCTCTCACACCGTATACAAAAATCCAGGACAGGGCAGTCACTGTACTTTCAATAAACCCAGATACAGAATTCTGGTAGAACAAAAGTAGGGTTTTTAGTGACCTAACAGTAGATACACAAGAACTGTTTTGGCATCCTGGTTCCCTTCCTGCTAAGTGCACCCCTTTCTAAAAGTTACTTTTTCTCAATATTTTTTAAAAATGTAACCGAGTCGGCAATGCGGCAAGCGCAAGATAAGGGGTTTTATTTATTTTATTTTCCCTATCCCGTTGTATGTTACTCATGCTCTACAGCTCTTACCTGTACCGGCAGCACCTGGACTAAAGGCCCCTTTATGCTGTTCTGTATCCACCCCCTTGCAAGCGATCTTGTGAACCACTGCAGCTGCTCTGCCAAATAATTAGTCTCAAAGTCTGTGACTGCCAGGCCCCCATCAAGTGTTGGGCGTTTTAACCTCGATAAGGCCACTCTGACCCCCCATCAAATGCTGTGAACAGGGTGTCTAACTTGCCAAAGCATGCTCTAGGGAGCCTAATGGGGAGCGTCACAAAGAAGTACAATAACTTAGGAAGCACCACCATTTTCAAAAGTGCTACTCTACCCGCTACCGACAAGAGCAGCATCTTCCAGAAATCTATATTTGATCACAATCATCTGATGGCTGAACCCACATTTCCTTCAAGCAGATCCATTGGGTGATGGAAAATCTTAACCCCCCAGACAAGAAAAGCAATGGGGCTTCCATTGCAGGGCTCCCAGGCCCTCCAGTGGGTCGCGCCCCTTGTGGTCGGGAACAATCTAGGTTTCTGCCAAAGGACTTTTAGGCCTGAGAGGGCTTTGAATTCCTCCATCATTGTCCGAGCTCCCTCCAGGTAGACTCCTGCATCACGAAGAAAAAGCAACAAGTCATCCGCATACAGCACTATATGATGATGATGCTCCCCTAACTGCATAACGTAATAATGATTCCCAGTTCGGGCTAGGCTGGCCAGGGGTTCCATAGCTAGTGAGAAAAGCAATGGAGACAGGGGGCATCCCTTTCTCGTCCCTCTTTCCACACTCTATTGCTCCGATATTCTTTTGCCCGTACAGACCCTAGCCAGAGGATCTGCGAATAGTAGGTGAACTCATCAGAGGCCTCACCCCAATTGCATTTCTCTATTAACCCATACAAAAAGCTCCATTCAAGACCGTCGAAAGCCTTTTTTGTGTCTATTGCGAATACAACTCCTTCCCCTCAGTCATAGTCATTAGCTTCCAATATTAATTATTGATGCCGTATATTGGGCGCTGTGTTGTAGTCCGGGGTAAATTCTGCCTGGTCAGGATGTACCAATTTAGTCATATACAGGAGCAGCCTTGTGGCCAAAATTCTACTCAGTATTTTGAAATCTAGATTGAGTATTGATAGTGGCCGATAAGCCCTACATTCATATGGTGGTTTACCAGGGTTTAGGTACTACCAGGGCCTCTCGTGTAGAGCTGGAGAGGCGTCCCATTGCTCTAGCTACCGCGTACAAGTCCACTAGTTTAGAGGCCAGTTCCTCAATGTAGGTGGCATAAAACTCCACAGGGAGTTCATCTGTACCTGGGGTTTTACCCCGTGCCAGTCCAATAATTGTTGCCTTTACTTCCTGTATGGTGATATCTTCAGCTAGCATCTCCGCCTCTTCAGCTGTAAGGTTTGAGAGGAGTAATGGTGTAAAAAAATTCCAAATCACTCCCTCATCATGCCATGTGGTACTCTTATATAGGTTGGCATAGTAACTAAAGAAATGCTGGTTGATCTCTTTGTGTCTATACTGTCCCTCCCTGTCTTCATTTTCAAATATGGCTGAGCCTCTCTTTATTGGGTTTGCTAGCCAAGATCTCTACATGGGCTCACTGCATGTAAAGCTTGTAATCGAAGAATCGTAGCCTCTTGACATGGACTTCCACCTTCTCTTTAGTCTCCATGAAGGTCTGTCTCATTCCAGGGTGCCCCGGCCTTTGTTTCTCTATGTCACTCAATACCTGTTCTGCCCCCTCTACCTCTGCTAACAGGGTGTGCCTGACCCCCATTGACGTTGCTATGCACTTGCAGCCCATCAGGCTTAGTCATCAAGTACCTACTGAGGTCCTACTTTGCCTGATTTCTACTTGTCTCAGTCCCACCACACAAATTTCATGGTTTCTGTCACCAGAGGCGGTGACTCAATTCCATAGGTGAGGGGCGTGTGAGGTTACTCTCCTCAACCCTGTGGCTACGGCAGCGGCTTGCCTTGTGTCTGCGTCCTGCTCCGGCGTGGCCGTGGGTGCTCTGGCCAATACCCTTAGTGTAGGCAGGGTTTAGCTCGTGGCTGCATGTGACGGGGTATCCTAAAAGGACAAGTCCATGTTCTGGTGTGCCAGCTTCACACCATTCAGGGCTGTAGTACTTCCCCACTTCTCGCTCTCCCTGGCAGGATGAGCCAATTCCCACCTCTGGCCAACTCAGCAACACCGCTCACCAGACTGCTTTCAGGTGGCTTAAAGGCAATGTAGACCCTTCTCAGGCCAACAGCAGCCATGCAGGATATACTTAGTTGTTCCTCACCAGGCTGACCCCGGGGTCAGCCAGCAGTGCTCAGCGATGCAGCAGACCAGGTTGACGGAGCCCCTGACAAGGCGGTGAGGGCCCTACTGCCAATCCTGGTCCAACGCACTACTCTCCTCACTACTTTGTAGTACCAACTCGCACTGCAGGCCTCAGTCTGCTGGCCACCACGTCCCCTACCCCACCAAATTACTCAACGCTGGGCCCTCACTAGAATCGAGTGAGTCTCGCAGCATCCTGGACAGCCGGTCAACGATGAGGGCTATGCTGGGCGATCACCTGGGTAGCAGGGAAGACTCCTCAATGTGCAGCTCCGTGGCAGCCCAATAGGGAAACAGGGGCCCTCTTACAGCAGCAGGTTTTTCACCACTGCTTCCAATCTCCTGCATTGCTCTCACTATCGCCCCATGGGTTGCGGATCACTTTGGCATCAGGCCACACCAGGCCTGTGCCCTAACTAGATGAAGCTCTGCACACCACAGCCCACTCTCCCAGTCCCAGTGGAGGTCACTAGCGGATGGCCCCTGTGCTTTGACACGGCTCCCTCCTCTTGGGGCTTGTCACAGTGATCAGCACCACAGTCTATCAGAGTGAAGCCAGGATGGTGGTCCCATGCATACCCAGGTACCGTACCTCCAACCACGGCCTGAGGACATGCAGTTTGAAAGAAGAAGAGAAAACTTTCCTAGACATGGTTGAGAGAAGAAGATTGAACATGCACAAGAAAGCGGAAGGGCATAAAATGAGTGAAACAATGTGGGATATTGAGAAAGAAAAAGAGTTGAAAAATGGAGCCAGTCCAACTATGGCTATAGATGCACCACAGAAAGGCAAACTATGCATTACCAGGAAGAGATCCCAGTGTGATTATTATTTCATAGGGACTAGTGAGTGCCATGATACATACTTTATTGCAACCGGATGGGGATTTAGAGGAGGAGAAGATCCAGTTTTTCCGGGAGTGTATTATATTTGTGGGAACAAGGCTTATTACAGGTTGCCTGACCATTGGTTTGGCACATGTTATGTTGGCCTGGTCTTTCCAAAGATTTTTCACATGGATAGAGTAGAAAATGCTGAACATACTAATCCATTAACACACTATAGAAGAGAAACATGGACAGAAATTGTAGGAGATATTTTTGGAGCTTTAATACCAGCAGTGGTAATTTCATTGAATGCATATGGCATTCGGAAGCTGTCAACAGTGGTGGATCGCTTGTCAACAAGCACCACTGGAGGCTTTCTTTTGGTAAATACTGAAATGGTTGCCTTACGCGCTATGGCGATGCAAAATCGACTTGCCCTTGACATTCTATTGGCAAAATAGGGTGGAGTCTGTGGAATGCTAAAAGTTCAACATTGTTGCACTTACATTCCTGATGAAAGCAAAGATCTAACGGTCTATATCAAAAATTTTACTGATTTGCATGAAGAATTAGTACCACTGGAAGCTGAAAGTATCTGGACTAAAATGGCTAATAAGATGATTGCTATTAAGAATTTTGTAGCTAAGATAGGTAGTACCATATTTGGTAAAGTATTGTTTCCATTAAAGTGTGTAATTGTTGCACTATTAATTCTTAGATTAGGGTGTATGTGTTGTAGATACAGAAGAAATAAAAAGAAAATAACACGAGAAAATGTTAAAAAGAGACAAAAGAAACCAGAAAGAGATCCTCAAGAAATAGAATTGGAAGAATTGAGGGAAAGCATGTATATAGAAACTAAAAGAGAAGATGATATGGAAACAAGGGTTTAAAAATGAACAAGAAGACATTTTGAATTTATTCAAAAAGGGGAAATTAAATTGATTTTTGGGGTTTTTATTTTTGTGGTGATAATATATCACCAAAGGGGGGATTGATGGAGCAGGGTTTTTACTTTAAAACCAAATACCTGTTTCATTTTCGTATGTTATTATTAAAAATACTACTGATTAATTAATAATTACTAAAGATTTGTTGAGTCTTGTCTAACCAACCTTATTAATAGAAGAATTACACGTGGGAATGCTATTGCATGGCTACAATAATAAGTGAACTAAGTTGGTGAGCAAATTGACAGAATAGATGTTGCTTATGTGATGTTATTGTGTTTTGCGCTTATAATTAATATGCATTAATGGCTTTTGATGTCGCAAATGGCTAGATAAATGCATACACATAAGGGTATTAGCAGGGGAATAACACTTTATAATCATTTCTATGCAGTAATTATGTTTTGTGTTTCTTTTTACTTAAGTTGACCATTGTGGCCTGCTATAAAATGGCTACCACCCGCAGCCTGCATTTGAGTAGATGAAAATTGAAAGGAGGCTTTGCGCTGACTGTGACCTTGTCCTCCAATTGAACTGAAAAGCCATGAACATGATGACAAATCTGGGAGAGATGCCAGATGCCCCTGAACATGAAGATTTGTTGCGAATCCATAATCCGACCTGATGAACTTATAATGGTCCCATGGATGAGATACATTTTATCCTAAAGAGACATCCGTGGAAGTAACGAATTAGTTATGGACTCCTAATTTCTATTCATTATTTGAGACTATCAATACGTGAGAAAATCTATTGTTGTATCCCAATGTACCAAGACGACATAATTTCCGCCATTCGACTGTTTTTGTAAGATATGATTGCAACATTTGGAATGTAAATTTGGTATAAATATTAGTAGACTAGAGAGGTCTAGCGCCACTTCTTCCCGAACCAATGATCAGAGGTCCCGATGCTGACGGAGAGGACGGTGACTCTACATGACGGCTAGAAACTTTAACTATTTGCTGAGGACCAGTTCTGACTTAGAAAACGACCTCCTACCCCGACTTCTAATATTCACACTGTGGATACTTGTACCTGTTAGTACGGCCTGCCTGACCAGAATAGTATGTTTGGCAATCATGTTTTTGATTGCACTTTTAAAACAGTAACAGAAAGTAACTGCAATATTTCAATATGTATAGACATATTTAAACAGTGCCAATTTAATAAAATAATTGTGAAAAATTCTGAGGGGGGCCCGATGATTTTTTTCCCCACTGTGGGGACCCAAAATTAAAAAGTTTGAAGACCACTGCTCTACAGGGTCAGTTCTCGCTGTGGGCTACCAATTACCAGCAGTCACGCATGCTCAATATGTCACGCAGTACCGACTCTATCCGAGGTCACATGACTAACGTCTCCAATTTAAGTCCTCCCTCGCTGTCGAGCGAGTCACCTTCCGGACTCGGTGGCGAGGGTAGGTCTAATCGTATGACATGAGCTACGGAAAACGTGAGTATTCCCGCGCTCTCCATGGAGCATTATATATATTTTTTTGTTAGCACTCGACTGAATTTTCAAACTTTTAAACCCTGCAAGTATCCTTCATAGAGGGAGGACCAGTAGCGCTCTTATCAATTTGCCGAGCAGCTCTCGTCATAACCAACTTACTTCACGTTACATAAGCTGACGTACAAATCAGTTTCGAGCTCCCCCTCAATTACTGACATGCAGACTAGTTCACCACATATTTATACATATGCTGACAATAGTGCGAGCCCCCTTGACCATCCCGCCTTGTTTTACCGCCTTAGAGGCCACTAATACCGTACATTGGTCTACTCCTGTTGGCCTTCGGTCTTACATTCTTTCAGTCCTACATCTTACTTGGTCTTTGTATTTTGGGACACTCTTCACGTTATGCCCCACACGGCTTTACCGTTACTGCTCTGTGCCTCCTTGTCCACACGAGGGATTTATTAACACCCCCCCCTCTTTTTTAGAGTTAACCACTGTTCAAACGCCTTTTTGCATTCTCACGGCGTCAATCTAATATGACAACTAGCCGATCTTTGCACATTCCACCAGTGTCCATTTATTTACATCTGTTTCTATTGATCAACTGCATCTAATTTACATTGGCTATTGTGACTAGTTTAACATTGCTTATTCATATGAGACTTACGTTTACAGCTATTGACCCGCTGTGAATCTGTGCTAACATGTTTGATGCTTCTTGTTATTACAATCATGTCTCATCCATGTTTTACCATTTTTTTACTCCATCACTTGGTTCCTTGTACAGTCCTACTTTATGAGGATTTGTTGCTCATGTTGCATCCAACGGTTACTGTTGTGGTTTGGACTAATACTGAATAGGGTGAGTCATCCTAGATTACTATTTTCTGCTCCATTTTAATGAATTCCACACAGGTGAATAGTCACTTTAGTACACTGTGGGGCTTCACCTCCAACGAATGTGTTCTGATGCATTGCTAAGCATTAGAAGCCACCACCATTTTAAGTAAAGAACGATTGAAGAGTCACTTCTATGGCTGTTTTTGAATTGTCGTGTCTTTTGTATTCCTTTTTAACTGGTATCACCTACCGTTTCCTTCTACAGGTAATACCAGACACCAACAGGTATTTTAATTTAGGAGATACTGACTCGCTTTATTCCAATTCAACTGAGAATATTATTATTATTATATTCTCCCCATTTGTAGATAGTTGTTTCATAGGTCCTGAAGAATCGCGAGTGTAATAACTCTTAGCGAGAAACATGTTGACCATTATAACATAGGCCACTCACATATGAGACATTATACTCTGTTGAGTGCTACACCTTCACGTTTTTAATCAGGGAAGGAGGCCCCCAGAATAAAATTAATTCCCAGCTGGCACTCTCAACCCTGTTTTATATCACTTAGTCACATCTACATCACCCAGGCCCCCACACCCGCGCTTCACCATACGACAGTTGGATTGAAGATCTCCGATAAAGTGCCCCTTATTAAGGGAGCCCGTTAGGCATTGCACCGCCGGCCCGACGAGGAGCAGCCCATATGATGAAGCATGACACCTGAAAGGGTGTGTGAGGGCATTATTATCCAACAAATGGATTACCAACTCTTAACACATATTGTATTTAGTTGGATCCAGCCTCTCCTTTGACTCTTCTTCTTCCTCCTCTTCTGTATATTGAGGAACAGCAGGAATACCCTTTATTGGTATTGCTCAAACACCTGGCACCTCCTTATTCAGAAGGCCTTAAGGCACAATCACAAACTGGCTAAGGGGTAAGTAAAATATTAAAACTTCACATGTTGTCTAAGAAAATGCAAATGGTTTCCAAACAAAATATCTGTGATTATACAAGAACAACAAAGAGAGAGAGCAGGAATTGTTTGCAGCAAGGTATGTTTGATCCTATCTTCATAAGAAAAAAATATGCGTATTCTTTGCTCATTTAGGGCCTGATTCACAAAGGTAAAATTACACTTTTTTTGTAAGTTTACGATTTTTTGCAACTCACAGTTGTGTTGTGAGTATTGTACTAGTAAAATGCCTTTGTAGATTGCAAAAAATAGTAAACTTACGCAAAAGTGTAAGTTTACCTTTGTAAATCAGGCCCTCAGTGTTAGTAAATTGAGTAATATTTTCTTAAGTTATGCTTAGAAACAGCAGAATTGCAGTGGTACTACTAACCAGGAGAGCAGCATAATTGAAATGCCCCATTACATTACTATTTATTTGTTAATCGAGATACTGATATATTACCTTGTGTGTTGATGTGTGGCAACATATACATATAGCCACAATCATATAAACTTTAAATTTATTCTATAGTTTATAGAACATTTGTGTTAATCAAATGTATTGGAAACCCGGCCTTAATATGAGTAGGCCTTAAGTTGACCACATTTGTTTAACAAATCTTTTTGTTATGTTATGTTACGTGGAATTTATAAAGTGCACAAACACCATTAGGTCTCTTGGTGCTATGGTAATAAAGGTAACAGCTGTCAGTCAGAATTAATTACTCATAGGCTTGTCTGAAAAGCTAGGTTTTCAAAAGCTTTCTGAAGCCCATATAATTGGTGGATGGTCTTATGTCTGGAGGAAGTGAATTCCAAGCGTAAGGCGCTAATGCAGAGAAACTAACCCCTCCTAGTCTCATTGTTTTACTTCTTGGGACTCTGAGTAAATTCTGATGGGCAGATCTGAGATGATGATTTGGGGTGTAACTTTGGATTCTGGATTATATGAAAGCAGGGCTTTTGCTGTGAAGAGATGTAAAAACAATGCATGCTGTATTTAAAGATAGTTCTCTGAGCCACAGGGAGCCAGTGTAACTTTTTCATCAGAGGTTTAGTGTGACAATGTCTCGGCTGACAGAACACCAGCCGGGCTGCCTGATTCTGGATTAGTTGCAACCTAAGATTGAGGCCAGAGCAGAGTCCCAGATAGAGTGTGTTAGCATAGTTAATCCTAGATATCACTAATCCCATCAGAATATGGATAATAGCATCCACCGTGAAATATTTTCTGATTTTCCTTATTTTCGTGAGTTGGAAAATGCATGCAGAGGACCCTGTTCCTATCTGATGTTTCAAGGATAGGTCTTCATCAATAAGGATTCCGAGACTTTTCACAATTTTTTTGGGCGTGGCGGGCCCATTTCCAAAGGCCAAAATAAAGGATTCCATTTTTGTCATTTGTTGCTCGTGACCATAATTTCAGCTTTGTCTGAATACAATTTCAGTTGGTGGCCATTCATCCAGTCTCTAATAAAGATCATGGTATTTTGGAAAAATACCAAAGAGTCCATGGTTTTGTCAATGGTAAATATCAGCTGCATATTGTCAGTGTAGTTGTATATTTTCACCTTTTGCTCCTGGAGACAGTGGATCAATGGGCTGATGTAGAGATTAAATAAATGAGGGGATAGGGAGAAACCCTGAGGCACTCCACAGTTGAGTTGAACCTTGTCAGAGCAAAACGGTGAAAGATGGACCTATTGGACTCTATCTTTAAGAAAGGAAGTCACCCATTCCAGAGCAATACCCTGCAATCCTGTCCTATTGACACAGTCAACCAATATAGTATGGTCCACTGTGTCAAAAGCTGCTGAGAGGTCAAGCAAAACCAATGCCTGAGTAAAGCCACGATCTGCCTGTGTCATCATATGGGAATTGACATAACCAGACTCCTCCAAGAAAGAACAGAGATGTTGCTCCGCATGGGTCTCTAGCAGATTAGCAAGATAGGGAAGCCGGGAGATCGGTCCAGAGTTATTTAATATGGTAATAAAGGGTCTATAACTGCCTCCTTGAGTGAAGGAGGGACTTTACCCTGATTCAAGGAAGAATTTAGAAAGGAAAAGGCAATGTCCGTAAATCAGGAAAATATAGTTTTTTGGATATGTGGTGGGCAGATATCATTCGAAGAACCTGATTTAACTTTAGCCAACAACTCTAAAAGTTTCTCGCTACTAATAGCTGGAAAAGCAGAGAGGGAAACAGAGTTCTTTTCTTCCGGTAAGGTGATGAAGGATTGTGTACTGAGTGGAATACTATCTTTTATTACTTTTATTTTCTCAATAAAAAAGGAACTCAGATCATTGCATAATTTTTTAGTAGGGACCATTGGAAGGGTTCATCTGTCAGGTAAATGGTTTTAGTTTTTTTTTCAGATTTCAGTATTTTATTAGAAAAAAAGGAGGCTTTAGCCTGTAAGATCAGTTTTTTGTAGGATTTTAGTGGCAGGATAAAAAATTCCCTGTTTTGAGGCGTGTAAGCGTTGCGTAATTTTTGTTCCGCCTGCCGGAGTATTTCCGTACTCTGAATGCAAGGCTCTTTTCAAATTGTTCTCCATGTTTTCCTTTACTTCGCAGTTGTCTTTTCGCCTTCATTAGTTAGAGTAGTCCTTTGTTTAGGTTGAGAAACCGTTGGATGGTAGAGATCCTCCTGTACCCGGGGGACCGGACTACAAATATTTTTCAAGGTTGTGCAGATGTATTCTTTGCTCAGTGATGGGAACCTAGGGAGTCTACCTGCTCTCAGAAGACAATGTGACCTGATTAGCCTATCCCCGGGGTGGTGGAAGGATGAAGCTTCTAGAGACTTCTGTTTGAATTTAATTGTGAGCCTCTTAGAATAGTTTAGCAGATCCTGTCCTGACTTTCTTTCCTTATTTCTGCCGATTTTCTGAACCTTGGTTCTCATGCTTCTCTATTGAACCCCTGTGACTATTTTCCTTGAGTCTTAATTTGGTTCAACTGATGATGACACCTTCCACTTAGAATTTCCCCTTACCACTGTGGCTTTGGGAATTTCCTTAATAGAAATAATGCATCTTCTTTTATATAATATACACGTTCAGATTGCATGACCAAACTGATATATATGCTTATTTGATCAACTGATCTAGGGCCCGATTCACAGAACTAACTTAAGACAACATCCTAAACGTACTACCATTTCGGTATTCACAGAAGGCACTTACTCATTTTGGTATTCACAGAAGGCACTTACTCATTTCGGTATTCACAGAAGTTAGGAGTCCTATCTTTAGGACTCCTAAATGCCTTCTGTGAATACCGAAAGTCTTAAAGTTAGGATTTTTCTCAGTTTAGGAGTAGTAAAGTAAGGAGTCCTAACTTTAGGACTCCTAAATGCCTTCTGTGAATACCGAAAGTCTCAAAGTTAGGATTCTTCTCAGTTTAGGAGTAGTAAAGTTAGGACTCCTAACTTTAGGACTCCTAAATGCCTTTTTGAATACCGAAAGTCTTAAAGTTAGGATTTTTCCCAGTTTAGGAGTAGTAAAGTTAGGAGTCCTAACTTTAGGACTCCTAAATGCCTTCTGTGAATACTGAAAGTCTTAAAGTTAGGATTCTTCTCAGTTTAGGAGTAGTAAAGTTAGGACTCCTAACTTTAGGACTCCTAAATGCCTTCTGTGAATACCAAAAATCTTAAAGTTAGGATTTTGCTCAGTTTAGGAGTCCTAAAGTTAGGAGTCCTAACTTTACTACTCCTAAACTGAGAAAAATCCTAACTTTAAGACTTTTGGTATTCACAGAAGGCATTTAGGAGTCCTAAAGTTAGGAGTCCTAACTTTACTACTCGTAAACTGAGGAAAATCCTAACTTTAAGACTTTCGGTATTCACAGAAGGCATTTAGGAGTCCTAAAGTTAGGACTCCTAACTTCTGTGAATACCAAAATGAGTAAGTGCCTTCTGTGAATACCAAAATGAATAAGTGCCTTCTGTGAATACCAAAATGGTAGTACGTTTAGGATGTCGTCTTAAGTTAGTTCTGTGAATCGGACCCTAGATCAGTTGATCAAATAAGCATATATCAGTTTGGTCATGCAATCTGAACGTGTGTATTATATAAAAGAAGATGCGTTATTTCCATTAAGGAAATTCCCAAAGCCACAGTGGTTAGGATATTTCTCAGGTTAGGAGTACTAAAGTTAGGAGTCCTAACTTTACTACTCCTAAACTGAGAAAAATCCTAACTTTAAGACTTTCGGTATTCACAGAAGCAATTTAGTAGTCCTAAAGTTAGGAGTCCTAACCTTACTACTCCTAAACTGTGAAAAATCCTAACTTTAAGACTTTTGGTATTCACAGAAGGCATTTAGGAGTCCTAAAGTTAGGAGTCCTAACTTTACTACACCTAAACTGAGAAAAATCCTAACTTTAAGACTTTCGGTATTCAGAGAAGGCATTTAGGAGTCCTAAAGTTAGGACTCCCAACTTCTGTGAATACTGAAATGAGTAAGTGCCTTCTGTGAATACAAAAATGAGTAAGTGCCTTCTGTGAATACCAAAATGGTAGTTAGTTTAGGATTTTGTCTTAAGCTAGTTCTGTGAATCGGGCCCCTACTGATTTGATTAACTTTTTATTTTGACTTATTTGTTAATAAACTTTCATGGTTTGGACACCCTCTTCTCTGTCGTTTTGTGGAGCCAAAATTGGTTTCACTGAAATTTGGTGCTGATGCTAACATCTTTTACATGCTTTCCTTCAATAAGCAAAGGCCCATACACAAGCGGCATAACCTTTACGGTGATTGCATTGGAACTTATAGATAAAGGTAGTGCGCCGGATCACCTGTACAGGATTTTGTAACTTACAGGTTTCACAAAAATCTCTTAAACAAAGCTGAAACTCACTACACTATACTTCAAAGATTTACACATATGAGCTGCAGGTTACACTCATTGCTTTGCATTAGGCATATCAAGACCCTAAGATATTTTATGATTATTCAAATCTGTAATCAGCAGACTACACACAGATCTCTGCAGCTAGTGCTTCAATTCGCAAAATCATTTTATAGTATATATACTTTGCAATACATATAGCTGGAAAAATACATCAGTGGTCAATGATCCCGAAGTGTTTAGATGTCGGCAATCTGAAGGTCACAGGCTAAAACCTTGCTGCGATAAATTAGCCTTTCATTATTTTAGGTTCAATAAAATATAACCATTGACATGGCTAATGATAATTCCTAGTAATGTTGCTATTTAACTGTAAAAATTGTGGTCACAAATGATTTATAAAAATCACACACGTGTCATTGTAGCTCATAGAAGTAAAGCACTCTATAATATTGACAAACATTACTACCACGGAAGATGGCCTGGGGCTATTTGCTTTTCCAATTTTTTAGGTGTTGCCTACCAGACAACGCATGCGCTGTCTGTTATGAGATGTATTGCCAGCTTAAAGTGGGCATGCGGCTCACTCATTTCTTACTGTTGGTTTGCATCATTGTCACTCTTATTTGCTTGATTCTTATTTGTTAGCTTGCACGGGCTATACTTCCTCTTTGTGCATTTTTCCTTCCCCGAGAGCATGGATGCATTACTTGTATCCTTCCACAGCTCACTTTTCAGGTGCTACTTTTTTCTTTTTGTTTAAGCACTCTATGAGAGTGCATGTGTTTTGCAGCTGTCTCCCTCGTGCACTTCCCACTTCTGTCTCAATTATGTTGTTCTTTCTCTGAATGTGCACTTCTCCCCCCTGCATTATGCACTCCCCCTCGCGTGCTTCTTCCCCTACGTTGCTTTCTCGCATCAATGCTTCTACCCGCACCAGCTTCATGTGCACACTCTCTCTCATCTGTTTGCTTCCCCCACTCCAGGTTCTTCCCTCTACAGTTGCTCCCTTTTCCGCACCCTCTGTGTTGCTTCCACCTGCCCCCTATCTTGCTTCTCCTCACCCGCTTATTGCATCCCCACACCTGCCCTTTGTGATTCCAACCCCCTCAATCAATACGAACAACCCCTCTGTTTCTTTCCCCCACCTGCGTTGCTTCCCTACCCACTTGTACTATTTTTTTCTTTGTTTACTGATCCAAAAGTGAGCACCTACAAAAAAACTTTTTTCTCATGTTTAGCCATACTGCACAGCATGGCTAAAGCCATTGGCAAAGCCAGTAGGTCCCAAATGCGAGACCTCTTGGCTTTGCCAATGCTTTTCAAATAGCTGCCATTAGGGGTGCAAAAGTGCAAATGACACTAATGCAAGCAAGGAAAATTGAGCCTCCATGTAGCTCAGTTGTGTAGTTAAAGACAGCCATACTTGGGTTGTGATGTGCCCCTTACATCTTGGCCCCAGTGCCACTGAACATCCGGAAGCAATGATATCTATGTTCCCATGATAACTGCTGCATAATATGGCATCAGCATAGCACAGCAATAGGCATTTGAGGTCAAGACTATGCCTCATCCCAACCCACGCCCTTCTTCCGTCACTTTGGCAATCTGTCTGGCTGCGGGGCAGTGGGTTTCCATTTAGGTTTAGTATTTGCTTCTCCCTTTGAAGTGGTGTGGAGTAATGGTAGCTCCTGTATTATAAGATTTGTAGTTTTGCATTGCTTACACTAGACTGACAGCCATCTGTCAGTCATAGAGGTAGGACTGGTTGTGGTATTGGCACTGTTGGTGGTATTGATCAGGATGGTGGTGCTCATGGTGGTGATACAGTTAGTGGTGGTGCTACTGGCAGATTACTACTGGTAATGGAGGTTCAGTACTGGTGGTGATAGTGTCTGTGATAGTGGTACTGGTGATGGTGCTACTGGTGGTGGAAAAACCTATGGTACTAGTGGTGGTGGTACTTTTGGTAGTGGTGGTGGAACTGGTGGTGGTAGTACTGATGGTTATTATGGTTGCGGTGGTACTAATTATGGTGGTACTGGTAGTGGAGTTGGTTTCAATTGAGACTGGTAAAGGTGGTGGTATTGGCCATTCTGGTGGTGGTGGTACTGGTGGTGGTGGTACTGGTAAAGCTGGTGGTGGCACTGATGCTGGTACTGGTGGTCATGGTGGTACTTTGGGTGATACTGTTATTAGGTGTGGTGGTAATGGTGATGGTAGTACTAGCTGTGGTGGTTGAGTTATTGGTGATGGTGGTACTGCTAAGACTGGCAGTGGTAGTATTGGTTGTTTTATTCATAGTAGTGGTGGCACTGATGGTTTTATTAGTGGTACTGGTGGCAGTGGTTCCTGTGATGTGGTAGTACTGGTGGTGCTGATGGTGGTATTGGTGATTATGGTACAGTTGATTGTGGGAACGGAAGTGGTGGTACTATGTTGGTGGTATTGGTGATGATAGGGGAACTTTTAGGAAAGTAGATGGGGTGGTAATGTTGATACTGTTGGTGGTTTTACTGGTGATACTGGTGGTTGTGTTACTGGCAGTGGTACTCTTGGGGGGATCTAGTGGTGATACTGGTAATGTAATGGTGGCACTGATGATGGTGGTACAAGTTGTTGTGGTGCTGGTACAGAAGGTACCAGTGAGAGTGGTACTGGTGGTGTTGGTTGTGGCTGTGGTGAGACACAAGTACAGGTGGAGATACAGGTGGCACTTGAAATGGTATTGATGGTACTGCTGACAACTGTGGTGCTCTAGTGGTGGTTCTTTTTGTGTGGTATTGGTGGTGGTGGTACCGGTATGGAGATAGATTAACATGCTGTAACATCTGCAGAGAGCATGAGGGAAATACATCTTTCTGAGTCCATGCTGGTGTACAATATAATTTAAACCAGTGGTTCCCAAACCTTTTCGAACTACAACCCAATTGTTAGAATGACAAACTTTTGAGACCCATCTTGATTTAATGCACATGAGTCAGGTGATTTTTTTGATGTAACTAAAGCTATGTGTGGTAGTGCACTGTCATTTACAGCAAGTACATTTTCCATGCAAATGACCACTACATTTGCACAGATGAACAAGTTACTTACTTTCGGTAAAGCCTTATCTGGTAGGAACTCTGTCTAGTCGCCGATTCTTGAATTCCCCAGGCATCAGACTGGATGCAGAACTTTTTGAGCAGTACCCCTGCGTGCCAGTAGGTGGCGTCGTTTGGCTCTGTGTCTGCGGTGACGGTGTCGTCCATACAGGATGTGACAGGTGCAGTGCCTAAAAAGGTGCCACCCCAGTGCGCTGACATCAGTTTCTTTTCACAACTTTCCACTAACAGAATCGCGGAGAAACGAAGAATGCTGATGCACTAGTGTGCAGTGCTAAGAACCTCAGAAGAGTAACCCTATCCATAAATTGATTCACAGAGTGGGGAGGATGGGAGGGTCAATAAAGAAATCATTGACCCTCCTGGCTGATGCTTTTGAGGTGAGTAGACTGAATGGGCAATTGTGCAATGGCTCGAAGGGCGCGTTCATGAGAACTGTTAAGATCAGATTAAGGTCCCACAGGGGCATGATGAAGGGTCTAGGAGGGAACAGGCATTGAAGTCCCTCGAGAAAAAGGTATCACAAAAGGAGGCTTAAACTAAGGTGGTTGGCCCGGCAACTGCATGAAAGCCGAAATGGCTGATAAGTAACCTTTAACAGTGCCCAGAACAGAGCCATGCTGGGCCAGAGAAAGAACAAACAGTAGAACTTGGGATTGGGGTGCAGATAGAGGGTTGATTTTCTTGGATGCACACCATGCCACAAATCTGTCCTAATGACAGGCATATACTGTCTTTGTGGAGGGATGTTTGGCTGCCAGAGTAACATCACAGACTTCGGCAGAAAAGTCGAAAGTTGTCAACTGCCACAGCCCAATCTACACGCATGAAGGCGGAGGGTGTGCAGGTTTGGTTGCAGGAGTCTCCTCTTCTGCTGCAACAGAAGATCCTTTTCAAAGGGGTAGCCTGATTGGTTGACCAATGTTCATGCTTAGGAGCCACAAGAAAGATTTGGGCTCGGTCGTTCCCGATCATCTTGAGAACTCTGGGTAGGAATGGTATTGATGGAAAGGCATACAGGAGGCTGGAGCTTCACTCGAGATTCCTGAGCAAGAGTCCCCTTAGAAGCTTCAGCGTGCAGGACTGCTGACATGGTTCATTCTCTGCAGTGGTAAACAGATCTACCCAAGACTCTCCCCACTCTTGAAAGAGATCTTGCACTACCTCAGGATGGAGAAGCCATTCGTGATTCACTAGGCATCACTGGCTGAGTTCGTCTGATTTGGCATTTTGAGAGCCCGCCAGAGGTTGAACGACCAGGGAAATGCCCTAATGTTCCAGCCATGTCCAAATACACAGGGCCTCTTGACAGAGGGTCACAACCCCATCCCCCTGTTGTTTGCAGTAGCAAATAATTGTAGTGTTGTCCATGAACACCTGCACTGATTGAAGAAAGAAAGACTTTCAATGCAAATCGGATCGCCCGGACCTCGAACATGTTGATGTGGAACCAAGACTCTGCCGGAGACCAGAGGCCTCTGATCTCCACCTCTCCCATGTGGCCACCCCAGCCCAGAAGTGACAAATCTGTCACTATGGTCAACTTCAGTTGGGGAAGGGAGAGGGGTCTGCTGCTGACCCAACTGTATCTCATGAGCCACCACTGCAGATATTATGCAGTTCTAGACCAGGTTGGAGAGATTCCCATGATGCTGTGCCCACTCGAACCTCAGTCCCCATTGCGGAACCCGCACATGCTAATGGGCATTTGTCACTTGCACGTTTCAGAAGATCATAAGGCCCAACAGCCTCAGAGTCAGTCTCATCAAAATCCAGCACAGAGGCTGAAACATCAGAATCATAGCCTGCATATCCCAAGCTACCCTTTAAGAAGGATAAGCCCAAAACTGCACTGTTTCAGAACAGCTCCGATGAAAGGGAGTATCTGAGAAGGAGACAGGTGTGAATTTGGCATGTTGATAGTGAACCACAGTGAAAGCAGAAGGTCTGCTTTAGTCTGGAGGTGGGAGATGACGGCCTGGGCTGAGCCTGCTTCATCAGCCATTTGTCGCGATAGGTGAAGACTGGAACCTCTGAGCTCAGCAAATGTGCTACAACCATCACCATCACCTTGATGAACACCTGAGGGGTACTTGCAAAGCCAAAGGGAAGTGCTCTTGGCTCACTGTGAGCCACAGGTAGCGTCTGTGGGCAGGCAGGATGGGGATGTGGAAATATGTGTCCTGCAAGTCCAATACTACCATGCAGTCTCCAGGCCCAGGGCAGACAAGACCTGAGCTAAGGTGAGCATTTTGAATTTCTCCTTCTTCAGGAAGAAATTTAGACAGTGCAGGTCTAGAATAGGACTGAGGCCTCTGTCCTTTTGGGGCACCAGAAAGCAGAGGAAATAGCAACTATGAACTACTTCTGATGCTGGCACCCTCTCAATGGCTCTTTTGGCTTAACGAGCTGACACTTCTTGACAGAGCAAGGAGAGGTTGTCCTCTGACAGCGGTCACAAAAAAGCTGCGAAGCCTGTTGGCCTTGGGGGCTGGGCATGAAAGAACACAGTTGATAGCCCCTCCCGTAGCCATGAAGGGGACAAAATGCAGATTTGACTTGGCTGGGCCCAAAGACCTGAGCATAGCTCTGCTGTCTTTAAAGCACTCCAATGCTGAGTCTGCTTGTTTGCCAAAAAGGCGGGAGCCATCAGAGGGCATCTCCATACAGGAAGCTTGGACAGCCACTGAGAAGCCAGTGATTCTCAACTAGGCATGGTGTCTAAGTGCCACTGAAGACGCAATTGCTCGGCCTAGCGAGACGGTCATGTCCAGCACACACCTGATTGTCAACTTTGCTGCATCTCAGCCAACAGCAATTGCTTGAATGAGTATAGCTTGAGCCTCCTCAAAGACTATAGGCAGCACTTGTGTACCGAGTTCCACACAGTGTAGGTCTATCAGCCCAAAAGGCATGCAGTGTTTACACACCACAGTACTAGGCTGGAGGAAGAAAACATCCTCTTGCCAAATGTATACAGTCTTTTGGATCATGTATCTGGTGAACTAGTAGGGAATGTGCCAGGTTTAACATGGGAGGTGAAGGCTTGGTGGGGTGCCAGGTGAGGAAACTAGTGTCCCCAAGAGTGGGGAAATGGCTACAGGTAATTGTCCTGTTCACAGGTGTCTATGTATAGGGCTTGGAACAGATCCCAAGGAGAACATCTGTAAGGAATTCATTTAATGACAGTAAGGGTTTGGAAGGGGCAACTCCCAACTGAAGCCCTTCCTTCAAGACGTTCATCTTGACTGCCCCTGAGGGTATCTGAAGGCCCAGGTCCCCAGATGCCTTTCTCATCACAATGGCAAAAGAGGCTCCCTCCTCCATAGCCACAGTGGGAGGAGAGACCAAGCCAGTGTCTGGTGAGGTTTCTAAACCATTGGCATCCTGCAGTTCCTCATACCAGTTGTTCTCTGGCTCCGTAAGGGGGTGATGGTATCTAGAAGGGTCCTCAGACCCTTCCCAATCGTCCTCTTTGCCCGGCCAATTGAAGGAAAATGGCACTGGCTCCGACATCATGGTACCAGTCGGCCCTGGATTCGGTGTCGGGTGACACCCATCTGATTCCATATCAAGGTGACAGGCACTGCTACAGGGTGTCAGAGGCACCAGGAACAGCAGCACTGGAGCAGGACCTAGAAAGTTCACGCTCTTGTGGGCAGAGCTGCTCCAGATCTAGCACTGGATCCAAGGTGCATGACTGGCACCGAGGGTGGACCCGCTGATGGAAATCCAGCAGGTGCTCCTCCTGAACTCAAGGGGCCCAAAAGTGCAGCAGAAGGGTCCATCCATCCAAATATGAGGTGCATGGCTTCATAGAACTACTTCACTTGAGTGGGAGGCCGCTCCTTCACTTGGGTGGGGGGCCGCTACGTCTCCAAGAAAGTCTAGGAGGAGCAGACGCAGGCACAGGTTCCAAGGTGGGGAAAGGCCTAGAGTGCAGACGATTCTGCATCTTTTCCGATAAATTGGACTGGTCCAGGGAAGTGGAAGAATGCTTTGACTTCTTGAATTTGTAGGACTTACCCATAACTTTGGTGGACTAACAGCGAGAGCGGCTCTGTGAGCGATCCTGAGATTTTCTGTGATTTTCTGTGCTACCGGGATCATGAATGTCACGGGGTCATCCGATACCGGGCAGGGAGGAGCTTCAGGGCACAATCCCTCAGAGTATTCAGGTTCATGGCATAGCAGTCCTTGCTGGTCTTAGAGTCATGGTCCTGCTCCAAGCACAACAAACAAACCAAATGTATGTCTGTCAGGTTTCTTAGGGGAGATCCCTAACCACCAGGAGAAGTCATTTCTCAACAATATCCTCAACAAAAGTCAAAACAAGGTTAGTCAAAAATTGAATGGGGTGGGCTGTTAGACCTGGCATGCTTGGCGTTGATTCCCCTGACTTTTTCCCCTTTGACCTCCTGTTTGGCTGACTTCATTTTTGCTGACTTTAGGATTGTGGGCCCTTACCACTGCTGACCAGTGCTGAAGTGCAGTTGCTCTTTTCCTAAAAACATGGTAGCATTGACTTATCTACAATTGGCATAATTAATTTACTTATAAGTCCCTAGTAAGGTGCACTACATCTGTCCAGGGCCTGTATATTAAATGTTACTAGTGGGCCTGGAGCACTGATTGTGCTACCCAATTCAGTAGCCCTTGAAAACATCTCTCAGGCCTGCCATTGCAGAGTCTGTGTGTGCAGTTTAAACTGCCATGTCGATCTTGCAAGATAACCCACTTGCCAGACCCAAACTTTCTTTTCTCATACACATTTAAGCCCTAAGGTAGGCCCTAGATAGCTCCAAGGGCAGGGTACAGTGTAATTAAAATGTTGGACATGCAATTTTAAATGTAAGGGGCCCGATTCACAGAACTAACTTAAGACAAAATCCTAAACTTACTACCATTTTGGTATTCACAGAAGGCACTTACTCATTTCGGTATTCACAGAAGTTAGGAGTCCTAACTTTAGGACTCCTAAATGCCTTCTGTGAATACCGAAAGTCTTAAAATTAGGATTTTTCTCAGTTTAGTAGTAGTATAGTTAGGACCCCTAACTTTAGGACTCCTAAATGCCTTCTGTGAATACCGGAAGTCTTAAATTTAGGATTTTTCTCAATTTAGTAGTCCTAAGTTTAGGACTCCTAACTTTAGGACTCCTAAATGCCTTCTGTGAATACCGAAAGTCTTAAAATTAGGATTTTTCTCAGTTTAGTAGTAGTATAGTTAGGACTCCTAACTTTAGGACTCCTAAAGGCTTTCTGTGAATACCAAAAGTCTTAAAATTAGGATTTTTCTCAATTTAGTAGTCCTAAATTTAGGACTCCTAACTTTAGGACTCCTAAATGCCTTCTGTGAATACCGAAAGCCTTAAAATTAGGATTTTTCTCAGTTTAGTAGGACTCCTAAACTGAGAAAAATCCTAATTTTAAGGCTTTCAAGCCCTTGGAGAAACTCACAAAAGTAGATTGCAGAAAGTTCAATCCAGTCCTTTCACTGCCCAAGACAGAAGCAGCCACTGCAGGCTAACACAGCAAAGCACACCGCAAAGTGTTAGTTCCTTCTCACAGCTTCTCCAGATCTTCTTCTTGGCTGTCTTCTTGGTCCAAAAGAGTTCCAAAGTTCTGGGGTCTGGGCCACCATATTTATACCACCACAGCCTTTGTTCTCTGAGGGCAGAGAGTGTCTGTACCCAGCCCAAACCAGTTCTGTCCTCACTGGTGCAGCTTCCTGGCAGGGGGTGGAGACGGCATTGTGCAAAGCAGACCAGGCACATTCAGGTGCAAGGAAATCTCCTCCCACTACTCTAAATGCAACCAGGTCTAGTCGGTCCAGCCCTGACCCATCAGGCTCTTTGAAGCCACTGCCTCCTGTCCAGCCCGTCATCCCAAAGCCAGACAGTCAATCCACAACCCCAGTAGAGGTACACAGAATGGCTAAGCAAGAAAATTCCTACTTTCTAAAAGTGGTATTTTCAAACAGAGAATGTAAAAATCACTTTCACTAAAGGATGCATTTTAACATTCTGGGTCCAGACATATTAAACGTTTTCTACCTTGTTCCCAGGGGTAGTTAGGTTTATAAGTTATATGTCCTATGGGAACAGGCAGCCTTGCAATGGTGAAAAACGAAATACACTGTAATTTACCTCCAGGACATATCACACACATCAGTACATGTCCTACCTCTAACATACACAGCACCTTGCCCACATGGGTACCTTGGGCCTACTTAGGGATGACTGACATGTAGAAAAAGGGAAGGTTGGGGCCAGGCAAGTGGGTGCACCTGGCCACTTCCTACCTGGTGTCCCAAGTATACCACAGAGCCCTGCCCGATCTGGCACTCACTGGCCTTGATCGTGAGACCTGCCCTCTCGAGCCCTCAACACTTCCCGAGGTGCTGCAAGTGTTCTTCCCAGCTGGAATTGAATACTGTAATGTCATCCAGGTATTCTGCACTGAAATGCCCCAGTCCAGCCAACATCTTGTTTACCAACCTCTGAAAGGTGGCAGGGGCATTCTTCAACCCAAAGGGCATGACCCGGAGCTGGTAATGTCATTCTGGGGTTGAGAATGCTGACCTCTCCTTGGCCCCATCGGTTAAGGCAATCTGCCAGTACCCAGGCATTAAATCAAACATGCTGAGGAACCAGGCAGCTCCCAACCGATCAATGAGCTCATCAGCTCTGGGGATGGGGTGTGCGTCAGTCCTGGTGACGGCATTGAGACCACAGTAGTCCACACAAAACTGTAGTTCGGGAGTGGCACCGGGTGCAGTAGCTTTTGGGAGCAAGACCACTGGGCTGGCCCAAGGACTGCTGGAGGGCTCTATCACCCCTAATGCCAACATCTTAGAGACTTCCTCCTTGATGCTGATCCTGACCCGGTCAGTCAACCTGTAAATATTGTGCTTTATAGGAGGGCTGTCACCAGTGTCCATGTCATGGGTTCACCAATGAGTAACACCTGGAGTCAGAGAGAACAGTGGGGCAAACTGTCCCAACAACTGGTGACAGTCGCTCTGCTGCTCTGGAGTCAGTGTAGGGGAGAGGATCATACCTTCCACAGACCCATCGTGCTCTTTGGTAGACAGGAGGTCAGGGAGAGGTTCACTCTCCTCTTCCACCCCATCATCTGTCGTCAAGAGCATGCTCACTTCGGACCTCTCGAAGTGGGGATTGAGGCAATTCAAGTGGAGACCCCTCAAAGGGTTCCTGGGAGTCTGCAAATTCACCAGGCAGGTGACATCACTTTTGCGCTCCATCACCGCAAAAGACCCAGTCAACTTGTCCTGCAATGCACAAGGTTCCACTGGGGCCATGACCCACACTTTTTGCCCAGGTTGAAATTCGACCAGAGTGGCTTTCTGATCATTTCACTTTTTCATTTCTTCCTGGCTTGCTTCCAGGTGTGACTGAGTGAGTTTCCTGAAGCGGGCAGTTTAGTATCTAAAGGCCCGCATGTAGCTAAACACATCCTGGGAAGTTTTCCTGGGAGCTGCCTCCCAGCCTTCATTCACCAAACTCAGAGGTCCTCTCACATGGTGACCATACAGGAGCTCAAAGGGACTGAACCCAAGAGACTTTTGAGGCACCTCCCTGTATGCAAAGAGAAGGCATGGCAAGAGGGCGTCCCACTAACGCCTCATGGGTTCTGTTAGACCCTTAATCATGTCCTTCAAGCTTTGGTTGAATCTCTCCACCAAACCATTATCTTGTGGGTGGTAAGGAGTGGTGACTTGTAGGTTACACCACACTCCTTCCACAGGGATGTCATATACTTCGATATAAAATTGGTACCATGGTCGGTAACCACCTCTCTGGGGAAACCCATGCGAGAAAAGATCCCTATTAACGCCCAGCCCTCCACTGGCGCCGTTGTTGCCCTGAGAGAGATTGCCTCCGGGTAATGGGAGGCATGGTCCACCAAGACCAGGATGTACCTGTTCCCCATGGCTGTCTTGGGATCCAGTGGCCCCACATTGTCCATCTCTACCCTTTCAAAGAGAGTTCCAACAACTGGAAAAAATTGGAGAGGTGCTTTGACCTTCCTCCCACTCTTACCACTTGCCTGGCAAGTTTGGCAAGACCTGCAATGTCCATCTGACTGCCTATGCATTTGATGCCAAAAGAAGTGGGTGATAAGCCTGTCAAAGGCCTTGTCCCGCCCCAAATGTCCTGGCAAAGGCACGTCATGAGCCAGACCCATTAGGAAGATCCTGAAGCGCTGGGGTACCACCAGCACACTGACACAGGCTCAGCGACCTTAGGCTCGCTATATAGGAGACCATTCTCCCAGTAGATCCAAAGTGATCCAGACTGATCACCAGCTGCCTGGTCTGCAGCCTGCCATCGTAGACCCTCCAGAGAAGGGCACTCTTTCTGCTCCCTGCAGAAGTCTTCTCTGGTGGGAACAACTTCTTGCTGCCAATGGGTCAGCTCAGAGATGTCCCCCAGTTCAGCTACTTGCTACCCTGTAGGTACTGGGGCGTTCCCCCTCAAGGTCAGCCTCCTGCCAGTCCGTGGGAACTTCTATGGCTGGTTTCCTGCGCCCCTTACCCTTTCTCTTGGCAGGGACTTGGGCCACTGTTTCAGGCTACAGGTCCTTCTGATCACCCTCTCTGGCCACCATTGACCGAGTGGATACGCATGCCCACTCTGGCAACCCAAGCACCTCCAAGTGAGACCTGAGACCTGAGCTCAACATCCTTCCATAAGGACTGCTCCAGATTGTTACATAGCAGACAATCTGCAGGCATGGAACGGGCTCACAACCACCCTCAAGGGACCTGTGGACCCCCCCCACTCGAAGGGAACCTGCACCACCAGACATTGGCGCTCTGAATTGTCCACCGCAATTACTTGGTGGAATGCCCCTGGGACTACCTGCTTCGCAGAGACCAGGTGACATCGGACTGAGGTCACACTGGCTCCAGTATCTCTGAGAGCCTCTACCCTTTTCCCATTGATGGTCACCCATGTGCTGTATTTCTTTGTGTTAGAACGCACCGGGTTTCCTGGGACCATCTCACTGTCCCCTAGTGAGATGAGGGTCATTTCTGCGGGGTCCCCACCCCCCTGTGGGTACTCCTCCTCCCCAAGCGTTACACTAGCCAACACCTTGGACTGTCCACCGGTGGGTGGCTGTGCCCTCTTAGGGCACTTGGGGTACCCCCTTCATGTGACCCACTTGCGGGGGCTGGCCTCAGTAGGCTTTCCTGACAAGGCCCCTTGTTTCTTATCTCCTGGGGGATGGGAACCTTTACCCTGGGTGTTAGTTTGGGGCCCTTTAGAGAACTTCTGTGTTTTACCCTTGTGCCCCCCCACTTTTCTACTGGGGACCCTGCCCACCTTTAGCTGAGTCGCCCCCATCCGCTTTCCTGTGGACCCTGGTACTCACCCAGCGTCCACCTCCATAGCAAGCTTCATGGGGTCAGTCAGCTTACTATCAACTAGGTGCTGCAAAATATAGACTAGACAAGTGCACCCATGCAATCAAATTGTAGAGCCCCTGAAAATCTGTCACATTACCGCCCTTCACCCAGCCATCCAGTGACCTGCAAAACACATCTACACATTCCAACCAAGTGTTGGCATCGGACTTCTTACAGGAGTGAGACCATACTCAGTGAGAAGGGCGTCCTTCATGTCTGGATAGGTGAGGTGATACCCCTTACCCAAAGCTATTAAAGTATCCCTTGCTTCTTCTGGGAAGAGAGGCCACAATCCTGCTCCCCAATTCTCCTCAGGGACCCCATTCATATGTATCGCTGCCTCGTAACCCTGAAACCACCTTTGTATCTCATTGCCCTTCTTGAATTCTTTGCCTACATTCTTAGGGATGTGCACAATCCTGTCTGCCTGTATTGATAGGTTGCTGCCAACATATCAGCTGGCTCTACTCCTCTGATCCAGCTCCCTTATCCTGAACTCATGCTCTAACATCATCCTTTTCTCCTCCATGGCTAACTTACGCTTCTCCAGTTCTGCTGCAACTCTCCTTGCTTCCTGCCTGTACTCCAGCTCTCCTGGGGACAGGCCACTGCTGACTGGCCTGGAGGGTTCTGCCCCTCCCAAAAGCACATCCACCCTAGGAATAGACTCCTCCGCCTCTCCACTGAGATCACCAGACTGCTCGCTGGCATGTCTGGCTGCTACCCTGGCCTTCAGCACCTTTTGTATTTCCTCCTTCCTCATGAGGCCTGGTAATTTTCCAGGGATGCAACAGATGATGCTCTTGATTCAGGCATGATGAAGTAGCTAGTTCAGGCTGGCAAGATTAAAAATAGGCCAAAAAGAACCAGTATGTATCACGTAATGGTCTACGGTATGGTAGTAGTGCACACCAATCAGTGTAAGTCAAGTGCAAACACAAGTCCTATCCTCACCGCTGACAACCAATATTAGAAATGGGATTTTCGGTAGGCTAAGGCATGTGCCAAAGCCAGGCAGAAATGACCACTCTAGTCAGGATAAGGGAGTTACACTTCTAAAATAACCCCTACTCACCCCCTTGGTAGCTGGGCACGAGCAGTCAGTTATATCTTACAGGCAGTGTGTAAAGCATTTGCACATAACCAACAGTAATACAGTGTAAGCGCTACAAAAGGACACCACACCAGTTTAGAAAAATATCCAATATTTTTATATCCTGAAGACAAGACCAAAAACGATAAAAATCCACAATACAGTACTTAAAAATCTTCAGTTATCAAAATATCCTTGAAAAACAGTTCCTTCACGTCGATTGGTCCGTACGAGGCTATCACAGCGTTGTGAGCAAACAAATCCAAACAGGTCTGGCTGACCGCAGCGTCGCGGGCCAGCTACGGTATCAGGAAGACCCGCAAACAGTACCTTTTAGAAATGTAGGTCATCGGCGACCTCTCATTGAGCTTCCGAAAGCACGGCATCCGCAGGCGTCGGTCCCGGAGGTCAGTGCAGGAATCGTCGGGGCCCCCGAAGTCACACACATTGCAGATCGAACTCTTCTCTGTTGAAGTCAGAAGCGCTGGTGTCGGCAGACGTCAAGTGCTGTGGTACAAAGTGCAGCGGTGCGGCGTGCCGTGCCCTCAGGTCGCAGAGCGAGCAGCAGCTCAGTGGCGGCATCAGATGGCGTTGTTGGTGAGACGAGGGTTGCGGTGCGAAGTGAATGCGGGGCTCGTTGCGGTGCAGGTAGGTCCTGGTGCAAGCGGCGTCATCATTGCTGAAGCGCTGTCGTTGGCTGACAAACTGAAGTCGATGACGCCGGAGTCAGTAGGCCAAGTCTTCGTTGTGGGTTGAGAGTGGTGCGTCATGTAACTTTACAAATGGTGCCCTCGAGCCACGGTGCAAGCAGCAACGTCAATTTCGACGTGGAGTGGCATCGTAGGGGATACCAAGGCGTTTTCGTGAAGAGAGGAGGTGCGGAGTGCGGGGCACACAGGTCGTGGTGTGAGCAGCGGCTCGGTGGTGGCATCAGCAGGCGTCGTCAGAGAGACCAGGGTCGCGGGCGGCGTTGTGGCAGTGCCCTCTGCGATGCCTTCAGGACACAGAGTTGGCAGCGCCATCGTGGACGGCGTCGGGTTGCTTTTTCTTCTGTTGCAGCACAAAACACACAGTCCCCAGTGCTGAGGGCAGAAGAACTTGAAGTCTTTGCTGTTCCGGAGACTTCTTGAACAGGGGGCAAGCTCTACCTCAAGCCCTTGGAGAAACTCACAAAAGTAGATTGCAGAAAGTTCAATCCAGTCCTTTCACTGACCAAGACAGAAGAAGGCACTGCAGGCCAACACAGCAAAGCACACAGCAAAATGGTAGTTCCTCCTCACAGCTTCTCCAGCTCTTTTTCTTGGCAGTCTTCTTGATCCAAAAGAGTTTTAAAGTTCAGGGGTCTGGGCCCCAAAATGTATATTCCAAACTCCTTTGATCTCTTAGGCAGAGAGTGTCTGTGCCCAGCCAGACCCAGTTCTGCCTTCTCTGGTGTGACTTCCTGGCAGGAGGTGGAGATGGCATGGTCAGGGGCAGACCAGGCCCTTTGAGGAGCAAGGAAATCTCCTGCCCCTTTCCCATTTGCAGCCCAGGTCTATTCATACCTTTCCTGACCCACCTAGACTATCTGGAGCCACTCCTGCTTCCCAGCCTTCTGTCATCCAAAACCCAGACAGGCAATCCACATTCCAGCAGAGGCACACGGGATGACTGAGCAAGAAAATACCTACTTTCTAAAAGTGGTATTTTCAAACACAGAATGTAAAAATCACCTTCACTAAAAGATGCATTGTTAGATTCTGAGTTCAGGCATACTAAACTTTATTTTCCTACCTAATTCCCCGTGCCAGTTATGTTTATAAGATGTTATATACAAACTCCTCATTCTGTCCTATTGGTTATAGGTAGTCTTGCAAATGCGAAAAAGGCAATTGGCTGTGATTCTCTATCAGGACGTACCAAACACACCAGGGCATGTCCTACCTTTCACATACACTGCACTCAGCCCACAGGGGTACCTTGGGCCTACCTTAGGGTTGGCTGACATGTAAGAAAAGGGAAGGTGAGGGACTGGCAAGTGTGTGCACTGGTCAAGTCGACATGGCAGTTACAAACTGCGCGCAGACTCCGTAATGGTGGGTCTGAGTTGCCTTTTCAGGGCTACTCACATGGGGGCACAATCAGTGCTGCAGGTCCACTAGTAGCATTTGATTCACAGGCCCTGGCACACTCAGTGCACTTTACTAAGGACTAACAAGTAAATCACATATCTAATAATGGAAACACCAATCCATAACACAATTTACCACAGGAGCACTTGCACTTTACCACTGATCAGCATTGAGAAAAGTGCGCAGAAACACTACGCCAGCAAAAACAGAGTGAAAACTGGGAGGTCAGAAACCAAAAACTCAGGGGAAACACGCGAAAAGATGCCAAGTCTAACAAGGGGTATGGCAGTATTGTTGCCCCCTTGACAGAGCTGACTCTCAGGATGCAGCCCAAGAAAGTGAACTGGACTGATGCCTGCCAGAAAGCTTTTGATACCCTGAAATCTGCCATGTGCAAGGCGCCCGTGCTTCAGGTGCCCAGCTTCTAAAGGGAATTCATTGTGCAGACAGGTGCTTCAGAGCATGGTGTGGGGGCTGTGCTCTCACAGCTGAATGAAGAGGGCCTAGACCAACCTGTAGCCTTCACTAGTAGGAGGTTACTTTCACGGGAACAGAGTTGGGGAGTGATTGAGCGTGAGTCATTTGCTGTGGTCTGGGCACTAAAAAAGTTGAGACCATACTTGTTTGGGACTCACTTTCTGTTTCAGGCAGATCCCAGGCCCCTCAGATGGTTGATGCAGATGAGGGGTGAGAGTCCAAAGCTAATGAGGTGGTCAATTTCCCTACAGGGGATGGACTTTACTGTTGAACACCGCCCTGGTACAGAACACGCCAATGCTGATGGTCTGTCCAGATTTTTCCGCCTTAATGAAGAGAACTCCCAAGAGGGTGGGTTGTTCTCCCCACATTTCAGCTGAAGGGGACACGTGTTAGACCTGGCACCATTGGTGTGGGTCTCCCTTCCATTTGTTTTTGCTGTTGCCTCCTGTGTTTTTGCTGGTTTAGATGCTTTGGGCACTTTGGCCCTGCTGTTCAGTGCCAAAGTGCAAGTGCTCCCTTTGTAAATTGCTGTTATGGATTAGTGATTCCATGATTGGCTGTTTGATTTACTTGTCAGACCCTAGTACAGTGCACCATGTGTGCCCAGGGCCTGTAAATGATATGGTGCTGGTGGGATTGCAGCACTGATTGTGCCACCCACAGAAGCAGCTTGTAATATGTGGCTCAGACCTGCCGTTGCAGAGCCTGTGTGCAGTCTGGGACTGTCATGTCGAATTGGCAAGTGCACACACTTGCCAGTCCCCAAACCTTCCATTTTCTGCATGTTAGTCAGTCACCTCTAAGGTAGGCCCAGGGTACCCCTGTGGGCAGGGTGCATTGTATGTGAAAGGTAGGACATGCCCTGATGTGTGTGGCATGTTTTGATAGTGAAATACTGCCAATTTAGTTTTTCACTATTGCAAGGCTATCTGTTGACATAGGACATAATGGGGAGTTTGTTTATAACATCTTATAAACATAACTGACAGTGGGAACAAGATAAGAAAAAAAAGTTTAGTATGTCTGAACTCAGAATGTTAAAATGCATCTTTTAGTGAGGGTGATTTTTACATTCTGTGTTTGAAAATACCACTTTTAGAAAGTAGGTATTTCCTTGCCTAACCATCCAGTGTGCCTCTGCTAGGTTTGTGTATTGCATGTCTGGATTTTGGATTACAGGGGCTGGAGAAGGGCTGTGGCTCCTGAAGTCTGATGAGTCAGGGCTGGGCTTAATGGACCTGGGTTGCAATGAGAGTAGGGGGAGAAGATTTCCTTTCACCTGCCTGGGCCTGGTCTGCCTTTAACAATACTGTCTCCACCTCCTGCCACGAAGCTGCACCAGTGAGGACAGAACTGGTTGTGGGTGGGTACAGACACTCTCGGCCTTCAGAGAGCAAAGGATTTGTGTGTATAAAAAGTGGGGCCTAGACCCCAGCCTTTTAGATCACATCTTGGAAGTCAAGAAGAGCCTATGCCAAGGAGAGGGCCGGAGAAGGTGAGGAGGAATACTGGCCCTGTGCTATTTGCTGTCTGGGGTTGGCCTGCAGTGGCTGCTTGCTGCCAAGGAAAAGAGAAAAAGGACTTTGCTGTTTGCTTTGTCACCTGCTTGAAGAAAAGATCTCCAAGGGCTTGAAATTGAGCTTGCCTCTTGTTCGGAAGTCTCAGGAACACAAAGACTTCACCCCCTCTGTCTCCCTGCATCTGGAACTGCTCTTTCAACTGTTACAGAAGGAAATTGCAACACCCTTGCCGGCGAGCGACGCCGCAACCTGCACCGAAGCTGAGAGAGCTGCTCCGACTTGCGAAGTAGTTCGGACGCATGCTGCCGTGCCGCATCGAATCCGAAGCCGACGTCATCATCGCGGAGACGATCCTCAACGGGGTTGATCCCCGAATCCATCGACATCGAACCATTGTAAGGAACAGTGGTTTCGGCGCAGTGAATGAATTCATCTCCCGGACGAAGTAAGGAACCGTCATCTCACCTCCCCTGTGCTGCAGTAAGGAACAGAGGCTGCACCTCCCCCAGGGTCATAAGGAGCCAACGCCGTGCAGCGTCTACGAAGCCTCAACTCCCCGACGCCGTGAACTGTCTTTGCTTTCATCAATTCCAAGGTACTGTTCTTTGTGGGTCTGCTTGACTCCAGGCCTGATGCCGCGCACCTTGCAGTCGGCGCCGTACTTTGGGATTTCCACCGGTCCCGACGTCGTTATAACTCCAAGTGGAGTTTTTTGTTGCTACAAGCTTTATTTTTATGAATAACCTATTTTGAGGATATCTTGATACCTGTACTGTGGATTTTTGTAATTTGGTCTTGTTTTGGTTTAGATAAAGATTATTTATTTTTCTATACTGGTGTGGTGTCCATTTGTAGTGTTTTCACTGTATTGCTGTATGTGTTCACAAATGCTTTACACACTGCTTCTGAGATAAGCCTGTCTGCTCGTGCCAAGCTACCAAGAGGGTGATCAGGGGTTATTTTAGGAGTGTATCCACCTTACCCTGACTAAAAGCAAGGGCCCTATTTAGACCAAGGCACCTACATCTCCCAACTAGAGATCCCCATTTCTAACAAGTTCATTTACAGGTATTTTCATTTTGTTGTGTGTGACAAAAAATTACATCCTATATCCTTTCTTTTCACATTTGCTGTACCCCAGCAAGATTGTCACATAATTCACTCTATGTGTCTTACCCTGACTGCAAAGTGAGAGTAGTTTGTACACACCAATCACCATGTTAAAACAATATGCAGCAATGTCAGAAGTCATAGCTTGAAATGGAACCTCTGTCTTTGAGGCACAGCAAATGTAACAAGAAAAATACAGAATTTAAAGACATCATTATTTATTGCTTAGACTTTTGTAATCCACCAAAAACTGGCGTGTGACACCCACAGTTTGGGCTGGACTGATTTAGGCCACTTCCTTATCACAACAGAGGGCCAATCACAGTACCTTGATGCCCCATACCATACACAGAGACAAACACACACTTTGATTTTACGGCCTGAAAGTGTGTCTAGAGTTTTCTTCTCAAATTCATATAAATGAAATTAGAGCTGGCGCAAGGAGGAGGCTGGTGGAGAGAATGCTCAGCAGCGGTGGGCAGCTCAGGTAAGTGAGATGGGGCAGGGCGCGGCGGGGGGGAAGCCGACGGATGACAGAAGGTATTATTTATTTATTTAATTATACCTGTTTCGTCGACTTCCCCCCCTACCACCCAAACACCACGTTTACCTGTGCCGGCTGCCGCTGATGCTCGGGCCTGATTCACAAAGGCAAACTTAACCCTGAAGTCTAAGCTTAGACCTGAAGTCTAAGGGTTCAATTCACAAAGGTAAACTTAGCCCTGACGTTTAAGGTTCAATTCACAAAGGTAAACTTAGACTTCAGGTCTAAGTTTACCTTTGTATATTGGGCCCTCAGTGTGGAGCCATTGGTTTTGTTTCATTTCTGAGAAACACAACAGTGTTGTTCCTTAGTCTTGGAGAGCTTTTTCTCGGTTCATTTTAATTTGATTTGTGAGATTATCTGAAAGGACATAGGAGACAGGCACAACAACAAATCTAAATAAAAAACCTTTATAACGCCTTTTATTTAACAAACTTGAACAATTCTAACTCATATCACTGACATAAATAGACAACAACTCTGTGTCCTCTCTCTCAGGTGCCAAAGCAACATGTGACAAACAGCCGAATGGCAACAACAGAGTTGATGGAACTTCTTTGTAATACAACTTCTTCCAAAATCAAATGCTATATTAGATAGGATCAGCCTGTGGGTGGAGCGATCGCTCCTCTCTCAGTACGGCCTCTTAAAGCTCCTTCTCTAATAATCACATAACGTTGAGCAACAGCAGTGCTATCAAGTCGATGCAAAAAAAAGTGCTGCAAAGAGGTATGTTACTGTCATGTGGACTGCACAAGCAGCGCTGGAACTAGGGATACGATAACATATATAAGACAGGCCCCATGGTTTACAGTGAAACAGACACTCCAACTCTTGAAAGACTTGTCTTCCTTTCACTGACATATAGTATCCGCTACTGTGGAACTTCCACAAGTAGTATCGGGAACCCTTCTTTTATTGCTGTTCCACATTAATTATCAGTGCCAGGAATGTGATCGGTGGCAGCTACTCCACTAAGGCGGAGGAGCATCGTCCCACTGCTTTTTAGCGGTATAAATAAAGGAAACATAAAATAATAATAACTGGTTGTTATTATCATTCTATGTTTCCCTGCTGCGACAGCTCTGTGGGCGGGGCGGAGCAGCTCTGCTGTCAGAGCAGGGCCAGGAAGGTGTGGTTTGTCCACTTCAAAGGCGTATGAATGCTTGGCCGGCCATCTCTGGCCAGCCAAATATTCACACGCACTTTGCATGTTCTCCACGTAGGCTGCATTACAGCCTGGGTGTAAAACATACCCAGGCCCCCAGTCCCCTACTGATTGCCAAACTACGGTGCTCAGACCAATCACAACTCTGTATTGCAGCCTTGTGCTTGGCTATGAGGAGCCTGGTAGGCAGGTGCTTCCCGACTGAGGAGAGACGAGGAGGGACACGGCAATCAGGTATGTTTTTTCTTTTTTAAACCCCCCACCACCACCCCCACCCCTGATCCGTGCCGGCTGCCACTTAAGGAAATTGTAACTCATTCTCCCTTGATTCATTAATTAAACATTTAGAGACAAAGAATTGCATCTCTTTTGTGGTGGGAGGTAAAACTGGAGAAGTAGTAATTGCAAATTATGGCAATGCTCGTTAATACTTTTAGAATTACCTCAGAGGTAGATTACTCCTAATGAGGCATGCCAATTCATGGCTGGGTCGAAATATCTACAATACACCCTTGATAGTGACTTGTTCTAATCACATTAAAAACCTCAAAGAGACTTTTGGCAGGATCCATTTTGTTTAGAATGTATATAACAATCTTGAGTTTCAACATTATTTTTAAGTAACTCTTTGCATAATTAAATACTTCTTTTAACACTGCACTGTCTACACTATAATCACAGATTGTACACATTGTATTGCTTGATGATATATACTTCTTCTAGGAAGAAATGAGAGGCTCAGGCAATAGTTTGTGTATTCAGCAAATGATTGTTGTGCTCATGTCATAAGTTAAGGTTTATTGATTCCATTACCAGGGACTTCTCCCAATGGAAATATTGCAAATGCATCCCATGGGACCTGTGTTATATATGTTATCACTACCCTGGTGAATGTAAGGGTCTGTCCTTGTTCATATAAAATAGGAACTAGAGATGTGGCAGGTGCTGCAGCACCCCCCAGATCTGGAGGAGGTTCAGAAAGAGAATGGGAAAAACAGACCAGTTAGTTAGTGTTCGTTTCACCCAGGCTTAGCTGTTTATTCAAATTCAGTGAAGGTTTACTCAAATGAACACGCATTGGTAAAGCCAATAGGTCTCGCCTATGAGAATGCTATTGGTTTTGTCAGTGTTTTTTTAGCAATTTAGTAAAGCAGTGCGACTGCTGCACAGCATGGCTGAAACAAAAATAACAAAAAAATGCTAGGATTGCCATGCTATATTTGTTTTTTTAACATTTAGCCATAAAATTTTGACAAAACCAAAAGCTCTCTTGTAAGCGAGACCATTTGGCTTTGCCAATGCTTTTTTTTTGCTACGTACTTTGAACTGTAAATATAAGAAGGAAGCACTTTAAACTGTGTCCCAGAGCTGTCTTTGAGATTCTTGGCTGGTAATTAAGGTAAACAATGACAAAAGGGCAATGTTAAAATGAATGCAGGCGACTTTACAGATTGTTCTGTTTACGTGCCATCCCTTAGCCATTGCAGAATCTTAAAAAGTGAACTAATGGCAGGCCTTTAAGTAAATAAAAGATGTGTACATTTACAGTTTCTCTGCATTTCTTGTGACACTAAAAGCAGAGGTATTCGCAAAGAAAATACCACTACTTTGATGGAGCACTTGTGGTGGTGTGCACTTTTTATTTCCTCTGAGCTCCATCAGGTAGGCACAATTCCAAACCTCAGCCTAAATTTGGGTCTTTTTCTATTGCTTTTGACTAAGATATATTCCCAATTATTCTTTCACCAGGTGTCTCTTTCATTGTAAGGTCCTGATAAGACCCCATATCCTATGGTGAGTCGAAACATCATCGATATAATCAAACAAACCTTGTAACGTAACCCTTTGAAAGATGGAAGGGTTGGACTGAGATTTATGTGTATATAAAATTGGAGTCCTTTGTTGTAACTTTGGAACCCCTTTCTTGTTTCTGTTTTGTTTAATACTGTTTTTTTCTTTTTTGTATACATTTTTTCATGTGTCTTTGGGTTCTGTCTCATACGGCACACTTTGTATGGTGTATCTGTTTTTGGCAAAACATACTAAATAATATTATATATATATCTCTTGGGTTGGCATCATTTGTTTTTAGGATCTCATTGAGGAGCTTTCTCTGACTACATCCTACTACAGTCTCATTCATGCAATTGTGCTCTTTTTCTATGTAAGTATACAGATATAATTCCGATAAGAACCGTTGCTATGTAGAATATCACTAAAAGCTGAGACAGTAGCAACCAGACGCACAGACCCACCTACTGGGGAAGAGACAGCTCCTATACTCAAGGGCTGCGATGGAGGTAAAAATGGGCGAACCAATGAATTAACCAGAAGAGTTGAGCCAAGGGTTGGCCCTGGCTGTAAAAGCCTGTGCACAATCCGAGCCCTGAAAATATTCTGCATGTCAATCATGCAACAAACATCACAGTAACTCCGCCTCTCTAGGGCTCTAATGAGTATATGGTAAGGTTCTCAAAATCCTAGAACATGTATTCCCTTTAACCTGCAGAAGAGTTTCACCTATGAACATTTGCTTATATGAAAAGTGTGCATTAAAAGTGAGTTTTAAACATGAACTGAAAATCATTTCTCTCCCAGGGTTTTTGACAATATAATTAGTAAACTAGGAGGCAAACCCAGATTTCCATCATACAAGAAGCAACGTTAAGAACCATTAAATCAAACACAAATGGGGTACTGTGTACAGCACACAATATAAACCCACGCGTTTGAATGTGCTTTCTTCTGTGACCATGAACTAAAAGGAGGCCAGTAAAATAAAGCACTTGCTCAGGATCATACAATTTGGTCAAACATGAAAACAGGCAAAGTCCTCAGCATATGAACTATGAAAGAGCAACCAAGAACAAAACCACATTATTTACCCCTTGTTTTTTACGACAAAGCCAACCAGGCAGCGTGGAATTCCACCTATTGATTACCATTGGTTTTGTGGTTTGCAACTCACATTTTGACGCCGCGCTATACAAATCTCCTTTTCATTTCATTTCATTTCATTATTTGCCAACTTTATTTGTTTTACATGTCCAACATGTCTAAGTCCCTCCTGTGGAGCAAAGCTTGTTCATCATTGCTCTTTGCATTTTTCCACTAGTACTCTTTTCTGTAAATAGGCCTATAAATTTAGTTCTTATCTTGTCACATATGCTGTGCGTTCAACAACAGAGGTCAAATGTTCGGCCTTGTCTTCCGAGGGAGCTTGGTGTTTACTTTTCTTTCTCAGACTTCAAAGTGAGAGGATTTATGGGACAATCTTGCAGGGTACTGGGAAAGAAAATAATTTTTCCTGGCACAGAACAACATTTAAATGTCTGTAAATCAACTGTGCAAATATTTCAGAATAAATCAGAATGAAGTAAGCACAGATGAAGCACTTGTTTGTAATTCAGAAGTGTGGTGGAAACAAACATTTTAATACAATCAAAACAAATCAGTACACTAGGTGATGCCATTTCCACACATGTATAATTTTATCAGTAAAACTGTATGTGCAAATGTATTGGTCATTTAAAATGACAGTGTGTTGTCTGTAAGGACAGTACACTACCACACCATCCGTACTCCACACTATGCCATTCCATTCTACACCACTCTCCAACACTCTACTCCACACTATACCCCTCCACTTCATGCCACTCACCTCTACAACTCTCTTCTGCACTCTGAAACTCCACTCCCCAACATGCCAATCCACACCATTCTACACCACTTCGCTATATGCCACTCTATGACACTCCACTCTACAACATTCCACTCTGCAACACACCATGCCACGTTACGTTAATCCACTCTATGACAATTTCCTTGACTCTACACCACTCCACTCCTCTCCACTCATGATACTCCAGTCTCCGCCACTGCACTGTACTACACTCTAGGACACTTTACTCCACTCTATGCTCCTCCACTCTGACACTCTACTTTACTTCACTTTATGCTAGTTGAGTCTATGACACTCTACTTCACTCCACTCTATGACACTCTGTAGGAAAGTGCCTCTATTGACATGGTTAGCGTCCACCTTTTGCCTGATGCATGATGGGATTTCGAATTGAAAGTGCACAGGGTCCCTGCTAACCATGCTCCCAGTGCCAGATCCCTCTCCTAAAACTGTACCATGATTAGCACAACTTCAGCAACCCCTTTAAGTCACTAGTAAATGGTACCCCTGGTACCCAGTGCTGCATCACATAATGTGCCACACCAGAGACCCTTCACCAAGACTATGCAAACTGCCATTGAAGGCTACATGTCTTGGTGCAGAGAAAACGGAAAAGTTGACATGGCACACAAACCAGTGTGCCATGCCCCCATACACTGCATGAGGTATAGGTAAATCACCCCTACTGCAGGCCTTACAGCCCTATAGCAGGGTGAACTACATCCCATGTGTGGACATGTCTGCATGAGCGGATATGACCCTATAATATCTAAGTCCATTCTTGGCTATTGTAAGTGAACAAGGAAGTCATGGAGAGTACATGATGGGCTGGATAATTGTCATCACGGTTTCCTGGCTCCATGATGGCTTCACTGTACCCTAAGATGTTTGGTACCAGATGAGCACAGGAGACACTGGGGTCCCCTGCAAATATACCAAGCACTGGTGTGGTCTCTGACTAATCTTAGCCAGCCTGCCACCACCAGACATGTTTCTGACCTCATTAGGTGAGAGCTAGCGCTCTCAGAGGCCTGGAAGAAAGCCTGCTCTAGGCGGAGGTGCTTCACACCTCCAACAGGCCAGGATTGCCTTACAGGGTGGGAAGCTTTAAAGGCGATGCTGCCTTTGAAATGCAACCCAGGCTGCTTCAGCTAGTGGAGAATGTCAACCACCAGTTCTACTCCCCAAGCAGGAAAATTAGTTAAATTAGGAGATGTGCCCACAGTCAGCTAGTACGACCCATAAGCTGGGGCAGGTGATATGGGCACGACTTTTCCAATTCCTCCATCTTGGGGTGGGAGGAATTAACCTATCAGGGCTAGGGTAGTGCCCCTTCCCATAGGAAGTGGTCGCTTAGAGGGTGTAGACACCCTAAACGTAGGTAGCCCATTGGCTACTACCTGTCACCCCATTTAATGCCTCTAAATGTAGTATTTAGGTGGTATCCCTGGACCCTGAGCTTCAAATCAATTGATACAAAGAAGATACGGACAAAGAAGATTTGCTGACCCGAAAACAGAAGACCTGCAACAGAACTTTGGTGGCGCCAAACCCTGCCTTCTGCTTCCAGGACTCAACAATCATGGTGTGCTGTCTCCTCCTGCTGCTGTGAGGCCTCCAGGAACCCTGGAATATCCCCAGTCCTTAGCTAATCTCCAGAGAACTCCCTTGGTGTAGAAGAACTACTCCCTGCAGACCGCAGGTATCGGAACCGGCATAGTCCAGTTTATTGACTTGCTGCACCCCAGCGACTCCGACACAGCATTCAAGCACAAAGAGGTACATCAGCTCCAAAAGGTCAGAACTGTCTCCCCACCGAGTTTGGAGACACCAGGGCCAACTGGAGCCATGCTGCACCAATACCCGAGGTACCAGACTGCCTGCAACCTACACCAAGACAAAGAGTCCATTCCAGACTCCAACTGCCCAGGAAGAAAGCACCAGTCGAAGGACATCAAAACCCCTGAGACCCACTTTGTGAGTGGCCCAGCTGTCCTGGAAGCGTCCCTGCAACCTGCCTGCCCCTGAATGCGAAAACATCTTGATGCACACTGCTGGGCTGACCTATCTGCTCTGCAACCAGCCTGGGCACAGACGAACCAGCTGTGCTCCCATGGTCCTGAGGCTATTGCGACCTGCTCCCTCGAGTGGACCCCTTGAACTTACCTTTAAGTCCCCTTGTGCACTGTGTTTTTAGGCAGCCCTCTTCTTCGTAGCTCAACACCTACCAGTGACCTCAGCCCACTGCTCCCGGCCGAATCCGGGAAGCTGCAGAGAATCCACTGGTGGAACATTGCACTTGGCCTTGCCACATACCTAAATCCAGAAGGCGAACCTCGAAATCCAACGGTATGATTTTATATGCATTTTTTCAATTTTCAACCATTGACTTCAATGGTGTGTCGTTGTGCACAAGAGTGATTTATTTTGTGAGCTTGAAATATTAATATCTTGAAAAGTACATACTATATTCTAAAAAACTTATATAAAAAGCGATGTTATATTTGCAAATTGATCTTTGATTTATTTTTGAGGTTGTGTATCATTTATTGCTTCTTTGAATACCAAAAATGCTTAGCACTACCCTCTGTTAAGCCTAACTGCTTACCCACACTACCACAAATAGAGCGTTAGTATTATTTACTTTTGCCACTGTACACCAATCTGGGTCTCACTGGACTCTCTGCACAATGTAATTAGTTTTATTGCACTATATAGAGAGCCAGATTCCTACATTGGTTGATTAGGTGTGGGGTCTTAGATGTTGTGTTTGCTAAAACCAATTTGTCAACAAGTGACCACAGAAATAAATCCCAAAAGTGCCTTTATCCAGTTGTAATTTTCGATTAGTCTATTTTTCTCACTTTTAAACTTTTAGGGCCTCGGTCATGTCCCGGAACTTAGTAGTTAGAATTAAAAAATCTTACTCTAGTTTGGACAAAAGAAAAGTGTTAAGGGTTTTAACAAAAAGGTCCTAACTTTATTACAATAATGGTTAACCCACAGGGGCAAGCTCAGTAGCTCAACCTGATACCATATCTGGAGTTGTCATACTCCCAGTTATGGGCCATCTGTAGGAGTTATGGTGTTAAAACTGGCTCTCATGCTACCAACTGTAAGCTTATGAGTCTTCTGGCAGAACATGAGAGAGATCACCCAGTGGGTGAGGAGGTTGACCGGGAGGATCATTCCACAGGAGAAAAACATGCTGAGGAGGTGGTAGAGACCCTATCCTCAGAAGTGGAAGCTCCCTCAGAGGAGGAGCTTGCCCTAGACCGATTGGCCATGAGGTTGAACTTAGAATCTCAACTTCTGGACATAGAAAAACAGCGAAAAGAGATGGGCCTATTGCCTGTCTCTGGTGGTAGCAATATTATAACTAGGAAGAGAGGGGAATATTTTGACCCTAGACTCCACAAAGGAGTTCTCACTAAATATGCAGAGGGTGATGATACCACCAAATGGTTCACTGCTTTCAAGAGAGCTGTATTAGTAGAAAGGTAGCCAAAAAGAACGGAGATCTCTCTTGTGGGACCTTTTCTCAGGTAATTGCAGGGATTGACTCCTGACATTGAATGAGGGAGATTTTGAGTCTTATGACCGCATGAAGGGTACCGTGATTGAGGGCTTTGGAATTACCACCGAAGAATATAGAATTAAACACAGGGAGACTCTAAAAACACAGAGTCAGTCCTGGGTTGAATTAGTAGACATTTCTTAGTGAAAAGGCTAGGTGGTTGGTTAACAGGCAACAATGTGCATGACTATGTTGGACTTTACAATTTAATCATGAAAGAGCATCTGTTGCGTAATTGTTACAATGAGAAGTTACATCAGTCCTTGGTAGACCTACATCCACTTTCTCCTCAAAAGTTGGGGAAGAAGGCAGACCACTGGGTCAAAACAAGGTTAACCAAAACTGCCACGAGGGGAAGTTGACCAAAATAAAGAGGCCAGAAAGACCCCACCAAGGAAAAGATGTTGACCAAAAAGATAACCCTCAAATAACTACTCAGGAGGGAGGGCCCAGGGACTCTTCACAGCCCAAGGGTGGATACCAGGGTAAAAACCAGGATCCCAAAAAGGCTTGGTGTCATGACTGTAAGGCTCTTGGACACTGAACTGGAGACCCTAGCTGTCAAAACAAATAGAATGCCTCTAGTACACCTACAGTAAGTGCATTGGTAAGTCTCTAGATGGGATCACAGATGGGCCCTGACTATGTCAGAGAGCCTGCTGAGGCAACTCTCGTCACAGAGGGTGAAGTTGATGTAGCAACCGTGGCTGCCTGGCCCAGTAATCTGGAAAATACAGACAACTACCAACATATAAATGGGGTTAAAATCGAAGCTCTGTGAGATACAGGTGCCAGTATCACCATGGTGACTGAGCAACTGGGGTCCTCAGACAAGTACTTCCTTGGAGAGACTTACACAGTCCTCAATGCTGACAGTCAGGCTAAGGTACATCCAATAGCGTTGGTGTCCTTAGAATGGGAGTGGTTACTGGCCACAAAAGTGTGGTGGTATATTCTTCAATTCCTGTACAGTGTCTGCTTCGAAATGATTTGGAGTCCTCAGCATTGTCTGAGGTTCAAAAGAAAACCAATGCAGCCATGCTGGGTATACCTGAATGGGTGTGTGATAAAACAAGAGCACAGTGTAGAACTCATGATGAAAGAGAAGTGTTGGACCCTGAAAGTATGGTCCAACCTTCCAAGAGAAAGGGCAAGAAGTCTGGTAAACCAACTCTAGTCAGACATCAGATCAAGCCCCTGCTTCTTAGAGAGAAGACTTGCCAGCCTCAGAGGGAACTGAGCCCCAGGAGCTTGGGCCTTACACTGCAGAACATGTGGGTCCAAGTGGACCCTCTAGGGAAGATCTGTGCCAGGGCCAGAGAACCTGTCCCACTCTTGAAAGCCTGAGGCAGCAAGCTGCTGATAAGGAAAGGTGAAGTGTCAGTGGCTCCCACAGGACCTATTGGGAGGAGGTACTCGTTTACGCTGAGGCCAGAGACCCCAAACCTGGTGCCACCAGGATAGCATTATTGCCTCAGCAGTTTAGAGAGTGTCTCCTATCATTGGCCCTTGACATTCCCCTAGCTGGGAATCTTGGCCAGACACAAAACTTGAGTAGGTTGGTGAACCACTTCTGGCCAGCAATGTCCCAGAAGGTAAAGGAGTTTTGTAACCCCTGTACAACCTGTCAAGCCAGTGGCAAGAGAGGTAGTGACCTAAATGCCCCCTTAATGCCACTTCCAGTGGTTGGGGCACCCTTTGAGAGGGATGGGATTAACATTGTTGGTTCCCTTGACCCTCAGACAGCATCAGGAAAACAATTTATACTGGTGGCAGTGGATCATGCCACCGGGTATCCTGAGGCAATGCCCCGGAGGACTACCACTGCTCCTGCAGTGGCTAAGGCCCTCCTTGGTATTTTTACCAGAGTTGAGTTTCCAAAGGTAGTACTATTAGACAGAGGTACAAACTTCATGTGTGCATACTTAAAACACAGTGTGGAGTGACTTTTAAGTTCCCTACTCCATATCATCCACAGACAAATGGGCTTGTTGAAAGTTAGATAAGACACTGAAAGGCATGATTAGTGAACTCCCTGAAAAGCTCAGAATGAGATGGGATGTTCTGCTACCATGCTTGCTTTTTGCTTACGGAATTGCCACAAAAGGGAGTCTAGTTTTCCTCTTTTTAACTTTGTTTGGCCATCCTGTTAGGGAATCATTGTGTCTTGGGAAGGAAGGAGGGGAGAGACCTCTCCAAAAACCTAAGCTGGATATTGTGAATTATGTACTTTGCCTTTGTTCCAGGATGGCTGACTACATGCAAAAAGCTAACAAAAACCTTGAGCAGGAACTCCAGAAGTTCTGAAATGTCCAGAAGGCTGCCATGGTGAAGTTCCAACCAGGGCAGAAGGTATGGGCTCTACCCTATCTTTGAGAGAAAAGGGGAGGTCCCCTACTTGGTAAACCTTAGCACATGCAAGAACCCCAAGAGGGTCATACATTAAAACCACCTTAAACCCTATCATGACAGGGCTAAACTGACAATGTTCATGGTCACAGATGAGTATCAGAAAGTAGAGAGTAAACCTCTCCCAGACCTCCTCTATAACAGCCATAAAGATGGGTCTGTTGAAGGAGTGGTCTTGTCACACACCCTCACTGTCCAACAGGGGACTGATTGCAGGCAAGTCCTAAATCAGTTTAATGAGCTTTTCTCATTAACCCCTTGCAGTGTAGTTCCTATTTCCCTAATAGGCTCTGTGCATTGGAATAATATACCCTACAGATTTAGATTTGGCATAGGACTGAGGTCAGTATGCCCTTATCGAGTACATTAAACTTAATTACGTTGTGCCAGCTAATTCAGAGGCCACTAGAAACTCCTTGTAAACAAGACGGGAGTAGTTTCTGTCAACCGCATAAACATGACAACTTTGTTTCCCTTTAGAATCAGAACACTCTCAGAATCGTGGAAACAACAGATAACAGTTTCCCTCAGCTAATCGTGCATGCTTAGTTTCTTCAGAGTCACACAGAAAGAATAGACGGGCGTTTCAATAAAAGGATTTATTGAGCAGTCTTGTTTCTCGTGTAAGAGATTTGAGCTGTTACAATCATAAGACAGTATGCGAGATATATTATGTACAGCGTGAGCAGTAGAAAGAAATAATACTGTGCTAGCATTATCTTTTAGCTATGACACATATATTCATATACATAAATAACATAAGCTAAAAATGCGAGTACTCATGAGATGCTTCTCTAACTAGTTCTACCCCAGTGTACCTAACCTAAGTGTAGTACAATGTAAGAAGTAGGTTATGTATTCCATAGTATGGTAGGCTATAGTATGGTATGCTATAGTCTGGTATGCCAAGTCTTGTATGCCAAGAGTCCCTCTAGGTTCTAGTCAGCTCCATACCTTGAGAATGAGAGGGGTGGGAATCTCTTTCCGGGTCTGGAACTCTAACACCCCGCGAAGGGAGTCAGAACACTGGAAGCTGGATTATCTGCAAGCAGGGATGACTGCGTCTCTTATCAGTGTGTCAGGCCGGGACACAGGCTCCTCTAAAGTCGAGGTCTCCTCCTACTTGCTTGGGCATGGGAAGGTATATTTATACCTGGTAGGTACCTTGGAATGTTAGCATTGACGTAAAGTTGGGCAGAGGAAGACATCAGGAATGAACCCTTAAGGAATAGCGGTTCATGCATAATAAATAAGTTCTTGGAGAAATCAATAATCCTGTGCTAGGGGAACTCCCAAGAGTTTACGGGTCTGGTTTCTAAGAACTCTTTGTGACGTTGGGATGGATGGATGTAGGTGACCATGCCTGTATTTGGATAGCATGGCTGATGCCTAAATAAGGACTGGGATCTTATGCCTATATAAGGGCAATGCGAATTGTGCCTATATAACGACATGTTTCAGGAAAACCTATATACGGACACCTGAAGCGGAATACAACACCCACTCCACTTTCGAATGAACGATAATACTAAATGCTAAACATGAAATGCTTAACATTAAACTGAGTACCACATGTTGCTAAAAAAAATTGTAAAAGAATACTAAAAGAAGTTTGTTTAAAAACTTGCTAAACATGTAATGCAAAGGTACTGTACATTTTAAAGCAGATTTTTATTCTAAGCATATATCGCAAATAAATGCAATATGAATGAATAGAAATATATACATATGACGAAATGGTTGACAAATATTCACAAACCAAAGCCATTTCATAACCTGGTACTAAATAAAATTGTGGTAAATAAGGTGACAATGTGTTCCTGGAAGTATTCAAAGAAGTCCGTTCTATATGAATAGTTCTACTGTAAGCAGATTGAATTGCCATGTATTTCCAAGATTTAAAAATAAAACAATTTTAGGAAGAGTTCCAAGTTTTGCTCTGTTTTGAAAATATGGAGGCCAAATTCATTGCTTCCCCGGTACACTGTGAGCCGAATCAAAGTCAGTGTATGGGTCTGGTGAAAACATGAAATCGTCTACTCTTTAAGACAAAAGATCATCTACCTATGTCGGTGACAGTTGGAACTCATCGTTTAGAAGGTTAACTGCACAGAGATGTGAAGCATCGCCTTCAGCATGGGATGCCGCAGCAATGTTCGCGTCCGTTGTTACCTGTGTGCCTGTTGATCCATCTCGTACCTCAGCAGCAGCAGGAAGTGTCTGTGAGATCTCAAAGAATGCCGTCATCAGGATTGGTAGCTTCTGGGGACAACACAGAGCATGGGCCGTTATTGGGTCCAGCAGAGCATCGATATCCGTTGGTATGACTGATGGGAGTTTTAGACAGATGTCTAGTACACATTCTTCACCGCAAAGCTGGCAGCGTAGAATAGGTAAGATGCAATCTTGCCAGATTGGTCTAAATGACAGAACCCATGTTGCATTAAGTTCCCGTAGACGAGGTATGCCCAAAAGTTGCACTATTCGCTCAAAGCACTTCCGTTCAAGGAAAGCTTTCTCCAAGTTGGTGGGAGTGACGCCGGTGGAGAGGCTCCCCATAGCGTATTAGTAGGAATAGAAATAGGATTCCTGCAAAGAGTGCTAGAACTAATAGCAGACCACCAAACACCGAATGCACAAAGTTTGGAATGATTCCGAGGACTGCCTGAAAAGGTGTTAACAGTCCTGAACATATGGTCTTAAATACATGTACAACCCCACTCGTATCAGACATGTTTAAGATATTTCCCATCATTTTCACGAAATGTATAGGGCAGTTTGTACGAATTAGAGCCTGTATCTCAGCCGAAGTCCTTGCAATTTGTAGAACATAGGTTTCTTTGGCCGAGGTCAAGGCACAGTCTGTTGCAAAAGCATGGCTTTCATTCTGGTTAAAATATCAAAACGGTTAAAAGAAACATTCAATGAAGGCCATAGAGGCGACTTCCTGACTGTGTTTATTTGGGGGAACAATACTTGCATACAACAAGTAACCCTGGAGGTAATCGTTACCAGATATGGGATTCCTGGCAACATGCCACAGCAACTTTGATCATTCGACATGAGGTAACTCCCATTAGAAAGTTCGCCAAACATTGGATTATTCACAGCAGCTGGTGTACGCTACAGGTGGCAGGACAAGTTTGCCACAGAACCATTACAAGCCCACAGTAAAGTAATGTCCTGACATATGAGAGATCCGCTCATTGCATTTTCACAGTGTGTACCGCTTAGAAACACTTCACGACCCCCACTCCAATATCTGTATTCGTAAGGTAAATCCCAGGATGTCTTAATGTATTCTTTACCGAACCTTTCATATTTGCCTGCTTGCATTTGTTTGAGGCAATACTGAAAATGAAAAGTAGTGACAGGCAGAGTTATTTTGCCATGGATAAGCCATTCTGTAGCTGGTTTTTCTGCTACCGTAAATGGTAATTTTTCCAGTTTTTCAATGCTCATCACTTTATACTTTGCTCCCCTTTGTGCCAATTCGGTCTGTTAATCCGTGAGATTGTATTCTGAAAACAGAGACAACGTGTTGATAAAACGCCAAGGCACATAGCCTGCACGCAAGGATTGAAGCGTTTAGCCTAATAACATAATAGAACGTAACTGAGATTGGCCTTGTTGTAACATAGCCAAATCTTGTTCCAGTATGTCAATAGCAGAGGATACAATTTTGTCGAGTGAATATATTCTGGATGACAAAGTTGTTAACCTATTGTCGACCACAGTGAGAGATTTCTCTAAGTTAATAAGATCAAGCTCACGTATTCTTTCTGCGGCCTCTGCCTGTGAAACCTTCCATATTTCATTATAAGCGGCATAAATGCCGGCATATATGAAACGTTTTAGACGCGGTTTCCTTGGTCCTAGCAAGAAACCCCCGAAGGTCTGCGTCTTCTTTAAGTAAAGATAAGTGTTGTTTCAGATCCTCGAGTCTAGATCTTTGAAGCCAGTCGAGGCACAATTTTCCTACACTGTATGTTGTTACTACCCCCGGGTGCTGTCATTGAACATAACGTGGGTCTGGCCTATTGATGGCAAAGCCCTGCATTCTAATCAGGAATCTTTCTTGACAGATGTTTGCGTCTGTGGGCCAGAGCAACCATTTTTCCCAATCAGGATCTGATCTGTTGTTTTGTAGTATTGTGTCTACTGTGACCTCTCCCTGTGTAGTGCCATTACTTGCAGGTGTTGGCACAGAAGGTGTGTTCATGTCTTTGATCTTGGCTTGTAGTGTACTTCCTATTTCCCTAATAGGCTCTTCGCATTGGAATAATATACCCTATAGATTTGGCATAGGACTGAGGTCAGTATGCCCCTATTGAGTATATTAAACTTAATTAATTTGTACCAGCTAACTCGGAGGCCACTAGAAACTCCTTGTAAAAAAGAAGGGAATAGTTTCTGGCAACCGCATAAACATGACAACTTTGTTTCCCTTTAGAATCGGAACACTCTCAGAATCGTGGAAATAACAGATAACAGTTTCACTCAGTAATCGTGCATGCTTAGTTTCTTCAGAGTTACACAGAAATAATAGACGGGCGTTTCAATAAAAGGATTTATTCAACAGTCTTGTTTCTTGTGTAAGAGATATGAGCTGTTACAACCACAAGACAGTATGCAAGATATATTATGTACAGCATAAGCAGTAGAAAGGAATAATACTGCGCTAGCATTATCTTTTAGCTATGACACATATATTCATTTACATAAATAACATAAGCAAAAAATGCGAGTACTCATGAGATGCTTCTCTAACTAGTTCTACCCCAGTGTACCTAACCTAAGTGTAGTACTATGTAAGAAGTAGGTGCTGTATTCTATAGGATGTTATTCTATAGTTTAGTATAGTATGCCAAGAGACCCTCTAGGTTCTAGTCAGCTCCATACCTTGAGAATGAGAGAGGTGGGAGTCTCTTTCCGAGTCTCAAACTCTAACACGCCACGAAGGGAGTCAGAACACTGGAAGCTGGATTCTCTGCGAGCAGGGATGACTGCGTCTCTTGTCAGTGCATCAGGCAGGGACACAGGCTCCTCTAAAGTCGAGGTCTCCTCCTACTTGCTTAGGCAATGAAAGGTATATTTATACCTGGTAGGTGCCTTGGAATGTTAGCATTGATGTAAAGGTGGGCAGAGGAAGACGTCAGGAATGAACCCTTAAGGAATAGCGGTTCATGCATAATAAATGAGTTCTTGGAGAAATCAAGAATCCTGTGCTAGGGGAACGCCCAAGAGCTTAAGGATCTGGTTTCTAAGAACTCGTTGTGACATTGGGGTGGATGGATGTAGGTGACCATGCCTGTATTTGGATAGCAAATGCCTAAATAAGGACTGGGCTCTTATGCCTATATAAGGGCAATGCTAATTGTGCCTATATAAGGACATGTATCTGGAAAACCTATATACGGACACCTAAAGTGGAATACAACACCCACTCCACTTTCGAATGAACGATAATACTAAATGCTAAACATAAAATGCTAAACATTAAACTGAGTACCACATGTTGCTAAAAACATTTGTAAAAGCATACTAAAAGAAGTTTTTTAAAAAACTGTTGATCAAACATGTAATGCAAAGGTACTGTACATTTTAAAGCAGTTTTTCATTCTAAGCATATATCGGAAATCAATGCAACATGAATAAATAGAAATATATACATATGACGCAATGGTTGACAATTATTCAAAAAATCGAAGCCATTTCATAACATGGTACTAAATGAAATTGTAGTAAATAAGGTGACAATGTGTCCCTGGAAGTATTCAAAGAAGTCCGTTCTATATGAATAGTTCTACTGTATGCAAATTGATTTGCCATGTATTTTCAAATTTAGAAAAAAGTCAATTTTAGGAAGAGTTCCAAGTACTGTTCTGTTATGAAAATATGGAGGCCAAATTAATTGCTTTCCTGGTACACTGTGAGCCAAATCAAAGTCAGTGTATGGGTCTGGAGAAAACATGAAATCATCAACTCTTCTAGAGAAAAGATCGTCTACCGATGTCGGTGACAGTTGGAACACATCATTTAGAAGGTTAACTGCACAGAGATGTGAAGCGTCGCCTTCAGCATGGGATGCCGCAGCAATGTTCTCGTCCGTTACCTGTATACCTGTTGATCCATCTCGTACCTCAGCAGCAGAAGGAAGTGTCTCTGAGATCTCAACGAATGCCGTCATCAGGATTGGTAGCCTCTGGGGACAACACAGAGCATGGGCCGTTATCGGGTCCAGCAGAGTATCGATATCCGTTGGCATGACTGATGGGAGTGTTAGACATATGTCTAGCACGCATTCTTCACCGCAAAGCAGGCAGCGTAGAACAGGGAAGATGCAATCTTGCCAGAGAGGTCTAAATGACAGAAAACATGTTGTATTAAGTTCCCGTAGATGAGGTATGTCCAAAAGTTGCACTATGGACTCACGGCACACCCGTTCTAGGAGAGCTCTCTCCAAGTTGCTGGGAGTGATGCCGGTGGATAGGCTTGCCATAGCGTAGCAGTAGGAATAGAAACAGGATTCCTGCAATGAGTGCTAGAACTAATGGCAGACCACCAAACACTGAATGCACGAAGTTTGGAATAATTCCGAGGACTGCCTGAAAAGGTGTTAACAGTCCTGAACATATGGTCTTAAATACATGTACAATCCTGCTCGCATCAGACATGTTTAGTATACGTCCCATCATTTCTACGAAATGTATAGGGCAGTTTGTACGAATTGGAGCCTGTATCTTAGCCAAAGTCCTTGCAATTTGTTGATCATAGGTTTCTTTGGCCGAGGTCAAAGGTACGGTCTGTTGCAAAAGCATGGCTTTCATTCTGCTTAAAGTATCAAAACGTATAAAAGAGACCTTCAATGAAGGCCATAGAGGCAACTCCCTGACTGTGTCTATTTGGGGGAACAATACTTTCATACAACAAGTAACCCTGGAGCTAACCGTTACCAGATATGGGATTCCTTGCAACATGCCACAGCAACCTTGATCATTCAGCATGAGGTAACTCCCATTAGAAAGTTGGCCAAATGTTGGTTTAATCAAAACAGCTGGTGCACCCTGTAGGTGGCAGGACAAGTTTGCCACAGAACCATTACAAGCCCCGTGTAAAGAAATGTCCTGCCATATGAGTGAACCGTTCAGTGCATTTTCACAGTGTGTACCGCTTAGAAACACTTCACGACCCCCACTCCAGCATCTGTATTCGTAAGGTAAAACCCACGATTTCTTGATGTATTCTTTACCCAACCTTTCACATTTGCCTGCTTGCATTTGTTTTAGGCAATACTGAAAATGAAAAGTAGTGACAGGCAGAGTGATTTTGCCATTGATAAGCCATTCTGTAGCTGGTTTTTCTGCTACCGTAAATGGTAATTTTTCCAGTTTTTCAATGCTCAGCACTGTATACTTTGCTCCCCTTTGTGCCAGTTTGATATGTTTATCTGTGAGATTGTATTCAGAAAACAAAGCCGTGTTGATAAAACACCAAGGCACATAGCCTTCACACAAGGATTGCAGCGTCCAGCCTAATAACATAATAGAACGAAACTGAGATTGGCCTTGTTGTAACATGGCTAAATCTTGTTCCAGTATGTCAATAGCAGAGGATACAATGTTGTCCAGTGAATATATTGTGGGTGACAAAGTTGTTAACCCATTGTCAACCACAGTGAGAGATTTCTCTAAGTTAATACGATCAAGCTCACGTATTCTTTCTGCGGCCTCTGCCTGTGAAACCTTCCATATTTCATTATAAGCAGCATAAATGCCGGTATATATGAAAAGATTTTGACGAGGTTTTCTCGGTCCTAGCAAGAAATCCCTAAGGTCGGCGTCTTCTTTAAGTAAAGACTACCCCCGGATGCTGTTGTTGAACATAACGTGGGTCTGGCCTATGGATAGGAAAGCCCTGTATTCTGTTCAGGAATCTTTCTTGACAGATGTTTGTGTCTGTGGGCCAGAGCAACCATTTTTCCCAATCAGGATCAGTTCTGTTGTTTTTTAGTATTGTGTCTACTGTGACGGCTCCCTGTGTAGTGTCATAACTTGCAGGTGTTGGCACAGAAGGTGTGTTCACGTCTTTGATCTTGGGTAATCCAAGGCAAGACGTTTGTTGCCTAGTGTCATTCAAAAACATTATTTGCTGTGGGATGATACAGGCTCTAAACAAAGCTTCTATCCCCTGCACTTGCCAATCTTTAGAACCCCAGACAGATTTTGTGTCACTTGTGTCTTTCCAAAAGTCAAATCCTTGTCTAGGCAGTTGGGCAATAAAGGCTGCAGAATAAATCTGTTTTGTATTATTTAACATATTTTTCTGTCCTGTTGTGTTCACATTCTTATAGAAAAATGTTTCTGGATCAGATATATTGTACCCTGAAAAATATGGAAACTTATTTGCAAACATAAATACATTTCTAGGTGTTGCAGATCTATGCAAGAAATGATGACCATAGTGGGTGTAACAAAAAAGCTGTTCGTAGTCTGATGAACCCTCTAAGTTTTCATTGTTAGAGAACGCAGCAGACCTTTCTACATCAGACATCATGTTATTAACAGTCTCAAAGTCCCAATCATCAGAATAGGTACTGGAGGTAATAAAGTCACTTAATGAAATTTTAAATAAATGTGGAAACTTCAAAAGTTACGTCGGGCCGAATATGTCGACATCGGTTTTGTCCCAAAATATACCATCCTGTATAGGAATGGCTGTGATGTTCACTGCTGACAAGTCTCTTGCTTCACGATGAGAAGACTTGTGTGGCTTTAAAAGTAAGTTCACATTTTTACTTTCAGTGTCCATACAAATGTATCTGCCATTCAAAAGCACGCTAAGAGTCATTATCAAAGCTAGCCAAAGCAGAAAGAAAAATGTTCCAGAAATAATCCATAGTTCAATCCATGGTGAAACCAGGTAAGTCTCTTTCAGAAATTGAAAAAATTCTTGTACCTGTACTTTGAAAGTTTTTAGGGCTGGCGTCATTGAAGGCTCACTTGGATCCTCAGAAAACTTATCAAAGTTAATGAAGTAGCCAGAAGCAGTTCAGTCAATTGTTGGAATTGCATCAGGATTCGTCGAAATCACTGGAACCAGGTGTATCTGGACGAACTGTTACTTGAATTCCAAGAGGGATGAGTTCCATAGCATTGTTGCTTAGTCCTTCATCTCTTACTGCTGCATTCTCGATGGTTACGAGTCTTTCAGTCTGAACCTTTTGGATAGTAGCGAGAGGAGTGCGTCTGCTACTAGGTCGGAGTCCACGAGGCCTACTATTTAGTATCGGCCGCATAATGTGGTTTGATGAGGTCGATTGACACAAATCTTTTCTCCTTTTTTCCAGCAAGGGGCGGCAGAAGTACTGTTCTTGTTCCGTGGACGGCTAGAACAGGTACTGGTTGTCTGTAAGAAGGTCCAAATTCCTTCTTGTCCGCAATCTTCTCTCTGACTAGATCCCCAACCTTTGGGATCCACACAGGCCTTGCTGGGACTGCCAGTTTTTCCCCAGTGGTGGTTGGCTTCAGGAACACGTTGCTTTGTTTCGATCTTAGTTCATTTAGATCCTGTAAAACAGCCAAACGATCTTTGATATCAAAGGGTTCATTTTCCACCACTGTGCCTTTACATTCGAGATCAGGAACCCACATTCTTGTCCCAAATATGACCTCATATGGAGTGACCCCCCCCCCTAGAGAACTTCTTGGCAAATTGCTTAAAGAGCGTTGGACCCCATGAAGATGTTTGACCCACCCATCAACCGAACCTAGTACTCCAGCTGTTATAGACTGCTTTATGTCCTGGTTTTTCCTTTCCACAACAGAGTTTCCCTCAGGATGAAACGGAGAAGAGTCACGCAATGCTACGCCCAAACTGGCCATGGCTTCTTTGTAAGCCCAAGAGCTAAACGCAGAGCCCTGGTCAGAATGTAGTGTGCCAATTGCATATGTGCCGATAAAGACTCGCAAATCTTTTATAACAGTTTGAGCGTCAGCCGAGCGCTGAGGCCACATCCATAGGATCCTTGAGTTAGTGTTTGTGGGAATGCATTTTTCATAACGGACGCCTGCGCGTAGATAGTCTAATGCTGTCTAACAATGGTGTCTGTACTGGGCAGGCTACTTCGTAGTCTGGTGTCTGATGGTGTTCTGCATTACGCTGTCTATTGCAGTCTCTGCAGTCATTGATGATAATGTGAATCAGTGTATTTATTCAGGCCACCAGTACATCTCTTTTAATGTTAACATTGTTTTAGAGATCCCCTGATGTGATAGACCCTCTCCCAGATGTGCTTCATAAATCAAAGCTGCTCTACGTTCCATGTTTGGAATTACCCTATCCCCCACTCCAGGGATTCGAGCAAAAGCAACGTTGTTCGCATCAATTACATAAGAGTACTTGAGTGGAAATGTTTGGTACCGCTGCACCACTGTCTTTGCTTGAAGCATTGACAGCCAACAATATCTCTCTGTCTATTTTCGTTTTTGAACGATTGATCGCAGCTACGGAAGCCGTCTGAACTGCACCCTTTGCGGCTTCATCAGCCAATGAATTCCCTGCAACGTGAACACCATCACATTGATGACTCAGTGTGTGTATCACGTGAGCTTTTGGTATTTCGTTTCTCAACTGAACTACTTGTTCCCAAAGTGTTTTATGCTTTATTGTGCCACTTTTTGCATCTTTGAATCAGTTTTTAAGCAAATTCTGTAAATATTCATTAGATGACTGAACACAGTAAAAGGAATCGGACACAATAAGTGTGGGGAATTCGCGATCTGTACTTTCAAATGCCAGTTTGAATGCTTGTAGCTCAGCTCGCTGAGCTGTACAATCTCCTAGAGATTGAGTTTTAGCGACCATTGGTCGGAATTTACAATCGCCCATGCGACCTTTAAGAATTGCGTACGCTGCACTGTAAGCTTGCTTACTCCCTGTAGCATGTTGTGCTGATCCGTCAGTATAAATTATAAATTCGTACTGATCAAGAGGCAGAATTTCAGTGGGCAGAGCACATTCATGTTCATATTGCTTTAACGCTTGTGTTTTTAAATCAGGATCAAAAACATATTCAACATCTGTTGCAGCAAGAAAATTAACCCATTGTATCCATCTAGGATGTAAAGCTTTTGTATTTGGAATGCTTGCTTTTGTAACCGCCTCTAAGGCTGGTACTGGAGTCATGACAATAATTTGTTTCCCCTGAGCTAGAGCTCTTTCTTTTGCTACAGCGGTTTGAACTGCTGTCAGTATCTTTTCTGTTGAAGTGAAGCGCATTTCTGCTTGTTTATACAAATGTGATTTGTATGCTATTGGTACTTTTTCACCCTCATCAAATGTTAAATAGTTGAATCTGCATTGACCCGAAATTATTCGGATCACTAAATTGCGTTTATTTACGTGTGTTTGTAAATGATTTGTTGTTAACATGTTAGCTTGGAGTGAATGCAGTATGTCTGTGTGTTCTTGTGTCCAATGTTTTGTTGTAAAATCAGGTTTGATTAGTTTGTAGAGAGGTTTAACCCTTTCTGCGTAATTTAGAATGTAAGTTCTTCCAAAATTTAAGAAACCCAAGATGGATTGTAAATTTTTCAGTGTTTTTGGAGGTTGGAGCAGCGCACACTTTTCTAAAAAGTTAGCTGCCAGGCTCTTGCCTTCACTTGAAAGCTCATATCCTAGGAAAAGGACACTGAGATGGGCAATTCTGGATTTTTTAAAGTTGAATTTATAGCCCTCAGAGGCGAAGCCCAGTGTAATGGTATTCACCCTGTTCAAGTGCCTATCTAGGTCATCGTCTGTCAGATAGATGTCATCGACATATGACAATGCCTCGTTTTCATAAATTTGTAGTTTCTCTGTTTCCCTTGCTGAGAATAACCCCAGGTTGTTTTTGAACCCTTGTGGGAGTCTACAAAATAGACTCTGAGTCCCCATTATTGAGAAAGCTGTTAAGTACCAGCTTTCAGGTGCTATGTTTTGACAAAAGAAACCATTTGAAATGTTCAATGTGGTTTCATATTTTTTACGCACAATGTTATTCATTAATACTGTACTATGTGCATTTTGCATTGCAAGTGTTTTGGAACAAGTGTTCAAGTGTCTGTAATCCAAAACAAGACAATATGTATTTTCTGATTTGGATACAGGAAACAAAGGATTGTTCATTGAGGAGGTGCATGTTTCAATCACCCCTTGGTATTTAAGTTGATTTAAGATCTCCCTGATCTGTTTTTTAGCTTCATGCTTTATTGGGTACTGCCTTTGTGCAGTAGGTTGATTTTTTAGCTGTATTTTGTGGTGTGGTGAGTCCTACATGATTTTTGTATAATGTTGGGGCCTGGGCTACCCATTTCCTGGCATAAGTATATTTTAGGTGAATTGGAATATGGTTGGAGAAAGCTGGCATAATGATGTCCTCGCCAAGTGGGCACTCCCTAACAAATTTTGGTGGCCAGTCCTGTTCTGCTAGAAGTATATCATAACCCCTTGAATGTTTCTCCCAAAAGAGTGCTTTCACATTTCTTGGTATGTCTCCCTCCATTCGGAGTGTTATTTCATATACCTTTTGTGGAGTACTAACCCTGGTGCCTACAGTCTCTACTGTGATGTACTCATTCAGGTCCACTATCTCTAGAAGTTCCTTCATGTTCTGGCGAGCTATTGTTACTTCTGCTGCACTGTCCAGCATTGTCTGAGCCTATTCTCCGTTCTTGAGCTGTGTTCTCAGTATTCTCGGCATGTCTGATCTTCAGACCTGCTCCCTTCTTTTTTGTGAATTGAGGTTTTGATTTATTTTTCTGAACGTGTTGATCGTCTTTGGACTTTACGCGTTTTTCTTTGTGATCTGACCGTCCTCTTCTTTCTGATGTCTGTGACGATATCTGAAAGGTACGAGAGGATTGTGCATCAGTATCTTGATACCTGTCAGGTTTTCTTAATGTATCCCTATTCCTGAGGTTATACCTTTTGATGAAACCTACCTCAGGATTGAGAACGTGTCTCTTTTGGATTTTGTTTATTAGTTTCCATCTTCTTTTTAGAAGATGTAGGATTTTGTTTAATAGAGTCGTTCTCAGGACCTTCAGACAGTTTTGGCTTCAATGGTTTTTCACCTAAACTGTCTCTACCTAATTCTGCGTAAGATTTTTCTATTATTCTGGGTAGTTCATGTTAATGTTCTGTTACATCAAATTCCCTTAAGCGTTGGTGGATTGCCACTGATGCTGCCTCCCCTTTAATATTAGATAATAATATTGTTGAGACCTGGTCGAAGTTTTTCAGTAATTTCATACCTAAATTCAGAGCAGGCTCTGCCCCCTATTCGTTTTGAATTTGTTTCAGGACATCTGATATTACTGCAATTGATGGAACACCATGTGTTTTAGTATAGATGGCAGCAAAGACTGTGCCCCAAGTGGTGCAGTCTTCCAGTTGTGGTGTGATCCCCATTGGTAAACATATTGTTAGAATTATGTGTTTCTCATAAGGGCTAGTATTAGGAAATACTGCTTTGATTTGAGTAATATTTTGAGCTATCCAAAATGGAATTTGTTCACGTTTCATGGGCATTTTACCCAAGACAGAGTGTAAAGTCTGTGGGGTAATTTTTAGTGTATACCCTTGTTGAGGGGTTTGATTTGGAATGGTTATTGGTGGTTGGACTGTGAAAGACTGCATGACATATTGGACTAATTGTCTGTAAATTTTTATTAACTCTTGTAGTTGAGTAGGTAATTCTTTGTCTGACATTTCTTCGATGTCAGGATGAGGTGTGTAGCCTGCTAGAATCGGCCATGTTGCTCCTGGTCTACCTAGTGGACCGAGCCTGGTAATGTATTTGTGATGTTTTAGGGCACCTTTAAACCAGAGATTATGCTTATGGTATGTGAGTGGAATTTCAATATCCTCAAAAGGAATATATTCCTCAGGTGGTTCATCTTCTTTAAAGAAGTAAAATACTTTTGTTATTGGATTCGATTCTGGGAATACAATCCATGAATAGAATACCTCTGTCTGAAAAGATTTGTGAGTCTCTATCACAAAAACTGCTCTACCACCTCTTGGTGTTAGGCCGTGTTTTATAAATTTTAGAGTGATGACTCTCCTTAAGTTTGGAGGGATGTTTATAACACCCTCATCGGTTTCATTTAAACCTGTAAAATTAAAAGCTGTTACAACTGGATCAGTCTCAGCATTATCCCCGTTCTGGGACATTGTTATTGAAGAATGTAGAACAAGTTTCAAGGAAACAAAGATAAGGTGCACAATATTTTGGAACACTGTATCCTTCAATGTTGAACAAACCAGACAGCTAATATATAGGATTGTTGTCCTATTCAGCTTTCGTGGATACTTAACCCTACCCACTCCAGACATCTTATGGAGTGTGTGAGTAGGGGTCTCTGAGAAAAGCACGACTGAGTTACTCAGTATCTAGCGTTAAATTAGTGCCTTACCAAACATTGGGAGCCATGTAGTGTAGTTCCTATTTCCCTAATAGGTTCTGTGCATTGGAATAATATACCCTATAGATTTGGCATAGGACTGATGTCAATATGCCCCTATCGGGTACATTAAACTTAATTAATTTGTACCAGCTAACTCGGAGGCCACTAGAAACTCCTTGTAAACAAGAAGGGAGTAGTTTCTGGCAACCGCATAAACATGACAACTTTGTTTCCCTTTACAATCGGAACACTCTCAGAATCGTGGAAAAAACTGATAACAGTTTCACTCAGTAATCGTGCATGCTTAGTTTCTTCAGAGTTACACAGAAAGAATAGACGGGCGTTTCAATAAAAGGATTTATTGAACAGTCTTGTTTCTCGTGTAAGAGATATGAGCTGTTACAATCATAAGACAGTATGCGAGATATATTATGTATAGCGTGAGCAGAAGAAAGAAATAATACTGTGCTAGCATTATCTTTTAGCTATGACACATATTTATATACATAAGTAAAATGCGAGTACTCATAAGATGCTTCTCTAACTAGTTCTACCCCAATATATCTAACCTAAGTGTAGTACAATGTAATAAGTAGGTTATGTATTCCATAGTATGGTAGGCTATAGTATGGTATGCTATAGTCTGGTATGCCAAGTCTTGTATGCCAAGAGTCCCTCTAGGTTCTAGTCAGCTCCATACCTTGAGAATGAGAGGGGTGGGAATCTCTTTCCGGGTCTGGAACTCTAACACCCCGCGAAGGGAGTCAGAACACTGGAAGCTGGATTCTCTGCGAGCAGGGATGACAGCGTCTCTTATCAGTGTGTCAGGCAGGGACACGGGCTCCTCTAAAGTCGAGGTCTCCTCCTACTTGCTTGGGCACGGGAAGGTATATTTATACCTGGTAGGTGCCTTGGAATGTTAGCATTGACGTAAAGTCGGGCAGAGGAAGACGTCAGGAATGAACCCTTAAGGAATAGCGGTTCATGCGTAATAAATGAGCTCTTGGAGAAATCAATAATCCTGTGCTAGGGGAACTCCCAAGAGCTTAAGGGTATGGTTTCTAAGAACTTGTGACATTGGGGTGGACGGATGTAGGTGACCATGCCTGTATTTGGATAGCATGGCCAATGCCTAAATAAGGACTGGGATCTTATGCGTATATAAGGGCAATGCGAATTGTGCCAATATAAGGGCATATTTCAGGAAAACCTATATACGGACACCTAAAGCGGAATACAACACCCTGATCAGGCTAACTGGTATACACAAGATGTGGACACTGATGAGAGCCTTTCTGTCAAAAATCAAATCTACAGGCAGTCTGATCATGTCAAAGAGAGCATCAAGGCTGAAGTATGCAAGATCTTGGAATTGGGTGTCATTGAACCCTCAGTGTCCCTTGGCCTACCTAGTTGTTTTAGTACCCAAACCTCAGTCCTAGGGTAGAAAGAAAGACATTAGGTTTTGTGTGGTCTACAGGAGCCTCAATGCCGTGACAAAAAATGATGCACATCCAATTCCCAGGGCTGATGAACTATTTGGCAAGTTAGGGACAGGCAAATATCTCAGCACTTTTGATTTTACATCAGGGTACTGGCAGATAGGTCTGACTCCTGGAGCCAAAGTAAAATCAGCATTCTCAACCCAAGATGGGCACTATCAGTTTACTATGATGCTCTTTGGACTAAAGAATGCCCCTGCCACCTTCCAAAGGCTGGTGAACAAAGTCACCTGCTGTCCTGGGGCCTTTAGTGCAGCATATCATGATGAAATTGCTGTCTTTATTTCCTCCTGGCAGGCTCACCTGATCCATCCTGAGGAGGTCCTGAAGGCTCTGTAGAGTGCAGGCCTCACTATCAAGGCAAGCAAGTGTCAGATAGGGCAGGGCACAGTTGTATACTTGGGCCACCTTGTAGGTGGAGGCCATGTTAAACCTCTACAACCCAAGATCCAGACCATTCTGGACTGGGTAGACCAACCACCCAGATTATACCAAGAATAGTGCAGACAGATGCCTCTGAACATGGGATAGGAACAGTCCTAGGATAGGGGGTCTCTAGTTACCAGCGGTGTACACCCTGTTCATGTAGGGACCCATTCCTTCTAGTCAGGATGAGTAATGAGCAAAGTAGACACCTACGTTTTGCTGTGCTCACCCTCTGGTAGCTTTGCACAGAGAAGTCAGACTAAACTACAGAGGCAATGAGTAAAGCATTTGTATATAGCTCACAGTAACACAGTGAAAACACCACAAATGGATACCACACCAGTTTAGAACAATAAAGTATCTTCATCTAAACCAAACAAGACCAAAACGACAAAAATCCAACATACAAAACTCTAAATATGATTCTTAAAAGGTAAAAACAGTTCTGTCCATAGAAGACTATGAATGCGTCACTTTTGGTGCAAAGTACCTGAAGGCGTCAAAACTCACAAGCAAAACAGGTGCAGGGAAGGTGATGCATTGGCTCCTTGCGCACAGGGAAGGTGATACATCAGTTTCTTCTGGAGCCGCAGACAGGTGATGCAGCAATCTTTCCAGGTGCACACCAGGGCCTTCGCTGGCCCTGGTGTGTCCTGAGGTTGGGCAGGTGATGTAGGCACAACTTTTACAATTCCTCCTTCTTGGGATGGCAGGAACTAACCTTTAAGGGCTAGGGTATTGCCCCTTCCCACAGGAAGTGGTCGCTTAGAGGGTGTAGACACCCTAAAGGTAAGTAGCCCATAGGCTACTACCTGTCACTCCCTTTAACACCCCTACATTTAATATTAAGGTGGTATTGCTGGACCCTGAACTTCCGATTCAATGGATGGAAAGAAGATACAGACAAAGAAGAGTTGCTGACCCAAGAGCAGAAGACCTGCTGCAGATTTTGGCACAAACCACTGTCTGCTGCTTCCAGGACTCGACAATTGTAGTGTGCTGTTTCGTCCTGCTGCTGTGAGGACTCCAGGAATCCCAGAGCACCCTAGCCCTTCGCTAATTGGCAGAAAACTCAATAGGGGTAGTGAAACTACTCGCTCACAGACTGCAGGCACCGAATCCGCAGAGTCCAGTTAACCGACTTGCTGCTCCCCAGAGACTCCCGAAGCAGCATCCAAGCACAAAGAGGTACATCAGCTCTGGAGGTTCAGATCTGTCTTCCCACCAAGTCTGGAGACACCAGGACCTACAGGAGCCACCTGTGAGTGGCCCAGCTGTCCCAAAAGCGTCTCTGCAACATGCCTGCCCCTGACCATGAAGACATCTTGACGCATGCCGCCTGGCTGACCTATCTGCTCAGCACCCAACCTGGGTAAAAAATAACTAGCTGTGCTCTCGTGGTCCTGAGGCCCTTGCGACCTGCTCCTTTGAGTGGGACCCCTCGGAATTATCCTTTAAATTCACTTGTGCAGTGTGTTTTTGGGTGGCCCCCTTCTTCGTAGCGCACCAGCTACCAACGACCTCAGCCCCCTTCTCCCGGCTGAATCTGGGATGATCCTGAGAATCCATTGGTGAAACATTGGACCTGGCCTTGCTACTTACCTAAATCCAGAAGGTGAACCTCAAAATCCAACTGTGTGATTTTATATGCATTTTTCTATTTTTTACCCTTTAACTTCAATGGTGAGTAAATTGTACACAAGAATGATTTATTTTGCGAACTTGAAAAATTAATATCCTGAAAAGTACTTAGTGTGGAACAAAGTTTGTGGTCTGAAAAATTATATAAAAATTAATGCTATTTTTGCAAATTGGTCTCAGATTTATTCTTGAGTGTGAATGTATCATTTATTGCCTCTGAGAGTTCAACAAATGCTTAGTACTACCCTCTGATAAGCCTAACTGTTCGCCCACACTACCACAAATAGAGTGTTAGCATTATCTACTTTCGCCTCTGTACACCAATCTGGGTCTCACTGGACTCTCTGCACAGTGTATTTTGTTTTAGTGCACTATATAGAGAGCCAGCTTCCAACACACACTATTCACTCTACTTCACTCCACCCTATGACACTCTACTCCACTATATGCCACTCCACTCTATGCCCCTTCACTCTAGGCCACTCTGCTCCACTCTACGCCACTCCACTCTATGACTTTACTCCACTCTATGAATCTACTCCACTCTACGACTCTATGCCGCTCTACTCTACGCTGCTCTAGAACACTCCGCTTTTTGACACTTTATTTCACTCTATGCCCCTTCACTCTATGTCCCTCCAGGATACTCCACTTCTAAAGATTCTACTCCATTCTACTCCACTCTACACCACTCCACTCAATGCCACTCTCCTATACACCACTAACCTTTAGCTACGTTGGTGTACAACATGGCTAAAACACATTGGGCCAGATGTACGACCCGTTTTTGCATGCACAAACGGGTTTGCGACCAGTTTGTGCATGCAAAAACCTATATGGCCATGTACAAACCCTATTTAGCGAGTCGCAAATTATTTGCGACTCGCTAAATAGGATTTGCGACTCGCTATTAGAATGGGGCATTCCCTTCTTAATAGTCACCCCAAATGCCATGTATGAATCAGTTTACCACCCTTCACAGAAGGGTGGTAAACCACTTGCAAACGGGAAGGGGTCTCCAGGAGGCCACCATCCCTGGGACGGCCAGCCATTCCAATGAGGCATGCAATTTACGACCCCATTGGAATCCCAATCAGTGTTGCAGACACTGTAGTACACACCAATTTGTGAGTCGCAAATTCCTTGGTCGTGCATCTGGCCCATTGTCAAAGCCTATAATTCTTGCATAGGCGAGACCGATCAGCTTTGCCAATGCTTGTGATTCATTGGAAATGGGAGGGCCCCTCATCAAGTATAGGGTCGGCCCTACATGTATATTGGGTTCTGGGGACAATCAACTCATAGAAACAGCTTCTGCCTGGCTGCGTGATCCTGGCAGGCCGAGCTTTGCCTGGCCCTTTTTGGTCCTCCTTCCTGAAATCCCAGTAGTGCCTTGTCTCATAGGTAATTAGGCAGGGGTTGCATTGAATGTGATCATTGGGTAAGCGGGCTGTAGTGACCGTTTCTGCTGATAAATTAAACTAAAACTACCAACTAAGTTAGTTTTTAATACCAAAGAGTGAACGAATGTTAAGTGAAACGCTGGACGTATAGGTTGGCAATAGATCTAGTTGGTTTCCCGGAAGAGTAACACCGAGCCCCCAGTCGCACATCAGAGCCGAAGTCCATGATGGTATCATCTACCTGTTCTCCCAGAAGTGGAGTAGTAAGCCAGCCCTGGGATGTGTATCTGGGGATAAAAGAAAACATTGATGAGCCTTGTCTCGTTGAAGCCCAGCAAGAGAATGTTACTTCTATTTCAGGCAGCAAGGCATGGGGAGGGCAACTCACATGTAACTGCTGCAATGCTGGAGGTCGAGCAGGAACAAATCATTTCAAAAGTTACAACAATCCACCCTCCTCCACCAATGCACAACATTTGATCCATTCTGAGGGCAAGTTTTGCAACTGTATTTAAAATTTTACCTGGGTTTATTTTTCTTTACATTTGTTATTTATATAAAAATGTATATCACTTTATACTGCACCTTTGCAGATTCTACATGCTGTAAATATCAAGCATATTACCTAACTGTTTAGATCCCAAGTTACGGACCTCAGAAGGAAAATTGAGAAGGCTTGGCTGATATTAAAATGTATGTGTTGTGACCTATAGATAACAAACTGATATTACACCTTAAATAAGTCTGTGCAAAGAAGCACAACTACCAAAAACATTCTCTTGTACAGAGTTCTACTCTTCGCCAATGAAAGCAGTACTCCGAAAGGAAGAGGTACTTGGTCCATGCTTCAGACAAAGACAAACACATGAAGAGAGACCGGAAACCGCATGTGCTAACTAATATAAAGGAAATGAGTGTGACAATAAAGCCCCTTTGAAGTTTTTATTTTTTCTTAACAATAGATCGTCACAACTGACAGCAGACGCAATATCTCGAGTGAGACCTGAAAATGAGGCTTCTCTGAGACTGGCAATTGTGGAATATGAGTGCAGCAAGGTTCGAAGCAGGATGAGAAAAAAAACAGATGCACATTTCTTTTACCGGTATGTGAATGCACGGCTAAAACCAATCGGACTGTTTAAATTGACTCTTTGAAAACAATTGACACAATTAATCTATATATTTAAGAATATTGTATCATAATTCACTATTGAACCACATTTCATGAAAAACGTCTTGGACTACCATTTTAACCACCTCTTTTCATCCCACAAGCACGCAAGAGTATTACTTTACTGACAACAGGCAATGGAACAGCCTGAAACAGCGGTTCTTAATAGCCCTGCCAAGTTTCTAAGGTCCATGTGTGATGTGCTCCAGTTCAGGTTTTTTCTTTGAATTCTGAGGATTTTTCTCTTGTTTATTCCATTACAAAACAGGACTACAGGTCCCAGATTTCAAAGGAAACACCTGGACTGTTGCAGCATATCACCCGTAGACCTGGGAAACTTGGCAGCTATGTCTTAACCTTTTGACTTCCATAGACCCCCACTGAATTATTACTGGAAAGTGTGGACCCCAATTGATTTATTATTTACAGCTGGTTACCCCTGGCCGAAGCAATTTCTAAGATTTGAACATCAAAACAATACACACAAATACAAAAACAAGCATACACCAAACAAATGCTTAAATATTGAAATACTTAGTTTAATTCACAATTAAATAAATAAAACGTTTTCATATTTTCAATTTTGCCTCTTTATTTGTATATACTTTATTAATTATAATTCAATAATATTGCATTTTTAACATGGTTGCGACACCCTGAGAAGGCTTCGCAGACCAGAAGGAGTCCTCATACCACAGTTTGATAACCACTGGCCTAAAGCATTCACAGATGATACCTGAAAACGGTTCCTCCCTCTTGTGTTACACCTTGGCCATGATGATTTCCATCTGTTGTAGATAGTCCGGTCCTAGAAATGTAAGCAGGGCTTTAAGTGGGCTGGTTCCTGCTGTTGCTCTGCACCGGCAGTTCTAAAAACCAGGTGCTGAGATGGGTCCTGTCGCGCTCTCCATATTTGCCCTCATCCTCAGGGTGAAAAAAAAACCTTAACTCTGCAGCAGTACCACTCTTCACTGCCTTTGATGTAACTCAAAAGAGATTCGTTATAGTTCTTTCACAGTCTCATCATTTCAGAACTGAAGAATTTTCAATATTATGTACAATGAAGCCACAGTTGTTGTTTATTTATCTTATGCAACTAACAACCATTAACAAAGCCAACAGTCCTGGCTTGTTGTAGGTATAATGTTACTTGCTGTATTATATCTCTAAATGCAGTGACAGAAATAACAAAATACCAGGCCTGTGGCACATTATGCTAAGCAGAGGGTTTTTAGCATAGGTGTTTTAAGCCACGCCCCTAATTACATACATGCCAACCGTCCCAATTCAGGTGGGAGACTACCGATTTCAAGGCTAGTCTCCCGCTTCGGATTCCTGCATGCAGATCCCCGATTCAGCTTCCCAAATCATGATCTGCTGGAAGCAAGGTAGCTTGAGCTCGGAAATATATATCCTGAGCCAGAGTGTCTTGCCCTTAATTCTTGGAATGGGAAATCAGAGAGGGTAAAAAAAAAACGACATTTAATTCATGGCAGTTTTACGTAGCACACACAAAAAAAAGAGTTAAGCTCTCTGCTTTTCTTAGTGCTATATTATTAAACTGCCAAAAATGAAATACTGATTGTCTGTCACATACATGCTAATAGACCCGATTCAGACAGACTGCATCTGCTTCAATCTAAGCCGATAGTTAAAATACATTCTCCCGACTATTTCCTAAAAATCTCCCACTTGCCTGTGGTGTTCAGTTGTCATGGTTCCATGACAACAGAATACTATATTCATGGGGGAGTCTAGTGGAGAATGTTTAGGTTGTCAGTTGGAGTTAGCGGTCCTTTGCGTAGGACCAGTTCCCGTGCTCTTCCCTTATTTTCTTACAATAAAGTACTTAATACCTGTCTGGCTGCCGGCTCCATTTCTACATTTTGGCGACGATCGGACGAACCTGCCACCTGATGGTCCCTGCTGCAGCCTCTGCCACCTTACATCTTCTGCTGGAACTTCCTCCATTTGATGACATCCGCTCCTGCCTTATTGACAACCTTCACTTTGGGCGGTAAGGTGTGTCAGCGGGAAGAGCACGGCATCACCCTGAGCTTTCTGCTACAGTTTTCCTCATTGCGGCCGCAAATCCCGCCATTGAAGCCGAGTGCTCCTCATTAGCGCATGCATTCTGCTCATGCGCGAGCATTCTTCTCGAGCAAACTTGTTGTCATCAAGCTACGCACATCACTAAGGTGCCGTCACAGCTGAGAGTTGCCATAGCAACTAAGTCCATTGTTCAGCTGCTCCGACACGCGTTTGAATAGCACGTCAATTACTTTCTTGTGCCGTCACAGCTGCTGGTTGTCTTAGCAACTGTAGGAGAGTAGGATCTGCACTTATGTTGCCCCCACTTTTTTTCTGATGTATACACTGGTTTCTGGCTATAGTCTGGCTGAGTCCCTGCTAACCAGGGCCCCAGTCTCTCTGGTCTCTCTAAACAACTTTGAGTGCATTCTAGATGCACTAGTGATTGGATACTGTGGTACCTTATGAGCCCCTAGTATATGGTACCTTAGGTACCTAGGGCATAGGCACTTCTCAGGCCTCCCAGGGGCTGACGCATGTATTATGCCACCCCTGGGAAGCAGACTAAATCTGACACCACAGGCCTTCTACTGCAGCCTGGGTGAGGTAGTGCTAGCACTCCTCACTGAGGCATAGGTTCCTATATCTCACCATACACACACATATAAACCTATCAGCCACCCCTACGGCAGGCCCTATCAATCCTGAGGGCAGGGTGCTTGGTTTACAATGTGAGGGGTGCCTCTGCCTGAGCAGGGCTCCTCTGCAGCTGGCAGGGTCTATTCCTTGTGGCTGTTTGTGGATGCGGTTAAACCATATACTCTTAAGTGCATTATAACCTCCCGGTTAATGCTAACTTTGGAATGACTGCATCAAAACATGTTGTGTTTGGTGTCAAACAACTTGGAATCATACCCCCACACCAGTAACTGGTGTGGGAGTATGATCCCACCCTTCTAGAGGGGACAACATGTACCTACTGTGGTAACACGGTAGAAATCAGAAAGAGCCCTGGCATCACAAAATGGATGCCACCAGCACAGACACGGGGCTGCCTTCCTGCTGCTGACTGAAACTCGCAGTGGAGGAGGCCCAACAATAGGCATCCTGTCACAGTGAGGTGTCACTACCTTCCAGACAGGATTTAGTGTATTGGGGCTGGGTGGGTGCACTTCTAGAGTGCTTTGAAGTCCTGCACTGGGGGAGCAGTAGGCTCCTCTGTGCATATGCCAGCTCAAACCGGTTCAGGGGCTACCTGTCCCTGCTCTGGCGCGAAACTGGACAAAGGGAAGTGGGGGTAACCATCCCCTACCCTGACCCATCCAGAGGAGTGGTCCTAGAGCTAGTCCCTCCCCTATCTTCAGTATTAGATAGCAAACCTTGCCATTGCAAAGATAACTCTGGACGACGCTCTACAAAGAAGAATCCTGGCCCTTCGATGTTCCACTACCTTTGGAAGACAGAAGAATCTCCCTTGGAGTCAAGGAGTGACTCCCCTGCTTGGCAGGCACCAGAAACTCTAATCAACGGTCACAAAACTTTCCTGCTGCCGCCGGAGTCCGAAGTCCCTGCAGCCCTGAAAGTGGATTTCCTGATTTCTCGACAGCCATTGTGAGTCCCCAGCAGAGCTGAGGCGAGTGGACCCCACGAGTGACGAGGAACCGCAATACCTGCGAACCGTCCACTATTGTCAAGTGCAACCCCTTCAAGATGTTCTAAGAACTTGTGCTTTGGACCACTTGTGGCCCAAGCCTCCAGCAGGATTTGCAGTGAAAATCAGAGGCCTACCCCATCCTGAGTGACCGTGGGCTCCTGTGAAGCATTTCCTCAAGAGGCATCTTTGCGATCCCTTGCCTGTTGGCTTGTGGGTCCCCCGAAGACTTTCTTATCAACTCAAAGGGCTCCCCTGGTTGCTCCAGGCCTGCCCTCACTCACCCTTACTGGGTGAGTTCCTCAGACCTTTCTGGTCTGCACCATCGACTTTCTTCACTATACATGAGACTTGCTGTTACCAAGGCTTGTTTGTTCCAATCCGGTTTTCGACACCGCAGTCAGCTGCAGACGTCATGGGACACTCCGAATCCAGCTGCTGTTTATCGTCGATCCTTCCTGGACCTCGTGAGCGAAGAGTCAAAACACCCTTGATCACCTGAAATCACCCGACATCCGTGGGCATCCATCTTCCTGGCCCCGGGTCACTAGCAAGTGACTGTGAACACTGTCCCTTCAATTTTCATCTCGAATCCACCCTTGGATTCCACCGGACACTTCTTCATACGCCGCAAGCAGCAAGTCTTCTTTGGTCTCATAGAAAACAGCGACACGACCCGACACCAAAAGACACCTATGCACCCGCCTTCCCTGGGTGAGGTAACTCATGCACTCCGGTGCCCTAGTGTGTGTTGGCCCTCAAATTACTTACCTTGTAAGTGGCTTGCTTGTAAACTTCCTCAAAGTACCCTAAAACTTTAAAAATCAAACCGCGACTTGCTCCATTGTAATCAATAGGGAACCCGCGGCTGTGTTCACACACTGCATGCGTCTCCTGTGGGTCTGTTACTTACCTGCTTTCACTGCAGTAGTGAAGCCCCAGCGATTCTACAGGCCCTAGACCTTGTCATTCTGCAAGTCGACTTTCCTAAACCTCTTTTTTAGTATATGGTCTGGTACGCCCCTAGGGCCCCAGCCATATATGTGCTTAACTTATTGTGAAACGTTGATATTTGAATGTGTTCCTGACTTCTAATCTCATAAAGAGATTAGTAGAGTGTGTCTAGTAATAAATACATATATATTTGATATATATATACCTGTGTGGTGTCCTTTCATTTGGTAATTCAAGAGATTATAAGGTAAAACAAGCTGCTTTACATTCCTCTGAGACTTAGCCTGAAGGCTGCTCTCCACAGCTACCACTAGGATAGCTTTCTTTAAAAGGTTGTCTGAAAACCTATCTACCATAAGAGTCGAATTGGACTGGTGCAAGGTGGCCACTATAACTAGTGACCAGCATATGCCAGGCCAACTTCTCACAGCAACCTACTGCATTCCTTTTGGCTGCCTTCACACACGATGGTTAGCGTGTCAATTCTAACAAGATTGTCTTCGTGCCTGCTACCACCATTCTGCTTCAGCCTTTGTGTGCTACGTTGCAAGTGATCTTCCACAGTGACACACAAACCTACTATTTTTTATTATATTTTTGTGTCATTTATATACACGGAGATACACACACCTCTCAAGCACTCTTCAATTTATAAGTACATCTTCTGGTGCACTTAGCTACTGCGTTCTCTACTTGAACTTCAATGACATACACACTTATTCTTTTTTTCTTCGCAGCTTATCAATTGTGTGTCACTTTCAACTCATCTTTGGTTGCATCCTTAACTTATATATTATTGTGTGCTTTTCTTTTCTCTTTAATTTTTTTTCCTCCCGTAGGTTTACTATGTGCGCACAAACTTTTTCGTTGACTCCTCCTTTGCCATTTTTACCGTCTCAAGGTGAACCTCCTATGAAATGGCCAGAATGGAAGGAGTACTTTCTAAATTATATTAGTGCTATTGGAGAAAAGGGAAGTGATGAGTTTTCTCCAGCAAGGAAGAAAAAAATACTTCAAACACAAGGAGATGATGGACGGAGTGCTGAAACTTTGCAAACACTCACCCCCAGTCACAGATCTGGGTTGAATTCATCATCATTCTTTAGCTCACTTTGTCACCCCAGTTCAAACACAGCTATATGCAAATCAGTCTTGACCCTGTGCCTCATGGGAACAGTCCAGCCAAACTGCCAAGCCATGTCTTCCCTGGACCAGAAACCAGCATCCTGGGATCGGTTTCTGGCTAACAGCCCTCTTCAGCCAGGCTGGCTTGAATCCAGTGGCAAAGTGGCAGTTCCGGCTGGACTGTTCCCATTGGGCGCAGGGTCAAGACTGATTTGCATATGGCTGGGTCCAAACTGGAATGGCATGGTGAGCAAATAAACGATGGATGTAGGCCCAGATCTCTGTACTGGGGTGAATGTATGACATTGTTCTGCATTCTGTCCATCAATTGTTCTTTTTGCATTTGTCACCCCGAGTGGGACGGGTATGCCCAGAATTGGGTCCCGTGTTCTCCATGCCACTGGAGTCAAGCTATCCTGGCTGATGAGGGCTGAAAACCTGAAACCAGTCCTAGGATGTTTGCTTCCAGTCCAGGGAGGACCTGGCCTGGCAGTTTGGGTTGGACTGTTCCCATTGGGCGCAGGGTCAAGACTGATTTGCATATGGCTGTGTCCAAACTGGAATGGCATGGTGAACAAAAAAATGATGGATTTAGGCCCAGATCACTGTACTGGGGTGAATGTATCACAGAGTTCTGCATTCTGTCCATCAATTTTTCTTTTTGCAGAAAAAAATACTTCTACATAATTTGGGACCTGAAGGTTAACGTGTTTTTAATCAAATGGAAAAGAAACCCAGAGTTGGCGCTGAGCAAAATGTATTCCTAAATGCCTCAGAAGACTTAGACAATTATTATCAACCTAATGTTTGTGCTGCTATAGACAGATTTAATTTCTTCCAAAGGAAACAGGGAAAATCAGAACCTATTGATGATTATGTGTTTGGGCATTAAAAAGCTAGCCATATCTTGCAAATTTGGTTTGCTTTATGATAATCTAGTAAGAGATCAGATTATTATGCACACCAACGACTTCAATCTTCAAGAACGTCTTTGGGTTGTTAGTGAAGCACCTCTTAAGGATGTAGTTGCTCTCGCTAAGAAAAGCAAAATGTCTAAGAGGTGCGCCAAAGCCATTGTGCATCCTTCAACATCTTCTGATATGGGTAGGAGTAACAACACTGTTGTTTGTAAAGTTTCATATAAGGGCAAAAACAAGGATAATGAAACTTTGAAATGTTTTGTTATAGGTGTGGTGGCAAAGAGCATCTTGCTTCTGATAAAGGATGTCCCGCATTAAAATCTTAATATCTTTATTGTGGTATTATCGGTCATTTTTCCAAGGTGTGTAGACGCAAAATTAGAAAACCCGTCACCGCTGCTGTGTGTCTCCGTTGCGCTGGTTTCAATAACGAACACACACACTCAGAACGATAGAGAGCTTACAGTTTCATAAAAGGTGTGTGCATCACCACTATCAAATGCACACGGCTCCAAGTGATAGAAAACAAGCACAAGTTACAGCTACTTCCTACATGCTGCTGCCACCATACAGCTGTGGAATGCTACAGATTGAACCGAACATATGCCATAAATGCTCAGTGGCACTACCTGAAGAAATATAAATATTGGAGAGTATAAACCGCGGCACATATACCACAATATGTACCAAATCTACATCCAAGATGGATGCCTGACATCCTGACAGCACACCGTACAGTAGAGATGAAGAAGTGCTTGCCAATAGCGTGGCTCTTGAAATGGCCGCTTGCGCACTGACGACACAGTCAGTAGCATGACATTACATGCCCCCAAGATGGAGGTCACCAATGAATTAGACCGTTGGCACAATTATGCTCATGGAAGCATGAAAAGCAGGCCCAGCCAGTAAAACTAATCATTGGCTGATCATAAATTACTTGTCTGTCTTATGCTCATTTGCATCCCCTAGGGTCATAAATCACCCTGACAGTTCGTAGATTGTTCTTTGTTTCTTTATCCGCCCTTTGCATGTGAGGGTAGCCTTTCCCCTGGAGTTAGGCCCCAACTCGCTACCTTGCTCGTCTCTTGGTGCCCTGTCGTGTGGCGGGGGTTGGGTTGCGAGTGCCGTCTCCATTTGCTACCCCCTTTTTGTCAGGCCTACTCACCCTGTAGTAAGGCATCCCAGAGTGAGTGGCCCTCCTTCTACACACCGCCCTGACGGTGTGTTTCCATAACCAAACCACTACACCTTTTGTTTCCGCCACGCCACCAGGGAGGCTTCCGTCTTCCTGCGGCTCCCCCTCCCTTTGTCTTCCGTTTTCACCTCCCGCTGCTCTTTATGTGCAGCCTGCCAATACCATTGTTTTTTTTTGTGCTATATTACCCATCTTGGCTGTTGCTCCTGGAGGCCGACGTCTGGTAGGCTCCAAGGGGGCATCCTTTCCCAAGTACATAGTGAGCTCTGCTCCATCCTTGATGTTATGAAGTGGAACACCTGTGTCCTTTTCACCTCTTCCAGCACTGTCCCCGCTCACCATGGGTCATACATGAAATCAAAAAATTGGGAGACAGTCAGATACCGCTTATGGAGGCGTGACACCGCATACAGTACCAAGTAACATTCTCTTGCATTGTGCACAGCTTAGGTGGTTACAGCACTTATTGCAATAAAAAAGCGTCAGGCCTGTCTTTGTTAACACTGCATCCCTGCAACCCCTCCTATTTCCAGCTGGGTGAAAATTAAATAGTATGCGCCTTTGAAAATATTGCATCCTTTCCGTCCTGTGCGTAGGAGCAAGTGTCCCGTGCGCTGGTCTATCGCTTGGCAAGGATGCCCCAGAACACACTCTCGTCCCTGTACCTGGGAGGCTGCCTTTGACCTTCCCTTTTGAAATCGTAAATCGTTTCCCTCTCTTAGGGTGCGCCTTGGCAAAGCGTTTTGCTTAATATTCGTGGGCTCACTCATTCAAATCTAATATTTTACAAAACATTTGTGTCATTGTAGTACTGACAGCCTGGACAGTTAAAATCTCTTTACGATGCGATTCACTGTACCTATTTTCTACTTTGGAGGGATGAATATAACGAGTTGACCCTACTGGGATGCGGGAAAACTAGCACAAATATTTGTAAAGCGCATGTAAACCCAAGGGAAACCTGGAACTGGATAACCGTTGTTTATTGTTACCCACGCAGCGGTACTTTTTTTTTGGGGGGGGGGGGGGCATTTATTGCAATAAAGTGATTCAGTGCTTGCACTTATGTTTGCACTGTTCTCACGCCATACCGTTCCTCTCAACGGAGAGATCCATCTTGTTCTGCAAGCACGCTCGTCATTTCTGAAACCTAGCATACCTAGATGAACTACTGCCCAGGCCCCCAGCATGGACATGCTTTATTCTGAGGGTCCCTATGGTTAAAAAATATTGGTAGTTTCTTGTTCTAAACTTGAAATATATATATTGTGGTTTTTTTTTACATTTAAATTTATCGCACCCAGAGGCATCTGGCGCTGCATAGCAGATGTTTATTGTTGCCCAACTCAATGGAGCTCTTTTACCAACCTCTGTTGGAAGCGCTGCTTTCTCATTCAGTCGCAAAAATGGTCTGCTGCCATTCCAAAGAGTTAATTTGACCGCAATGGCATTGCTGGAACCTAAAACTATCTTGGATAATCCAGCCAGGTTAACTGTTACCAATAAACCTCTGCTACAGAAAGGCAATTCTTTTTTTGTCCCCCTAGCATTACTCTACTGAAATCAAAATATTGTGCTTCGAGATGTGCCAAGCACCTGTTTCAATGTCCTCAAAGACAATTCAATCTGCCTTAAAGGAACATTATTCACAAAGGCACCATAGGCTAAAACAAGGGGGCAGATTTACGAGGACTGGCGCATCCCTACACATCAGCAGGGAAGCGCCAGTAAAGATGCGACACGTAGGAATACCCTTGTGCCACCACGGATGCATCGTATTTACAATGCGACGCACCGTGGCGCAAGGATAGCCAGATGCGTGTCACATCTTCTGGCGTAAGGGCAGCGCATTGCTGGAGTCATGTCGCAAGCGCGACACAACTCCAGCAATGCTCAGGGGCGCCCTATGCCTAAAATGCTGCGCCACTCCTTACGCCTGCTTCAAGCAGGCGCAGGTTTTGACGCAGCATGGACGTAAAAGTGAAACAGTGAAATCTTGTAGATTTCACTACGTCACTTTTAAGGGGCTTCCTTGTGACGGAACGCCAACCCTGCATACATTATACCTGATGCAGGTATAATGTAGCGCAGGGCTTTACAACGTGATGCATCTCACTAGATACGTCACATTGTAAATCTGTGGCATGGAGGCGCATTGTTTACGACGCCGCTGCGTCACAGAAGTGACATAATGGTGTCGTAAACACGTCACAAGGGGCTTGTAAATCTGCCCCATGAATTCTAAACGAATTACAAGTGCAATTAACTGGACCAGTTTTCTTAAGTGGAAAGGTGAGATGTTAGCCAAGACCTGTGTTTACGCACTGGCTTGAGCAATTCTGTTTGTTGTTTTCAGACCTTTCTTAGAAGAAGCCCCCACACACCTGACTTTGATCCTTTGAACACACCTGTATCGAGTACAAAGACGTGAGGGATGGCCGCCCCACCCAAACTCTAAATACACAGTGTAACATGTCAAGCAAGACGGCATGCCCTGCAGCGTCCTGTTCTCAAGTGGAGCTGCTCCTCAGTGCTAACTCTTTGCATGGTTCATGTTCACAGGCTGTCAGCAGCGCCTTTTATTTTAAAGGTGGAGGGGGCTTGATTCCTTTCCTCTGATAATACTCTCCTGCTGCCGCCGGCATTACGCCTGGATCCTGCTCCTCCCACAAAAATATCTTGGCCCCCCGTGGTAGGATTAGGGGTGGGCGGAATTTGCGAAAGTGACTTTCGCAAATTATCGCGAAAATGTTAAAAATCTCTGCAAACACGTGGAAATATCGCGAAGATGCGGAAGTTTTTTTCCCGCCCGTTCGCGGTATTTTCTGCGTGGTCGCGGCTCGCCAACTTACCCATGCGGCTGCTCGCGGGCGTGGCCATCTTGTTTTCACTCTTCTCGCGGTGCATGATCACGAGAAGAAAGACGTGATCGGGCAACCAATGACATTACTGCGAGCGCGAACTGTCGCGAGACAGCGCAAATGGCTACCAACAATCCAACATCTCGTGGAGAACGTGACCGGATCGGAAAACTTGTCAGCGAACGCGGGGATTCAGGTAAGGCGATCGCGCGTGCGCGAGAATGTATTATTTAACAGCGCGAGCAAGAAACAAATTATCGCTAAGCTGCGTAATGCGGAAATTTGGACATTTTTTGCGCTCTCCGTGGAACGCGAAAATGTCAAATTATCGCAATTTCCGCGAGCGGAACGGAAATTTAGCCCAGGCCTAGGTAGGATCTGGCAAGCACCAACGCTGCATTTACCGCCTGCTCCAATAACCACGTTTTCAAGTATTTTAACTATAACTAACTGAAGCTCCATCGAACTGGCAGGCTCTGCATCCAGCTTTTCCCCGCATTCTTTTAGCCCCCGCCGGCAGCACGCCTTGTATGTGGGCAGGAGCGCATGTTTTTTTTGCGTTCTGGATGAAACCTGCTGTCCATTTGCCCATCCCTTGCCATTGCGCCCCCCTAATTCAAATAACCCCCAACATTAGGTTCAACCCTCAACATTAGTTTCTGTGCATGGAGTGATTAAGTAGGTTGTAAAAAGTGCCCACGCGGAAAAGTGCAGTGTTGCCCGAAGTTCCAATACTTCATGCAAGCAGACTGCCAACGCCTAGATTCAGGCTATCTTTTGGCCGCCTTTCTCCTGCAACTAGGTTACCTTCACCAGAGGTCAATGGGAGAAATGTATTCTCCCAATTTTGTGTTTCTGGTTTTTTTAAACCCTCATCTTGTAAGATGTTGGCATGTGTTGCCATGGGTGATCAGAATATGAGACGCAACCTTGCCGCTCCCAATCATGTTCAGGAGGCCCACTGCCCATTGGGTGGCCCTCATCGCCATTATTTTTTTGCGCTTCTGACCCAAAAAACATGGTGCGACGGGCAGTCAATTACAGGTGGCCTTGCAGGGCCAGCATGCCTTCCCAATCCAATGCACGCAACAGGCCACACGGTTGGGGGCGCGATTGATGAAATGTATGTTTTTATTGTGTTTTATTTTCACAAGATGGCCTACCTCTCTCCCATCCACATACTAGTACCTCACTCTACTGAGACTTGCATGCTATGAAATTCTGCACATCTGTTTCATGTGCACCCTAACTTTCCTCAGCATGTGGCTACAGTGAAAGCATGCTTGAAAACAAGTTTGTAGCATGACTTGGTTGTGACATGACTTTCATTCATTAACTCCCTAGGCGTCACTATGCAATTCACACAACTTCCACCCTAGGCATGCGGAAAGCAAACTATGCATGTCTTCAACCTCGTTACTGTCCCAACAGTTGGACTTCAGCGTGTCCACTATCGAAAGAGCACTCCTTTCATCGCAATGCACGTAATATAGCAGAGGCCGCCCGATGAAGAGACTGTTAACTAAATTCTTATCACCAGGACGTGAGAGGGCGGACCTATTACTGCCTATCCAGGACGGTACTACCGGCCTTGCACTCTGGGAGAATCAGTAACGCAGAGGCGTGCACATTCCCGTACCTCCCGCTGGTCTTTGTTATCTGCCCCCTGGATTTGCACATGCTACCTATAGAATAAGACACCGAGGCCCTTCCTGTTAGGCCATAGTAGCTAATCGTCATCCTCTAAATGGGCCGTCTGAAGCAAGCCCCCTTTTCAGCTGCAACATCTAATAACGGAAGAAATCTCCTGTCACATCAGGCTCTATGCTCGTGCTTCTCCACGCTCAGGGGGCCCTTACCTTGCCGCTGCCTTGAACCGCTCGCTTTGTCGCTGGTCCTGTGAGCCTATTTCTCTTCCGCCGCTAGCAAGGCTCCTTCCCGCATCTCTTGACTTCGAGCCATCGGCCTTTCATCCGGCTGGGGCTGCGTCGTCTTCTGTCTCCTGGTACCTCTTATGGGAGCTGGGTCCTCGTCCTCTTCGCTCGGCGCTGTTCCCTGGGTCGCAACGGTGCCTCGTTCGGCAACCCCAGTTGCGTAACGCAAGTTTAAGGGCCCCCCTGCAATGTACACAGAGGGGCCCCGTTCCTGATTTAATCCGGAGCGTGCAGGCTTGAGTACCGTGCTGAGGGGGCCCCCTGCAGCTCAGGGCCCCCCCACACCGCGGGGGATGTGGGGGCCTGTGTTACGCCCCTGGGCAACCCGGTAGACACGGTGGATACTTTTTGCAGAGCCGCACCACGGCCGGACTAGAAATTTCTCGGCGCCGCTCCCCCAGCTCCATGATGTAGAATGAACTGTCCCAGGGGGAGCGTCGCCTTTTCTTACCCCTTTTCTCCTTCGCCCTTGGAAAAGGAGGGATGTCAGCCCATTGGGTGATCCAAGCCATTGCAGGGCCCCCCAATTGGTCCAGTCACAGACTTAGCACCCGTAGGTGCGTGGTTTGCCGCGCGGTGCTCCCTGGCGGCGCAAACCAGTTTTTTCCTTTCCGGGCTTTGGCAGCCGTTATGGCGCTGGCCCTCGAGGCCCCCTGCGGTAGCGGCCTCTGCTAAAACAATCTGGACACCCATCCTGTTCAGTATTTCCCAGCGTGTCTTTCATGCCACTGTGATATTGGCTCCTAACCGACTGATTGTGTGAATTGGGCCAATATAGTGTGGGAAACAGTGGCACGGTGTGAATTTATAGATCTGTAAACACGGGCTGATCCTGGAAAACGTGAGGGATCTGTATTCTATTCTAACTTCTGCTCACAATCAGTATCGCCTGCCCCACTCTGTACGATATCTTGTACCTCCATCTATGTCCCTTTCATAGAGCTAGATTTCTCAAGATAAAGCATTGCTCTGTTTTGTATTTTTGACAGACTGCATTTAAATTGGCACGCAGATTTTGGTGCAAGTGAAAACACATGGCACATGAAATATGAAATGAGGCCTAGTCAAATGTTTTTTAAAAGGGGCACTTTAGGTGCATGCAAAGTGAAAGACATAAAATGAGGCCTGATCAAAATGCTTTCAGTCTGAAATGCTTGTGCTGAATTAACATGTGTTTTTGCAGTGTAGAGAAACTCGTGATTGCAGTTTCCTTTTTTAGCTTTGAAGATAAAATGGAACGTGTTCTCTCCTCCCAGCTCCTTTCCCTTATAATCTACACTCCCTGTTCCCATCTCTGGCTTTGTTGCATATTTAGACAATGCATATTCAGTTCATAACACACTAAACGTGGGGCAAAAGCATTTTGCATGAAAAGCTATCTAAAACATTAGAGCATGTTGATGTATTAACTGTTTGCGCTTTGAAAATTTGCACTGGTGCATGTTTATACTATTTTGTACATTACACATTTTTGCATGTTGTGCACAAATAATAGAAAAGCTGCTTTAAATGAATAGCTTTTGCTAGGTAATAACTAATACGTGGTACTAGTATGGGGGAGGTAAACATAATGGGTTTTATTTAATAAATTAATACTCTTTTGTGTTTGTTTTGTTTTTGGCCTACTATAAAATGACTGCCTGGGAATCCAGCATGGCTGAGAATTGTACTGAATGAGAGACGCATGCGCAGAACCAGCTTGCCTCAAGTGAAGACACATGTGTCAAGGCCACAGTGAACTGTACATTCTTGTCATCGTGCCAAGGTACCAGTGGTTGTGGGAGAGTGTCATTCCTGCATGCGATGTGAAAGCAGGGAGGAAATGGACTGATACATTTTTTTCCATTAAATGTTGCTGAAATATATGATTGTATTAAGCATTAACGCTTCCTTTGTTAAAACCGGTTTGGAATGAGAACAGGATGGTGAGACCCTCATGTCACCTATGCTAACCAATCACAGTGCGAGTTTCTATTGAAACTGCAACATTATTAGTGTAGTCAGCCAAGAATTAGACAATAAATAATGCCCCCTTAGGGGGTGTGCCGGACTAGAAGAGATAGGAGGAGAGAGGAGAGGGAGCAGATGAGAACAGACATCATATGGGTTAGGTACATGAACGTCGCGGGTACAGCCTGGGAGGAGATTGCGTCCGAGGAGAGACAGATGGAGGTGGGGGTTCTTGCTCATATTTTTTTCAGAGAGTCCTTGCACATCATATTTTTGGCAAGGCAGATCACATTCCTCTGTGGTTTTGTGAAGGGCGGGCTGCCTCTCTCTGTGAAGCACAGAGAGGCAGATTGAACAGACCGTGGCAGAGAGAACAGCAGATGGAACAGGTCTAGATTTAGATGCTAAAACTCTAAGTTTATGCTTTAACTAATTAGCTAGTTTGAAAAAGATGTATTTGTCTTATGCATGTATTTCTCTTTATGGGCGATTTTTCCTAATTATTAATTATTGATTAGCCTTGCAAACTCACTCTTGAATTATATTTTTACTGAAACTCTTTAAAGAGTTCTAACTGACATAGAATTAGTTTTTTTTTCCTCCTTTATGGAGTGCTTTGTATGCAACTTATAATATGTTTTGTATTAATTCTATTTTTCCTATTTTCAATTCTGTAACCTGATTGATATTTGACTAATGATTAAAGGGTCAGAGAACCTTAACTTTTAACTAGAAAATAAAACCCTTTAAAATACTCACAACTCTCTTTATTGGCTTAAAAGTTGGCAAGGGTCCAACACCTTCACAGCGGAAAATTAAAAGTCAATGAGGTTTTGCATTGAGAAGTTACCGTGAAATTACCGCTGGATCACCTTCGCACTCTCTACTTTCACCACTACACTGTGTTGTCAGCCTCTTCACAACGAGTGATACATATCCCTGCTGTCTATGCTGGCTGTCTTTTCCATCTTGTGCTACCTTTCACTTTTGCTGCTTCTCTATCTCGTGCTTCCTCTCTGTGGTGCTTGTGCTTCTTAGATACATAGGCTTTGTAAGACATTGGGGTATGAATGGTTAGTTGAAGGGAGTAGGTACCCACTACAGGTAATAATGGCAATCCTTGTCAAGGTAAACCAGAAAAATGACTAAATAAACTTGAGCCCAACCCCCTGGTAGCTATGGCACAGAACAGACAGGCTTAACATAGAGGTAATGTGTAAAGTAGGTACGCATTACTAAAACAGTAATAAAGTATAAGTGCAAAACAATTTTTAAAAATCCCAAAACCAATTAGAAAAACAGACTACACTTTAATAAACAAAATGACAAAAATCCAATCAGGGGAAGTGGAGATACAAATTTTAAGTAAAAATAGCACCATAGAGCACAAAGTGACAATGATAGTTAATGAACATAGTACAACAGGACACAGGTCCAATTGGATGCCAACTGTGATTAACTGTAGGTCAGATACACTATACTGGTTTGTCCTGAGCGCAAGATTTTACCTTCTTAGTTTAAAGCCTTGGAGGATGTCAGGCAGAGATAACAGCAGTATCCAGTCAAGGTCTAGTTACCATTGGTCAGCTGGGCAGCTGCAGGAAAAGTCCTATTGTAGCTTGCTGTATCCCTAAAGCTTTAATAAAAGAGCAGTCTTATGCCCCTTGGAGCCCACTTCTTTGCCATCAGTACATGATGGAGAGCATGTCCAGGATATTTCTTAGGTCACAGACAGCAGGACCAGTCGTCCTCTGTTCTTCCACAAGCCCAGAGGTGAATTGAAGTGGCTAAACAACAACAATATCCACGGGTATATAAAACAGTAAGGTTTACCAAGATAATCAGCACAAAATGTCCGATGACCAGATTATCTAGTGTCATTTGATGTGGAGTCCCTTTATACTTCTATTCCACAAGATGAGGCACTTGAAGCTATTCACAGTCTTTTAGATAATCGTAATCTAGGCTCTATAACACCAGTACAATTCATTATGTCATGTGCTCAATTAGCAATGAAAGAGAATTTCTTTTGCTATGAAGATACCATCTACTTGCAGACTTCCGGTACCAGTATGGGAAGCATTTTTGCTCCCAGCCTGGCCAATCTGTATGTCCATGGCTTTGAACAACAATATGTGCTATCAGAGACCAACCCCTTCTATCAGGCCATTCGCTTATGGAAGATGACATTCTAGTGGTCTGGCGGTGGGATCAAGAATCCATTCTGATTTTCTTAAACTGGTTAAATACAAGGAACGATCATTTGAGGTTTACAGTGGAAATTCAAAAAGCGAGGCTGGCTTTTTTAGATCTATTGATCTGCTCCACCCCCACGGGTCTTGTGAACGGGCTGTATAAAAAACCTATGGCCAGGAATTCTTTACTGAGCTATGAGAGCCATCATCCTAGGTCGCTTCGCGACAATCTTCCATATGGTCAGTTCCTTCGGATTCGCAGAAATTGCTCTGTGAGGGAGACATTTGAACATCATGCTGCATCTCTTTCAATGCAACTGCGTACCAGAAAATATCCTAAAAGACTGATACGACATGCCCTTAAACGGGCTACTAATAACAATAGAGAGGCCTTAATAGAACCTGCAGTAATCAAACCACCTTTGAATCGGAATACTTTTGTCAACACCTTTAGCGTTCTGTCAAACAGGATTCAGAAGAGTGTTCACAAAGATTGGCACATCTTGAATATAGGGAACGAACCCATTCCGTCGCCACTCTTTGCTTTTAAGAGAGGCACGAGCCTGAGAGACCAACTTGTACATACGAGACCAAGAAAAAGTGCTTGCCAAAATGACAGCACTTTGTGGAATTTACCTGCCATTCAGGGTCATTTCCCTTGTGGGAATTGTGCAGCCTGCCCTCAGACTAAATCCTCTAAGTCTATTGATATAGGTACTGCGAGACTGTGGATACAAAAGCGATTTACGAACTGCAACAGTGACAGATTGATATATCTCATTACATGCTCCTGTAAATATCAATATGTCGGAATGACTACCCGAAAAATAAAAGTCAGGATCTCTGAACATAAAAGCACCATCAGGTGCATGAAACAGACTACGAAACTCACAAGACACTTTCTTGAGAACAATCATCGTCATGACGATTTTATGTGGACAGTACTGGAAAAACCCTTCATACCACCACATGTCACAGATATCACCAAGTACCTATTTAACAGAGAACAGAAATGGGTGTTCAAGTTACAGAGTGACAAGAAAGGGCTGAATGACGATATACCTTTATATATATCTTTAAATCCGTCTTAGACCATTCAGTATGAAGCCCCATTGTTGGCCATTGAGTAGAAGATGAGTGCTTCATGTTATATATCCAACACTCTGGTACAGACACGCTCAGTTCATCTTCTGTCTTTGACTTTATTTTACTAGCCAACTATATAGAATTTTTTTTGTCTCATCGCTGTTGACATTAGTTGTTGTTACAACATTGAACAGGTTCTATCACATGTTCTCACCAAGGTTCAATTCATGAGATAATATTCCACCCTCCTTGGTGGTCTAAGGCCACTGTGAACATTGAATGATGACCATTTTGGGACTTAGTCAATATGATAGTTTCCTGCCTAGATAAAATATCTAATGAAATGAATAAGAGTTGGGGTAATAATAATTTTTTGTACAGACTTTGTTGAGACCTAATAATATCACACAGTCTTGTTTCGATCGAGCACTCAAATGCCTTTCTGTGATCGATTATCATGATTTTCACAAATAGTTATGAACTTGAATATGAACAATTGTTCATAATGAACTTTGCACTATTTATGATCTAAGCAAAATGGCAGCTTTGGTTGATCACAGTTGAATGTATTTTGTACATGGAAAGAACTACCTTTCCCAGCATGCTCGATGTCAGACATGCTTGCATTTCCTGATTGTTGTCTTTCTACGATACTACTTTTGGGCTTAAAATGATGACTTTTGTCTCTATGCACACTAGATTGATTATCCTGACAAAAATGTGTTAGATTGCCATTTATTTTTCGATCTACTGAATAGCATATCGTGTTTGAGGGCGTGGCTAACTTGTGTGTCGAAACCGCACACACACGGAAGTGATCTCGCCTTTAAGAACGGTGGCGTCTCGTAACCGTTACCTTCCCCTCGGCTCTGTTCTTAACCCGAGGTACCGACGGAGAGGTAAGGGAGCGAGCTTCATAATGAGGTTTCTAATAGTCTTATTGTTTGTTGCGCAATATATGCATGAGGCTAGAGATAGATTTGCTCTTTCAGTAGACCACCGGGTCAATTCGTGTTTAACTGATGTTCTCTTTCATTCTTTATTGCGGACTGCTTGATCAAACCACGAGCAGTGGCAATGGTGTCCCCCTTTTTATTGTTTATTTTCTATTAAAATCTCTGGACTGCAGCCATACGTGCACGTCCCTATCTTCATATCGACCTATGGTATTCACGGTTGCCTTTGTTATGCCTTTGTTATTCAGAAGCAAGCTTTAGCTGATATGGTTTCTTATGTCATTTATAGGTAGCGTACAGATTGACAGTTGTGACGGTTGTGTCATTTACACTGGTAAAGACTACACAAGTTGAGCAGTGTGAAGCCTCATCTCGCCCCCTGTTGATCATTTTTTAACGAGTGAGTTTGTTGCAAATTACAGACGATGACGATTTAAAGACATTTATCAACTGTCTTTGTTTAATATTAATACAAAATATCCACCTTCTGATTCTTCTAATATCTTGTTCAAGAGGAGTGAATGTAAGTGAGAATGGGAATTTTCACATTAGCTCAAAATCAGCTGATCTTTGGTCTTTTTACTAGTGTTGATACTCTGTAACTAGTTTGAAAACATTTTGAATCATACTTTGAGCATGTGTTGGCTCTTTGTATCCCCTACAGAGCGGGGCCTCATTATCCTGTGCCGTTGCCAGGCGAGGTGAGGTGTCTTCCTCAAATAACACGGGTAAGACTGAATCTGTCATTACAGCGTATAGTTGATAATGTCTATTTCACTATATAATTCAAAAGATTGTAAGGTTTTTTCTAGATATGCAACAGAAGATTATTTGTCTGTATTCACTTATGTTTTACAGATACCAACAGTATTCGTGACACAGTTGAGGATTCTATTACCTACCAATTCAGGTTTAAGGTTGAGTCTGTTCCATCTGTGTTTCAGATGTTGTTTGATTGTATCATATTGTTTTGCACCACACTAGGGCACTTTTTTCGCAGTAGTATTTGATACAGTGTATGATCCTGAAGAAAGCCGTGGACATATACAGTCCTGTAGGCAGAAACATGTTGACCTTTAGACACAGACAGTTATTTTGTTAAAACTGTCACTGCATTATTTTTAACCTGACCCTTTAGGGATACTCAATAAAACTTTTTCCCGCAAGGGCCATTTTATATTTTCACTTTCACTTGTTCACACACTGCGCCGATCACTCCCTTAATATATAGACTCCTTCACATCTAGTGGATCAGAATACTCCTATGAAAACATCCGTGTGCTCCCCCTCATAGTTGAGGGGTTGTAGCCCTTGGCGTCACTAGAGTGGCGCTAGGAGGAGACCCAGATGATGAAGCATGTCACTTTGATGAGTGATGGGAATCCGTCCTACTACTAGGTATGCCCGGACAATTGTTCTGGTCATCGGACATTTTGTGCTGATTATCTTGGTAAACCTTACTGTTTTATAGACCCGTGGATATTGTTGTTGTTTAGATTGTGTTTGGGGAATATATCCATGCTCGGTCTCTAAAAGTTCCCTTGGACCCTTTTCTTCTCCCTGTTTGTATTCTTGAACTGAAGTGGCTGCCACATTTATGCCTGACACAAGCTAGTTGGTGGGAATCACCCCTGGGGATGCCCCAACTAATGAGGTAAAGGTTCCCGGAGCTAACCCTACCCACTTATGGCATATTCAGGAAGGCCGAAGTTTCCAGCCACACTAAACTTGGGCTCTGAAGGATGGATGTGTGTGTGGAGAGTGTACTATGGTATTTGTGGTGTCCTCCCACATCTGACAGTAAAATACGGTTTTGAGCAATCCTAGCACCACAAAAAACTGAGAGACAGAATTCTGGTATAATAAAAGCTGTGCCAGCCTTCAACAGCCAGACAGTTGATACGCACAAAGTGTTTAGACATTCTGCTTCCCTCCAAATGTAATACGTAAACCCAGTAGTCCTGTCAATCAAGCTGTGACACTGTAATGTCAAAGAGAATCCCACTGAGATTGGGGCCTGTTTGGCTGGAAGGAAAACAGAAGGGCCTTGCCCATGTGCCAGCTAACGTTTGCTTGTAAAGGGGTGGCTTCACAGTAGTGCGCTCCGAATGTCCTATGAAAAACCTCAGCAGATGTGTCAAGCATAATGTGACATTCAAGCAGGACTTGATACTTTAAAGTCAAGGAGAATAATCCCAGCCTCCCCCGCTTATTCTGTCAAATTCAGATGAATCATCATTGCTCATTTACGTTAGCCTATTGTTTGTCCTGGGAGCAGTTCACACCTCACCACAGGGGAGCCATCAGCTGTAAGGTGACAGTTGGAAGGCACTGAAATACTTTAGAAGTTTTAGGCAGGCAAAAGGTCACTTTTCTAAAGTAATTGTTCTAAAATATTATTTACAAATCTAACTTTACCAATGAATTGGAGTTGTAGTAAATGGTTTAAAAGATCTAAATATGAACACTGTAACTATTTTCATAGGCAGAGATAGCAAATATTAAATTTAATATTGTATCCCCATGCTTTACCTATGTAATAGCTAACCCTGCTACCGTGAAAAAAAGGCTTTTGGGCCTTTTCACTGTGAGGATATTCTTAACATTAAATCTTTAGATATCCTACTTTTAAATACCATGCACCCTGCCTTATGAACACGTAAAACCAACTTAGGGGTGACATTTTAATGTTTAATAAGAGATTTGAGGCCTGTTAGAAGAAGTTATTGAGACAGGTCGAATTTGCAGTTAAAATCTGCTCTGCTGAGCTGCACATGGCAGTCCTCCACTCATGTTTATCCTGTCATTGCAGTGGGTGGCACAATATGTGCTGCAGCTCACTGGTGACATTCAGCTTACAGGTCCTGGGTATAATAGGAGCTTGTAGATATTGTAAATAGATCTGCTAGGTGTATACAAAGTTCATCATTTAGAGGGGAAGGACACAAGCACTTTACCACTGGCTCCCAGTGGTAAAGTGCAAGGAGTTTTATAGCCAGCAAAAACAGTGTTCAAGAAAAATGCCGAAAAATTCAGGGAGTCCCTGCAGAAAAGGAAAATTTCCTACAGGCTCCAATACGTTTCTGCCCATTTATTTCTGATCCCACTATTACTGCAGGCTGACATAATTGTAGTTTTTATATTTATATTCCTCTTTCATACCAGCTGAAAGGCCAAAAGCTCTTTTTCGATTGTTCAGTAAGTAGCTACTTTGTATGTATCTTTCAGGTTTCCCTGTACCATGCTTGAAGAGCTCCGGCAGTCAAATTGCTTTTATTAGCATTCTGGGATTTGTGGTCCTTTTGATCCATTATAAAATCAGGACTGCAAGTTCTAGAATGCAAATAGAAATTCCTTCAAGGGAAAGGTACTCGAGCGTAGACCTGGGAAAAATTGAGAGCTCTGATTGTTTATGTTTGCTCCTGTGTTTTTACATTTGCTACAAGTGTTGGAAGATGACATAAGGGTGCAAGAGTTCCCACAAAGACCTCCATGAAGGTAATCTCCAACAGCACCTCTGATAATCCACTGCCCCCAATACCTCCTGAGGTCCCCTTTTCATGCACTTTTCAACCTGTCTCACCAGTCCTAGCTTTGGACTCTGATTGAAAGATTCTGACTGTGCTCCTGGAGGTTCACTCAGGTACACATATCTCCTGGGGTGGGACAGCAAATACATCCAGGGGTCAGGCTTGGAACTTGGGCCGGCACAAGCGTGGGCTGGTAGGCCCGGGGGTCCTTGCAGCAGGAGGAAGATACTGGAAGCAAGGGCTCTCCTGTGGCTGATGTCGGGGACGGTCCCTACTCATCACACTGCAGTGATATACAGGGAGCCCTCTGGATATCAGTGGGGGGTTGATGCACATGTGATTTGCCGCTGCCATAAGGAAGGGGAGTTTATTTAATCCAAACGGATTCCATCTTCGAAATGCCACAAGGAATGGAGGGGAGTTTTATGGAGGCAGCCTTTTTGGGTTCCCACGGTGGGGCAAACTAGTAGACTCCAGATATTTAGCAACTAGGCTGTGACCATGCATTATGTAACTGGTCGCAAGTCGCAGGGGCCATGTTAGAAAGTCTACCCGTATGCATCTAAAACAATGATTACCCAAGTTCGGATAACCTAATTTTCAAATACACTAATATTCGTCAGCAGACATATTTGTCCACTCTCTTAACAGATATCTGATCAGTTAAGCTAAAGGACATGACTCTGCTGCACCCCAACTGGAATTGCCTCATTTACCAAACATGGGTAGTGAAAAAAGTTACGTCTATACTGCGGAGGCTTCATGGCGATGGGCAATTACTACCTGTTAGACCTGGCATCCTTGGCGTGGTTTTCCATGACTTTTTGGCCTCTACCTCCTGTGTTTTTGATGCTGTGCTGGATTTAGCTTTTGCTGGCTTAGATGCTTTGGGCAGTTTGCCACTGCTGATCAGTGTCAAAGTGCAAGTGCTCCCTGTATAAATTGATATTGTGATTGGTTCTGCCCGATTGGCATATTTGTTTACCAGTAGGTCCCTAGTAAAGTGCACTACATTTGCCTGGACTGGTAAATCAAATGCTACTAGTGGGCCTGTAACACTGATTGCTCCACCTACATGAGTAGCCCCAAAGAGATGTCTCAGGTCTGCCAACGCAGTGCCTGCGCGCAGTTTGCTAGCTGCCATTTTTGACCTGACCAGTGTTCCCTCTGGCCAGGCCTTACCCTTCGCTTTTCCTACACATAGGACACCCCTATGGTAGGCCCCAGGTCCCCCCTGGGCAGGGTGCACTGTATGAAAAAGGTAGGCCATGTACTGGTGTGGGTACCATGTCCTGATAGTGAAATACTGCCAATTTTGTTTTTCACTATTGAAAGGCTATCTTGCCCATAGGACAGAATGGGGAATGCTGTGTAACATTTTACCTGCATATCTTCCCATAGGATGGTTTTTAAATTCTGTGTTTGAAAATAGCACTTTTAGAAAGTGACTATTTTCTTGTTCAAACTTTCTGTGTGCCTCTGCCTGGTTGTGGATTGACTGTCTGGCTTTGGAGTGACAGGGGCTGGGGTGGCTCCAGGAGTCTGGGTGAGTCAGCCTGGGCTGAATAGGCCAATCTGCATTTGGAGTGGTGGAATGAGTAGTATCTGTCCCTGACTAGGGCTGTGCCTGCCTTCAACAAAAGACTGGCTCCACCTCCTGCGGTGTGTCTGAAGACCCTGGCCCACATTCACAAAGGAAGAAGTTGTGCACTGGCAGAGTGCTCCCCAAACTGGTTTGGACTGGGTCCAGGTCCCCTGACGAATAGAGAACAAAGACTCTTGAGGTAGAAAAATGAGAGCTGAAACCTCTGTAATTTATATCATCCTGGAATCAAGAAGAAACCTTTACCAAGGAGAAGAGCGCAAGAACATGGGAAGAAGGACTGACCTTGCTGTGTGTTCTGGGGCCGACTTGCAGTTGCCATTCTGCCAAGGAAAAGGGGAAGGACTTTGCTGTGTGCTGTGTCCTCAACTTGAAAAGGAAATCTCCAAGGGCCTGAGGAGAGCTGGCCTCCTGTTGTAGAAACTCAGGATCATCAAAGTATCCAAAAACCACTTCCCAGCGACTGTGTGCGTGTATCTGGGCACAGCTGACACCCTTTGTGAGGCCCGCATTGCTGAGGAGTACTTCGATTGAAACAATCACCTCTTCGTCGCTGTGTGCGTATGTCTAGACACAGCTGGCGTCCTTCGTGAGGCTTAGGAATCCTTCGTCTGTAAGAAGCACCTCCACCACGGCGTGTGTGTGTCCGTGCCCAGGGGAATGAAGCAATGATTGACTGTGGGACCGTGATCATCCCCGTGTGGTGTGAAGGGAACGGCACCTCCGCCGGCCCGAGCTTATTGCCAAGATCAAAGAAGGAGAGAGAGTGCGCCGTAACCCGATTGGCTACAGCGTGTCGCCTGGCAACCAAAGTCTCCCCTCAGCGAGGAAACAGCTGCTGCTGTCGGAGTCGCTCTGCAGGACGTTTGACACGAGAGAGGAAGATCGCAAGACAGCCTCCCAGGTAACGCTCGGACTCCTGTCGTGAGCCGCCGCGTGTGTCACCACCTGGGGCTGGGAGTGAGTAGGGGAATTGCTCCGGTACTTCCCGCGACCACTCCTGACAGTCCGTACCAGCACAGCAGACGAGCTGTGGTAACGGGGCCCGCTCCTCGGAGTCTGTTTGTTTCAAAGCATTTGGGGGTCGCATTTTGGGCCATTACTGCTCGCGGAGCCCGCAGCCAGTCGGGGAGAGTACGTTACTTACAATAGGACCATGCAGATGTTAAAGGGAACAGTGCTAGTGATATTTTATTAGATTGCTAAAAGAAATACAGTCTCTGCACATGTTTCATTTTTAATCCTGAGACTGAACTGATGATCCCACTATATTTGCCTAAAGAAATACAGAAACTGCCTTTTTGTCTGCAACAAGAACCTTACCAAGAACACTGCAAAGAATATCTCTAATGGTGTATGTTGGAGTTTGTTCTTTGGTCTTGCATAATTTAGATAAAGATAACTATAGTTTTCTAAACCTGTGTGGTGTCCATTTGTGGTGTTTCACTGGGTTACTGTGAGTGTTGGAACAGATACTTTACACATTACCTTGGGGATGAGCTTGTCTGCTCGTGCCAAGCTTCCAAGGGGGTGAGTAGGGGTTATCTACAGTGTGTTTCCCCCTTGCCCTGATTAGAAGCAAGGGTCCCTATTTGGTCAAAGGTACCTACCTCTGCCAGCTAGAGAACCCCATTTTTAACATTGGTGGTCATAGGTGAGCATTTGAACTTGTATTTGTACTTGACCCACAGTGATTGGTGTACATCACTAGACTAGCAGAGCCCACAAAGCAGCCACATACCGTGCTTTGTTTTTTTGTACTATTTTTGAGTGACCCTTAAAAGCATCCACGCATCATGTCTCAGAATGGGAAAGCAGCAAGTGAGAGGGCAGAATTGGAGTTTTACACTGAGGATTTGTATTCCTACAAAGTAGATCAACTCAGGCAATTTTGCAAAGATATTGAATGTCCCATCAGGAGCATCTCTAAGAAGGATGAGCTGCTGAAGGCATTGAAGGCCTGGTGGGAGGCCAAAGAGGCTGAGTAGACAGAGGATTCCAATGTGGATGAAAATGCGCCAGGGGATGGCTTCATATCGCAGGATCCTCCTGTGGGCAGACCAGCTTCCAGGGCTGGCAGCAACCATTCCAGTAAGGGCTTCTACCCAGAGGAGTTACAGGAGAATCAAAGGGTCAGAGAGCATGAGCTGGAAATGTTCAAACTCATGGCTCATGCAGAGGAAAGGAAGTTGCGCCTTGAGAGCGAAAAGAGAGCAGAGGAGAGCAAGAGCACTCTCGCTTTAGAAGAGAAAAAATGCTTTTGGCTCATGAGTTGAGCATGACCGAACTGGATATTAAGGTCAAACAAGTGGACTCCAGTTCGAATGGTGGCAGCGCACAGCCAGTGCAAGCGGGTAAGGTGTATATACCCAAGGATGTAGTGCAGAATTACCAGAGGGGTGAGGATATCTACGCCTGGTTTGAGTCATATGAGCTGGTACTAAAGATGAATGAGGTGCCTGAGAAACAGTAAGGGGGGCCGGCCTCTGGAAACACTTTGAGGCTTCTGGGAGGGATGTCTTACCACTCGTAGAGCAGGCGGGTACCCTGACCTATGCCAATATGAAGGAGGTCTTACGCCTCAAGTATGGGCTCACCCCAGAACAGTACAGGCAGAAGTTCAGGAACTTCAAGAAGCTTGATTCAAGGACATGGGTTGAGTGTGTGAATTTGTACACGCGTGCACTGGACGGTTGGATAAAGGGCAGTAAGGTAACTAATTATGAGGGGTTGTGCCATATAATTTGTTGGGAGCACTTGAGTAGCCTGTGTGTTCCAGAGCTGTGACAGCATCTTTTAGACAGTAAGCTAACTGATCCCAGGGAGCTTGCTAAGGAGGCGGACCACTGGGCCAGCACCAGGGTCCACAAGGGGATTGTGGGAACCACAGCCGAAGGCGGGCACGGTCCCCAGCAGAAGGGTGGGGAGGACAAGGGTAACCAAAAGGAGTTCTCTAAAGGGCCCCAAAACAGCTCCCAGGAAAAGGAGTCCCAACCTCCCAAGCCTAAGACAACCTGGCCCCCTAAGGGCAGGAGTGACAACAGTTGTTCCCCCATGTTATTCCTGTAGGGAGGTTGGCCACATTGCCCCTAAGTGCCCCAAGAAGCCCTCAGCACCCACTGGTGCTCCATCACCGGGTTTAGTGAGTGTAGCGCTGGGGAGGAATTAATTTCCAGTGAAGGGGAGGGGTCAGCAGTGATGACCCTTGTCTCTTTAGGAGACAGAGAGATGGTCCAGGAGTCCTACCTACCTGAGAACACTAAAAAATACAGACAGTCGGTGACCATCAATGGGAGGAGGGTGGAGGCTCTGAGAGACACAGGAGCCAGTGTGACATTCATCAGGTGTCAACGGGTGTCTGAGGACCAGGTTATTCCCAATGGACTTCACCCTGTAGTTGCAGCAAACAACTCTGTGCGCCTGTTATGTTATTTGTTATTTTCATTTATACAGCGCACAGCTACTCGGAAGTGTCCCGGCGCTATAGACCGCTGGGGAACCCGTCCTGGCTATCCCTGTGAGATGGTCCCTTTCTGGGTATCTCCAAGGTGAAACCAGGCATCCCCGGCATCTGTGGGGGGCCGTTGCAGAGATGAGGCAAGCTTAATGCCCAGAGTTGCCGAGTGTGTTCCTGGTTAGAGTAGGTACCGAGGCGAGAATTATCGAGTCCTTTTTGACCCTGGTCCACGACCCTGCCGCGTCGGGAATTGAACCCTGGTCCCTGGCCGATTCTCTGCTTATGGATCTGCCACCTCTAACCAGTGAGCCACACCTCTCCTGTGTTAGGTGGTGCTAGTTCCCTTTGAGTGGGAGGGGTCTCAGGTTCCATGAAAGTCGTTGTTAGTCCATCCATGCCTGTAGACTGGAAATGGCCTGGAGAGTTCCCCAAAGAGGGAGGTGGAATGCCAGGCTCATTTGGAGATGTATGGTCTTCCTGAGTGGGTCTGTGTGACCATTCGGTCAATTGGAGCCAGTATGTGTAATCAAGAGGACCCGGAGCCTGAAACAGTGGCCCGGGTGCTTGCCAGGAAGAGGAGGGGCAGGGGGCGTGGGAAACCAGCCCCCAAAGTTCCCATGGTCCAGGAGGAGGCAGAACCTGAAGGGGATGCCCTGGAACCTGAAACAAGTGGCAGAACTGGGAGACTTGCCTGAGCTGACCCATTGGCAGCAGGAAGGGGGTCCCTCCAAGGAGGAGTTCTGCAAGGCACAGATGGAATGCCATTCTCTCATTGGTATTCGGCAACGGGCTGATGACCTGGCAGCAGGTGATCAGTCCGGATCACATCTCATTTACTGGAAAGATAGATTACTCTACAGTGAGCCTAAGGTCGATGAGCGCAGTGCAGCCCGTGTGCTGGTGGTACCCGAGCGATTCAGGTCCTTCCTCCTGAGTCTGGCTCATGACGTGCTTCTCGCAGGACATTTGGGGTGCAACAAGACCTATCAGAGGCTTGTCACCCACTTTTACTGGTCCCAAATGAGGAAGCATGTCAGTACACATTGTAGGACCTGCCAGACTTGCCAGGCAAGTGGCAAGAGTGGAGGGAAGTGTGAGACTCCCCCCCAACCCTTTCCTGTGGTGAGCACCCCTTTTGAGTGGGTGGGCATCAACATTGTTGGGCCGCTGGAACCCAAGACAGCTTTAGGCAACAAGTTTATCTTGGTTTTGGTGGACCATGCCACCCGGTAACCGGAAGCTGTCCCTCTCAGGACAATCACAGCCCCCGTGGTGGGCTGTGCATTGATGGGGATCCTTTCCTGTGTGGGGTTCCCCAGAGAGGTGGTCTCTGACCGGGGTACTAACTTAATTTCGAAGTACATGACATCTTTGTGGGAGGAGTGTGGTGTAGTTTACAAGTTCACCACTCCTTAAAAACCACAAGGGAATGGGTTGGTTGAGAGGTTCAGCCGAAACCTGAAAGGCATGATCAAGGGTCTTGCGGAACCAAAGAGACGGAATTGGGTCGTCTTTTTGCCATGTGTGTTGTTTGCTTACAGGGAGGTACCCCAGAAGTCCTTAGGGTTCAATCCCTTTGAACTACTGTACGGTCACCCTGTGAGAGGACCTCTGAGTCTGGTGAAGGAGGGTTGGGAGAAGTCTCCTGGTAAGACCCCACAGGATGTGTTCAGATATGTGCTGGCCTTCAGGAACCAGACTCATTGCTTCAGGAAACTCGCTGTGGCGAACCTGGAAGCTAGTCAGGAAGACATGAGAAGATGGTATGACCAGAATGCCACTCTGGTCGAATTTCAATCTGGGTAGAAAGTGTGGTTAATGGCACCAGTGGATCCCTGCGCACTCCAGGACAAGTGGACTGGCCCCTATGAGGTAGTGGAGCGCAAGAGTGAAGTAACCTATCTGGTTGACTTGCAGTCTCCCAGGAACCTTTTAAAGTTCCTACATGTGAACCGCCTCAAGCCCCACTTTGAGAGGTCTGATGTGACAATGCTCCTTGCTACAGATGATGGGATGGAGGAGGAGAGTGAATCTCTTCCTGACCTCCTGTCAGCAAGGGAGCAGGATGGGTTAGTGGATGGTGTAAACCTCTCGCCTACCCTGACCCCAGAATAGCAGAGGGACTGTCGCCATGTGTTGGGTCAGTTCGCCTCACTGTTCTCCCTGACACCAGGAGCCACCAATTGGTGCGTCCATGATGTGGATACTGGGGACAGCCTACCTGTGAAACAGAAATTTTACAGAGTAGCTGACAAGGTCAGGGCCAGCATCAAGGAAGAAGTTTCCAAGATGTTGGCGCTAGGGGTAATTGTTCTCTCCAGCAGCCCCTGGGCTAGCCCAGTTGTCTTAGTGCCAAAAGCTGCTGCACCCGGTCCCACTCCAGAACTTCAGTTTTGTGTGGATTACCGAGGGCTCAATGCGGTCACCAAGACTGACGTACACCCCATCCCCAGAGCTGATGAGCTTGTGGATCGGTTAGGCGCTGCCCGGTACCTCAGTATGTTTGATTTAACATCTGGGTACTGGTAGATTGCCTTAACTGAGGGGGCCAAAGAGAGGTCAGCGTTTTCAACACCTAAGGGGCACTACTAGTTCCGTGTTATGCCCTTTGGATTGAAACACGCCCCTGCCAACTTACTGAGACTGGTCAAGTGGGTATTGTCCGGGCTGGAGGATTTCAGCGCTGCTTACCTGGATGACATTGCTGTGTTCAGTTCCACTTGAGAGGAACATCTGCAACACCCCTGTGAAGTATTGAAGGCTCTGCAATCGCAGGCCTCACTATCAAGGCGAGTAAGTGCCAGATAAGGCAGGGATCAGTGGTGTACTTGGGACACCAAGTAGGGAGCAGCCCTGTGGCGCCCCTACAGGCCAAGATTGATACCATTCTGGTGTGGAAACCCCCCCAAGACCCAAACAGAGGTGAGAGCCTTCTTAGGTCTCACCGGGTATTACAGACGGTTTTTCAAGGCATATGGCACTATTGTGTCCCCCTTGACAGTGCTGACTTCAAGGAAGCAGCCCAAAAAGGTGATCTGGACCAATGTCTGTCAGACCGCTTTTGATGCCCTGAAAACTGCCATGTGCACGGCGCCCATGCTCAAGGCGCCTGATTTCTCCAAAGAGTTTGTGGTACAAACAGGTGCTTCATAGCATGGTGTGGGAGCAGTACTCTCACAATTGAACGATGAGGGCTTGGACCAACCTGTAGCATTCGTTAGTAGGAGGCTACTTCCCAGGGAACAGAGGTGGAGTGCAATTGAAAGGGAAGCTTTTGCTGTGGTCTGGACACTGAAGACGCTAAGGCCCTACTTGTTTGGGACTCACTTCCGAGTTCAGTCAGACCACAGATGGTTGATGCAGATGAGGGGTGAGAACCCAAAACTGTTGAGGTGGTCCATCTCCCAACAGGGAATGGACTTTACGGTGGAGCACTGCCCTGGTACAGAACACGCCAATGCTGATGGTCTGTCCAGGTTTTTCCGACTTAGTGATGAGAACTCCCAAGAGGGTGGGTAGTTCTTCCCACTTTTCAGCTGGAGGGGACACGTGTTAGACCTGGTATCCTTGGCATGGTTTTCCCTGACTTTGTGGCCTCTACCTCCTGTGTTTTTGATGGTGTGCTGGATTTCATTTTTGCTGGCTTAGATGCTTTGGACACTTTGCCACTGCTGATCAGTGTCAAAGTGCAAGTGCTCACTGTATAAATTGATATTGTCATTGGTTCTCCTTGATTGGCATATTTGTTTACCAGTAGGGCCCTAGTAAAGTGCACTACATGTGCCAGGGCTGGTAAATCAAATCCTACTAGTAGGTCTGCAGCACTGATTGTGCCAACCACATGAGTATCCCCAAAGAGATGTCTCAGGCCTGCCACTGCAGTGCCTGCACACAGTTTGCTAACTGCCATTTTTGACCTGGCCAGTGTACCCACTTGCCAGGCCTTACCTTTCCCTTTTCCTACACACGGGACACCCCTATGGTAGGCCCAAGGCATCCCCCTTGGCAGGGTGCAATGTATGTAAAAGGTAGGACATGTACTGGTGTGTGTGCCATGTCCTGATAGTGAAATACTGTCAATTTTGTTTTTCACTATTGAAAGGCTTTTTTGCACATAGGACAGAATAGGAACTGATGTGTAACATTTTACCTGCATATATTCCCATAAGAGTTAGATAGAAAATTGGAGTCTGGAATCCCTGAACTCAGAATTTAATAACACATCTTTTAGTAAGGATGGTTTTTAAATTCTGTGTTTGAAAATAGCACTTTTAGAAAGTGACTATTTTCTTGTTCAACCTTTCTGGGTGCCTCTGCCTGGTTGAGGATTGACTGTCTGGCTTTGGAGTGACAGGGGCTGGGGTGGTTCCAGGAGTCTGGGTGAGTCAGCCTGAGCTGAATAGGCCAATCTGCAATTGGAGTGGAGGGAGGAGTAGTATCTGTTCCTGACTAGGGCTGTACCTGCCTTCCACAAAAGAATGTCTCCACCTCCTGCGGTGTGTCTGAAGACCCTGGCCCACATTCACAAAGGAAGAAGTTGTGCACTGGCAGAGTGCACCTCAAACTGGTTTGGACTGGGTACAGGACCCCTGACACATAGAAAACAAAGACTTTTGAGGTATAAAAATGAGAGCTGAAACCCCTGTAATTTAGATCATCCTGGAATCAAGAAGAAACCTTTGCCAAGGAGAAGGGCACAAGAAACTGAAAAGAAGGACTGTGCTTGCTGTTTGTTCTGGGGCTGACTTGCAGTTGCCATTCTGCCAAGGAAAAGGGGAAGGACTTTGCTGTGTGCTGTGTCCTCAACTTGAAAAGGAAATCTCCAAGGGCCTGAGGAGAGTTGGCCTCCTGTTGTGGGAACTCAGGATCATCAAAGTTTCCAAAAACCACTTCCCAGCGGCTGTGTGCGTGTATCTGGGCACAGCTGACACCCTTCGTGAGGCCAGCATTGCTGAGGAGTACTTTGTTTGCAAGAATCACCTCTGTGCTGCTGTGTGCGTGTGTCTGGACACAACTGGCGCCCTTTGTGAGGCTGAGTAATTCTTTGTCTGTAAGAAACAACTCCACCGTGGCATGCGTGTATCCGTGCCCAGGTGGAGTGAAGGGAACGTCACCGCCACCAGCCCGAGTTAATTGCCAAGATCAAAGGAGAGAGAGAATGCCGTAACCCGATCGGCTACAGTGCGTCGCCTGACAACTGAAGTCTCCCCTCAGCGAGGAAACAGCTTCTGCCGTCAGAGCCGCTTCGCAGAACATCCGAAGTGAGGCAGGAAGATCACAGGACAGGCCCCCAGGTAACGCTCAGACTCGGGTCCCAAGCCGACGCGTGTGTCACCGCATGGGGTCTGGGTGTGAGTAGGGAATTATTCCGGTTCTTCCCGCGGATTTCAGCCTCCGCTGCGACTACTCCTGACGGCCCGTACCGGCACAGCAGACGAGCTGCGGTATCGGGACCTGGTCCTCGGAGCCTGTTTGTTTCAAAGCACTTGGGGGGCAAATTTTTGGCAATTACTGCTCACGGAGCCCGCAGCCAGTCAGGGAGAGTCCGTAACTTACATCAGGACCATGCAGATGCTAAAGGGAACAGAGCTAGTGATATTTTATTAGACTGCTAAAAGAAATACAGTCTCTGCACGCGTTTCATTTTTAATCCTGAGACTAAACTGTTGATCCCTCTATATTTGCCTAAAGAAATACAGAATCTGCAATTTTGTATGCAACAAGAACCTTACCAAGAACACTGCAAAGAATATGTCTAATGGTGTATGTTGGAGTTTGTCGTTTTGGTTTTGCATAATTTAGATAAAGATAACTATATTTTTCTAAACCTGTGTGGTGTCCATTTGTGGTGTTTAACTGGGTTACTGTGAGTGTTGGTACACACACTTTACATATTGCCTTGGGATAAGCCTTGTCTGCTCGTGCCAAGCTACCAAGGGGGTGAGCAGGGGTTATCTACAGTGTGTTTCCCCCTTGCCCTGACTAGAAGCAATTTGGCTATTTGGTCAAAGGTACCTACCTCTGCCAACTAGAGACCCCCATTTCTAACATTGGTGGTCAGTGGTGAGCATTTGAATTTGTATTTGTACTTGACCCACAGTGATTGATGTACATCGCTAGACTAGCGCAGACCACTACGCAGCCACATACAGTGCTTTGTTTTTTGTACTATTTTTGAGTGACCCTTAAAAGCATCCACGCAGCATGTCTCAGAATGGGAACGCGGCAAGTGAGAAGGCAGAATTGGAGTTTTACATTGAGGATTTGTATTCCTACAAAATAGATCAACTTAAGCAATTTTTCAAAGATTTTGGATGTCCCATGAGAAGCATCTCTAAGAAGGATGAGCTGCAGAAGGCCTTGGAGGCCTGGTGGGAGGCCAAAGAGGCTGAGGAGACAGAGGATACCAATGTGGATAAGAATGTTCCAGGGGATGGTTTCATATCGCAGGATCATTCTGTGGGCAGACCAGCTTCCAGGGCTGGCAGCAACCATTCTAGTAGGGGCTTCTTCCCAGAGGAGTTACAGGAGAATCAAAGGGTCAGAGATCATGAGCTGGATATTTTCAAACTCAAGGCTCATGCAGAGGAAAGGAAGTTGCGCCTTGAGAGCGAAAAGAGAGCAGTGGAGAGCATGAGAACACTCGCTTTGGAAGAGAAATGAATGCTTTTGGCTCATGAGTTGAGCATGACGGAACTGGATATTAAGGTCAAATAAGTGGAGTCACGTTCGAATGGTGGCAGCGCACAGCCAGTACAAGTGGGTAAGGTGTATATACCCAAGGACTTAGTGCAGAATTACCAGAGGGGTGCGGATATCTATGCCTGGTTTGAATCATATGAGCTGGTACTAAAGATGAATGAGGTGCCTGAGAAACACTGGGGGACAGGCCTATGGAAACACTTTGAGGCTTCTGGAAGGGATGTCTTACCACCCTTAGAGCATGTGGGTAACCTGACCTACGCCAATATGAAGGAGGCCTTATGCCTCAAGTATGGGCTCACCCCAGAACAGTACAGACAGAAGTTCAGGAACTTCAAGAAGCTTGATTCAAGGACATGGGTTGAGTGTGTGAATTTGTACACGCATGCACTGGGCGGTTGGATAAAGGGCAGCAAGGTAACTAATTATGAGGGGTTGTGCCATTTAATTTGTTGGGAGCACTTGAGTAGCCTGTGTGTTCCAGGGCTGTGCCAGCATCTTTTAGACAGTAAGCTAACTGATGCCAGGGAGCTTACAATGGAGGCAGACCGCTGGGCCAGCACCAGGGTCCACAAGGGGATTGTGCATACCACAGCCAAAGGTGGTCAGGGTCCCCAGCAGAAGGGTGAGGAGGACAAGGGTAGCCAAAAGGAGTTCTCTAAAGGGCCCCAAAACAGTTTCCAGGAAAAGTAGTCCCAACCTCCCAAGCCTAAGACAACCAGGCCCCCTAACGGCAGGTGTGAAAATAGTTGTCCCCCCCATGTTATTCCTGTCGGGAGCTTGGCCACATTGCCCCTAAGTGCCCCAAGAAGCCCTCAGCATCCACTGGTGCTCCGTCACCGGGTTTAGTGAGTGTAGCGCTGGGGAGGAATTCGTTTTCAGTGAAGGGGAGGAGCCAGCAGTGATGACTCTTGTCTCTTTAGTATACAGAGAGATGTTCCAGGAGTCCTACCTGCGTGAGAACACTAAAAAATACAGACAGTCGGCGACCATCAATGGGAGGAGGGTGGAGGCTCTGAGAGACACAGGAGCCAGTGTGACATCTGTCAGGTGTCAATGGGTGTCTGAGGACCAGGTTATTCCCAATGCACTTCACCCTGTATTTGTAGCAAACAACTCTGTGCGCCTATGTTAGGTGGCGCTAGTTCCCTTTGAGTGGGAGGGGTCTCAGGTTCCATGAAGGTCGTTGTTAGTCCATCCATGCCTGTAGACTGTCTGCTAGGAAATGGCCTGGAGATTTCCCCCAAGAGGGAGGTGGAACGCCAGGCTCATTTGGAGATGTATGGTCTTCCTGAGTGGGTCTGTGTGACCATTCGGTCAATGGCAGCCAGTGTAATCAAGAGGACCTGGAGCCTGGAACAGTGGCCCAGGGGACTGCCAGGAAGAGGAGGGGCAGGGGGCGTGGGAAACCAGCCCCCGAAGTTCCTAAGGTCCAGGAGGAGGCAGAACCTGAGGGGGATGCCCTGGAACCTGGAACAAGTGGGCGAACTGGGAGACTTGCCTGAGCTGACCCATTGGCCGAAGGAAGGGGGTCCCTCCAGGGAGGAGTTCTGCAAGGCACAGATGGAATGCCCTTCTCTCATTGGTATGCAGCAACAGGCTGATGACCAGGCAGCAGGTGATCAGTCCGGATCACATCTCATTTACTTGGAAGATAGATTACTCTACAGTGAGCCTAAGGTCAGTGAGCCCGGTGCAGCCCGTGTGCTGGTGGTACTCGAGCGATTCAGGACCTTCCTCCTGAGTCTGGCTCATGACGTGCTTCTCGCAGGACATTTGGGGTGCAACAAGACCTATCAGAGGCTTGTCACCCACTTTTGCTGGTCCCAAATGAGGAAGCACGTCAGTACACATTGTAGGACCTGCCAGATTTGCCAGGCAAGTGGCAAGAGTGGAGGGAAGTGTGAGACTCCCCCCCAACCCTTTCCTGTGGTGAGAACCCCTTTTGACTGAGTGGGCATCGACATTGTTGGGCCGCTGGAACCCGAGACAGCCTTAGGCAACAAGTTTATCTTGGTCTTGGTGGACCATGCCACCCGGTAACCGGAAGCTGTCCTCTCAGGACAATGCAAAAACCAAAGGAAATGATGGACGGAGTGTTGAACATTGCAAGCACTCACCCCCAGTCAACTGATCTGGGTTTAATCCATCACCGTTCTTTAGCCCACTCTGCCACACCAGTTTAGACATGGCCATATGCAAATCAGTCTGACCCTGTGCCTCATGGGAACAGTCCAGCCCGAACTGCCAAGCCATGTCTTCCCTGGACGGGAAACAAGCTTCCTAGGACCGGTTTCTGGCATTACAGCCGTCTTCAGCCAGGCTTGCTTGAATCCAGTGTGTTTTAAAATAGCACTTTTAGAAAGTTACTATTTTCTTGTTCAACCTTTCTGGGTGCCTCTGCCTGGTTGAGGATTGACTGTCTGGCTTTGGAGTGACAGGGGCTGGGGTGGCTCCAGGAGTCTGGGTCAGTCAGCCTGACCTGAATACACCAATCTGCAATTGAAGTGGAGGAAGGAGTAGTATCTGTCCCTGCCTTCCACAAAAGAATGGCTCCACCTCCTGCAGTGTGTCTGAAGACCCTGGCCCACATTCACAAAGGAAGAAGTTGTGCACTGGCAGAGTGCACCCCAAACTGGTTTGGACTGGGTCCAGGACCCCTGACACATAGAAAACAAAGACTTTTGAGGTATAAAAATGAGAGCTGAAACCCCTGTAATTTAGATCATCCTGGAATCAAGAAGAAACCTTTGCCAAGGAGAAGAGCACAAGAAACTGAGAAGAAGGAAGGCCCTTGCTGTTTGTTCTGGGGCTGACTTGCAGTTGCCATTCTGCCAAGGAAAAGGGGAAGGACTTTGCTGTGTGCTGTGTCCTCAACTTGAAAAGTAAATCTCCAAGGGCATGAGGAGAGCTGGCCTCCTGTTGTGGATACTCAGGATCATCAAAGTTTCCCAAAACCACTTCCCAGCGGCTGTGTGCGTGTATCCTAGCACAGCTGACACCCTTCGTGAGGCCATCATTGCTGAGGAGTACTTTGTTTGCAAGAATGACCTCTGCAATGCTGTGTGCGTGTGTCTGGACACAGCTAGCGCCCTTTGTGAGGCTGAGGAATCCTTTGTCTGTAAGAAGCACCTTCACCGTGGCATGCATGTGTCTGTGCCCAGGGGACTGAAGCCGTGATCGATTGTGGGACCGTGATCATTACCGTGTGGTGTGAAGGGAACGTCACCGCCGCCGGCCCGAGCTAATTGCCAAGATCAAAGAAGGAGAGCGAGAACGCCGTATCCCGATCGGCTACAGCGCGTCACCTGGCAACCAAAGTCTCCCCTCAGCGAGGAAACAGCTGCTGCTGTCAGAGTCGCTCTGCAGGACGTCTGACGCGAGGGAGGAAGATCACAGGACAGCCCCCCAGGTAAGGCTCGGACTCGGGTCCCGAGCCGACGCATGTGTCACCGTCTGGTGGCTGGGTGTGAGTAGGGGAATTGCTCAAGTTCTTCCCGCAGAGTTCAGCCTCCGCTGCGAACACTCCTGACGGCCCGTACTGGCACAGCAGATGAGCTCCGGTATCGGGGCCCACTCCTCGGAGCCTGTTTGTTTCAAAGCATTTGGGGGGCACATTTTTGGCCATTACTGCTTGCGGAGCCTGCAGCCAGTTGAAGAGAGTCCATTACTTACAACAGGACCGTGCAGGTGCTAAAGGAAACAGTGCTAGTTATATTTTAGTAGACTGCTAAAAGAAATACAGTGTCTGCACGTGTTTCATTTTTAACTGGTTTACTGTGAGTGTTGGTACAAATACTTTATACATTGCCTTGAGGTTAAGCCTGTCTGCTCGTGCCAAGCTACCAAGGGGGTGAGCAGGGGTTATCTACAGTGTGTTTCCCCCTTGCCCTGACTAGAAGCAAGGGTCCCTTTTTGCTCAAAGGTACCTACCTCTACCAACTAGAGACCCCCATTTCTAACACTACCTAACGGACGCTCAAAAAATTTGTGGCACTACTTTCTCCATTGGGCTGCAAACCTTTGAAATTCCCTCCTAGCAAAGAACAGAGCCAATGAAAATCACTCTGAGGTTAGAAGGATGGTTAAGACCTGGTTGTTCCCAAAGTGAAAGACACACAATTGATGGACGGAATACAGAACAAATCAAAACATTCACCCCCAGTCAAGAGATCTGGGTTAAATCCATCATTCTTTTGCTCACCATGCCACCCCAGTTTAGACCTGGCCATATGCAAATCAGTCTTGACCCTCTGCCGCATGGTAAAAGTCCAGCCCGAACTGCCAAGCCAGAAACCTGTCATAGGATGCTTGTTACCAGTCCAGGGAGGACCTGGCCTGGCAGTTCGGGCTGGACTGTTCCCATTGGGCGCAGGGTCAAGACTGATTTGCATATGGCTGGGTCCAAACTGGAATGAATGGCATGGTGAGTAAAAAAAAAAAACATGGATTTAGGCCCAGATCTCTGTACTGGGGTGAATGTATGACATTCCTCTGCATTCTGTCCATCAATTGTTCTTTTTGCATTTGTTCCCAAAGTAATCCAACAAAGAATCCAAATGACCACAATTTCTTCCTACAGACAGATACCCTCAATGATCCTCGAAGTGCTAAATCAGCAGGGTCCCTTTGCAAGCAACCACTACTATCAGGGAGAACCACATCCCACCTGGAACAAACTACCCATAAGGCTGTCTCAAACAAGTACGGAATGATCAAATCAAATTCCAGAGATTGTCCAATTTTCTAAATCTTACCAGACGAGCATCACAAATCCACTTTCCAGACATACCACTTAACTCTGTATCTTATATTAAAAAAATAAGTAAAAAGTCGAACAATTTTAATAATGTTCAATAGCTTTGTAAAAAACGGACCGAATGTATTAAAAAATCACCAGCCAAACAGAACAACCAAAGATGCAACAACAGGCAATCAACTTTCAACACTTCCTTCTACTTCCACAGATTCCATCCTATCTCAATATCCGACCCCCACCATATTCCCGAAAAATGAAAGTTAACTTCATTAATAGCTAGAGATTTCTTTTCTCTCCTACGTTTCTATTTGAATGAAACTCTCCTCATACCCCATCCTCTGCCTCCCATAGCATGTACTTAGTCTATTCTAGCACATGCCAGTCTACTTCAGACTCTGCTCTAAGTCAGTCGAATATATGATGTTACCCCGCATGTCAACACCACGCATACCATCACGTCAAGCGTTGTAATGGCATTGCGGAGCAATGGTAGTTGCGTTGTGTTGGAATGCGGGGTAATGGTATTCGTGGTAAAATTTTCATTGTAATGCCTGTTTACCAATTCAGTCAACTAGCCACACCTCTCCTTACAAATCATAAACTGTAGGAGAGTAGGGTCTGCTATCCTATGGTCACCCCAAATTTTTGCTTTTTGCTTCACTGGTTTTTGACATATTGAGGCTGTGGGCCTGCCAATCAGACCCCCAGCCTGCTGTTCTCTCTACTAAATTAAAACTATGCACCCTAGGTGCATAACCAATTGGAAGTGGATCACCCTGTCAGCCCCTGTACCAGTGTACACTAGGTACCCAGGGCATTGGTGTACCCAAGGCCTGCCAGGGGCTGAAGCATGTATTATGCCACCCCAGGCTTGGCCTAACAATTTGACACAACTGGCTGATCACTCAGCTGGGGTAAGTTGGTGTAATCACCTCTTACTTAGGTGTAGTATACCTACACCTAACCTTAAATGGGACACCTGGTAACCTATAAGTCACTCCTATGGCAGGCCTTAACAATCCTGAAGGCAGAGTGCTTGGTTCCATGTGAGATGGTGCTCTGGCATGAGCTGAGCCTGTCTGCAGTGGTCGGAACAACTTCCTTCTACTGTTTCCAGATATCGTCATACCATATACTCTTAAGTGCATTATGAACCTCGCGGTTAAATGCTATCTTTGGTTTGGCTTTATCAAAACATGTCGAGTAAGGTGTCATACGAATTGGAATACTAACCCCTCGCCAATTCTGGCGACGGGGTTAGCATTCCACCCTTCTAGAGGGACACGACATGTACAGTACCTGAAACCCGGGTAAAATCAGACATAGCCTCAGCTCCACAACGTGGATGCTGCCACCACAGACACAAGTCTGCCCTCCTGCTGCTGGGAGTCCTTCCAGCTTGGGAGGTGTGGACAAAGGGTTTCCTGCCAGGGGAGGTGCATGCACCACCCCAGACAGGATTTTGTGTATTGGTCAGGTAGGGCTTGAAAGAAACCAGACATGCCTGTGGCTCACAAGGAGCCTCGGTGCATATGCCAGTTCAAACCGGTCCTGGGGCACACCAGTCCCGGGCCTGGGGCGAGCTGGACAAAGGATTGGGGGTGTAACCACCCCCCTTCCTGGTCCCACCCATAGGGAGGGACCTAGCAGGTAGTCCGGCCCCTAGAATCCGCTTAAAGGTAGGAGCTGTGTCCTAAGACTTCAGACATCCTGAAATCAACTTAAAACTAAGAAGAAGACGGGAACTTCGACGCTCTGCTGCACAGATGACTGAAGCCAATCTCCCCTGTGGTCAGGGAGTGACCACCTTGCTAACGCAAGCACCATCCAGCGAATCAACATCTGCTTTGCCGCCGCCTCCCGCCGGAGCCCGAGCCCAGAGACTGACAAGACCTGGACCTCCAGACCTCTCACTGCCCGATCCACAGTCCCTGAAAAGAGGAGACCCGTGGAGGCACCGAGACACGTGGAGCCAGCCATCTTGAAACGACCACAACAAGCTGACAAGTGCAACAACCGAGGCTCCCTCCAAGTTGTGCTTTGGGATCTGAGAAGCCCAACCCTCGAGCAGCATCTGCACCAAAGGTGAGCCCTCCAGCATCTCCACGATCTGCGTGGGGCCCTTCTGCATTTTGCCACTCGACGCGCCTAACCGGTTGCTGGCCCGCTGGCTAGTAGCCATCTTGGCGACGAACTCTACGAAATACACCACTGGTCTGGTTGCTCCAGACTGGCCCTTGCTCCCCTCCAAAGGAGCAGTCCCTCTGACCTTGCTGGTCAGAACCATCAGCTTATTTAATCTCCTACAACAATTGCTTTTGCCAAGGCTTGTTTGCTTCGATCAAGTCGCCGACACTGCCGACAGCGAGAGCCTGCGTGGGACAGCTCGTGAACCGACTCCTGGACGTCGTCGACCTCCAGGGACCACGTGGCTGCAGAGACAAGCTACACCTTTCTTCCTGTTTGCACCCGACATTGCCTGGTACCCACCTGGTGCCACGCCGGTCACTGGCTAGTGACTGTGAACACTGTCCCCTCTGCTTACAGGTCTTCAACATCTCCGATCCACTCTTGGATCCACTGCATCTCTCCCGGACCGACCGCCTGCAGCATCTTTGTCTTCAAGCTCCACGGAACAGATAGAAGAAACCCGACGCACTTCGAGGCCTATGCACCCGCTTCCTGTGGGTGAGGTAAAGCTGGCACACCTGTGCCCAAGTGTAGTATTACATCTCTAGTGCCTGTGTTCCAAATCTTGAGTTCCTAGTCCATCCGGAAGATCCTCTTTGCAGTAACTTTGTACTTTTTACGCACCCATTGAAACCTATGGGAGCACGCGTGTGACTATTTGCTCTGCACACGCCACCCGTGGACCTCCTGGTCACTAACTGACGTTAGCTCCTTGTAGGCCCAGCGATTCTAGAGGCCCTAGGCCTTTTCCCTTTTCTGTTCGTGGTACTTATACCACTATTTTAGTATATGGTTTGAGCGGCCACCAGGGCCTATCCATATAAAGTGCAACTTCTGTGTATTCTACTGTAATCTTGTTTGACGATTTGTGCTCCTGTGCTCATAAAGAGACTAGGGGTTACTTTGAGAAATAAATACATATATATTTTGAATATATATCTGTGTGGTGTCCTTTCATTGGTATAAAAGGGGGTTGCATTTGGTAAAACAGCTGGCTTAACACGCTTCACGAGTTTAGCCTCAAAGACTGCTTAGCCTACGCTACCACTAGGGCAGCTAGTCCGAAAAGGTTGACTTACAACCACACCATAAGGGTTGCTTGGCATGGTACAAGGTGATCACTTTAACTAGTGAGCATCATATACCAGGCCAACTTCTCACATTGGTGAGCAGCGGTTGGATTTGAGCTTGCTGTGTTTTACCATTGTAATCTCTTGGTTACCAATTGAAAGATCACATAGGTACCTGTAGGTACATATAAAACAAGATTAGATATACATAAGTTCTACTGAACTTAGTTGTTGTAGAGCAAAGGGAGTAGCACACCCTGACTACAACTGCTAGATAGGTTTAGTAGGTAAACCCAAGTGTAGGTAGATTGCAACACATCCACCCACACTTAAGAGCAATGGCCGGGGCAGAGGGGTCCACTGTACCCATCTCTGTTGAGAGTGACCCCCAGAGGGCACCATCCAGCTTTGCTACCCTTAACCAGAATGAGCTCAGGCATTTGGCAACTCTTAGAGGCCTTAAACAGCCCAAGAACCCTACCTCTGCTGAGCTCAGAGAACTCTTGCAAAATGATGAGAATCAGAGAGAACTCAGGAAAGCTTCCCAGTTAGCCCCCTTAGGGTCAGGAACAGGAGGCCCCCCTTCTGAAGATGCTACAGAGGTACCCAGTTCCAATAGCCATCCCTTAGATGAGAATCATACTACAGGGGAGGAAAGTGGTGAGGATACAGAAAGTAGTGAGGATGAAGGGAGAACTAGCCCAGTGCCAAGTGTTATACTTGGCCCAGCTAAACTAAGGCTATTGGGGATTGACAGTGGGTTTACCCCATTGGATCTCCCCAGTGGACTTAACACAGGGCTTGGGAGGCAAAGGAATCGCTCAGGTGACTCCAATGCTTCCCATGGCTCTAGAGGCTCTCAAGGTCACTCCAGGAAAAGGATGACCACCCCTCAGAGGAGGGAACAGGAGGCCAGAATGCAGGAGGCCCAGCTGAGGATCAGGAAGCAGGAGCTAGAGGTAGCCCTGATGGAAGAAAAACTGAACAAGGCTAGGCAACCTAGAGAGAGTGGGTCTATACCCACTGGTGGCAGCATTGTTCCTAAGGACAAAGATAGGGTCTTTGATAATAGGAACCTGTCTAAGGTTGTGCCCCCCTACAAAAGTGGGGATGACATCCACAAATGGATAACTGCTCTTGAGAGAGCCTGCAAAGTACAGCAGGTTCCTGAAGACCAGTGGGCAGCAATCCTCTGGCTCTCCTTTGAAGGAAGATGCAGAGACAGACTCCTCACTGTTAGAGAAGAGGATGTCAGAAATTACAGAGTCCTGAAGAGTGTTCTGGTAGATGGGTTAGGCTTAACCACTGAACAGGACAGGTTAATGTTCAGAGACACCCAAAAGACACAGACTCAGGACTGGTCTGAATATGTTGAATGTGCCACTAAGGCTTTGGAGGGTTGGTTGCTGGGAAGTAAGGTATCTGATTTTACAGGATTGTATAATTTGATGATGAGAGAACAGATTTTAAATAACTGTCAAAACCAGCAACTGCATCAACACTTGGTTGACTCTGATCTGACCTCTCCCCAAGAATTGGGAAAGAAGGCAGACAAATGGGTCAGAACCAGGGTTAAGCAAAAGAACCAGAACCAGGGCCAAGGGGGTGATCAGAAGAAAACAGACCAAAAGGGTGGAGATCAGAAACCTAAAGACCAGAAGTCTTCAACAGGGCCCCAAACTACTGCTAAGGAGGCTGGGTCCCAACAACAGTCCAAAAAGAAGAAAGAAGGTCAAAAGAAACCCTGGTGCAATCATTGCAAAAATACAACTCACTGGACTAGTGATTGCAAAAAGGGTGGAGCCCCCAACACTGTTGCCCCTAAGGCACCTGCTCCCAGTACTACTGTTAGCAGTGTTGGCCCCCAGACAAAGGGTGTAGTGGGAATCACTATGGGAACTGAAGGAGATTCTGACTTAGACAGAACCCTGACACAGGCAGTCTTGATCTGTGATGGGGACATTGATTTGTCCCTGACTGTGAGCCCCAGTAACCTGGGCAAGTACAGACAGACTCCTTTAATTAATGACAAAGTGGCTCAAGCCTACAGGGACACGTGTGCCAGTGTCACTATGGTGACACCAGGCTTTGTGGACCCTGGACAGTACATACCAGGTGAGAACTACCTGGTGACCAATGCCAGCAATGCCACTACTTCACATAGTGTGGCAGTTGTTAACTTCTCATGGGGAGGGGTAACTGGCCTCAAAAGGGTTGTGGTTAGTGCAGACCTCCCAGTAGAATGTTTGTTGGGCAATGACCTAGAGAGTTCTCTATGGTCAGAAGTGGAGTACAGGACTCATGCAGAGATGTTAGGTATATCATCACATGTCCTTGCTGTGACCAGGTCACAGGCCAATAAGTGCCTCACTGAACCTCAGGTCTTGGATCCTGGAACAATGGACCAAGCACCTACCAAGAAGAAGAACAGGAGGGTCAAGGCTGTGCCTTCCCCCCTGCCTCAGAGTGATGATCAGCCTTCCCAGGAAGCTGATCTAGAGGACCCTGAAGGAACTGTCCCTGAAGAGCTTGAACCTGATCAGGTTGAGTTTCTGGGGACAGGGGGACCTTCAAGGGCTGACTTGAGGCAGGCTCAGTTATCCTGTCCCTCTCTTGAACCCCTCAGACAGCTGGCTGCTGCTGAGGCTGCTGGGAATGCTCAAGGTACCCATAAAGTGTATTGGGATGAAGGGCTCCTTTATTCAGAGGCTAGAGACCCCAAGCCTGGTGCTACCAGGAGGTTGGTTATACCTCTGCAATTTAGGGGCTTCCTTCTTACCTTGGCCCATGATATTCCTTTAGCAGGACACTTAGGCCAGAATAAGACTTGGGACAGGCTTGTCCCTCACTTTCACTGGCCTCATATGAATGAAGATACAAAGGAGTTTTGTCGCTCCTGTGTGACCTGCCAAGCCAGTGGCAAATCAGGTGGCACAACAAAGGCCCCCCTAATACCACTACCTGTGGTGGGGGTCCCCTTTGAAAGAGTGGGAATAGATATAGTGGGTCCCATGGATCCTCCCACTGCATCTGGGCACAGATTTATACTGGTGGTAGTGGATCATGCCACCAGGTATCCAGAGGCAATTCCCCTTAGGACCACTACAGCTCCTGTTGTGGCCAGGGCCCTGCTGGGAGTATTCTCCAGAGTGGGGTTTCCTAAGGAGGTAGTATCTGACAGAGGTACCAACTTTATGTCAGGATACTTGACAGCTATGTGGAAGGAGTGTGGTGTCAACTACAAGTTCACCACCCCTTATCACCCACAATGCAATGGGCTTGTTGAGAGATTCAACAAGACCCTAAAGGGTATGATCAAAGGATTACCTGAAAAGCTCAGGCGAAGATGGGACATCCTTCTACCCTGCCTTCTGTTTGCTTACAGAGAGGTCCCACAAAAAGGAGTTGGCTACAGCCCCTTTGAATTGTTGTTTGGGCACCCTGTAAGAGGCCCACTGTGTTTGGTGAAGGAAGGATGGGAGTTACCTCTCAAAAAGCCTAAGCTAGACATAGTGGACTATGTACTTGGTCTCCGCTCCAGGATGGCTGAGTATATGGAGAAGGCATCCAAAAACCTTGAGGCAAGCCAGGCCTTACAGAAAGCTTGGCATGACCAAAAGGCTGTCTTGGTTGAGTTTCAGCCAGGACAGAAGGTATGGGTGTTGGAGCCAGTGGCCCCAGCAGCACTCCAAGACAAATGGTCTGGACCCCATACAATCCTGGAAAAGAAGGGAGAGGTCACCTACTTGGTAGACCTAGGAACTCCCAGGAGTCCCCACAGGGTACTCCATGTTAACAGGCTTAAAGCATATGTTGACAGGGCAGACATGGGCTTGCTCGTGGCTACAGATGAGGGACAGGAGGAAGAGAGTGACCCTCTCCCAGACCTGTTGTCTCAGAACCCTGAAGATGGCTCAGTGGAAGGAGTGACCCTTGGAGGCAACCTCACTGCCCATCAGCAGACTGAATGTAGACAGGTTCTACAATCATTTTCACATATGTTTTCCTTGATACCTAGTCAAACTGACTGGTGTACCCATGTGGTGGACACTGGTGACAGTCTGCCTGTAAAGAACAAGCTTTACAGACAATCTGACCACGTCAGGGACTGTATAAAGGCTGAGGTACATAAAATGCTGGAATTAGGTGTCATTGAACCCTCAGAGAGCCCCTGGGCTAGCCCAGTGGTTCTGGTCCCCAAACCTCACACCAAAGATGGCAAGAGAGAGATGAGGTTCTGTGTGGACTACAGGGGTCTCAATGCTGTCACCAGGACAGATGCACACCCTATTCCAAGGGCAGATGAGCTCATAGACAAACTAGCTTCTGCAAAGTTTTTGAGCACATTTGACTTAACAGCTGGCTATTGGCAAATCAGATTAGCTGAGGAGTCTAAGGCCAAAACAGCATTCTCAACCCCAGGTGGGCACTACCAGTTTGTGGTGATGCCCTTTGGTCTGAAGAATGCACCTGCCACCTTCCAAAGGCTGGTGAACCAAGTCCTTACTGGGTTGGATGACTTTTGCGCAGCATATCTTGATGACATTGCTGTCTTTAGCTCCACCTGGGAGGATCACCTGATCCACCTGAAGAAGGCTCTTGAGGCTCTGCAAAGGGCAGGCCTCACTATCAAGGCTACTAAGTGCCAGATAGGGCAGAGTAAGGTTGTATATTTGGGCCACCTTGTAGGTGGAGGCCAAGTTCAACCACTGGAGAGTAAGATACAATCCATCAAGGACTGGTCCCCTCCAACCTCCCAGACTCAAGTTCGAGCTTTCTTGGGCTTGACTGGGTACTACAGGAAGTTTGTTAAGAACTATGGGTCCATTGTGACTCCTCTTAATGATCTGACATCCAAGAAGATGCCCAAAAAGGTTCAGTGGACAGTAAGCTGTCAAAAGGCATTTGATGACCTGAAGGAGGCCATGTGCTCTGCACCTATCCTGAAAAGTCCTGACTACTCCAAAGAGTTTATTGTCCAAACAGATGCTTCTGAGTTGGGTGTGGGAGCTGTGCTGTCACAACTTAATGTAGATGGTCAAGACCAACCCATTGCTTTTATTAGCAGAAGGTTGACCCCCAGAGAGAAGAATTGGTCAGCTATTGAGAGGGAGGCCTTTGCTGTGGTGTGGGCCCTGAAGAAGCTGAGGCCATACTTGTTTGGCACTCACTTCAAGATTCAGACCGACCATAAGCCCCTCTTGTGGCTAAATGAGATGAAGGGTGAAAACCCCAAACTGCTTAGGTGGTCCATTTCCCTACAGGGGATGGACTTTACAGTGGAGCACCGGCCAGGTACTGACCATGGGAATGCAGATGGTCTCTCCAGGTACTTCCACTTAGGACATGAAGACGAGACTGGTCAAGGCTAGTTTAATGTCCCAGCGTTTGGGGGGGGTTGTGTAGGAGAGTAGGGTCTGCTATCCTATGGTCACCCCAAATTTTTGCTTTTTGCTTCACTGGTTTTTGACATATTGAGGCTGTGGGCCTGCCAATCAGACCCCCAGCCTGCTGTTCTCTCTACTAAATTAAAACTATGCACCCTAGGTGCATAACCAATTGGAAGTGGATCACCCTGTCAGCCCCTGTACCAGTGTACACTAGGTACCCAGGGCATTGGTGTACCGAAGGCCTGCCAGGGGCTGAAGCATGTATTATGCCACCCCAGGCTTGGCCTAACAATTTGACACAACTGGCTGATCACTCAGCTGGGGTAAGTTGGTGTAATCACCTCTTACTTAGGTGTAGTATACCTACACCTAACCTTAAATGGGACACCTGGTAACCTATAAGTCACTCCTATGGCAGGCCTTAACAATCCTGAAGGCAGAGTGCTTGGTTCCATGTGAGATGGTGCTCTGGCATGAGCTGAGCCTGTCTGCAGTGGTCGGAACAACTTCCTTCTACTGTTTCCAGATATCGTCATACCATATACTCTTAAGTGCATTATGAACCTCGCGGTTAAATGCTATCTTTGGTTTGGCTTTATCAAAACATGTCGAGTAAGGTGTCATACGAATTGGAATACTAACCCCTCGCCAATTCTGGCGACGGGGTTAGCATTCCACCCTTCTAGAGGGACACGACATGTACAGTACCTGAAACCCGGGTAAAATCAGACATAGCCTCAGCTCCACAACATGGATGCTGCCACCACAGACACAAGTCTGCCCTCCTGCTGCTGGGAGTCCTTCCAGCTTGGGAGGTGTGGACAAAGGGTTTCCTGCCAGGGGAGGTGCATGCACCACCCCAGACAGGATTTTGTGTATTGGTCAGGTAGGGCTTGAAAGAAACCAGACATGCCTGTGGCTCACAAGGAGCCTCGGTGCATATGCCAGTTCAAACCGGTCCTGGGGCACACCAGTCCCGGGCCTGGGGCGAGCTGGACAAAGGATTGGGGGTGTAACCACCCCCCTTCCTGGTCCCACCCATAGGGAGGGACCTAGCAGGTAGTCCGGCCCCTAGAATCCGCTTAAAGGTAGGAGCTGTGTCCTAAGACTTCAGACATCCTGGAATCAACTTAAAACTAAGAAGAAGACGGGAACTTCGACGCTCTGCTGCACAGAGGACTGAAGCCAATCTCCCCTGTGGTCAGGGAGTGACCACCTTGCTAACGCAAGCACCATCCAGCGAATCAACGTCTGCTTTGCCGCCGCCTCCCGCCGGAGCCCGAGCCCAGAGACTGACAAGACCTGGACCTCCAGACCTCTCACCGCCCGATTCACAGTCCCTGAAAAGAGGAGACCCGTGGAGGCACCGAGACACGTGGAGCCAGCCATCTTGAAACGACCACGACAAGCTGACAAGTGCAACAACCGAGGCTCCCTCCAAGTTGTGCTTTGGGATCTGAGAAGCCCAACCCTCGAGCAGCATCTGCACCAAAGGTGAGCCCTCCAGCATCTCCACGATCTGCGTGGGGCCCTTCTGCATTTTGCCACTCGACGCGCCTAACCGGTTGCTGGCCCGCTGGCTAGTAGCCATCTTGGCGACGAACTCTACAAAATACACCGCTGGTCTGGTTGCTCCAGACTGGCCCTTGCTCCCCTCCAAAGGAGCAGTCCCTCTGACCTTGCTGGTCAGAACCATCAGCTTATTTCATCTCCTACAACAATTGCTTTTGCCAAGGCTTGTTTGCTTCGATCAAGTCGCCGACACTGCCGACAGCGAGAGCCTGCGTGGGACAGCTCGTGAACCGACTCCTGGACGTCGTCGACCTCCAGGGACCACGTGGCTGCAGAGACAAGCTACACCTTTCTTCCTGTTTGCACCTGACATTGCCTGGTACCCACCTGGTGCCACGCCGGTCACTGGCTAGTGACTGTGAACACTGTCCCCTCTGCTTACAGGTCTTCAACATCTCCGATCCACTCTTGGATCCACTGCATCTCTCCCGGACCGACCGCCTGCAGCATCTTTGTCTTCAAGCTCCACGGAACAGATAGAAGAAACCCGACGCACTTCGAGGCCTATGCACCCGCTTCCTGTGGGTGAGGTAAAGCTGGCACACCTGTGCCCAAGTGTAGTATTACATCTCTAGTGCCTGTGTTCCAAATCTTGAGTTCCTAGTCCATCCGGAAGATCCTCTTTGCAGTAACTTTGTACTTTTTACGCACCCATTGAAACCTATGGGAGCACGCGTGTGACTATTTGCTCTGCACACGCCACCCGTGGACCTCCTGGTCACTAACTGACGTTAGCTCCTTGTAGGCCCAGCGATTCTAGAGGCCCTAGGCCTTTTCCCTTTTCTGTTCGTGGTACTTATACCACTATTTTAGTATATGGTTTGAGCGGCCACCAGGGCCTATCCATATAAAGTGCAACTTCTGTGTATTCTACTGTAATCTTGTTTGACGATTTGTGCTCCTGTGCTCATAAAGAGACTAGGGGTTACTTTGAGAATTAAATACATATATATTTTGAATATATATCTGTGTGGTGTCCTTTCATTGGTATAAAAGGGGGTTGCATTTGGTAAAACAGCTGGCTTAACACGCTTCACGAGTTTAGCCTCAAAGACTGCTTAGCCTACGCTACCACTAGGGCAGCTAGTCCGAAAAGGTTGACTTACAACCACACCATAAGGGTTGCTTGGCATGGTACAAGGTGATCACTTTAACTAGTGAGCATCATATACCAGGCCAACTTCTCACATAAACTCTCACTCTGAATAACCATTTCTGCAATATCTAACCTTTCCTAACCTATTGATCCCACTAGTAAATCACAAATTCTCTTTCTGTGTATCCTCTTTCCAAACTCACAAAATCTAACTTCCCTATTCACTTATCCCTTTTTTTCACTTGCATGAATTCACTCTAATAATCACATCCCACCCTATTAACTTCATCTACCACTGAAAACTCTACGAAAGAGTTTATGCGGAGCATAGGACTAACCCGACAACCACAAATATACAACAGTAACTAATAACTGCGTTAACCACTAACTTTGGGTTACAGAGTAGTGTACTTTTTAGCAGGTTTTCATACTAAACGCTCGGTCGCACAGCTGAATCTTGCCCATGCTACATAGAAGTGCAATACCATAAAAAAATACTATGTTTTGTATATCCCTGATGGGGTAACGGAGCTCTTACGATTTTCACATTATTCCTGTGTGCCCTACGGGTATATTTTTGAAAAAGTGTTGGTAGTCGACTGGCCTATTGAGAAGACCTGGTTGCAGTATGTTAGATTTGGGGGTCTCTAGTTGGCAGAGGTAGGTACATTTGACAAATAGGGACCCTCGCGTTTAGTCAGGGTAAGGGGGTACACTCCTAAAATAACCCCTGCTCACCCCCTTGGTAGCTTGGCACGAGCAGACAGGCTTATCTCTGAGGCAGTGTATAAAGCATTTGTTAACACATACAGTAATCAAGTGACAACACTACAGATGGACACCACACAAGTTGTATATAAAAAATAATTACCCTTTATATAGACTTATCACAAGACCACAAACGACAACAATCCACAATACTGTACTTAAAATGGTAGAATTAGCTTAGTTCTCTTTAGATGTTACAATGCGACACTTTGAGTTCAATGTACCTTTGGATGCGTAACGCTATACAACAAAAGTGTTGCAGGGAAGGTGATGCGTTCGTTCCTTTCACGCTGGAACGGTGATGCGTCGGTTTCTTACTGCGCTTCCGTGGCGATGTGGCCCGCTACGCCGTGATGCGATGAAGATCTGGTGCAATGAAACAAAGATGGTGTCTTCTTCTTGATGCGACACGAAGCGTGCACACCCAACGGCCGTGCAGCGGCTCAACAAATCTTCTGAGCCGCGACAGGCCCTGCGGCACGCTTCTCCGGTGATGCAAGACGCTTCGGCGAGGTGACACGGCAACTGCAGTGGCGACACCCTTGTTTAGTGATGCGACGACAGCGGCTGCGACACTCTTCTCCGGTGATGCGAGACGCTACTGCGAGGCGATGCGACAACTGCAGCGGCGACACCCTTGTTCAGTGATGCAACGACAGCGGCTGCGGCGGCGACACTCTTCTCTGGTGATGCGAGACGCTTCTGCGAGGCGATGTGACAGCTACAGCGGCGACACCCTTCTTCAGTGATGCGACGACAGCGGCTGCGGCGGCGACACGCTTTTTCCTCGTGAGTCACGCTTCCAGCTCCTGACGACACGCAGTCCCTCAGAAAGCCCAACACAACTGCAGGCACTTTCAAAGAACTCTTGGGGAGCTGGTGGTTGAAGTCTGTTGTCCCTAAGACTTCAGCAGGAGGCAGGCTCTTTCTCAAGCCCTTGGAGATCCTTCACAAGTTGATGAAAGTACACACAACGTTCCTCTCTCCTCTCTTTGGCAGTCAGACAACCACTACAGGCCAATCCCTCAAGCTCAGGGATAGTCTCTCCTCAGAGTCTCTGGTTCCTCTCCTCAGCAAAGGTTCCTTCTTGTTTCCCAAAAGTGATCTAAAGTTCTGGGGTCTGGATCCCCCTTTTTATACACAGTTTATCTTTGTTCTCTGAAGGCAGAGAGTCCTTTGCCTAGTCCAAACCAGTTCTGGTCAGTCCTGGAGCACTTTGTTGACAAGACTCCTTCTTTCCTTTCACAGTGCAGGGCAGAGACATCAGACGCACCACAGGAGGTGGAGCCAGCATTGTGGAGGGAAGGCACAGCCCTATTCAGGTCCCAGGTGCAACTCCTCCCACCCATCTGCATGCAGATCTCTCTATTCAGCCCTGTGCTGACTCACCCTGGCTCCTGGAATCCCCCAGCCCCTGTCACTCAAACCCCAGACAAGGAATACACAACCTAGCAGAGGCAGGCTTGGATGGTTAGACAAGAAAATACCTACTTTCTAAAAGTGGTATTTTCAAACACAGAATGTTAAAACCAACTTCACTCAAAGATGCATTTTATCATTCTGAGCTCAGGCATACTAAACTCGAATTTCTACCTAGTTCCCCGAGTCAGTTAGGATTATAAGATGTAATAATCAAACTGCCCATTCTGGCCTATGGGGAATAGAGAGCCTTGCAATAGTGAAAAACGAAAATGGCTGTAATTCACTATTAGGACATGCCACACACACCAGGGCATGTCCTACCTTATACTTACAATGCACTCTGCCCTTGGGCCTACCATAGGGGTGTCTGACATGAAGAAAAGGGAAGGTTTAGGAACTGGCAAGTGGGTGCACTTGCCCGGTCAGCATGGCAGTACCAGACTGCACACAGGCTCTGCAATGGCAAGCCTTAGACACACTTGAACAGGCTGCTTCTGGGGGTGGCACAACCAGTGCTGCAAGCCCACCAGCAGTATTTGGATTACCAGCCCTGGTCACTCCTGGGTCTGACAAGTAAACCAAAGCAACCAATCATAGAATCACTAATCCATACATCAATTTACAATAGGGAGCACTTTCACTGTGGCACTGGATAGCAGTGGCACAGTGCCCAAAGCATCTAACACCAGCAAAAACACATGAGGCAACAGCAAAATATGGAAGGGAGACCCACACCAAGGTGCCAGGTCTAACACAGTACATTAGGTGTGGAGGAAGAGTGGAATTAATGCAATGCAATGCATAAACATCGATGTTGTAGAGGATGTAAGGACATATAGAGATAGATTCCGTATTGACTGTTATAAGGAAAGTTGTTGTTGATGGTGTCAGTATAGTGCACAGGTTAGTAACCATTATTGGGCTGGGCATGTTTCTGAGATATGAAAAGCACCCTCAATTAACTTCACTTCAATCTGGCTGTGATGTGGGCGTAGCCACAGGGACCCGCACAATTGGGTGAATCTTTTGGATCAATTTTACCCCCCCCCCATGCTATTCTTTAAATGGTAAGCAATCTTGAGGTGTTGAGTCATGTTTTCAGGACAGGAATGTTTTATTGCCTCTGTAAATTATCAGAAACATCCTATCACCAATTCTAGCGTATCGGGTGGCGAGGAATTGTCTACAGGGGCTGTAAAATATTTTGGGGCTCAAATGCCTAGACAAAAACCTCCCTGCTCAAATATTCATGCATGCAAATTACATATTTCTAAGTATATTTTCATTGGAACTTTTTTAATGGGAAGTTAGGATTGTTAACATCGATAAAAAGAACTAATGTGTGAAAATATTCCTAAAAATAATCAATAGAACGGATTGTAAACTGAGCAGATGTTCCAGAACCTAAACACCACAGATATTCCCCAGTAATGTTGAGCTATGCAACCACACTACCCTCACCATTGCACTGCCCATTAACCTTCATATGACACAACAAATGGCATCAAATTTCATTATTTCTTTAGGTTTCGAATTCATCAAGGAATCCCGTTAAATGAAGTTTCTAGGTTACTTTTTAAAGTATTCATTTTGCCACTCTCCTAGCATAAAATACGTTACAAATACGTTTTACCATTAGAGTAAGGACATAAAGAAACTTCATCTAAAATAATTTAAAAGCTACTGATAAGTAAATACAAATGAGGGTACTTAAAATGCAAAGTAAATGTTATATTTGAAAATTTCTAAATAAATTTACAAAAATCGAAACATTTAAGATTAGGTCAATAACATTAAATATCTATAAATTCAGTGTAGCTAAAGGTTATAGTGTGGCTCCTGAGAGTGTATAAATAATCATACATCCTATAACGCTCCTTCCCAAACAGTTGCAAGATGCTCCGAAGTGTGCGTGTGTGTGTGTGTGTGTGCGTTCGTGCTTGTGTGTGTGTGTGTGATCCTCAGTGCCTGCAAAGTGCACTCACATGCACAGAACACACTCATACCAAGAAAAACTCACACCAGTACTTTTGACTGTAGACTTGATTTCTAACATAAGCTTATTTTAGAACCAACTTAACAAGTTGCTCCCACAATGTCAGCTCCAAAGCTGACTGGCATGTAGCCAGTATCCCAAGCATGGTAGCGACATCCAAACGGTTGCTTCTCTTGTAGGTTTTTTCCAGATACATGATGGCTGGAAAATCTCAGCCTATGTTCTAGGTCTGCACTAGCCAGCTGCACTAGACTCTGCGCTCAAATGGGAAGAGTCACCAGTGTCTTTTCCTACACAATATGTGTGGTGTGAGAATAAGCTGGTGGTGAAGTCCCTCTGATAGGTCTAATGGGAAATCTGATGTTGCAACATTATGGGTTGAATAGTCGGAGCAATTTTAGAAGTCGGTGCACGGTCCTGTGCATTGTCTCCACCAATAAAAGACATCTTCATATGCTTTCTATATCATCTTTTGCATCAGCCTTGAGTGGTCTCAAAGACGACACACTGCCTATACTACAGCTGACGAATAAGTGAAAAAAAGCATTTTTGTGCACGTTTAAGTGTGCAATGTGGCAGACATACATGCCCTCAGGTATATTTATATACCTCTTTCCATACCAGTTGAAAGACCAAAAGCGCTTTTTCGATTGTTCAGTAAGTAGCTACTTTGTATGTATCTTTCAGGGCTCTCAAGTTTCCCGTTCCATGCTTGAAGAGCTTCGGCAGTCAAGTTGCTTTTATTAGCATTCTGGGATCTGTGGTTCTTTTGATCCATTATAAAATCAGGACTACAAGTTCCAGAATGCAAATAGAAATTCCTTCAAGGGAAAGGTACTCTAGCCATAGACCTGGCAAAAACTGAGAGCTCTGATTGTTTATGTTTGCTCCTGTGTATTTACATGTGCTGCAAGTGTTGGAAGATGACATAAGGGTGCAAGAGTTTCCACACAGAGCTCCATGAAGGTAAACTCAAACAGCACCTCTGATATTCCCCTGCCCCCAATGACTTCTGAGGTCCCCTTTTCATGCACTTTGCAACCTGTCTCATCACTCCTAGTTTTGGACTCCGATTGGAAGGTTCTGACTGTGCTCCTGGAGGTTCCCACTGGTGCACATATCTCCTGGGGTGGCACAGCAAATGCGTCCGGGGGTCAGGCTTGGAACTTGGGCTGGCACAAGCATGGGCTGGTAGGCCCAGGGCTCCTTGCAGCAGAATGAAGATACTGGAACCAAGGGCTCTCCTGTGGCTGATGTCGGGGATGGTCCCTACTCATCACACTGCAGTGGTATACAGGGAGCCTTCTGGATATCAGTGGGGGGAATGGCTGCACATGTGATTTGCTGTCATAAGGAAGAGGAGTGTTTTTTTAATCCAAATGGGTTTAATCTTAGAAATGCCACAAGGAATGGAGGGGGGGTGTATGGAGGCAGCCTTTTTCGGTTCCCATGGTGGAGCGAACTAGCAGACTCCAGATATTTAGCAACTAGACTCTGACTGTTAGACCTGGCACATTGGCGTGGGTCTCCCTTCCATTTTTTGCGGTTGCCTCATGTGTTTCTGTTGGTGTTAGATGCTTTGGGCACTGTACCACTTCTGTCCAGTGCCACAGTGCATGTGCTCCCTATTGTAAATTGATGTATGGATTAGTGATTCCATGATTGGCTGGTTTTGTTTACCTGTCAGACCCTAGTACAGTGCACCAGGAGTGCCCAGGGCTGGTAATCCAAATGCTGCTGGTGGGCTTGCAGCACTGGTTGTGCCACCCACAGAAGCAGCCTGTAAAATTGTGTCTAAGGCTTGCCATTGCAGAGCCTGTGTGCAGTCTGGTACTGCCATAGTGACTGGCCAAGTGCACCCACTTGCCAGTCCCTAAACCTTCCCTTTTCTTCATATCAGACACCCCTATGGTAGGCCCAAGGGCAGGGTGCATTGTAAGTATAAGGCAGGACATGCCCTGGTATGTGTGGCATGTCCTAATAGTGAATTACAGCCATTTTCGTGTTTCTCTATTGCAAGGCTCTCTGTTCCCCATAGGCCAGCATGGGCAGTTTGATTATTACATCTTATAATCCTAACTGACTCAGGGAACATGGTAGAAATTCGAGTTTAGTATGCCTGAACTCAGAATGATAAAATACATCTTTTAGTGAAGTTGGTTTGAATATTCTGTGTTTGAAAATACCACTGTTAGAAAGTAGGTATTTTCTTGTCTAACCATCTGGCTGTGTAGTCCTTGTCTGGAGTTTGAGTGACAGGGGCTGGGGAAATTCCAGGAGACAGGGTGAGTCAGCACAGGGCTGAATAGAGAAATCTCAGTGTAGATGGGTGGGAGGAGTTGCACCTGGGACCTGAATACGGCTGTGCCTTCCCTCCACAATGCTGGCTCCACCTCCTGTGGTGCGTCTGATATCTCTGCCCTGCACTTTGAAAGGAAAGAAGGAGTCTTGTCAACAAAGTGCTCCAGGACTGATCAGAACTGGTTTGGACTAGGAAAAGGCCTCTCTGCCTTCAGAGAACAAAGAGAAACTGGGTATAAATATTGAGACCCAAACTCAAGAACTTTAGATCACTTTGGGAAACAAGAAGAAACCTTTGCTGAGGAGTGGAACCAGAAGAAACTGAGGAGAAACTATCCCTAAGCTGAAGTGCTGCTTGGGGGATTGGCCTGCAGTGGTTGCCTGACTGCCAAAGAAAGGAGAAAGGACTTTGTGTGCACTTCATTTCAACTTGTAAAGGATCTCCAAGGGCTTGGAAAAGAGCTTGCCTCCTGCTGAAGTCTCAGGGACAACAGACTTCACCCACCGGCTCCCCAAGAGTTCTTTGGAAGTGCCTGCTGTTTTGCGAGGCTTTCTGAGGGACTGCGTGTCGCAAGGAGCTGGAAGCGCGACTCACGAGCAAGAAGCGTGTCGCCGCACTGCCACTGTCGCTTCACAATGAGAAAGCGCCTCGCATCACCGGAGAAGAGGATCAACGTCACATCAGATGCCGCCACATCACCGGGAAGCGGGTCACAGGGCCTGTCGTGGCCCGGAAGAACCGTTGAATCATCGCAGGGTCCCCGAAGCACCTCGCACCGCCGGATAAGAGGATCGACGTCGCATCAGACGCTGCTGCATCACCGGGAAGCGTGTCACAGGGCCTGTCGCGGCTCGCATCGTTGTCCAGGCAACTTGCATCGCCAGAGAAGAGGATCGACGTCGCATCAGACGCCGCCGCATCACCGGGAAGCATGTCGCAGGGCCTGTCGCGGCTCGCATCGTGTCGCACCAAGAAGAAAGCTCCATCTTTGTTTCTTTGCACCAACGCATCACCGTCCTTGCAACACTTTCGTTGTCTTGCATTAGGCATCTTAAGGTACATTGAACTCTGAGTGTCGCATTTACTATCTTAAGAGAACTAAGCTAACTCTACCATTTTAAGTACAGTTTTGTGGATTCTTGTCGTTTGTGGTCTTGTGTTAAATCTATATAAAAGATACTTATTTTTATAATACAACCTGTGTGGTGTCCATCTGTAGTGTTGTCACTTGATTACTGTATGTGGTCACAAATGCTTTACACACTGCCTCTGAAATAAGCCTGTCTGCTCGTGCCAAGCTACCAAGGGGGTGAGCAGGGGTTATTTTAGGTGTTTACCCCCTTGCCCTGACTAGACGCAAGGGTCACTATTTTTCACAAGAACCTACCTATGCCAACTAGAGACGCCCAAATCTAACAGTGACCATGCATAATGTAAGTGGTTGCAAGTCACAGTGGCCATGTTAGAAAGTCGGATAACCTAATTTTCAAATACAGTAATATTCGTCAGTAGACAAATTTTTTCACTCTCTTAACAGATATCTGATCAGCTAAGCTAAAGGACGTGACTCCGCTGCACCCCATTGGGATTTCCTCATTTACCAAACTAGGGTAGTGAAAAAAGTGAACCCTATACTGCGGTGGCTTCATGACGATGGGCAATTACTACCTCTTAGACCTGGCATCATTGGCGGGGTTTTCCCTGACTTTTTGGCCTCTACCTCCTGTGTTTTGATGCTGTGCTGGATTTTGTTTTTGCTGGCCTAGATGCTTTGGGCACTTTGCTACTGCTGATCAGTGTCAAAGTGCAAGTGCACCCTGTAAAAATTGATAATTGTTTTGGTTCTCCCTGATTGGCATATTTGTTTACCAGTAGGTCCCTAGTAAAGTGCACTACATGTGTCAGGGCTGGTAAATCAAATGCTACTAGTGGGCCTGCAGCACTGATTGTGCCACCTACATGAGTAGTCCCAAAGAGATGTCTCAGGCCTGCCAGCACAGTGCCTGCGCACAGTTTGCTAACTGCAATTTTTGACCTGGCCAGTGTACCCACTGGCCAGACCTTACCCTTCCCTTTCCCTACACATAGGACACCCCTATGGTAGACCCAAGGTACCCCCATGGGCTGGGTGCAGTGTATGTAAAAGGCAGCATATATACTGGTGTGTATACCATGTCCTGATAGTGAAAACTGCAAATTTCGTTTTTTACTATTGAAAGGCTATTTTGCCCATAGGACAGAATGGGGATTGCTGTGTAACATTTTACCTGCATATCTTTCCATAGGAGTAAGATGGAAAATTGGAGTCTGGTATCCCTGAATTCAGAATTTAAAAACACTTCTTTTAGTAAGGATGGTTTTTAAATTCTGTGTTTTTAGAAAGTGACTATTTTCTTGTTCAATCTTTCTGTGTGCCTCTGCCTGGTTGTGGATTGACTTTCTGGCTTTGGAGTAACAGGGGCTGGGGTGGCTCCAGGAGTCTGGTTGAGTCAGCCTGAGCTGAATAGGCCAATCTGCATTTGGAGTGGTGGGAGGAGTAGTATCTGTCCCTGACTAGGGCTGTGCCTGCCTTCCACAAAAGACTGCCTCTGGCTCCGCCTCCTGCGGTGCGTCTGAAGACCCTGGCCCACATTCACAAAGGAAGAAGTTGTGCACTGGCAGAGTGCACCCCAAACTGGTTTGGACTGGGTCCAGGACCCCTGACACATAGAGAATAAAGACTTTTGGGGTATAAAAATGAGAGCTGAAACCCCTGTAATTTAGATCATCCTGGAATCAAGAAGAAACCTTTGCCAAGGAGAAGAGCGCAAGAAACTGAGAAGAAGGACTGCCCTTCTGTGTGTTCTGGGGCTGACTTGCAGTTGCCATTCTGCCAAGGAAAAGTGGAAGGACTTTGCTGTGTGCTGGGTTCTCAACTTGAAAAGGAAATCTCCAAGGGCCTGAGGAGAGCTGGCCTCCTGTTGTGGAAACTCAGGATCGACAAAGTTTCCAAAAACCACTTCCCAGCGGCTGTGTGCATGTATCTGGGCACAGCTGACACCCTTCGTGAGGTCCGCATTGCTGAGGAGTACTTCATTTGCAAGAATCACCTCTGCGCCACTGTGTGCATGTGTCTGGACACAGCTGGCGCCTTTAGTGAGGCTGAGGAATCCTTTTTCTGTAAGGAGCACCTCCACCGCGGCGTATGTGTCCGTGCTCAAGGGCCCGAAGTCATGTTCAACTGTGGGACCATGATCTTCCCCATGTGGTGTGAAGGGAACATCACCGCTGCCGGCCCGAGCTAATTGACAAGATCAAAGGAGAGAGAGAGAGCCGTAACCCGATCAGCTAAAGCGCGTCACCTGGCAACCAGCGAGGAAATAGCTGCTGCCGTTGGAGCTGATCCGCAAGAAGTCCGACGCAAGGGAGGAAGATCGGAAGACAGCCCCCCAGGTAACATTCGGGCTCCGGTCCGGAGCCGCTGCGTGTGTAACCGCCTGGGGGCGGGATGTGAGTAGGGGAATTGCTCCGGTTCTTCCTGCAGAGTTCAGCCTCCATTGCGAGCGCTCCTGACAGCCCGTACTGGCAAAGCAGATGAGCTACAGTATCGGATTCCGCTCCTCGGAGTCTGTTTGTTTCAAAGCATATGGGGGGCACATTTTTGGCCATTACTGCTCGCGGAGCCCACAGCCAGTCAGGGAGAGTCCGTTACTTACAACAGGACCGTGCAGGTGCTAAAGGGAACAGTGCTAGTTATATTTTATTAGACTGCTAAAAGAAATACAGTATCTGCGCGTGTTTTGTTTTTAATCCTTGTAGAGAGCCACTCGGCCTCTACCATACAATGTAGTACACTATACATGCATCCCCCACCCCTCGAGGCGGGCTCACCTCGGGGATATAAATAAAGTTACGGAAGACCGCTCGGGGTTTTTCCGGTTAAGCACTACATCGTGTGCCTGTGGTCCTTGGGGTGAGTGCCCCTGCAAGTGTGGCCTACACCAGGTCACCAAACTGGCGACGAGGCCGGAAGTCCCACTGCGTGCCCTCAGCCATCTGCCGCTGTTTGCCGCGGCGTCAGCAGAGCCCACCCGCAACGCTCCACCATTGCCGGCAATCCTCCGGCGCCCGGCTGCGCTTCCCGGCGGAGGCGCCCCAGCTGACCTGCTTCCCCGCACCTGCCCGCGTGTCTCCCTCCCCGCCGGAGACTCGCTCCAGAGGCAGGGCGCGTCCTCACCGGCATCCCTCAGAGAGCGCCGTGTGCGCTGTGTCAACACCGCCAGCCGCCGCTGCTCGAGCCCAGCGCCCTCACCTGCAGAAGCCTGCCTCACCCCACGTGGCTGCCGGAGTGCCCGCTGGTGTCAGCAGAGCGGGGGCATCGCGTCCCAGCGTACAGAGGGGAGAACCGGACCGGCAGCCAAGACGCCTTAGCGCGCATGTGCTGCTCCTATATCCAACAAGCATTGGCTACAGCAAGATCCTATCCAACAAGCATTGGCTACAGCAAGATCCCCGTTGGCTACGGCGGGATCCATTCGTTTTGCTGGTTGTCACCGGCGGCGATGTGAGTGTGCCACCTTCTCCCTGCTTCAGGGATTCGGGACATCCTACATCGGAGTGAGTACGCCGATTGCGCGCACCAGGCCATCTGTCGCTGCTCACACGCACGTGCGCCATGTGCTCTCCCAGCCCCGCCGATCCTCACGGGGGTAGCGCTCGGCGCACCAGAGTGTCCTGCCACCAAGCATGAGCGTCCTGCCACAAGCAGGCGCCAACGCCCCGCCGGGCCCGCCTGCGGCCCAAGGAGGAGGGGGAAGGGCAAACGAACCGCGACCGAATCACACGACGGTCAACCCACTTCCGCCTTTCAGCGAAATGGCAGATCCAGCCACCGCGGCCCCCCGATGGCGAGTGTGGGTAGGCCAGCTCAACAACTATTTCACAGGGACCCGTGAAACGGACGGCATGGTGAAGCGCTCCCTGCTAATCTTCTATGGGGGACCAGAGATTTATGATCTATTCGAGACTCTCCCAAACACAGGCAACACGGATGATTACAACGCGGCAGTTGCGGCTCTCAATCAACATTTCGACCCGCAACTCAACCCGGACTTTGAGAAACTCAAATTTCGACGCTCCTTACAATTAGAGGATGAGTCAGTCGACATGTTTCATGCGCGCCTGAGGAGGCTCGCGGCCACATGCGGATTTGCCGCCCAGAGAGAGGAGATCATAAGCCAGATCATACTGGGTTGCAAACCAACACTGCTCAGGAAGCTCATACTGCGTCAACCCGGCATCACGCTGGACCAGATTCTAGTACTAGCTAGGTCACATGAACTTTCTGATGTCAGGGCAGAGGAGATGGCTCTCCACAAACCACCTCCGGCGCAAAGCAACACACGGCCTCCTCAGGTCAAGGAGGAACGCGTCGACGTGATCCGAAGGCGACCAACGTCCGCACCAGTCAGGGCAAGACCGCTACCTGGAGGACCCTGCGAGAATTGCGGAGAAGATCATCCTCCCACGGCCACGTGCGGAGCAAAGGGGCTAGAGTGTTCCCGGTGCGGAAAATTGAATCACTACGCCAAGGTGTGCCACAGTGGTCAGTCATGGTTTGCCCCAAGAAGACCGAGAGGGTTCACACAAAGAGTCCGGCAACTATCGATAGCTGACCCGGACGACTCGAAAGGAGATGCAACGCACCACCAGAATCTCGACCTGGAAGACGAAGACGACGAGGTATACTCTGTCTCCTTCGTTGGACAATCGGGAAGCCGGCCCATTTGCTCAGTCAGGATATTGGGTACTGATCTCCAGGCACTCATAGACACCTTGGCAACGGTGAACGTCATGGACTCCCAACAGTTCGAAGCACTGGCGCACTGACCCTCTCTGCTACCGACCAAAGCAAGAATATACGCATATGGAGGCGTCGACCCCCTTCCCTTAAGAGGTACCTTCGAGACGACGGTCATCAACGGTCCTCTCACCACCACGGCCAGGTTCCACGTAACAGAAGGAAGGAAGGGCACCCTCCTGAGCTACCACACAGCGGAGGACTTGGAGCTTGTGATTTTCACGAACGAAGTACATGAAGCGCACGCCGAGGACATCATGCAGGAGTTTCCCGAACTTTTCACAGGGCTAAGAAAGTTGAAGGGAAAACAGTTTCGGCTCCACATAGACCCCACGGTCAAACCGGTAGCCCTGCGTCACCGAAAGGTACCGTACAACTTGAGGTCCCAGGTTGAAGCGGAGTTGGCAAAGCTCGAAGCGCTAGACGTCATTGAGAAGGTCACTGGTCCCACACCCTGGGTGTCTCCGCTAGTAGTCGCTCCTAAGCCAAAGCAACCGGGAGCGATTCGACTGTGCGTCGATATGAGGCTACCCAACGCTGCTGTCAAGAGAGAACGCCATGTAACACCAACCATGGACGACATCGTAGCGGACCTTAATGGCGCTAAATGGTTTTCAAAACTGGACCTTAACGCGGGGTACCACCAACTGGAGCTAGAACCAAACAGCAGGTACATTACGACCTTTGCTACACATGTGGGCCTCAGAAGATACAAGCGACTCAGTTTTGGAGTGTCTACGGTAGCGGAGGTATTTCAGAACGCCATTAAGGAAACGCTGTCAGGCCTGACAGGAGTAATCAATCTGAGCGATGATATCCTGGTATTCTCGTGTACACTCGAAGACCATCATGCCCAGTTGAGAGCAACACTCCAACGGCTCAGAGACTATGGCCTAACACTACACAAGGAGAAGTGCGTGTTCTATCAAGAATCCATCGACTTCTTCGGCTACACGTTCATGCGAGAAGGCCTCAAAGTAGATCCGAAGAAGGCGCTTTCCCTGCGGTTGGCAAGCATCCCCAAGTCACCCACCGAAGTGAGGAGCTTCCTCAGGATGGCAACGTACTGCGGCAGGCTCATCCCGAACCTAGCTGCCCTGTCTGAACCCCTTCACATCCTAACACGCAGTGACCAGCCCTGGCTATGGACGGTGGAAGCCAACGCAGCGTTCGCGAAGATCAAGGCGGCATTGCAAGACAACACTGTCATGGCATACTTCCGCTACTTGTTGTAGACGCAAGCCCGGTGGGTCTTGGAGCAGTACTGTTACAAGAACACGAAGGAGGGACGTGGAAACCAGTTGCCTATGCCAGTCGTGCGCTCTCTGACACAGAGACGAGGTACGCACAAATAGAACGAGAAGCCTTGGCAATAAAGTGGGCATGCCAACATTTTCATCTATACTTGTTTGGGCAAGATTTCAACGTGATCACAGACCACAAACCCCTAGTCCCACTGTTTGGGGGCACCACACGGCTAGCACCGCCCCGCATTGAACGATGGGCAGTACAGCTGCAGCAATACAGATTCATGGTACTTTTCCGCCCAGGGGCCCACAACCCTGCGGACTACTTGTCCCGTCACCCGGAGGACCTTCCCCCGGCATGTGTCCCCACGGATGTCAGATACTCCGACGCGTATGTGCAGATGATAGTCCGAGATGCTTGCCCGGATGCGATGACCCTGGAAGAAGTTGGCCAAGCCACGGACAATGACGAGACCTTGACCAAAGTCAAGAAAGCCCTGGCATCTCACAACTGGAAGAGATTCCTGGAAGGAAACAAAGCGCTCACGGAAGAAGAAAAGCACGCGCAGCAACAGCTGTGGCAAGTTCGTCATGAGCTAAGCATAGGGGAGTGTGGCGCAGTCGTGAGAGGCCACCTCCTAGTCGTCCCTAAAACACTGCAAGGCCGTTTCCTGCAACTGGCACACGAAGGCCATCAGGGCATGGCGAAAACCAAGGCACGACTCAGGAACAAAGTCTGGTTTCCAACCATGAATACAAAAGTAGAAGAGCTAGTACGGAGATGCCGAGCGTGCACGATCACAGGGGGTGACCCACCATCAGCGCCCGTCCTCACCGAAGAACCGTGTCATCACCCGTGGTCCAATGTGAGTGTGGATTTCGGCAGTTTTCTGGATGGGAGACAAATGCTAGTACTTGTGGATGCCTACACGAAGTTCCCTGTGGTGGAGATAGTGGAGTCCACGTCGTTCCAACACATACGGATGGCTCTGGAAAAGACGTTCGCCATGCTAGGGAACCCCAAAGAAATCCGATCTGACAATGGGCCGCCTTTCCAAGGCCAGGAATTCAGAGAATACTTGGCGAAGCGAGCGATCAAACACAGGCGGATAACTCCTCTGTGGCCGCAGGCGAATGGGTACGTTGAGAGGCTGATGCGCACTCTGAATAGAGCCCTGCGTATCACCGTAGAACAAGGACAAGATGTGGAGATAGCCTTGACCAAGTTTCTTGACGGCTATCGACACACGCCTCACTGCACGACGAAATGCGCCCCAGCTCATCTCCTCTTCAAAGAAGCCCCGCGAGACGGGATACCGATCGACCCGTCCTGGAGCCCAACAGCACACGATGATGAGGCAGTGCAAGATCGAAGGGAGAAGACGAACAACAAGGCCAGCGAATATCGGATAGCTCGAGAACATCACCTAGTAGCGGGAGACAGGGTGGTAGTGAAAGATCGACACCCTGGATGGAAATTCCGTACACCCTTCGAACCAGAGGTGTGGACAGTGCTAGCAACAAAAGGAACTATGATCACGGCAGGAAGAGGAGATGTGAGAGTGACGAGGAATGCCTCGTATTTCAAGAAGGTTCAGGGGAAACTAGCAGGAGAACAGGACAGCAAAGAAATCGGAACGGAGTGAGACGAGTCCCCTGACTGGTCGCCCGCGCTGGAGAGGGGATCTCCAAGGAGAAGTGAAGGCGGACAACAGGGCGAACCAGAGAAAAACGCAGGCAGTCACCAGGAAAGCCGAGCCTATAGAGAAGAACCCGTCTCCCGGAGCCTGTAGGACAGAGGTGGCTCCAGCAGAGGAGCAGGCTCCCGTTTGCGAGGTAACCCGGCTCCGAGCCAAAGACTCAGAGATTTTATGTGCCCCTCGCCTTAAGCGGAGAGCGCTGATGTTTTGGCATTATCGAAAATGTTGGAGGGATGTAGAGAGCCACTCGGCCTCTACCATACAATGTGGTACACTATACATGCATCCCCCACCCCTCGAGGCGGGCTCGCCTCGGGGATATAAATAAAGTTATGGAAGACCGCTCAGGGTCTTTCCGGTTAAGCACTACACCGTGTGCCTGTGGTCCTTGGGGCGAGTGCCCCTGCAAGTGTGGCCTACACCAGGTCACCACAATCCTGAGACTGAACTGTTGATCCCTCTATATTTGCCTAAAGAAATACAGAATCTGCCATTTTGTCTGCAAAAAGAACCTTACCAAGAACACTGCAAACAATATCTCTAATGGTGTATGTGGGAGTTTTTCGTTTTGGTCTTGCATAATTTAGATAAAGATAACTATATTTTTCTAAACCTGTGTGCTGTCCATTTGTGGTGTTTCACTGGGTTGCTGTGAGTGTTGGTACAAATACTTTACACATTGCCTTCGGGATAAGCCTGTCTGCTCATGCCAAACTACCAAGAGGGTGAGCAGGGGTTATCTACAGTGTGTCTCCCCCTTGCCCTGACTTGAAGCAAGAGTCCCTATTTGGTCAAAGGTACATACCTCTGCCAACTAGAGACCCCCATTTCTAAAATTGGTGGTCAGCTGTGAGGATTTTAACTTGTATTTGTACTTGACCCACAGTGATTGGTGTACATCACTAGATTAGTGCAGACCACTACGAAGCCACATACCGTTCTGTGGGGCATATTTACAAGGGCTTTATCTCCACTTTTTTGGCTTACAAAGCCAAAAAAGCGGAGATCAAACCAGCGCCCTATTTACAAGAGGGTGCTAACATGCATAATCGCATGTTAGCACACTTTTTCCCTACGCGTCACTTTGCATCTCCAGTGAGATGCAAAGTGGGTGTTATTGGGCGTACCCAAGGTGGACTACCTTGCAAATATCGCTGATGTTTACATCGCAATATTTACAAGGCAGCCCACATGATTTTAGCACAAATTAGATTTTGGCGAAAACTGCCGTTTTCGCCAAAACCTAACGTCTGCAAAAATCCTGATTTAGCCATCCCTAACATAGGGGGTGGATTATGCTGATACGACCCTGTGGTCGTATCAGCAAGGTTATCGCCCTTTTACAGGGAACATCGCTGGAAAACCTGTTGTTTGCCTACAGGGAGGGACCCCAGAAGTCCTTAGGGTTCAGTCCCTTTAAACTACCGTACTGTCACCCTGTGAGAGGACCTCTGAGTCTGATGAAGGAGGGTTGGGAGAAGTCTCCTGGTAAGACCCCACAGAATTTTATATATTTAAAAAGTTTTGTATAGCGCGAACAAGACCCCGAAGGGGTATCAGAGCGGTTCACAATAACGGGAAGGGGAAACAAAGTAGGGGAATGTTGAGGTAAGGGAGCTTACATGTTAAGCCAGTACGATGTACATAAGAGTGAGCAAAAAATAAAAATGAAATACAAAACTATAAGGCACAACGTTACATAGTAGGTAAGGCCATGAAAGACATTATTAATTGATTAAAAAAAGGAAAAAAGAGGACACTTCGAAAACAGACAAGCCATGGACAAATTAAGGCAGGCCTTGTTCATTAGGATTGTTTTTACGTCCTTTTTTAACGCCACCGTGTAGGGGATCCAGCGAATTTCCGGTGAGAGAGAGTTCCAGATCTTGGGTGCTACGCCCGAGAACGCTCTGAGCCTCGTTTTCTTTTTACGAAATGTCTGCGGTTTGAGTACCAATGAGGTAGCACTTCTGGAAGGTCTTAAATCCCCTGAAAATTCAAGTTTTTGTGCCAGATATCCAGTTGATTTGTGGTGAAGGGCTTTGTGTGTCAGAATGGCAAACTTTAATTGTATTCTAGCTTCATAGGGTAGCCACTTAAGAGATCTTAAGGCTGAAGAGATGTGCTCATTTCTTTTAGTGTCAGTAATCAGTCTGGCATTCAGGGAGGCCCTAATTGGGGCTAAGGAATATTTGGGGAGGCCACTGAGCGTTGCACTTCTATAGTCAAGCCTAGGTAGGACAAGTGCTTGTACCACCTGCTTGACGTCTTCTTGAGGGAGGTATAGTTTTAGGTTCCTAATAGTCCTTATTTGGTGATTCGCACCCTTACACATTGTATTAATATTTGTTTTCATGTTCAGGTGTGAGTCCAGGGTAAGTCCTGGAGATTTTGCTGAGTCGATGATAACTGGGGAGCAGTTGAAGGTGGTGAGGTGTCAATCTTGAGGGTGTGCTTAGGGGGGTAGATGAGAAGGAATTCAGTTTTAGTGGTGTTCAGCAGAAGATGGTTTTCAGTTAGCCAGTTTTGGATAATCGTCAAGGATGAGTTGAGTGAGAAGAGGTCTTCAGATTAATTGATTTTCAGGTAGAGTTGCGTGTCATCTGCATACATATGGAAGAGCATGTTCAAGGAAGATAGAAGATTCACTTGTGGTTCCAGGAAAAGATTAAAGAGTATAGGAGAAAGGGCCGAACCTTGCGGGAACCCATGGAAACTGCAGACGGATGGGATAAGGTATGGGATCTATTGTGAAGGAAGGAAGAGAACCATTGCAGTACGAAGCCGGAGAGGCCCATCCTATGTTCCAGAATAGCTAGAAGTTTATCGTGATTAAGGGCCTCATCTAGGTAGCCAAATACCGGTCGGTAACGGCCGATTTTCGGTAATTATACCGTTACCGACCGGTATTTTGGCTTTTGGTATGTAGGGGGTGAATTTCTGTATTCGGAATTTACCGAATCGGTAAAATTACCGAATCGGTAATTTTACCGATTCGGTAATTTTACCGATTCGGTAAATTCCGAATACAGAAATCAGATGTAGGGGGACTGTGTGGGTGTTGTTTAGAGTCGGTATTTACCACCAACTAATAGTTGGTGGTAAATAAAGTATGGATGAGTAAAAGCATTTAAAAGTGCTTAGAAGTGTGCACATGTGGCAGACATACATGCCCTTAGGGCATGTATGTGTGCCACATGTGCACACATGGCCGAATCAGGGGTGCAACAGGGTGTCAATGTGACACCCTGCCAGCCTTGCATGTGCTCCCCCATTACCGAATTGGTATTTACCGATTCGGTAATGAGGCATACCTTCCCCTCAATGGGAAGGTATGCCTCATTACCGAATCGGTAAATACCGATTCGGTAATTACCGACTCACTCCGATTCGGTAACATTTACCGAATTTTTACCTACATACACTTTACCGATTCTTAAATACCGAATCGGTATGATTCGGTATTTTAGAATCGGTAAAGTGTATGCCACCTACATGAGGCCCTAAGTGTCAAATGCAGAAGAGAGATCAAGAAGGATTAGGAGGCAGGATTCGTTATGGTCTAGCATGATTAAGATATCATCAATGATGTGGAGGAGTGGAGATTCAGTACTGTGGCCACTCCTGAAGTCAGATTGATATTGATCCAGGAGATTGAAGGTCTCGATGTGCGAGCACAGTTGCGATTGGACACATTTCTCTAATAGCTTAGCCAGAGTAGGGATGTTGGAGATGGGACAAAAGTGGTTGAGATCAGATCTGTCCGCATCAGTTTTTTTTAGAATAGGTGAGACCTTGTCTGCTTTTAGACATTCAGAGATCTTACCTTGAGTTAAAGAGGCGTTACCAATTTTAGTCCGTAGGGGGATGAGGGCCTCCTTGATTTCCTTGAAGGTAACTGGTGGCAGAGGGTCGCTAAAGTGAGAAGAGGTCTTCAGATTAATTGATTTTCAGGTAGAGTTGCGTGTCATCTGCATACATATGGAAGAGCATGTTCAAGGAAGATAGAAGATTCACTTGTGGTTCCAGGAAAAGATTAAAGAGTATAGGAGAAAGGGCCGAACCTTGCGGGAACCCATGGAAACTGCAGACGGATGGGATAAGGTATGGGATCTATTGTGAAGGAAGGAAGAGAACCATTGCAGTACGAAGCCGGAGAGGCCCATCCTATGTTCCAGAATAGCTAGAAGTTTATCGTGATTAAGGGCCTCATGTAGGTAGCCAAATACCGGTCGGTAACGGCCGATTTTCGGTAATTATACCGTTACCGACCGGTATTTTGGCTTGTGGTATGTAGGGGGTGAATTTCTGTATTCGGAATTTACCGAATCGGTAAAATTACCGAATCGGTAATTTTACCGATTCGGTAATTTTACCGATTCGGTAAATTCCGAATACAGAAATCAGATGTAGGGGGACTGTGTGGGTGTTGTTTAGAGTCGGTATTTACCACCAACTAATAGTTGGTGGTAAATAAAGTATGGATGAGTAAAAGCATTTAAAAGTGCTTAGAAGTGTGCACATGTGGCAGACATACATGCCCTTAGGGCATGTATGTGTGCCACATGTGCACACATGGCCGAATCAGGGGTGCAACAGGGTGTCAATGTGACACCCTGCCACCCTTGCATGTGCTCCCCCATTACCGAATTGGTATTTACCGATTCGGTAATGAGGCATACCTTCCCCTCAATGGGAAGGTATGCCTCATTACCGAATCGGTAAATACCGATTCGGTAATTACCGACTCACTCCGATTCGGTAACATTTACCGAATTTTTACCTACATACACTTTACCGATTCTTAAATACCGAATCGGTATGATTCGGTATTTTAGAATCGGTAAAGTGTATGCCACCTACATGAGGCCCTAAGTGTCAAATGCAGAAGAGAGATCAAGAAGGATTAGGAGGCAGGATTCGTTATGGTCTAGCATGATTAAGATATCATCAATGATGTGGAGGAGTGGAGATTCAGTACTGTGGCCACTCCTGAAGTCAGATTGATATTGATCCAGGAGATTGAAGGTCTCGATGTGCGAGCACAGTTGCGATTGGACACATTTCTCTAATAGCTTAGCCAGAGTAGGGATGTTGGAGATGGGACAAAAGTGGTTGAGATCAGATCTGTCCGCATCAGTTTTTTTTAGAATAGGTGAGACCTTGTCTGCTTTTAGACATTCAGAGATCTTACCTTGAGTTAAAGAGGCGTTACCAATTTTAGTCCGTAGGGGGATGAGGGCCTCCTTGATTTCCTTGAAGGTAACTGGTGGCAGAGGGTCGCTAAAGTGATTGGAGGGGTTGATGCTAAGCAGGGTTTTGTAGATGTCATCTTCACTGAGGGGCGAGAAGGAGTTTCAAGTGGCCCTGTTCTTAGTGCTGATACTGAGCAGCTTTTGTATCACCGAGAGGACAGGCTGAACCGTCATTTCAATTGAAGTAAGTCAGGCCCTCCTTGCTTTGAGGTCAAGGCTGATGGCTTTAGTTTTCTCGATAAAGAAGATAGCCAAATCGGAGCAGGACGGGGACTTGTCTGTTCAATCGATGTGATTGGAAGCTATCCCTGATTGCTATTTGACAATTTCAAAACGTTTTTTTGGGTGGTTAGAGGCTTGTCTAAGCTGCAATCTGAAGTAGTCTGCCTTAGTCGTTTTGATTTTTTTCTTCTACGAGCTTCTGACCGTTCTAAGAGCTTTTAGGTTAAAGGCAGATGGTTTTGATCTCCATAGGTGTTCAGCTGCTCTTAAGTTGCAACAATCTGAGTTTAGGTTATCGTTGAAGCATGGTTTGGAGAATTTGGATGCAGAGTTTTTTAGTTATAAAGGTGCTATTAAGTCCATGATATCAGAGATAGTTGAGTTGTAGAAGTCCGCGAGGTCATGAACATCAGTCATGTCGACTTGGGGAGACAGGGCTTTTTTACAGTCGGTAGCTAGACAGTCTGTGTCAATATTCCTGAGGTCCCTTTTCCAATGTTTAATTTTCTTGGGCTGGCTATTTTTTGGTCTCACCTCCCTATTGATAAGGAAGAAGATGCTGTAGTGGCCGGACCAGTCACAAGGAGTAATGTCTAGCAGTGTGATGGCATTACTTTTAGAGATAATGAGGTCCAGAATTTCTCCTTTGTTGTGAGTTGGTCGGTCACAGAATTGAATAAGGTCCATCTCTGCTAGGAAAGCATTAAGACAGATCACCGCTTGATCATTGTGCTTAGACCAGTGAAGAATGAAGTCACCAAGGTAGATTTGGGATAGTGAGTGGTCATCATTGGTGGAGATAATTTCCATTAGTTGTTCGATGAAAAGTAAGTTATCGCCAGGGGGTGGTAGAAGGTATGTAAATTGCATATTGGGAGGTTGTTACTGAAGATTTTGAGGCACAGATATTCAGCTACTGTTGAGGTGGGGGCCTCAATGTGAGAGACCGATAGTGTATTCCGGTATATACAGGCTAATCCCCCACCCCGTTTCGTGGTTCTGTCAAGACGGGTAATGTCGTGACTAGGTGGCACAAAGAGGTCTAATATAGGAGTGGAGGAGGGATTTAGCGAGGTTTCCATGAGGATTATGATGTCAAGCTCATTATTTTGGATGAGGTCGAATATCTCGGTAGCATGTTTTTTTGCTGATCTGCAATTAAGAAGTGCGCACTTCAACCGGATAGGTATGTGAGATGTGGGGGGCTGTGTGATGGTCACTTGCTTGAGATTCTCAATATTTATGATTCTGTGGTTGTTATAGGGTTCCCTGTTTGGGTTGGCTAGAATGGACTGAATTTGGGCCATAGGTACCTTGTCAACAACTAGAGTGCTTGAGTAGGAGAGGAGTAGATCCTCTATTTCACTGGTCGCAAGTTGGGGAGGGGTAGGGTATTAGAGATAGGGAACGAGGCATGTTGGTTGAGGCCGGTGAGTGCAGAGGTGGGGATTATGTGCGGCTTTCCTAGGTGGCTAGTAGGCTTAGGTAAGGACAGATGGTCGGGTGAGCGGGCTATCAGTTCATGGAGTTCGTGGATAAGTAGGTTCACTTAGATAGATAACTTGTCCAAACATGCCATCAATTTTGAGTGTTGGCTCAAGGAAAGGGGCAGAGGGGGAAAAACATTTGGGGAGGGGGGACCACAAGTGAAATCCGGATAAGGTAATATGGGGGAGCTAGGTTCTTTGGATAGAGATGCTTCCTCATGATCATGAGGGGGCCAGGCTCCAATGGGATGAGTGGCCGGAGGGGATGGATGGTAGAGAGCTAGTTGTGGGTTGAAGTGTAGGTGCTCAGAGTGTTAGGATAGGGAGTTATTGTTGGTGACAGTCTTGTGTGTTCCCTCTGAGGGGAGGGCTTGACAAATGTATCCCTATATGAAGTAGTGTTAGCAGAAAGTGGGCTAGGAGGGGGAATGTCTTCAACGGGTCTCACAATAAGGGAGATGCTTCGATTTAGACTTGTTGACAGCGAGAAGAGTGGACCCGTTAACCCACCACCCTGGTGAACGGATGGTTTCTTAATTTGCGGGTCTACTATAATTGATGTAGAATCCTCGGGGACAACTAATTGGTGAGGGGAATTAGGCGAGCTAGGACTACTCCCAATAGTAGAGGGAGAGTGGCAGGACAGGTCCACTCTCCTAGTAGGGTGAGTCGGAGGAATAGAGGATTTAGCAGTCAAGGCCGTCTTGAGGGTGGGGAAAATATGATCCATCTTGTCTAGGTTAGACTTAGAGGCTTGCATGAGAATGATGCCATTATTGTAGAGAGTAATGGTGGCATTGGCACTAAGGAAGAGTGAGGGTGAGGTTGTTAATTTAAGACCATGAGGTGTTTTCTTCGATTCTTTAATTCGGAACAAGGAGAAGAAGATCTTGTGTTCAGGTATGTGCTCGCCTTCAGGAACCAGACTCACCGCTTCAGGAAACTCGCTCAGGCGAACCTGGAAGCTAGCCAGGAAGAAATGAAAAGATGGTATGACAAGAATGCCACTCTGGTCGAATTTCAACCTGGGTAATGGCACCAGTGGAGCCCTGCGTGCTCCAGGACAAGTGGACTGGTCCCTATGAGGTAGTGGAGGGCTAGAGTGAAGTAACCTATCTGGTTGAATTGCAGTCTCCCAGGAAAATTTTGTGGATCCTACATGTGAACCGCCTCCAGCCCCACTTTGAGAGGTTTGATGTGACAATGCTCCTTGCTACAGATGATGGGATGGTGTTCTGCTTGGGTTTTCGGATCAGATAGAACCCGCTCATCAGAGCCTCACTAACCCAGCCAGAACGTTATCCCCTCCCTCTCCCCAGGGCCTATCTACAATAGGTAACCACATATATCTTACCACCTAAGGACAGGGAATTCCTACTATACATACCAAGACCTCTTACAATCGGCGGCCTCGCGATCCCATACGGATCCAGACCTCTCTGCCCATACGACAGTATCACAAGTGGCGGCCTCACGGTCCCATACGAACCCAGACCTCTCTACCCAGACGGCAGTCTCAGCACAATCGGCGGCCTCGCGATCCCATACGGATCCAGACCTCTCTGCCCATACGACAGTATCACAAGTGGCGGCCTCGCGATCCCATACGGATCCAGACCTCTCTGCCCATACGACAGTATCACAAGTGGCGGCCTCGCGGTCCCATACGAACCCAGACCTCTCTACCCAGACGGCAGTCTCACAAGTGGCGGCCTCGCGGTCCCATACGAACCCAGACCTCTCTGCCCATACGACAGTATCACAAGTGGCGGCCTCGCGGTCCCATACGAACCCAGACCTCTCTACCCAGACGGCAGTCTCACAAGTGGCGGCCTCGCGGTCCCATACGAACCCAGACCTCTCTACCCAGACGGCAGTCTCAGCACAATCGGCGGCCTCGCGATCCCATACGGATCCAGACCTCTCTGCCCATACGACAGTATCACAAGTGGCGGCCTCGCGGTCCCATACGAACCCAGACCTCTCTACCCAGAGGGCAGTCTCACAAGTGGCGGCCTCGCGGTCCCATACGAACCCAGACCTCTCTACCCAGACGGCAGTCTCAGCACAATCGGCGGCCTCGCGATCCCATACGGATCCAAACCTCTCTGCCCATACGACAGTATCACAAGTGGCGGCCTCGCGGTCCCATACGAACCCAGACCTCTCTACCCAGACGGCAGTCTCAGCACAATCGGCGGCCTCGCGATCCCCTACGAATCCAGACCTCTCTGCCCATACAACAGTATCACAAGTGGCGGCCTCGCGATCCCATCCGAATCCAGACCTCTCTACCTAGACGGCAGTCTCATACGACAGTTCATCCTATGATTACCATAACATACAAAAAGGGAATCAGTCTCACTATTCATCAGATCACACAAGGATTGCCAGTTCGAGCACAGCCTGTTCTCAGGTTCGAGGGGCTCCTCTTTCCCTCATTCAGTTACCACTTACCTGATCAGGGTTACCATCTGTTCATGTAGCCGCAGCTGACTAGAAGAATAGGCTACCCTCTCATATAAGAACACGCAGCACATGTTGGTTCACTACAAACTGGGTGCTTTATTACTCATTACATACGCAATCACATAACATTACAATATAACACATAACCTGCAAAGAAAAGTGAAAGATTAAGTTGTACACTCTAATAAGAAAGGGTCGACATCACCTTAGTAGTATGTAGCCTGCACTCAGTGGTCATCTAGGTTCCCTTCTCGTCTGTGCCTCGGCTCGCCTGGAATCACCCTTCTCTGAGTCACTGGGACCTCTTCCTTATCGGCTACTCTCTCCTCTCTGGCTATTCTGCTAGGAGAGCATCTGTCTCTCGGTTCTTCTCCGCCTTCAAGATGGCGTCTGTCTTCCCTGGAATAAGTAGTAGCTTTACTGCTAACGGCTAGATGCCGCCTACGGACTGAACATGTAACTGCCTCAGACTTTCACTAATATAGAGGTGCGTTTCCTCATGGAAAATTCCGGCCCGTAACCTGCCGCCCACCAAATTCTTGTACCTCCCCGTACCAAGGACACGTTCCCAGCCGGCCGGCCTGATGTAGTGTCTTCGGCATGAAGAAAAATACAATCCTTCGATAAGGGCCGGCCTGAACCGGTTCTCTCCAAGCGAATAACACCTCATAACTAAAACATTCCGTTTGACCTAGAAGCATCCCAAGCTGCCGGAGCAGAAAGAAAGATGGAGTCTCTCCCGTTTGAGGCCTACCAGGCCTGAATTCAGCACAGCTCTGTGAAATACCCTCACTACAGGACAGGTTATCCCTAATACTAACGAATCTATCCCCTAGGCTATGTGTGCAAGCCCTGATCTATGGGGAAGAGCACAGAATCATGTCGAAGTGCCTAGTAAATAGGCTCCATTCACTACTCTAACCCTTAGACTTGAATGATAAGAGACTGAAGTCACATTACATTATTGTTCCTCACAAGAAGGCTGGGAAAATCGAGCAGAACATTTCACCCTTGACTTCAGTCTATTATACATTCATTAAACAGAACTAATATCTGTGGAAGAATAATATGAAACAAGACTAACTGATCTATGTCTAGTACCAGGTGTGCAGAATTGAAGTAGTGAAGGAATACACTGAATAAAGCAACAGATAGAAATCAAAATGCCGATAGTAATCAGAATACCTCCTAATATCTGACGTAACATATGCAAATTAGGTAACCAATTAAAGAGCCAGTCAAACCAGCCCTGGTCAATGTGTTTTCTAACTTCTTCTGTCAAGTCATGTAGTTTATCAATGTGAGCTTGAATGGATTTTGTATGATCCGACAAGTTAAAACAACAAAGACCCTCAAAATCAGAACAATCGTGTCCATGTTTAAGCAAAAGATAATCAATGGCCGCTCGATTTTGCAAGATAGCCCTACGTTCACCCTGGGCGTCTAATAGCATGTCAGACAGGACTGTAGAAGTATGATTGATGGATTTTACCATCCAGAAGGCCATTTTCCCAATAGATTTGGCATTATAAACTGCCAAAGCAGGAACACCAACAATTGAAATAGCCAGGCTAAGGTATTCAGACTTGGAATATAAATGCCAAGATGAGTCACAATCCTCCTGTAACCTCACTGTATCTCGAATCACACGAGAGTTGGCATTCGGATGTGACGAAAACATTAGCAAGCTCAGTCTAGTAATGGCACAAGGGCCTCCAGAAATATTTGCGGGGATATATGGCCAGGAAGTATTACCACATGAGAAAAGCCATCCGGCAGGTAGTAACATCATGCGATAATTACTGGGGGTAACAACCAAACTCTTGCAAGTCATGTTATTCCGAACAGAAGTACATGTTTTCGTTGTCCTTTGAAGGCACAAAGTTCGTTCATGAGCGGTGAATGAAGTGGCACCTTTCAATTTTAAACGCATACATTCAGAAATCGCACTAGGATCACAAGTAAGGAAAAAACACAAATCACCATGTGTGATATTATAGGTAACTATTTGGGACTGGGTGGGGGGTATCGGGTCTGACAGTACAGTTCACAAGGGGCAATACTCGTGGGTGGCAAAATCGCCCAGAAGAACATTGGGGCGAGCATTTGATAAATTGAAAATATGAGTCAAAGTCTCCAATGAAGCAGGGACAGCAACTAAACAAGTCGCTAGAATATCAGACACCGATCTCATCGGTGTCAAGCAGAAATGAGGGGCTTGAGTCACCCGTCTTGCTAACGTAGTCCAAAAGTTCGACGACGAATCCCACGCAGCGAAGGAACGCGACACTCGGGTTCTCAACTCAGCCCGGGTTGATGGGATCCCTCCTCTCTCGTCGTACCAGCCCAAAAGGAGTCCAACGCCGACACATCCTGCAGCAACAGTCAAAAGAATGATCTGAAAGAGAATCAAATACAGGCATTATTCATTCTCGTAAGTAACATTTGTCAGCCGGGACTGCTTCCCAGCTATCTTTCCCTGGTCTCATAACTAAAATGGTGTTGTCTTGACCGGTTGCAATGACTTCTGCTTGTTCAGGGGGATTCTTAGGCGACTGCACCCAAACTCTGGCCCCAGGATTATCTGTGGAGCCAAAACCTTTCTGGCCTCGTACAGTTAGCAACGTTGGGGCAGTGCCTTTTGTGATCTCCCCACTGAAAACAGGCATTATTAGCAATTGAGCCACTCGGTCAGTTTGATGTATCAGTAAGTCAACCTCACTGCTATTCAGCAGGAGCACCTTAATCTCTCCCTGATAATCACTATCAATGATTCCTCCAAGCACCTGAATGCCTTTTACAGCCAGCCCCGATCTAGGGGCGATTAATCCGAAATTTCCAGTTGGTATATGAACACCAACACCAGTTTCAATGATGACTCGATCCTTACTTTTTATAACGGTGTCATCCATGGCATGCAAGTCTAAACCTGCCGACCCTGGGGTCGCTCTACATGGAGCCAAAGCTCCGGGAGTAATCTCCCAGTACATCACAGTCTCTCTGATTTCATTGGGCTTAGCATCAACATTCGGAGGAAACAAACGCATAAGTGGGGATTCAGCATTTAGAAAAGGACGGTTATTTAAAATCAATAACGCTTGAGGCAAAAAGTCTCGCCAATTCTTATACTTGTCATCTGTTAATTTGCGCAATTGGTCTTTCAGCAGGCCATTCAACCTCTCCACAAGACCCGAGGCCTGTGGATAATATGGTATATGAAACACCCATTCAATATTGTTTTCCACACAGAATTCCTGTACCAATCTTCCACGAAAATGGGATGCATTATCAGATTGAATTTGGAATGGCACACCATAATACATCATAATCAATTCCAATGTTTTAATAGTATTCAATTGGGTAGCTTGCTTACAGGGAAGGGCCACCAACAGGCCACTGTATGTATCAACAATGGTGCAAACATATTGACAATTCCTACTCATAGGAAGTGGACCAATGTAATCGATCTGCCAAATTTGAGCGGGCAATTTCCCGCGATGTAAATGACCTTTAACAATTTGGGGCACTTTGCGCTGCCTGATATGCTGACAAATGGGACAATGTAGAATAACATTTTTGATTAAATCTAGGGGAATATAAATTCCTCGATCAGCAGCCCACCTGCTAGTGGCTTTCTCTCCAAAGTGTCCTGCTTTCTGGTGGGCCCATTTCGCCAATCCCGCAATATCAGAATCTTGCGTGTCCACCACTGCCTCAGCAATTTTAGATTTCTCATCTGCAATATTATGAAAGAATTTGTCAAGAGAGTCTATCGGGGTATGAGCATCCACATGGAAGATTGTAACAGTACTCTGTGGGAGCATTTCCCAAATCTCCTGCCATAATTCTTTTCCCCACAGTTCTTTTGAATGGATTTTCCAACTATGGGAATGCCAAGTCGGTAACCAAACTGCCAGTCCATTGGCAGTAGACCAAGAATCGGTAAAAATATGACATGTGCCAGGTAACTCTTGTTTCAGAACTTGATAAACAGCATAGAGTTCAGCAAATTGACTGCTCTTACCCTCACCAGTTGTACTCAGCAATTTTTGTGTGATCGGATTATAGGACACTGCCTTCCAATGCCGTTTCGTCCCTATGAACCTTGCTGAACCATCCGTAAACCAGACATGGTTTCTGTCCTCTGCGGACAAATCATCAAAAGGTCTACCCCACTTAACAGGAGACTCCTGTACTAAAGGTACGGAACATTCACTCTCAGTCTCAGTTGATGGCGCCCGTGCCACCTGCTCATGCAAAGATGCAACTCCTTTTTGTCCCACACGTGCCCTGTCTTGTATATACCATTTCCATTTAATCACACTCGCCTCTTGAGCGTGTCCAATTCGGTGAGTTTTCGGCGAACTCATAACCCACTGCATGATAGGAATTTCAGGTCGCAAAATTATATCATGTCCCAAAGTCAATTGCTCGGTATCCACCAGAGCCCAATAACATGCAAGTAACTGTTTCTCAAAAGGTGTATAACGCTCACCAGCATCAGGTAACTTTTTGGTCCAGAAACCTAACGGTACTCTACTCCTGCCTTGTTTCTGCCACAAACTCCAATTCGCATAAAGGCCTTGTACAGACACATTCAAATCCACATCACCATCACATACAGGCCATAAATCCAGAGCATGCTGAATTGCTTCTTTTGCCAGACTGAACGCATCTTGCTGTGGTTTATCCCATTCAAATGCATTCTTTTTACGAGTGACCTGGTACAAAGGGGCCAATATTTGACTTAAATGAGGAATATGCTGGCGCCAAAAACCAAACAAGCCAATGAAGCTTTGGGCTTCTTTCCTATTCCTCGGAACTGCAAAATCAAGAATTTTCTGTTTAACCTGAGGGATCACTTCTCGGTGCCCCTCATGCCAATTAATGCCCAAAAATTTCACAGCCTGGGACGGACCTTGTAATTTATCCGGGTTGATTTCCCAACCGTTCTCACGCAAGCACTCAATGACTCTATCTAATTGGGTCTGAACTTCCTCTTGTGATTCGCCTTGGATCAAAATATCATCAATATAGTGACATATCTGAATTTGCGGATGAACCGGTACCTCAGCCAGATGCTCTGCCATCAGCCGGTGACATATCGTAGGACTATGCACATAGCCCTGGGGAAGACTTCTAAACGTCATCTGACGCCCGTTCCACGTAAAACTAAATTGTTCCTGACACTCAGGGGCAATCGGAATCGAAAAGAAAGCATTAGCAATATCAATGGACGCATACCATGTACCTGGATGTTTTTGGATTCTTTCAATTAGGGTAATAACATCCGGTACTGCAACAGTCAAAGAGGGTGTGTGTCTATTCAATTCTCGATAATCAACAGTCATGCGCCAAGAATTATCACTCTTACGTACAGGCCAAACAGGATTATTCCAAGCAGAAGTAACTGGGGTTATAACTCCTGCATCCACCAACTCCTGAATAGTGGTACTAATCTCTTCATGACCACCTGGAATACGATACTGCTTCTGACGAACCACTTTTGTCGCCTGGGGAACTTTTATGGGGGGCATTCTTAAACGACCAACCCGTACAGGCCTGGACGATATATAATGTTTAGTTCCAAATTGGTAACATCCATCATCTAAGTGCAAAGTCATTCCTTTCAAAATATCAATTCCAATTATGAATTCTAAGAGTGGCACCACTAATACAGAGTATTCTTTTCTAGGAATTCTACCTATTTTCATTTCAAGTAAAGTTTGAACTGCGGGAGTTTCCTTTCCACCTAATCCGGTAATTGTAAAAGGCTGACCTTTAAACTTCTTTGATTTTCCATGAATAAGAGTGGCCTCCGCTCCTGTATCTACCAATGCTCGGGCCCTTTGGATATTACGATGTCTCCAATAAATATCAATATCTACATAGGGTCTATTATCTCTGTGAGCCCATCTGTGTACTGGAGCTTGACCTATTTCCTAGTCATCTTTACTGCGTTCTGTGTACCAGGATAAATCAGGATAAAGACTCTCACGTTTCCCAGGTATCGATACCTCCTGTTCATATCCATCTCCATTACGAAATGGATTCCTGTTCTCTGCATTGTACTGCGGGTTTCGATCGGCCAATATGTGTCGATCCTCTCTCCTTCTCAACTCAGGGGATTTATCCCTATCATCTCTACGTCTGCTGTTAACATAATCATCTCTCCCCCTCTCTCTTTCCCCCTCTCTCTCCCTGTCTCTCTCACGACGGGGGGACAAATCACGTACATAACGTCGATCATCACGACGATCAGAGCGCCCACGGCGGTCGTCATCACCGCTACCGTCAGAAAAACCACGATCACACTCAGTTGTCCGAACACGCCGGGCACCCTCCTTTCGATCCAAGCCACGTTTGCGAAACATTTCCCACAAACGAGCAGTAGTCTCACCATCAATGTCCTCCTTCCGCACACCATCGGCCATAAGACCAAAAAACATATCACGTCTAGTAAGTTTATTGTCACCAGGAGTACGAGTGTCAGGCCGGGACTGCCGTTCAGGTTTAAACCACTCACCCAACTCACCGAGTTGGCGTACCGATTCCAGCACCACAGATAACATATTACCAGTCTGATTAATCAATAAAGTCATCATGACCTGCTTATAAGCAACAGGGGAAGAACGAATAATACGATTCCGCACAGAAGATGTCAAGAAACCATCAAGCAACCTGTCGGCAGTATTTAGAAAAATCGCCGTTTTCATCACCTCCTCTTTGAGACGTTGTGCAGCATCGCGCAAAGTATACCACGGTTTGTCATTCACAGGCCAGTCAGACTCAGTAGGATATTTTTGATTACAACCCTCAGTCGCCAATTGAAGCAAAGAAATTTGACCACCAGCATTAAAGTTACGAAAATGATCCTGTACAGTAGAATCCGAACTCAAGGAACAAAACTTCAAACAATCGCCAGCATCCAACATAATGCCAGCAGCGCCCAGTTCATAAAGGCGCACCATCCATGTGAGTAAGGTCTCACCAGCTCGCTGCCGAAATCGCTGCAAAATATCACTAATTTCTTGTTGAGTAAAATCCTCCAAAGAGTCTAAAGCAATACCATTCGGAGCACCGGGAGCCTGCTGCACCTTCCGCCGAAAAACTGGATGCACCGAGACCGCGGGACGAGCATCACAAGGAGCTCGACCAGTACACGTAGAGGAACAATCAGTGGAAGAAGCATCGACCCCGCTCGAAGGACGAGCGCAATCACGGGGTGCACCATCAGAGGCGCAAGAAGCAGATTTACAAGCACGGCCGGAGCGAGAGGACTCGCGCTTGGCAGACTCCTCACCCGAGGAAGGAGAATCACTCGAGTTCCAGATATTACCATCCCATTCATCAGGATTCCAATCCAGTCCGGCTTTCGCCACGACCAGACGCACCTTTCGCGTCGAAACCCGACCACGCCGATTCTTGTATTTATAACGAGCAATTCGCACAGCCGCCCTCTCGGCAATAGTTTGGTACGTCTCAAGTTTATCAGCAAGCAACTTATTTTGACACGTCAACAAAGTATGAGCATTCTGAATCTCAACAAAGTTCGCTTCCAAATCCTTATGCAAGTTCTGCAACTTCAACAACCTCTCATGCAGAATCCTGTACGCAGACAGAACAATCCAACCTCTGCGCCCCAAAATGGGAAGCTCATCACCCTTAGATACCGGCGCCTTCTGTAAACAAGTAATCACATTAGCCGGCTCCGCCAGCTCCAAAAAAGAATTCCAATTCTCACTCAAACCAGTAGAATCAGCCCACTCACGGGCTAAGGCTTCATAAGGCGTTGAATCCCAGCCGGGAATATCAACGGGCAACTTAAAAGTAGATTTCGACTTTCTAGAAAACATCTCGGAAAAGAAAGAAAAAGAGAAAAAGAAAAAGAAGAAAGAGAAAAGAAAACTACACACAATTATATACAAATAATATTCAAACGAAACCACGCACACGCCGAAAGCAAACACGATACAACCACAACGCACACAGGTTTCGTAAACGGTTCGTGACGCCAAATGTTCTGCTTGGGTTTTTGGATCAGATAGAACCCGCTCATCAGAGCCTCACTAACCCAGCCAGAACGTTACCCCCTCCCTCTCCCCAGGGCCTATCTACAATAGGTAACCACATATATCTTACCACCTAAGGACAGGGAATTCCTACTATACATACCAAGACCTCTTACAATCGGCGGCCTCGCGATCCCATACGGATCCAGACCTCTCTGCCCATACGACAGTATCACAAGTGGCGGCCTCACGGTCCCATACGAACCCAGACCTCTCTACCCAGACGGCAGTCTCAGCACAATCGGCGGCCTCGCGATCCCATACGGATCCAGACCTCTCTGCCCATATGACAGTATCACAAGTGGCGGCCTCGTGATCCCATACGGATCCAGACCTCTCTGCCCATACGACAGTATCACAAGTGGCGGCCTCGCGGTCCCATACGAACCCAGACCTCTCTACCCAGACGGCAGTCTCACAAGTGGCGGCCTCGCGGTCCCATACGAACCCAGACCTCTCTGCCCATACGACAGTATCACAAGTGGCGGCCTCGCGGTCCCATATGAACCCAGACCTCTCTACCCAGACGGCAGTCTCACAAGTGGCGGCCTCGCGGTCCCATACGAACCCAGACCTCTCTACCCAGACGGCAGTCTCAGCACAATCGGCGGCCTCGCGATCCCATACGGATCCAGACCTCTCTGCCCATACGACAGTATCACAAGTGGCGGCCTCGTGGTCCCATACGAACCCAGACCTCTCTACCCAGACGGCAGTCTCACAAGTGGCGGCCTCGCGGTCCCATACGAACCCAGACCTCTCTACCCAGACGGCAGTCTCAGCACAATCGGCGGCCTCGCGATCCCATACGGATCCAGACCTCTCTGCCCATACGACAGTATCACAAGTGGCGGCCTCGCGGTCCCATACGAACCCAGACCTCTCTACCCAGACGGCAGTCTCAGCACAATCGGCGGCCTCGCGATCCCCTACGAATCCAGACCTCTCTGCCCATACGACAGTATCACAAGTGGCGGCCTCGCGATCCCATCCGAATCCAGACCTCTCTACCTAGACGGCAGTCTCATACGACAGTTCATCCTATGATTACCATAACATACAAAAAGGGAATCAGTCTCACTATTCATCAGATCACACAAGGATTGCCAGTTCGAGCACAGCCTGTTCTCAGGTTCGAGGGGCTCCTCTTTCCCTTATTCAGTTACCACTTACCTGATCAGGGTTACCATCTGTTCATGTAGCCGCAGCTGACTAGAAGAATAGGCTACCCTCTCATATAAGAACACGCAGCACATGTTGGTTCACTACAAACTGGGTGCTTTATTACTCATTACATACGCAATCACATAACATTACAATATAACACATAACCTGCAAAGAAAAGTGAAAGATTAAGTTGTACACTCTAATAAGAAAGGGTCGACATCACCTTAGTAGTATGTAGCCTGCACTCAGTGGTCATCTAGGTTCCCTTCTCGTCTGTGCCTCGGCTCGCCTGGAATCACCCTTCTCCGAGTCACTGGGACCTCTTCCTTATCGGCTACTCTCTCCTCTATGGCTATTCTGCTAGGAGAGCATCTGTCTCTCGGTTCTTCTCCGCCTTCAAGATGGCGTATGTCTTCCCTGGAATAAGTAGTAGCTTTACTGCTAACGGCTAGATGCCGCCTACGGACTGAACATGTAACTGCCTCAGACTTTCACTAATATAGAGGTGCGTTTCCTCATGGAAAATTCCGGCCCGTAACCTGCCGCCCACCAAATTCTTGTACCTCCCCGTACCAAGGACACGTTCCCAGCCGGCCGGCCTGATGTAGTGTCTTCGGCATGAAGAAAAATACAATCCTTCGATAAGGGCCGGCCTGAACCGGTTCTCTCCAAGCGAATAACACCTCATAACTAAAACATTACGTTTGACCTAGAAGCATCCCAAGCTGCCGGAGCAGAAAGAAAGATGGAGTCTCTCCCGTTTGAGGCCTACCAGGCCTGAATTCAGCACAGCTCCGTGAAATACCCTCACTACAGGACAGGTTATCCCTAATACTAACGAATCTATCCCCTAGGCTATGTGTGCAAGCCCTGATCTATGGGGAAGAGCACAGAATCATGTCGAAGTGCCTAGTAAATAGGCTCCATTCACTACTCTAACCCTTAGACTTGAATGATAAGAGACTGAAGTCACATTACATTATTGTTCCTCACAAGAAGGCCGGGAAAATCGAGCAGAACAGATGGAGGAGGAGAGTGAACCTCTTCCTGACCTCCTGTCAGCAAGGGAGCAGGATGGGTCAGTGGATGGGGTGACCCTCTCACCTACCCTGACCCCAGAACAGCAGAGGGACAGTCAACATGTGTTGGGTCAGTTTGCCTCCCTATTCTCCCTGTCACCAGGAGTCACCAATTGGTGCATCCATGTTGTGGACACTGGGGGCAGCCTACCTGTGAAACAGACATTTTACAGAGTAGCTGACAAGGTCAGGGCCAGCATCAAGGAAGAAGTTTCCAAGATGTTGGCGCTAGGGGTAATTGAGCCCTTCAGCAGCCCCTGGGCTAGCCCAGTTGTCTTAGTGCCAAAACCTGCTGCACCCGGTGCCACTCCAGAACTTCGGATTTGTGTGGATTACCGTGGGCTCAATGTGGTCACCAAACCTGAGGCACACCCCATCCCCAGAGCTGATGAGCTTGTGGATCGGTTAGGCGCTACCCGGTACCTCAGTACATTTGATGTAATATCTGGGTACTGGCAAATTGCCTTAACTGAGGGGGCCAAAGAGAGGTCAGCGTTTTCATCACCTGAGGGGCACTACCAGTTCCGTGTTATGCCCTTTGGATTGAAAAACGCCCCTGCCACCTTCCAAAGACTGGTAAACCGAGTAATGTCCGGGCTGGAGGAATTCAGCGCCGCTTACCTGGATGACATTGCTGTGTTCAGCTCCACTTGGGAGGAACATCTGCAACACCTCTGTGAAGAGTTGAAGGCTCTGCAAAGCGCAGGCCTCACTATCAAGGCGAGTTAGTACCAGATAGGGCAAGGATCAGTGGTATACTTGGGACACCAAGTAGGGAGCAGCTAGGTGGCACCCCTACAGACCAAGATTGATACCATTCTGGTGTGGGAACCCCCCAAGACCCAGACAGAAGTGAGAGCCTTCTTAGGTCTCACCGGGTATTACAGATGGTTTGTGAAGGGATATGGCACTATTGTTGCCCCTTTGACAGAGCTGACTTCAAGGAAGCAGCCCAAGAAGGGGATCTGGACCGATACCTTTCAGACCACTTTTGATGCCCTGAAAACTGCCATGTGCACGGCGCCCGTGCTCAAGGCGCCTGATTTCTCCAAAGAGTTTGTGGTGTAGACAGATGCTTCAGAGCATGGTGTGGGAGCAGTACTCTCACAATTGAACGACGAGGGTTTGGACCAAGCTGAAGCTTTCATTAGAAGGAGGGTACCTCCCAGGGAACAGAGTGGGAGTGCAATTGAAAGGACAGCTTTTGCTGTGGTCTGGGCACTGAAGAAGCTAAGGCCCTACTTTTTTGGGACTCACTTGTGGGTTCAGACAGATCACAGATGGTTGATGCAGATGAGGTGTGAGAACCCAAAACTGTTGAGGTGGGCCATCTCCCTACAGGGAATGGACTTTACGGTGGAGCACCGCACTGGTACAGAAGACATCAATGCTGATGGTCTATCCAGGTTTTTCTGCCTTAGAGATGCGAACTCCCAAGAGGGGGGGGGGGTAGTTCTCCCCACTTTTCAGCTGGAGGGGACATGTGTTAGACCTGGCATCCTTGGCATGGTTTTCCCTGACTTTTTGGCTTCTACCTCCTGTGTTTTTGATGCTGTGCTGGATTTCATTTTTGCTGGCTTAGATGCTTTGGGCACTTTGCCACCGCTGATCAGTGTCAAAGTGCAAATGCTACATGTATAAATTGACATTGTGATAGGTTCTACCTGATTGGCACGTTTGTTTACCCGTAGGTCCCTAGTAAAGTGCACTACATGTACCAGGGCTGGTAAATCAACTGCTACTAGTGGGCCTGCAGCACTGATTGTGCCACCCACATGAGTAGCCCCAAAGAGATGTCTCAGGCCTGCCACCGCAGTGTCTGCACGCAGTTTGCTAACTGCCCTTTATGACCTGGCCAGTGTACCCACTAGCCAGGCCTTACCCTTCCCTTTTCCTACACATAGGACACCCCTTTGGTAGGCCCAAGGTACCCCCCTGGGCAGGGTGCAGTGTATGTAAAAGGTAGGACATGTCCTGGTGTGTGTACCATGTCCTGATAGTGAAATACTGCCAATTTCGTTTTTCCCTATTGAATGGCTATCTTGCCCATAGGACAGAATGTTGTGTGTAGATTTAGATTCCGTATATAGGTTTCCCGATTTATGCCCTTTTATAGGTATAATTCATATTGCCCTTATTTAGGCTTAGAAAATCCAGCCCTTATTTAGGCATTGTCCATGCTAACCAAATACAGGCATGGTCTCCTACATCCGTTCATCCACGTCACAATGAGTTCTTGGAAAACCAGACTCTTAAGCCTTTAGGAATTTCCCTTGCTTGGATATTGATTTCTCCAAGAACTCATTTAGTGTGCATGAACATCTATTCCTTAGGGGTTCATTCATGACGTTCCGATGCCCGACTTTTACGTCAATACAGGCATTCCTAAACACCTTCAAGGTATAAATATACCTGCAATTGCCCTGGCAAACCACGGTTCCGGTATGGTCCAGCTCGACTGCCTACTTGCAGTTCGCCACGGCAAGTTCGGAATGAGATCAAGTTCCAGCCTGATGCACTGACCAGACGCTGCCCTCCTCCTTACAGAGAATCCAGCTCCAGTGTTTCTGACTCCCCTTGCGGGGTGTTAGATATCGAGTCCTGGAAAGAGATTCAAACCTCGCACAATCTAAGGTATGGAGCAGACTAGAACTTAGAGAAACTTTTGGCAACTCTTGGCACAACTATAGCTATAACTAGCTATACTTTAGACAACAGCACCTACTTCTTACCTCATACTACACTTAGGTTAGGTGTACTGGGGTAGAACAATTTAGAAGCATCAGATGAGTATTCCCATTTTAGCCTGTGTCATTTATGTATGTATTTTATGAATACATGTCATAACTATAAACCATGTTTTTGCAGTATTATTTTATCTTACTGCTAACTCATATCACATATTGTACTTCGCAGCCTGTCTTACGATTGTAGCAGTTCATATCTCTTGCATGAGAAATAAGACTGTTCAATAAACTCTTTTTATTGAAACACCCGTCTCTCTATTTCTGTGCAGCTCTGTAGTAATGAAGCATACACGATTGACTGAGTGAAACTGTTATCTATTGTTTCCACGGTTCTGAGATTGTTCAGACTCTAAGGGAAACAAAGCTGTCATGTTTATGCGGTTGTCAGAAACGAATCCCTTCTTGTTTATACGAGAAGTTTCTAGTGACCTCTGAGTTAGCTGGCACACACAAGTAATTAAGTTTAATGTACTCGATAGAGACATACTGACCTCAGTCCTATGTCAAATCTTTAGTGTATATTATTCCAAAGCGCAGCGCCTATCAGGGATGTAGAAACTACACTACATGGCGCCCAACGGTTTGGTAGTGCACTAATTTAACGCTAGATACTGAAGTAACTCAGTCATGCTTTTCTCAGAGACCTCTACTCATAATACTCCATAAGACGTCTGGTATTGGTAGGGATAATATCCGCCATGGCGGAGTAGGATAAAAATCCTATGTATTAGCTGTTTGGTTTGTTCAACATTGAAGGATACAGTGTTCCAAAAATATTGTGCACCTTATCTTTGTTCCCTTGAAACTGGCTCTGAAACTTTCATTAAACAATAACCGAAAACGGCACAAACACCGATACTGGTGGAGCTGCGGCTGACCAAGTCACAGCAGCTTTTAATCGTACAGGTCTTCAAGAAACCGACGAGGATGCTATAAACATCCATCCAAATTTAAGTAGAGCCATCACTCTAAAACTTATAAAACATGGCCTAACACCAAGAGATGGTAGAGCAGTTTTTGTGATAGAGGCACATGAATCTCACCAGACAGAGGTATTCTATTCATGGATAGTATTCCCAGAATCAAATCCAGTAACACACTTGTTTCACTTGTACAAAGAAGATAATCCACCTGAGGAACGTATTCCTTTCGAGGATATTGAAATGCCACTGACATACCAGGAGCTTGAGCTCTGGTGTAAAGGCGCCCTAAAACATTACAATCACATTACCAGGCTTGATCCACTAGGTAGACCAGGAGCAACATGGCCGATTTTAGCCGGCTACACTCCTGACCCTGACATTGAATAAATGTCGGATGAAGAATTACTTAATAACATACAAAATCTAATAGAAATATACAGTTAAACCACAACTGTCTGAAAGTCCTGATAAGGTCTTTCCTAAAAACACTCCTACCTCTTCTAAAAAGAAGTGGGAAGAGAGCAAACAGCATTCCAAAGAGAAGAGTTCTCTTTCCCGAGGCAGGTCTCCTCAAAAGGAGCCCTCTGAAAGGAGGTACAACCTCAGGAATAGGGATAATTTGAGAAAACCTGACAGATATCAAGATATTGATACACGTTCCTCTCATACCTTTCAGATATCATCACAGACATCCGAAAGAAGAGGACGGTCAGAGAACAAAGAAGAACGCGTGAAGTCCAAAGACGATCAACACATTCAGAAAAACAAACCAAAACCTCAATTCTCCAAAAAGAAGGTAGCAGGTCTGAAGATCAGACATGCCGAGGATTCTGAGAACGCAACTCAAGAACGGAGAATGGGCTCAGACAATGTTGGACAGCGCAGCAGAAGTTACAGTAGCTCGCCAGAACCTGAAGGGGCTTCTGGAGACAGTGGACATGAATGAGGACATTCAAGTTGAAACTGCAGATACCTGGGTTAGTTCTCCACATTGGTTAATATGAAATAACACTCCGGATGGAGGGAGACATGCCAAGAAAAGTGAAAGCACTCTTTTGGGAGCATCTTTAAAGGGGTTATGATATACTTCTAGCAGAGCGAGATAGGCCACCAGAATTTGTCAGGTAGTGCCCACATGGCGAACACATCATTATGCCAGCCTTCTCCAACAATGTTCCAATACATTTAAAATATACTTATGCCAGGAAATGGGCAGTGGCCCAAGCTCCAGCATTATACAAGAATCACGTAGGATGGTATGAGGACTCACCTCACCACAAAATCCAGTTAAAGAATCAACCAACTGCACAAAGGCAGTACCCAGTTAAGCAAGAAGCTAGAAACAAGTCAGGGAGATCTTAGATCAACTTGGGGGTGATTGAAACATGCACCTCATCAATGAACAATCCTTTGTTTCCTGTTTCCAAACCAGACAATACATATCGTCTAGTTTTGGATTACAGACACCTAAACTCATGTTGTAAAACATTTGCAGTGCAAAATGCACACAGTACAGCATTAATGAGTAACATTGTGCGTAAAAAGTACAAAACCACATTAGACATTTTAAATGGTTTCTTTTGTCAAAATATTGCACCTGAAGGTAGATATTAGACCGCTTTCTCAATAATAGGGACTCAGCATCAATTTTGTCGACTCCCACAGGGGTTTAAAAACAGCCCGTGGTTATTCTCAGCAAGAGTAACAGAGTTACTACAAATTTATGATGATGAGGCATTGTCATATGTCGATGATATATATCTGACAAACGATGACCTGGACAGACACTTGAACAGGGTGAACACCATTATATTGGGCTTCGCCTCGGAGGGTTACAAATTCAACTTTAAAAAGTCCAAAAGTGCCCATCTCAACGTTCTTTTCCTAGGATATGAACTTTCAAGTGAAGGCAAAAGCCTGGCAGCCAACTTTTTAGAAAAGTGAAGCTGCTCCAATCTCCAAAAACGCTGAAAAACTTACAGTCGATTCTAGGTTTCCTGAATTCTGGAAGAACTTACATTCTAAACTACGCAGAGAGGGTTAAACCTCTCTACTAATTAATCAAACCTGATTTCAAAATCACAACTTGGAAACAAGAACACACAAAAATTCTGCGTTCACTTCAAACAGACATGTTATCAACAAAACACTTGCAAACAAGTGTAAACGTACGCAACTTAGTGATCCGAATCATTCCGGGTCAATGCGGATTCACCTACCTAACTTTTAACGAAGGTGAAAAAGTACCAATTGCATACAAATCACACTTGTATACACAAGCAGAAATGAAATTCACTTCCACAGAAAAGATTCTGACAGCAGTTCAAACCGCTGTAGCAAAAGAAAGAGCCCTAACACAGGGTAAACGCATAATGGTCGCAACCCCAGTACCAGCTTTAGAGGCAGTTACAAAAGCTAGCATTCCGAATGCAAAAACTTTACATCCGAGATGGATACAATGGGTTAATTCTCTTGCTGCAACTGATGTTGAATATGTTTTTGATCCCTATTTGAAAACACAAGCATTCCTGCAATATGAACACGAATGTCCTCTACCTTCTGAAATTCTCCCTCTTGACCAGTACGAATGTATAATTTATACTGACGGATCTCAACAACCCGCTATGAGGAGTAAACAAGCTTACAGTGCAGCATGCGCGATCGTTAAAGGTCATATGCGCGATGGCAAATTCAGACCAATGGTCACAAAAACGCAATCTCTAGGAGATTGTACAGCTCAGCGAGCTGAACTACAAGCATTCAAGATGGCACTTGAAAACACGGATCATGAATAGTGTGCAATTCTTTTTACTGTGTTCAATCTTACAATGAATATTTACAGAATTGGCTTCAAAATGGTTTCAAAGATGCAAAAGGTGGCACAATCAAGCATAAAATGCTTTGGGAACAAGTAGTTCAGTTGCGAAACGGACTACAAAACATACGCTGAGTCATCAACGTGATGGCGTTCACGTTGAAGGGAATTCATTGGCCGAAGAAGCCGCGAAAGGGGCTGTACAAACGGCTGCCGTAGCTGCAATCACTGGTTCAAAAACAAAAATAGACAGTGAAATAATGCTGGCTGTCAATGCTTCAAGCAAAGGCAGCGGTGCAGCGTTACCTAATAAGTTTCCACTCAAATACTCATATATAATTGATGCGAACAATATTCAGTTTGCTTGAATCCCTGGAGTGGGGGATAGGGTAATTCCAAACATGGAACATAGATTAGGACTAATCCTAGCAGCACATGAAGGGATCGCCTCTGCTCATGCAGGTGTTTCCGCCACAGTATCGTTAATAAAACAGAGATACTAGTGGCCAGGCATTAGGAAACAGACCAGGAATTATGTTTTGGACTGCGAAATATGCCAGAAGATGAAAGTCTCTACTGTATATCGTCCTGCGCAGACACCCCTGTTAATTTCAGATAAACCATTAGCATGTGTTTACCTGGACCACAGCGGTTCCTTACAAAGGGATGGTAACTATAAATATAGCATGGTCGCAGTAGATTCATGTTCTATGGATGTGGCCTCAGCGCTCGTCTGACGCTCGAAGTGTTATAAAAGATTTGCGAGTCTTTATCGGCACATACGCAATTGGCACGCTACATTCAGACCAGGGGCCTGCGTTTAGCTCTCAAGCTTACAAAGAAGCCATGGCCAGTTTGGGTGTAGCATTGCGGTATTCTTCTCCATTCCATCCTGAGGGAAATTCTGTTGTGGAAAGAAAAACCGGGACATAAAGCAGTCTATAACAGCTAGGGTATTAGGTCCGGGTGATGGGTGGGTCAAACATCTTTATGGGGTCCAACGCGCACTTAATAACTTGCCAAGCAGTTCTCTAGGGGTGTCACTCCATACGAAGTTCTATGTGGAACTAGAACTTTGGAACTAGAATGTATGCAAGGCACAGTGATGGAAAATAAGAAATTTGATATCAAAGATCGTTTGGCTGTTTTACAGGACTTAAATGAACTGAGAACAAAACAAAGCAACGTGCTCCTGACGCCAACCATCACTGAGGGAAAACCGGCCGTCCCAGCAAGGCCTGTCTGGATCCCAAAGCATGGTGATCTAGTCAGAGAAAAGATCGCGGACAAGAAGGAATTTGGGCCTTCTTACAGACAACCAGTACCTGTCCTAGCAATCCACGGATCAAGAACAGTACTTTTGCCGCCCCTTGCTGCTAAAAAGGAGAAAAGATTTGTGTCCATCGACCTGATCAAACCACACTATGTGGCCGATACTAAGCAGTAGGCCAAGTGGACTTTGCCAATGTAGCAGAAGCACTCCTCTAGCTACAATCCAAGAGGTTCAAACTGAAAGACTCATCACCTTTGAAGATTCTACAGTAAGAAATGAAGTACTAAGCAACAGAGCTATGGTCCTCGTCCCTCTTGAGACCCAAATAACAGTTCGTTCTGATATACCTGTCAACGAAGTGACAAGTGATCAACTGGTTCCAGCGAATTCAACAAATCCTGGTGCAATTCAAACCATTGATAGAACTACCTCTGGCTATTTCATTAACTTTGATACGTTTTCTGAGGATCCCAGCGAACCTGAAACGACGCCAGCACAAAGAACTTTCAAAGAACAAGCAAGAGACTTTTTTCATCTTCTGAAAAAGACTTATCTGGTTTCACCATGGATTGAACTATGGATTGTTTCGGTAATATTCTTCTTTCTACTTTGGTTAGCTCTGGTATTAACTCTGGGTATGCTGATAAATGGAAGATATATTCAACTGGACACAGCAAGTAAAAGAGTGAACTTACTTCTGCAGCCACACAAATCATCCCATTGTGAAGTGAGAGACTTGTCAGCAGTGACCATCACAGCCGTTCCTATACATGATGGTATAGTTTGGGACCAGACTCAATATGACATTTTTGGCCCGTCTGAGCTTTTGAAGATTCCACATTTATTTAAGATTTCATTAAGTGACTTTATTACCTCTAGTACCTTTTCTGATGATTGGGACTTGGAGACTGTTAATAACATGATGTCTGATCTAGAGATGTCTACTGTATTCACCAATCATGAATATTTAGAGGGTTCATCAGACTATGAACAAATGTATTGTTATAACCACTATGGTCATCATTTCTTGCATAAATCTGCAACCCCTAGAAATGTATTTATTTATAACCAATGGGAACATTGTCCTACATCTCCAAAGGGTAGTTCGAAAACTTTTGCAATGAAGTTTCTATATTTTTCAGGGTTCCACTTGTCAAATCCAGAAACGTTTTACTTTAAAAATATGATTAAGACAGGAACAAAAAATATGTTAACCAATACGAAACAGATTTATTCTGCAGCCTTTATTGCCCAACTGTCTAAAAACTTTTGGAAAGACAAAATTGAGACAAAATCTGTCTGGGGTACAAAAGATTGGCAAGTACAGGGAGTAGAAGCTTTGTTTAGAGCCTGTATCATCCCTGAGCAAATTATGTTTTGAATGACACTGTCCAACAAACGTCTTGCCTGGGATTAGCCAAGATCAAAGACATGAACACACCGACCATACCTATACCTGCAAGTAATAGCACTACACGGGGGGAGGTCGACGTACATAATATTTTGCATCACAACAGATCAGATCCAGAATGGAAAAAATGGTTGCTCTGGCCCACAGACACAAACAACTGTCAAGATCGATTCCTGAACAAAACACAGGGTTTCACTATCAATAGTCCAGACCCACGCTATGTTCAAAGTCAGCATCCAGGGGTAGTAACAACATACAGTGTAAGGAAACTTTGTCTCGATTGGCTACAGAAAGCTACACTGAAGGATGTAAAACAACACTTATCTTTACTTCAGGAAGGCGCAGACCTTAGGGAATTCTTGCTAGGACCAAGAAAACCACGTCAAAAACATTTTATATATGCAGGTATCTACGCTGCTTATAATGAAGCATGGAAGGTTACCCAAGCAGAGACTGCAGAACGAATACGAGAAATTGATCGTATTAATTTAGAGAAAACTCTCTCTGTAATAGACAATGGGTTAACGACTCTGTTGTCCAGAATATATTCATTGGACAGCATTGTGTCTTCTGTCATAGACCTCATGGAACAGGAATTGGTCATGTTGCAACATGGTCAGTCTCAGCTACGTTCTATCATGCTATTGGGCTGGACGCTACAAAACTTGCATGCAGGCTATGTGCCTTGGTGTTTAATCAATACTACGTCACTGTTTTCAGAATTCAATCTCACTGGTAAACAGATCACACTGGCACAAAGGGGAGCAGACTTCACTATGCTGAGCATTGAAAAACTGAAAAAATTACCATTTACGGTGGCAGAAAAACCAGCTACTGAGTGGTTCATACATGGTAAAATTACTCTGCCTGTTACAACTTTCCATTTTCAATATTGGCTAAAACATATACCAGTTGGCAAATATGAAAGGTTGGGTAAAGAATACATCAAGACATCCTGGGATTTACCTTACACACATAGATGTTGGAGTGGTGAACGTGAAGTGTTTCTCAGCGGTGAAAACTGTGAACACACACTAAGCGGTTCTCTCCTTTGTCAGGGTATTAACTTACACGGGGCCTGTGATGGTTCCACTTCAAACTTATCCTGTCACCTGCAAGGTTCACCGGCTGCAGTAATTAATCCAATAGTTGGCCAACTTTCTAACGGGAGTTACATTATGTTGAATGATCACAGCTGCTGTGGCATGTTGCCAGGTATTCCATATCTAGTTACGGTTACATCCAGGGTCACTTGCTGTATGCAAGTCTTGTTTCCACAAATACAGACAGTCAGGGAATCGCCTTTTTGGGCTTCACTGAACATCTCTTCTATACGAATTGATACTCTAAGCAGAATGAAAGCCATTCTTTTACAAAAAACAGTGCCATTGACCTCGGCCAAAGAAACCTATGATCACCAAGTCGCAAGGACTTCTGCGGAGATACATACCCTTTTGTATACAAACTGCCCTGTACATTTCTCAGAAATGTTAGGTCGTATCTTAAACATGTCTGATACGAGCGGTATTATACATGTATTTAAGAACATGTGTGCAGGACTGTTAGCACCTTTTCAAGCAGTCCTCGGAATTTTTCCGAACTCGTGCACTCTGCATTTGGTGGACTGCCGCTCCTTTTAGCACTCGTTGCAGGGATCTTAATTTTTACTCCTACTGCTACGATATGGCAAGCCTCATCCCCAGCGTCACTCCAGGCACCATAGAGAGAGCTCTATTGGAGATGAAGTGTTGTGAGCGCATCGTCCAAAGTTTGGGTTTACCTCGTCTACGAGAATTAAACACCACGTGGTTTCTGTAATTTAGACCAATTTGGCAAGATTGCATCTTACCTGTTCTACGCTGCCTGCTTTGCGGTGAAGAATACGTGCTAGACATCTGTCTAACACTCCCATCAGTCATGCCTATGGATATTGATACTCTGCTGGACCCGGTTACGGCCCATGCTCTGTGTTGTCCCCAGCGGCTACCAATCCTGATGACGGCATTCATTGAGATCTCACAGACGCAAATTGCTACTGCTGAGGTACGAGATGAAACAACAGGCACGCAGGTAACATCCGATTCAAACATCGGTGATGCAACCAATGCTGAAGGCGATGGTTCACATCTATATGCAGTTAATCTTCTAAGCGAGGTATTCCAACTTTCACCTACAACGGTAGACGACTTTTTGTCTACAGGATTAGAAGATTTCATGTTTTCCCCAGGCCCACACATTGACTTTTGATTCAGGCACACAGTTTTCCGATGAGAAATTTGGCCTTCATTCTTTTCAGACAAGGGACTAACTTTGGAACTTTTTCCTATGATTATTTTTTTTTTCCAAATTTGTATTTTGTCATTTTTTGGCATGAGTAATCTGCTTATAGTAGAACTATTCATAGAGAACAGAATTCTTTGAAAATATTCCAGGGACAATATGCAACCTTGTCACATCAACAATTGATTTGTGTTAACCTGATATGAAATGGTTTCGGCCCTTTTTCTTCTATATTAACGAGCCATTTCATCAAGTGTATATATTTCTGGTTCATTCTTGTTGGCATTTTCAATGCACGCATATACTTAGAATGAAACATTGCTTTTAATATGTACAGCATCTTATGCATAGCAATGGTTTTTGTAATGCATTTTTAGGACATATGTTTTTAGATATGTTTTAGCATGTTTTAGATTATCATGCAATACTCTTTTTTAGACATGTTTAGTATGTTTAGGATTTAGTGATGTCGTTCATACGAAACTGGAGTGGGTGTTGTGTGTAGATTTAGATTCCGTATATAGGTTTCCCGATTTATGCCCTTATATAGGTTCAATTCATATTGCCCTTATTTAGGCATAGAAAACCCAGCCCTTATTTAGGCATTGTCCATGCTAACCAAATACAGGCATGGTCTCCTACAGCCGTCCATCCACGTCACAACGAGTTCTTGGAAAACCAGACTCTTAAGCCTTTAGGAATTTCCCTTGCTTGGATATTGACTTCTCCAAGAACTCATTTAGTATGCATGAACATCTATTCCTTAGGGGTTCATTCATGACGTTCTGATGCCGACTTTTACGTCAATACAGGCATTCCTAAACACCTTCACGGTATAAATATACCTGCACTTGCCCTGGCAAACCACGATTCCGGTACGGTCCAGCTCGACTGCCTACTTACGGTTCGCCATGGCAAGTTCAGAAGGAGATCGACTTCCAGCCTGATGCACTGACCAGACGCTGTCATCCTCCTCGCAGATAATCCAGCTCTAGTGTTTCTGACTCCTCTTGCGGGGTGTTAGATATTGAGTCCCGGGAAGAGATTCCAACCTCGCACATTCTAAGGTATGAAGCAGACTAGAACTTAGAGAAACATTTGGCAACTCTTGGCAAAACTATAGCTATGGCTAGCTATACTTTAGACAACAGCACCTACTTCTTACCTCGTACTACACTTAGGTTAGGTACACTGGGGTAGAACAATTTAGAAGTATCAGATGAGTATTCACATTTTAGCCTGTGTTATTTATGTATGTATTTTATGAATATATGTCATAACTATAAACCATGCTATTGCAGTATTATTTTATCTTACTACTAACTATGTACATATTGTACTTCGCAGCCTGTGTTACGATTGTAGCAGTTCATATCTCTTGCATGAGAAATAAGACTGTTCAATAAACCCTTTTCATTGAAACGCCCGTCTCTCTATTTCTGTCCAACTCTGTAGAAACGAAGCATGCACGATTGACTCAGTGAAACTGTTATCTATTGTTTCCACGGTTCTGAGATTGTTCCGACTCTAAGGGAAACAAAGTTGTTATGTTTATGCGGTTGTCAGAAACAATCCCTTCTTGTTTATTCGAGAAGTTTCTAGTGACCTCTGAGTTAGCTGGCACACACAAGTAATTAAGTTTTATGTACTCGATAGAGACATACTGACCTCAGTCCTATGTCAAATCTTTAGTGTATATTATTCCAATTCGCAGAGCTTATCAGGGATATAGGAACTACAAGAATGGGGACTGCTGTGTAACATTTTACCTGCAGATATTCCCATAGGAATGAGATAGAAAATTGGAGCCTGGTATCCCTGAATTCAGAATTTAATAACACATCTTTTAGTAAGGATGGTTTTTAAATTCTGTGTTTGAAAATAGAACTTTTAGAAAGTGACTATTTTCTTGTTCAAACTTTCTGTGTGCCTCTGCCTGGTTGTGGATTGACTGTCTGCCTTTGGAGTGACAGGGGCTGGGGTGGCTCTAGGAGTCTGGGGGAGTCAGCCTGAGCTGAATAGGCCAATCTGCATTTGGAGTGGTGGGAGGAGTAGTACCTGTCCCTGACTAGGGCTGTGCCTGCCTTCCAAAAAGACTGGCTCCACCTCCTGCGGTGCGTCTGCAGACCCTGGCCCATATTCACAAAGGAAGAAGTTGTGCACTGGCAGAGTGCACCCCGAACCGGTTTGGACTGGGTCCAGGACCCCTGACACATAGAGAATAAATACTTTTGGGGTATACAAATATAAGCTGAAACCCCTGTAATCTAGATCATCCTGGAATCAAGAAGAAACCTTTGCCAAGGAGAAGAGCGCAAGATACTGAGAAGAAGGACTGCCCTTGATGTGTGTTCTGGGGCTGACTTGCAGTTGCCATTCTGCCAAGGAAAAGGGGAATGACTTTGCTGTGTGCTGTGTCCTCAACTTGAAAAGGAAATCTCCAAGGGCCTGAGGAGAGCTGGCCTCCTGTTGTGGAAGTCAGGATCATTAAAGTTTCCAAAAACCACTTCCCAGCAGCTGTGTGTATGTATCTGGGCACAGCTGACACCCTTTGTGAGGCACGCATTGCTGAAGAGTACTTTGTTTGCAAGAATGACCTGTGCGCCGCTGTGTGCGTGTGTCTGGACAAGCTGGCGCCCTTCGTGAGGCTGAGGAATCCTTCGTCTGTAAGAAGCACCTCCACCGTGACGTGCTTGTGTCCATGCCCAGGGGACTGAAGCCTTGATCGACTGTGGTACCGTGATCATCCCTGTGTGGTGTGAAGGGAATGTCACCGCCGCGGGCCCGAGCTAATTGGCAAGATCAAAGAAGGAGAGAGATAGAGCGCCGTAAACCGATCGGCAACAGCGCGTCGCCTGGACACCGAAGTCTCCCCTCAGCGAGGAAATAGCTGCTGCCGTCGGAGCCGCTCCACAGGACGTACGTCCGACGCGAGGGAGGAAGATCGCAAGACAGCCCCCCAGGTAACGCTCGGACTTCGGTCCCGAGCCGACGCGTGTGTCACCGTCTGGTGGCTGGGTGTGAGATGGGGAATTGCTCCGGTTCTTCCCTCAGAGTTCAGCTTCCGCTGCGAGCACTCCTGACGGCTCGTACTGGCACAGCAGACAAGCTACGGTATTGGGGCCCGCTCCTCGGAGCCTCTTTGTTTGCAAGCTTTTGGGGGACACATTCTTGGCCATTACAGCTCTTACTTACAACAGGACCGTGCAGGTGCTAAAAGGAACAGTGCTAGTGATATTTTATTAGACTGCTAAAAGAAATACATTCTCTGCACGTGTTTCATTATTAATGCTGAGACCGAACTGTTGATCCCACTATATTTGCCTTAAGAAATACAGAATCTGCCATTTTGTCTGCAATGAGAACCTTACCAAGAACACTGCAAAGAATATCTCTAATGGTGTATGTTGAAGTTTGTCGTATTGCTCTTGCATAATTTAGATAAAGATAATTATAATATTCTAAACCTGTGTGGTGTCCCTTTGTGGTGTTTCACTGGGTTTCTGTGAGTGTTGGCACACATACTTTACATATTGCCTTGGGGATAAGCCTTTCTGCTCGTGCCAAGCTACCAAGGGGGTGAGCAGGGATTATCTACAGTTTGTTTCCCCCTTGCCCTGACTAGAACCAAGGGTCTCTATTTGGTCAAAGGTACCTACCTCTGCCAACTAGAGTCCCCCATTTCTAACATTAGTGGTCAGCGGTGAGGATTTGAACTTGTATTTGTACTTGACCCACAGTGATTGGTGTACATCACTAGATTAGCGCAGACCACTACGCAGCCACATACCGTGCTTGGTTTTTGGTAAGATTTTTGAGTGACCCTTAAAAGCATCCACGCATCATGTCTCAGAATGGGAAAGCGGCAAGTGAGAAGACAGAATTGTAGTTTCACATTGAGGATTTGTATTCCTACAAAATAGATCAACTCAAGCAACTTTGCAAAGATTTTGGATGTCCCATGAGGAGCAGCTCTAAGTAGGATGAGCTGCAGAAGGCCTTGAAGGCCTGGTGGGAGGTCAAAGGGGCTGAGGAGACAGAGCATACCGATGTGGATAAAAATGTTCCAGGGGATGGTTTCATATCACAGAATCTGCCTTCAGCAACCATTCAATATAGGGGCTTCTCCCCAGAGAAGTTACAGGAGAATCGAAGGGTCAGAGAGCAGGAGCTGGAAATTTTCAAACTCAAGGCTCAGGTGGAGGAAAGAAAGTTGCGCCATGAGAGCTAAAAGAGAGAAGAGGAGAGCAAGAGCGCTCACGGTTTGGAAGAGAAAAAAATGCTTTTGGCTCACAAGTTGAGCATGAAGGAACTGGACATTAAGGCCAAACAAGTGGAGTTCAGTTCGAATGGCGGCAACGCACAGCCTGTGCAAGCGTGTAAGGTGTATATACCCAAGGATTTAGTGCAGAATTAGCAGAGGGGTGAGGATATCTCTGCCTGGTTTGAGTCATATGAGCTTGTACTAAAGATGAATGTGGTGCCTGAGAAACACTGGGGGGGCAGGCCCATTGAAACACTTTGAGGCTTCTGGGAGGGATGTCTTACCACCCTTAAACCGTACAGACAGAAGTTCAGGAACTTCAAGAAGCTTGATTGAAGTACATGGGTTGAGAGTGTGAATATGTACACGCGTGCACTGGTTGGTGGGATAAAGGTTAGCAAGGTAACTAATTATGAGGGGTTGTGCCATTTAATTAGTTGGGAGCACTTGAGTAGTCTGTGTGTTCCAGAGATGCGCCAGCATCTTTTAGACAGTAAGCTAACTGATCCCAGGGAGCTTGCTAAGGAGGCGGACCGCTGGGCCAGCACCAGGGTACACAAGGGATTGTGGGTACCACAGCCAAAGGCGGTCAGGGTCCCCAGCAGAAGGGTGAGGAGGACACGGGTAACCAAAAGAAGTTCACTAAAGGGCCCCAAAACAGTTTCCAGGAAAAGGAGTCCCAACCCCCCAAGCCTAAAACAATCTGGCCCCCTAAGGGCACGAGTGACAATAGGGGTCGCCCCACATGTTATTCCTGTAGGGAGGTTGGCCACATTGCCCTTAAGTGCCCCAAGAAGCCCCCAGCACCCACTGGTGCTCCGTCACCGGGTTTAAGGAGTGTGGCGTTGGGGGAGGAATTAGTTTCCAGTGAAGGAGAGGAGCCAGAAATGATGACCCTTGTCTCTTTAGGAGACAAAGAGATGGTCTAGGAGTCCTACCTGCCTGAGAACACTAAAAGTACAGTCAGTCGGTGACCATCAATGGGAGGAGGGTGGAGGCTCTGAGAGACACAGGAGCCAGTGTGACATCGGTCAGGTGTCAATGGGTGTCAGAGGAGCAGGTTATTCCCAATGCACTTCTGCACTTCACCCTGTAGTTGCAGCAGACAACTCTGTGCACCTGTGTAAGGTGGTGCTAGTTCCCTTGGAGTGGGGGGGGTCTCAGGTTCCATGAAGGTCGTTGTTAGTCCATCCACGCCTGTAGACTGTCTGCTAGGAAATGACCTGAAGAGTTCCCCCTGGAGGGAGGTGGAATGCCAGGCTCATTTGGAGATGTTGGGTCTGCCTGAGTGGGTCTGTGTGACCACTCGGTCAATGGCAGCCAGTAGGGGTAACCAAGAGGACGTGGAGCCTGAAACAGGGGCCCTGGGGCCTGCCAGGAAGAGGAGGGGCATGGGAAACCAGCCCCGGAAGTTCCCTCGGTCCAGGAGGAGACAGAACCTGAACCTGAGGGGAATGCCCTGGAACCTACAGGGGAACAAGTAGCCAAACTGGGAGACTTGCCTAAGCTAACCCATTGGCAGCAGGAAGGGGGTCCCTCCAGGGAGGAGTTCTGCAAGGCACAGATGGAATGCCATTCTCTCATTGGTATGCGGCAACAGGCTGCAGACGAGGGAGCAGGTGATCAGTCCAGGTCACGTCATTTACTGGGAGGATGAATTACTCTACAGTGAGCCTAAGGTCGCTGAGCCCGGTGCAGCCCGTGTGCTGGTGGTACCCGAGTACTTCCGGACCTTCCTCCTGCGTCTGGCTCATGACGTGCCTCTCACAGGTGTAAGAAAGTGGCTCTGTATATGCTGCAGCAAAGTAAGGTTCAGTGTGCACAGAGTCCACAGTCCCCAGAGGTTTGGCAGAGGCTAAAGTTAGATATAACCTTACTCTTTAAAGTGGTAGCTTGGTCGAGCAGTAAGGCAGTATCAGAGGACAGTGTAAAGCATTTGTTGTACACAGTCAGCAAATGGTCTCACACACTCAAGAACTGAACCTTAGGCCAATTGTTTTGTATATAAATATATATAGTTGTTTTAGTTTAGAACCAACAATAGGTATCAAAATACTTTCTCAGAATAAGATGCGCTAGTTGAATACTTTCAAATAGCAATAGACTTTTAAATGCAATAATTACAGTTGTTGCAATAGGCAACACAATTCAAACACAATTATAACATTGAGCTCAATGGGAGTTTTTAAGTAAATGCAATTTCAATAACTTTGCGTATGATTTTCTTATTCAGGGTTGGATCCTGGATTCAGCCCTGGTGCATTTCCTGTAAACAGTTGAAAGAAACCGTTTTTGTTACACAGGCGATTTTTAAGGAATATTTGTATGTTTCAAAAATCAAAGGCAATGTTATACTATGGAGGAAAATCAAGTTATCGGTAAGGACAGTTGTAATTACTTTTCAGGGTCAGTGCTGGGCACCAAGATCCAGAACTGGGATCTCTCCTGATAACAGGTGAGTAATTTCGTTTTCGTTGATCGGGTGATTTTTAGTGAATATTTTAAAGTTTTAAAACTCGACACTTGGAAGAATTTCCAAGTGAAACCAGTCAATGTTACCCTATGGAGAAAATGTAGGTTATCGGCTTTCAGGTAAGTACTCGACTGGCAGAGTTAAGGTTCTGGGCATAGACTCAGGGGGCTCTCAGGGTCAGGTAGGTACAGCTGGTACACCCTCAGCAGCACAGGGGCAGCCGGGTGCAGAGTGAGTTAGGCCCAATGTTAGGGCCCGATTCACAGAACTAACTTAAGACAAAATCCTAAACTTACTACTTTTGGTATTCACAGAAGTTAGGATTTTGTCTTAAGTTTGTCTTAAGACAAACTTAAGACAGACTTAAGACAGACTTAAGTTTTGTCTTAAGTCTGTCTTAAGTCTGTCTTAAGTCTGTCTTAAGTTTGTCTTAAGACAAACTTAAGACACAATCCTAACTTCTGTGAATACCAAAAGTAGTAAGTTTAGGATTTTGTCTTAAGTTAGTTCTGTGAATCGGCCCCAGCCCTATAGCGGGCAGGGGGCCCTTTGTTGGTGGCTGCTAGCAGGCAGGCCACTCGGCTGTGGGAGCTGGGCTCCTGGTCACTTACACAGGGCAAGTGGGAAAGAAGAATAGGATAGATGTTGCACTCCCAGGGGCACTCGTGCAGCTGGGTGCAGGGTGCTTTTGAGCCGTCGGGCACTCAATGGATTTCAATGGAGAAGTTACCAGATGAACAAAAGGCTGCAAGCTCGGGGACGGAGATTCTTCAGGTGTGACCACCACTTCGAGAGGTAAGCTGGGAAGCTGTAGGTTAGGTAGGCACCCAGGAGTTGGGCACAGGGGGCCGCAGGGCGCCGGGTGCAGGGGTGCCTTTTGGCGTCAGGAAATCAGAGGGCCCGATTCACAGAACTAACTTAAGACAAAATCCTAAACTTACTACCATTTTGGTATTCACAGAAGGCACTTACTCATTTTGGGATTCACAGAAAGCACTTACTCATTTCGGTATTCACAGAAGTTAGGAGTCCTAACTTTAGGACTCCTAAATGCCTTCTGTGAATACCAAAAGTCTTAAAATTAGGATTTTTCTCAGTTTAGTAGTAGTATAGTTAGGACTCCTAACTTTAGGACTCCTAAATGCCTTCTGTGAATACCGAAAGTCTTAAAATTAGGATTTTTCTCAATTTAGTAGTAGTAAAGGTAGGACTCCTAACTTTAGGACTCCTAAATGCCTTCTGTGAACACCGAAAGCCTTAAAATTAGGATTTTTCTCAGTTTAGTAGTAGTATAGTTAGGACACCTAATTTTAGGACTCCTAAATGCCTTCTGTGACTACCGAAAGTCTTAAAATTAGGATTTTTCTCAATTTAGTAGTAGTAAAGTTAGGACTCCTAACTTTAGGACTCCTAAATGCCTTCTGTGAATAACGAAAGCCTTAAAATTAGGATTTTTCTCAGTTTAATAGTAGTAAAGTTAGGAGTCCTAACTTTAGGACTCCTAAATTGAGAAAAATCCTAATTTTAAGAATTTCGGTATTCACAGAAGGCATTTAGGAGTCCTAAAGTTAGGACTCCTAACTTCTGTGAATACCGAAGTGAGTAAGTGTCTTCTGTGAATACCAAAATGAGTAAGTGCCTTCTGTGAATACAAAAATGATAGTAAGTTTAGGATTTTGTCTTAAGTTAGTTCTGTGAATCGGGCCCTTACCCTCTGCTGGCCGCGGATGGAGGGGTCCCTGGTTCTGAGGCTGCAGGCGCCATCAGGAGCATCGAGGAGGGTCCTTGGGTGCTGGATTCTGGGTCACAGTCGCTGGGGAGACATCCTCATGGTCTTTGTCCACTCAGGCACAGGCCGGGCTCGGAGGGTTCAGAGTGTGCAGGAGTCGCGGTTCCTGGCTGGCACCAGGGATTTGTTGCTTACTTTGAGCAGAACCACTGCTCGTGGGTGTCCCAGTCTTTTAGAGTCACAAGGCAGTCAGGTCCTCTGGGATGTTCGAGGTTGCTGACCACTGGAGACACTGGGTTTTAGCAGGAGCAGGCCTTCTCTGGTCACAGTGCCCTGGGTACCTATGGCACCATTTACCAGGGGCTGACATGTGGCCAGAGATGCCAATTGGGTTTAGGCTTCAATGCAGTTTTTTAGGGAAGGAACACAGACCCTGGACACCTGATTGGCAGAAGCCCAGGGCACACTCAGCAATTCAGCAAAATGTGGGGGCATAACATGCAAGAAAGATGGCACTTTCTCACACCAGGGTATTTGGGGTGTGACAAGACCTATCAGAGGCTTGTCACCCACTTTTACTGGCCCCAAATGAGGAATCACGTCAGTACACATTGTAGGACCCGCCAGACTTGCCAGGCAAGTGGCAAGAGTGGAGGGAAGTGTAAGGCTTCCCTCTAACCCTTTCCTGTGGTGAGCACCCCTTTTGAGCGGGTGGTCATCGACATTGTGGGCCGCTGGAACCCAAGACAGCCTTAGGCAACAAGTTTATCTTGGTGGACCATGCCACCCGGAACCCGGAAGCTGTCCCTCTCAGGACAATCACAGCCCCGTGGTGGGCTGTGCATTGAGGGGGATCTTTTTCTGTGTGGGGTTCCCCAGAGAGGTGGTCACTGACAGGGGTACCAACTTCATTTCGGAGTACATGACATCTTTGTGGGAGGAGTGTAGTGTAACTTAAAAGTTCACCACTCCTTACCATCCTCAAGGGAATGGGTTGGTTGAGAGGTTCAACCGAACCCTGAAAGGCATAATCAAGGGTCTTGCGGAACCCATGAGAAGGAAGTGGAGCGTCTTTTTGCCATGCCTGTTGTTTGTCTAGATGGAGGTATCCCAGAAGTGCTTAGGGTTCACTCCCTTTGAACTACTGTACGGTCACCTTTTGAGGGGACCTCTGAGTCAGGTGAAGGAGGGTTGGGAGAAGTCTCCTGGTAAGACCCCACAGGATGTGTTCAGCTATGTGCTGGACCTTCAGGCACAACACTCAACAATTCAGGAAACTTGCTCAGGCGAACCTGGAAGCTGGACAGGAAGAAATTAAAAGATGGTATGACCAGAATGCCACTCGGGTCGAATTTCAACCTGGGCAAAAAGTGTGGGTAATGGCACCAGTGGAGCCCTGCACGCTCCGGGACAAGTGGACTGGTCCCTATGAGGTAGTGGAGCACAAGAGTGAAGTAACCTATCTGGTTGACTTGCAGTCTCCCAGGAACCTTTTAAAGGTCCTACATGTGAACCGCCTCAAGCCCCACTTTGAGAGGTCTGATGTGACAATGCTCCTTGCTACAGATGATGGGATGGAGGAGGAGAGTGAACCACTTCCTGACCTCCAGTCAGCAAGGGAGCAGGATGGGTTAGTGGATAGTGCAAACCTCTCGCCTACCCTGACTCCAGAACAGCAGAGGGACTGTTGCCATGTGTTGGGTCAGATCGCCTCCCTGTTCTCCCTGACACCAGGAGTCACCAATTGGGGCCTCTGTAATGTGGACACTGGGGACAGCCTACCTGTGAAACAGAAATTTTACAGAGTAGCTGACGACAATGTCAGGGCCAGCATCAAGGAAGAAGTTCCCAAGATGTTGACGCTAGGGGTTATTGAGCCCTCCAGCAGCCCCTTGTCTAGCCCAGTTGTTTTAGTGCCAAAATTTGCTGCACCCAGTGCCACTCCAGGTCATCGGTTTTATGTGGATTACCGTTGGCTCAATGCGGTCACCAAGACTGACGCACTCCCCATCCCCAGAGCTGATGAGCTCGTGGATTGGTTAGGCGCTGCCCAGTACCTCAGTACGTTTGATTTAACATCTGGGTACTGGCAGATTGCCTTAACTGAGGGGCCCAAAAAGAGGTCAGCGTTTTCAACACCTGAGGGGCACTACCAGTTCCGTGTTATGCCCTTTGGATTGAAAAACGCCCCTGCCTCCATCCAGAGACTGGTCAACCGGGGACTGTCCGGGCTGGAGTAATTCAGCCCTGTTTACCTGGATGACATTGCTGTGTTCAGCTCTACTTGGGAGGAACATCGGCAACACCTCTGTGAAGTGTTGAAGGCTCTGCAAAGCGCAGGACTTACTATCAAGGTGAGTAAGTGCCAGATAGGGCAGGGATCAGTGCTGTACTTGGGACACCAAGTAGGGAGCGGCCAAGTGGCACCCCTGCAGGCCAAGGTTGATACCATTCTGTCATGGGAACCCTCCAAGACCCAGACAGCGGTGAGAGCCTTCTTAGGTCTCACCGGGTATTACAGACGGTTTGTCAAGGGATATGGCACTTTTGTTGCCCCCTTGACAGAGCTGACTTCAAGGAAGCAGCCCAAGAAGGTGATCTGGACCGATGCCTGTCAGACCGCTTTTGATGCCCTGAAAACTGCCATGTGCACGGCGCCCGTGCTCAAGGCGCCTGATTTCTCCAAAGAGTTTGTGGTGCAGACAGATGCTTCAGAGCATGGTGTGGGAGCAGTACTCTCTCAATTGAACGACGTGGGCTTGGACCAACCCGTAGCTTTCATCAGTAGGAGGCTACTTCCCAGGGAACAGAGGTGGAGTGCAATTGAAAGGGAAGCTTTTACCGTTGTCTGGGCACTGAAGATGCTAAGGCCCTACTTGTTTGGGACTCACTTCGGGGTTCAGACAGACCACAGGCCCCTCAGATGGTTAATTCAGATGAGGGGTGAGAACCCAAAACTGTTGAGGTGGTCCATCTGCCTACAGGGAATGGACTTTACAGTGGAGCACCGCCCTGGTACAGAACATGCCAATGCTGATGGTCCATCCAGGTTTTTCCGCCTTTGTGATGAGAACTCCCAAGAGGGTGGGTAGTTCTCCCCATTTTTCACCTGGAGGGGACACGTGTTAGACCTGGCATCCTTGGCGTGGTTTTCCCTCACTTTTTGGCCTCTACTTTCTGTGTTTTTGATGCTGTTCTGGATTTCGTTTTTGCTGGCTTAGATGCTTTGGGCACTTTGCCACTGCTGATCAGTGTCAAAGTGCAAGTGCTCCCTGTATAAACTGATATTGTGATTGGCATATTTGTTTACCAGTAGGTCCCTAGTAAAGTGCACTACATGTGCCAGGGCTGGTAAATCATATGCTACTAATGGGCCTGCAGCAGTGATTGTGCCACCCACATGAGTAGACCCAAAGAGATGTCTCAGGCCTGCCACCGCAGTGCCTGCGCGCAGTTTGCTAACTGCCATTTTTGACCTGGCCAGTGTACCCACTTGCCAGACCTTACCCTTCCCTTTTCCTACACATAGGACACCCCTATGGTAGGCCCAAGGTACCCCCTGGGCAGGTTGCTCTGTTTGTAAAAGGTAGGACATGTACTGGTGTGTGTACCATGTCCTGATAGTGAAATACTGCCAATTTCGTTTTTCACTATTGAAAGGCTATCTTGCCCATAGGACGGAATGGGGAATGCTGTGTAAAATTTTACTTGCATATCTTCCCATAGGAGCGAGATGGAAAATTGGAGTCTGGTATCCCTGAACTCAGAATTTAAGAACACATCTTTTAGTAAGGATGGTTTTTAAATTCTGTGTTTGAAAATAGCACTTTTAGAAAGTGACTATTTTCTTGTTCAACCTTTCTGTGTGCCTCTGCCTGGTTGTGGATTGACTTTCTGGCTCTGGAGTGACAGGGGCTGGGGTGGCTCTAGGAGTCTGGGTGAGTCAGCCTGAGCTGAATAGGCCAATCTGCATTTGGAGTGGTGGGAGGAGTAGTAGTATCTGTCCCTGACTAGGGCTGTGCCTGCCTTCCAGAAAAGACTGGCTCCACCTCCTGCAGTGCGTCTGAAGACCCTAGCCCACATTCACAAAGGAAGAAGTTGTGCACTGGCAGAGTACACCCCAAACTGGGTTGGACTGGGTCCAGGACCCCTGACACATAGAGAACAAAGACTTTTGGGGTATAAAAATGAGAACTGAGACCCCTGTAATTTAGATCATCCTGGAATCAAGATGAAACCTTTGCCAAGGAGATGAGCGCAAGAAACTGAGAAGAAGGACTGCCCTTGCTGTGTGTTCAGGGACAATTTGCAGTTGCCATTCTGCCAAGGAAAAGGGGAAGGACTTTGCTGTGTTTTTTGTCCTCAACTTGAAAAGGAAATCTCCAAGGGCCTGAGGAGAGCTGGCCTCCTGTTGTGGAAACTCAGGATCATTAAAGTTTCCAAAAACCACTTCCCAGCAGCTGTGTGCATGTATCTGGGCACAGCTGACACCCTTCATGAGGTCCGCATTGCTGAGGATTACTTTGTTTGCAAGAATGACCTCTGCGCCGCTGTGTGTGTGTGTCTGGACACAGCTGGCGCCCTTCGTGAGGATGAGGAATCCTTCGTCTGTAAGAAGCACCTCCACCGTGACATGCGTGTGTCCGTGCCCAGGGGACTGAAGCCGTGATCGACTGTGGTACCGTGATCATCTCCTTGTGGTGTGAAGGGAATGTCACCGCCGCCGGCCCGAGGTAATTGCCAAGATAATAGAAGGAGAGACAGAGCGCCGTAAACCGATCGGATACATCGTGTCGCCTGGCATCCGAAGTCTCCCCTCAGCGAGGAAACAGCTGCTGCTATCTGAGCTGCTCCGCAGGACATCTGACACAAGGGAGGAAGATCGCAAGACAGCCCCCACGTAACTCTCGGACTCCCGTCCCGAGCCGTCGCTGTGTGTGTGTCACCGCATGGGAGCTGGGTGTGAGTAGGGGAATTGCACCGGTTCTTCCCGCAGAGTTCAGCTTCCGCTGCAAGCACTCCTGACAGTCCGTACTGACACAGCAGACAAGCTGCGGTATCGGGGCCCGCTCCTCGGGGCCTCTTTGTTTCAAAGCATTTGGGGGGCATATTTTTGTCCATTACTGCTAGCGGAGCCCGCAGCCTGTCAGGGAGAGTCCGTTACTTACAACAGGACCGTGCAGGTGCTAAAAGGAACAGTGCTAGTGATATTTTATTAGACTGCTAAAAGAAATACAGTCTCTGCACGTGTTTCATTATTAATCCTGAGACTGAACTGTTGATCCCACTATATTTGCCTTAAGAAATACAGAATCTGCCATTTTGTCTGCAACGAGAACCTTACCAAGAACACTGCAAAGAATATCTCTAATGGTGTATGTTGGATTTTGTCGTGTTGGTCTTCCATAATTTAAATAAAGATAACTATAATATTCTAAACCTGTGTGGTGTCCATTTGTGGTGTTTCACTGGGTTACTGTGAGTGTTGGCACACATACTTTACATATTGCCTTGGGGATAAGCCTGTCTGCTCATGCCAAGCTACCAAGGGGGTGAGCAGGGATTATCTACAGTGTGTTTCCCTCTTGCCCTGACTAGAATCAAGGGTCTCTATTTGGTCAAAGGTACCTACCTCTGCCAACTAGAGTCCCCCATTTCTAACATTAGTGGTCAGCGGTGAGGATTTGAACTTGTATTTGTACTTGACCCACAGTGATTGGTGTACATCACTAGATTAGCGCAGACCACTACGCAGCCACATACCGTGCTTGGTTTTTGGTAAGATTTTTGAGTGACCCTTAAAAGCATCCACGCATCATGTCTCAGAATGGGAAAGCGGCAAGTGAGAAGACAGAATTGTAGTTTCACATTGAGGATTTGTATTCCTACAAAATAGATCAACTCAAGCAATTTTGCAAAGATTTTGGATGTCCCATGAGGAGCAGCTCTAAGTAGGATGAGCTGCAGAAGGCCTTGAAGGCCTGGTGGGAGGTCAAAGGGGCTGAGGAGACAGAGCATACCGATGTGGATAAAAATGTTCCAGGGGATGGTTTCATATCACAAGATCTGCCTGTGCAGACCAGCCTCCAGGGCTTTCAACAACCATTCCATATAGGGGCTTCTCCCCAGAGAAGTTACAGGAGAATCGAAGGGTCAGAGAGCAGGAGCTGGAAATTTTCAAACTCAAGGCTCAGGTGGAGGTAAGGAAGTTGCGCCATGAGAGCTAAAAGAGAGAAGAGGAGAGCAAGAGCGCTCACGGTTTGGAAGAGAAAAAAATGCTTTTGGCTCACAAGTTGAGCATGAAGGAACTGGACATTAAGGCCAAACAAGTGGAGTTCAGTTCGAATGGCGGCAACGCACAGCCTGTGCAAGCGTGTAAGGTGTATATACCCAAGGATTTAGTACAGAATTACCAGAGGGGTGAGGATATCTATACCTGGTTTGAGTCATATGAGCTTGTACTAAAGATGAATGTGGTGCCTGAGAAACACTGGGGGGGCAGGCCTATTGAAACACATTAAGTCTTCTGGGAGGGATGTCTTACCACCCTTAAACCGTACAGACAGAAGTTCAGGAGCCAGTGTGACTTCGGTCAGGTGTCAATGGGTGTCAGAGTAGCAGGTTATTCCCAATGCACTTCTGCACTTCACCCTGTAGTTGCAGCAGACAACTCTGTGCACCTGTGGAAGGTGGCGCTAGTTCCCTTTGAGTGGGGGGGGGGGGGGGTCTCAGGTTCCATGAAGGTCGTTGTTAGTCCATCCACGCCTGTAGACTGTCTGCTAGGAAATGACCTGAAGAGTTCCCCCTGGAGGGAGGTGGTATGCCAGGCTCATTTGGAGATGTTGGGTCTGCCTGAGTGGGTCTGTGTGACCACTCGGTCAAAGGCAGCCAGTAGGGGTAATCAAGAGGACGTGGAGCCTGAAACAGTGGCCCTGGGGCCTGCCAGGAAGAGGAGGGGCATGGGAAACCAGCCCCCGAAGTTCCCTCGGTCCAGGCCGTAAACTCCAAAAATGACCCGGAACACATTATTACATACAGGAAATGTTTTACAGGAAGTGGGAGGCAGGAAATACATCACAGGAAATAGTTGGCAACCATTTTGTGTTCATTCTGAATCATCCTCTATCACAGATCAGAACCTCTGACATCCTGCTGCTCTCAACTTTCTTATTTGCCCCAAAATCGCTGAGGGTTATGAAGAGAAAGCACCGCCTTTCACTGAAAGGGAATTAGACATCTTAGCTGAGGTGGTGCTGTCCAAATATCCTCAGCTATATGGGGACCCAGTACACCAGCTGAGCAATGCAGCCCGGGCCAGGCTATAGACCAACATCGGGGAGCGCTGCAGTGCAGTGGGAGTTCACACCAGGAGTGCTAGGGCATGCCGCAAGCGCTGGGAGAACCTAAAATGCTGGTCCGGGCACAAGGCTGAGGAGCTGGTGGGTCTGTCTTCCCAGCACCATGTGCATCGTCCTCGCCTCTCCCCACTGTACAGGAGGGTCCTGCGAGCAGCTTGGCCGACCCTCCATGCTCAGCTGGAGGAGCATGAGCAGCAGAGACCTGATAAGTGCATCATATGCAATATGTGTCTGGGAGTATGATGTGAGTGAAACAGTCCTGTACCATTGTGTGTCCCATGCCTCCATTCACAGATTCCGTGCCCATGCAGCAGTCACCAAGATTAAAAAGGTGCACTGTGGCATATGGACTGTACAGGGCAGAGTGCATTTTGGGAGTTGTAGTTTCTTCATAACAACTGGTTAAATGAGCCATACTTGTGCATTCATATTGAAATCTGCTCTGCCAGCACCACTACAATTGGAACAAGGAAATCATAACTGATGTGTGCATTGGATGAGCGATGGTACAGACACTGTCCAGTGTGCGCATGGCAGGCCAAAGGGTATTGGATGCTGTGACTTGCATTGCATTTGTAGAGTTTGAGTTCCAATTGAGACAGATCATCATGTGCGATGGAGTCAAGACAGACCTTGACATCCTTGCATCACTCTTAAGTGCTTCTAGATTTGCAAGGTGTGTCCACTGACAGACGTCTCACCCTCAGTGGCCTGTATAACATTTGACATGTACAGGTAGCTGTCACAACGATTCCCCACTCACTGCTCACCGGCCAATATGTGGCACTGGATTGTCAGATTATGTGTGGGGACAGCAAATGGCTAGACTCACAATGCAGCTAAATAAATAGCCCAGCTCCTATGTGGATGTGTGACCCACATTCGGCACTTGTCTTGACCCATACAATGCTACCAAGCAGAAGACACTTGTCCAGACGTTAAATAGCTGCGACTCCATATCAATGGCCAAATTCAAATAAATCGGGACTCTTCATGTTCTCCTTTGGTGGACTGCTTTTGGAACCTGCACATGTAGCAGTGACAGGACACACAGATCACAAGAATGCCAAGGTTGAGGGTTGGCCAATACAGTTGTGTAAGCCACAAACATTCACGTGAGATGTCCATGTCAGACCCAATTCAGTAAATGACAGTGAACATACACATAATGTAAGTTCATAAACACTGACAACTGTAGAGTGTGATCAGAGGAAAACAAAGTCTGACCTTGGCTCATCTATATATGTGTCTCGTCCTGCATGAAACAACCACCACATTAGGATTTTGCTTACATTTCAGCAGGCACAGCTGGCGAAATGGAAGGAGAGCAGGACCAGGTCCGGAGCGCGAGGCCATCAGTGCACCGGCAGCTACACCCTCTTTCCACCAGCGCGGAAGAAGAGGATGAGGAGGGACCCTCAACATCAGGAGGCAAGGGGATTGCGCCCACCCGGACTGACAAGGAACACCCTGATGCTGGTGCTACCTCCCGGTGGAGGCTGCGCACATTGAAGGGGGGGAAGCACCCAACACCACAGCCCATGATGTGGTGGAGAGCTACTCTCCCCCAGACTCTTCACCTGTGGGTCCTGAAGAGGTGTCCCCGGGTCAGGCCAATACCCAATCTGGCCTTGCCATCAGCCCCTCCCTACCTCTAGAGTCCTCCATTCCATCGGGGGCTCCAGCTGCATCCCCTGCAACCAGTCCCTCTCATTGTAGCTGCCAGCTAGACCACAACATTGGCTCCGGACCTGAGGCACCACATCCCTCCTGTCCCCACCAGGCCCCTCCCGGTGTTGTTCCTCCTGTGGCTGTGCCAGGGGACTTGAGGTGGATGTGTGAGGGTCAGTCAGACATGTCCGCTCACATCATGCTACAAGTGTGTCTGGAGATACGCATAATGCGACAGGACATTGTCCGATCTCTGGCCACCCTCACCACCAGCATCAATTCAATGGCCACAGCCATGTTGTCTCTTGACTCCCAAATCCCTTCCCATAACACCGTCAATGTCTCCCCCTGTCCGTTGTACCACACTGTTTCCCCCAGTACTCCTTGTGTGTCACAAACCCATGTGGTGCCTGTTCCTGCACCCGCCAGCCATGTGCCTGCATCAGACTCTGAGGATCTGGACATTGTGGCAGTAGAGGATGACTAAAGGACACTTGGCTTTTGACTGAGATGTCGTCCTGAACAAATATCTCATTTTCCCCTTGTAAATAGACTGTTTTCCCTGACGCGCCCTGACGTGTTATATTTTTGTTGCCCCACCCCAATCCAAGTTCCCTTCTCCATCTGCATTAAGATCATCATTTGTTTTCCTTTCTCCCTTCCAAATGGACGATTGTTCTTCTGTTCATTCATAAATATCTTTGAGGAATTCTAATTACATTAACTTGTTTGACTTCACTTTGAATGTCTGGTTCAGAATATGGACACATATTTGGTGAGTCATCTGCTATGCACATAATGGCTTGTTGCAATGATGGCTTACACTTGTAACTGTGTCACACACACACATACTCCTCACATCTCTAGGCCACCTACATCGTTACACAGGACATGATACACAACAGAATCTTAGTTTTGTAGATCTTTATTTTTTCTATACACATATTCACATGGTTAATTTGTCTTGGGGTTCTTGTCACTGGCGATCGTGCTTGCGACATCGAAATTTTGGGGGTGATGATCTCTGTGAGGGGTCAGGTCGGGCTCGTCGCCTACATGTAGGTGGGTATTGTCCATGGGCCTGTACAGGGTGATCTACATGTGCTGGGGCAGATGGCGTATGCACATTTGGTGTTTGTGCATGGACAAGGGCTGGTTGTGCAGGTGGTGGCAGTGCCTGTACAGGGGTTGTTGGTGGTTGTGCAGGTGGTGGCAATGCCTGTACAGGGGTTGGTGGTGGTTGTGCAGGTGGTGGCAGTGCTTGTGCAGGTGTTGGTGGTGGTTGTGCAGGTGGTGGGAGTGCCTGTTCAGGCCGCCGGTGTGGATGTGTACCTTTGCTGTGGTGCTGTGCAGTTGGTGGTACAGGTGTGTGGATGTGCTGTCCTGCAGGCAGATATGATGGCTCCCATACCTGCGTTGACCATGAAGGGAGACTTTGGATCACTTTCAGCATGCCCTCCATCATCTTCAAGGCCAAGGCATGGTGTCTTGTACTCTCTTCCCTTTGGATGGATATCATGTCTCTCATATTCCTGGACATGTCCTGCCAAGTTCTATCCATCCTATCCAAAACTTGGCTCAGCCTGTCCACCACCTGAGGGAATTGGACCATGTCTTGCAGGGACTCAGACATGTCTGACAGGGTAGCCCCTATGGCACGAATGTCCTGCCTCACATCTGTCTGCTGTTGGAAGAAGTCCTGCTCCCACTGGCCATCATAGCCAGGTGCAGGCCCTCTCTGCAGGTGTCTGCCATGGATGGGACGAGCAGGTCCAACAGCAGGGGAGGGGGTGGCAGGTGGGAGCCTGTGGGCAGGAGAATGGTGCCCAGGGATACCTGCACCACAACAGGGCTGATACTTCCCCCAGATGGTGGAGAGGATGGCAGGGAAACACTGTATAGGGAAGAGCGGGTAGAGGACCACCATGCCGGTCCTGGATGTGAGGGCTGTGAAGGAGTGATGTCTGTGTTGGGATGCGTGGGAGCTGTGGCTGGTTTGCTCGATGCTGGGGACAGGCAATTGTTTGCTTGGGAGGAGGCTGACGAACGTTGTTTGGCGGAGGATGTGATGCTCTGACAGATTTTGGCAATCTGGCACGATAGCTCTCATTGGCATCAGAATCGTCATCCCTGGAGTGGATGGACATGTAGTCATCATCATCCACCAAGTCGACGTCCTCAGGAAATTCCTCCTCCTCCTCTTGAGCAGTACTTGCTGCCGACAAAACTGCTTGGAGGATCAGGGGATTCTCCCCTCTGATTCCCCGTCGGCCCGCACTGGTCATAGGTCTGTCATCCTCATCCTCAGCATACCCTGGAACACAGAGGTTGCAACCGTATTAGTGATTGACCTGGTATTACATGTGGTGCAACACAAGGGTTGTATTAACTGTACTTTGCATCAACAGATGAGGATCATGTGACCTGTTTAGGGTACCACCACAAATGACAGCTCACACCATATGAGGAAATTCGAATTTTGGTTCGTGATCGAATCGACCCGCCATTTTGTGCTCCGCCGCCATTTTGTGTTGCCCTCACTCAGGCAGCACGGCGTACATAGTCTTTTCTGCTTTTTCTGCAGCTTCGTGTCGAAATAAGCCTTCTGCCTCTATTTACAAAGCTGGTGTTAGCACTGGCCGAGTACACTAATCCCTGTCTGGTTTTCCTAATCCCTGTCTCAACTATCTGTTGGTTCACACTATTCTCTTCTGACTTTATCTTATCGCCTGGCCTTCGCTGTCCTCTGCTAGTATTCTCTCGTTTCACAACTGTCCTCCAAAAACACACAAATGTATCTCGTCACCTGCGAGTCGGCCACAAACCTGTTAATGAATTAGTTCTTGGGGAGGGGTGACAAACACAGTTGGAGGAGAGGCTTCTTCGAGTTACTTGATACTTTGTTTTCAAACCTTTCCTATTGGTTCTGTTCTGTTTTCCAACCTTTCTTATTGGCTCTTTCTATATGTTTTAGGTGTGTTCTTGGTTAATGTATATTTCACATATGACCTATATAAGATTGTGCACCACAAAGTGAAGTGGCAGTCTCCTGAGAACATACCGTGTGTACTTCTAGGACAACTGTACTAGCTGCAGCTAATAAAATCTGATCTTTTACGCCGACGGAGTGTCCCCGTGTCTCTGTTAGCTGAGGCAGGAGACCCCAGGAGATTAAGGTGTACCCTGCGCCGCCGGACCCAAAAGGTTCTGGCTCTTCAACTGGCGCCCAACGTAGGGCGGCTTCAGAGGTAGTGGTTCTGCCTGAAGGTCGTGAGGAACCCCGCAAGAAAATTCTGGAGGAATCGCGAGCCACGTTAAGCGACCCCTATATGTCGAAAGTGATCCGAAGGTCTTTTGCAGCGCGGTTACTCCTTCCTGACGGCTACTGACGACTGCTGCCCTGACTGCCGCCCTGCCTTGGCCCTCTTTCGATGATGTATGGTAAGGCGAGACGATAGACGGGGCCTCTGTTGGCGTAAGAAGACATCCTTAGTTAAGTATTTGGTGGGTCGCGCCCACAATTTTGGTCCTTTGTTTCTTTGTTCCTTAGTTCCTTTGGTCCTTAGATATGACTATTGCAATAGCCAAAGCCGAGGGGTAAGTGCATTTGTGCTGCGTAAACTGAGTTTGCCCCCTTGATGTTTGTGAACAGTCTGGTGAAATCACAAGATGCCTGGTCTGACTAAGTTTGGAAAAATTTGTTGCTTTGGTTGTAATAGGGATTCCCGGCTTGAGGACTCTTGTCCGATTCCTTCGGTTGGAACTACCACTTATGAGCTCTATTCTAAACATGGTGTTGGCCCCATTGCCTTTAACGAGGCATGGATCCGATACACGAAGAATGATGGTGTTTTAAAATGGCCAGAAAATGGTAGTTTTGAGCCTGACAAACTAGATAATTTAGAAACAGTTTTATTCAAAAGAAAAGCCCGGCCGGCAATGTTTGACTCTTTCCGCCTTTGGCGTAAGGAAGCCAAACAGAGGAAAATTAAACAAGAAAAACGAGATAAGAAAGCACAGGGTATGACCATTATACAGACTGCTCAGCAATTTGAAGATGATGAAGTCGATAATGCGATGGAAATTTCAGAGACAGCATTGTATGGCGATAGATAAATGCTATCCGATGTTGCCAGCTTCCCCCTCTGATAAAAGAAAGGATTTAGAGGAAGATTCCTTGATGTCTCACCTATCGAGATTGCCTCCGCCCTATGCACAAGGTACTAATGCACCCCCGTTGTTACAGCCTGTTCAGCCGCCAGTTGCGCCTCCGCCTGCTCCGGCTCTTCCATATTTGCCCCCTCAAGCCTTTCCGCCTCTGCCGGCTTTGCCTTCGACTCCTTTGCCTTCATCTTCTTTGCCTTCTGCTCCTCCGGTAATTACTGATTCCTTTTCAGTTAGTTCGCCTAATACTTTGTCCCCTATTCTTATGTCCAATTCTCCGTCTATGCGTAAACGACTTACAGAAACGGTCTCTGGTCTTTTATCACCTTTCTTTGAGGCGTTAAATGTGTCTCCGGCATTTTCTCGAAGACAGTCTCGTAGTCAGTTCCCAGATTCCGAAGAACGAGAAATGTTGGACTCTCTTGCTCGTAAATGGATTGAAAAGGGTCCTCGGCATAGTGTACCGGACATTATGCCTACCTTCTCACAGTGGACTGCGCCTACGCAGAGATATGTTTTCAATGCTATGTGCGATACTCTTATTAAAGGATGGGAGGATATGGACTTGGGTTCGGTTCCTCAGGGTCTGTCAGACATTCAGGCTAATTTTGCTAAGGGTCTCATTGTGGGTTCTAAGGTTGAGGACACTGTAAAGACACTTGTTTCCTTTAGAACCTTATTTACCTCACAGACTTTTCTAGATTCTGATCCTTCATTTAGGTTAACACTGAAAAATTACCCAATGAGAGAGGTTCCTCCAGTATGGAGAGAAGTGGTTCCAGCAGCAGGTGCTAATCAAGCTATTCCTGCTCACTTCCAGCGAATATGGGTACATGTCCCCTGGAAAAGATCTGAAGTTTTAGCCCTTAAACAGTCTCTACCGGATCCTCGTAAGAACCCTGCAGGTTATTATAAAGAATTGTCACAAACTGTTGAAACCTGCATCATGAATTTAGCAGATATTGATATGTTGATGGGGAATGTAGTTCCACAAGCATTATGGGCTAGGATTCGTAAAGAAAATCATGCCCAAGAATTAGGTGGAGATTGGGATGCTATCATTGCCGCAGATAGAAACCAAGTGGGTGGTGCGAAGCCTGATGCTTTGATTTCAGAACTCCCTGGTAGGATTATTACATTAATGAAAACGATGATGCCTGCCTTGAGAGTTAACTGGGATAAACTAGCCGCGTGTAAACAGAAGAAAGATGAGAGTGTCTCCGATTTCTTCACTCGTTTCGAGGAGACATTCATTGATCACAGTGGTCAGGACATGACTACGGAAGGTGGACAGCGGTTATTTGTGGATAAATTCGTATTTAATTTGCTTCCCGAGCTGTCGCATAAGTTGAAAGACTCCGAAAGTTCATGGGCTGTTTCTTCTTCAGCCCAGATATTGGCTACTGCTCAATATTATGAAAATATAGATAAAGAAGAAAGAGATAAGCAAGAGAAAAAGACTAAAGAATTAAAAACAAAGGTTCTCTTGCAACAGGCATATCCACCTCGTCATGCTCAGCCTCAGTTTCAACAGCCTCCGCAGTTTCAGAGGGTGTATCAAAAGCCTGAGCCATATATTCCGCGACCTTTGTTAGGTCCTAATCAATGTGCCTATTGTAGGTCACTTCAAGAATAGTTGTCCGGTTTTATTGCAGCGAAATGGGACACTATCTGCTTCACGAGGTCATGCTGGCCTCCAGTCAGCAAACAGAGGTAGAGGTCGAGGTATGTTGACCCAAGAACAGCGTTCTCCTCCTCCTTCTAATTCCGTGAATTACTTTGATCAGCAAAACGTTCGGTCTACACAGTATTACAATGAGGATTATTACATTGAAGACGGGAATGAAAGTCTTCATGCTAACTAGGACAGCCATGGACAAAGTAAGGGAGTTGTGTCGATTCCAGTAGATCAGAATTGACCATATGTTAAAGTCACTACAATGGGTGTATCAGAGCCATTTCTTTTAGATACTGGTGCGATGAGAAGTTCTATCATTCATTCAAAACTCCCTGGGGCACCTTTGTCTGGCTTAACAAATGTATCTGTAGGATTTTCTGGCGCCCCTGTTTGTAATCCGGTTTCTTGCCCTTTGCCCATTTCAATTGGCCCTTATGATTTGGAAGCTCCGCTTCTTTTGACGAATGGTTGTGGTGAGAATCTGTTGGGTTTGGACTTATTGAAAAGAATGCATGCTACGATATATTGTTCTCCTTCTGGTGTACATCTTACTTTAGGACAGAAATTAATTTCTCCAATGTATTTGTCCACAGATCAGTTTCCACCTGAATTGCTTTCTCTTCCGGCAACGCTTTGGGCCACGGGTCCGAACGATGTGGGCTGTCTAGAGATTCCACCTTATGTTGTTACTCTCAAGCCTAATGATGAATTGCCTCATATTCCACAGTATAGAATTTCCACTGAAGGCGAAAAAGCGCTTTTGGAAATCATTCATGATTTGATCCAGAAGGGTGTGGTTGAGGAAACGAGAGGAAACATATGCAATAGTCCTATTCTTCCTGTTCTTAAACGCACTGATCCTTCTCAGCCTCCTGTATATCGTTTCGTAATTGATCTTCGGGAGGTAAACTAAATTGTTGTACCACAATTTCCTGTTGTCCCAGATATCACTGCTCTGTTGACAATGATACCTTCCACAGCGACTTGGTTTTCTGTTATCGATCTAAAGAATGCCTTCTTTAGTATTCCCATTGCAGAAGAAAGTAGAGATATTTTTGGATTCTCTCTTGGAGGCCGAAGCTTCCGGTTCAAGCGCGCACCTCAGGGCTATTGTGAAAGTCCCTCTATTTACAGCCAAGCTTTAAAATGTCATCTTGATACTTTTCATTTGCCGTCTGGTGCTGCTCTTATCCAGTACATGGACGACTTGTTGATCGCTGCTGATTCAGAAGATATTTGCAAAAACGTGACTGTTGCATTGTTACGCTATTTGTTTAATCTGAATCATAACATTTCACCTTCCAAACTACAATATGTTCGTCGAGAGGTTACCTATTTGGGTCATCTCCTATCAAAGGAGGGACGACGATTAACCCCAGAACGAATTCAGGCGATTGCGCAAATGTCTGTGCCATCCACACAAAGGGCCTCATGTAGGTAAATAAATTTTACCGGTTCTTAAATACCGAGCCGTACCGAATCGGTAAATTAGAATCGGTAAGTTATATGTAGGTAAAAATTCGGTAACAGTTACCGATTCGGTAACATTCGGTAAATACGAATCGGAATTCACCGATTCGGTAAATACCGAGGTGATAATTACCGATTCGGAAAATACCGAGGTGGTATCTACCGAATCGGAAAATACCGAGGTGGTATCTACCGAATCGGAAAATACCGAATCGGTACGTACGGATTCGGTAAATAACATCACATGACTTGACGAAACAGCCAATCCTGTGCAACGACAGCCCACCCAACCAGGAACTGCCCACACCCAGGCAGGTGTACACAATTAGCCGAAGTGGCCACACCCAGGCAGGTGTACATAATTAGCCGACCCTGGAGAGGCCTGGAGTGCAGAGGAGAGGCAGGGAGCAGTTGCATGTGCGAGCGGGAAACGAACAGCATGTCCAGCCAGAGAACACAGAAAGACGGAGGGGAAAGGAGGAGGAAGCTCAAATTCAGCCCCAAGGAACTCCAGGTGCTGGTGGAGGAGGTGGTGAAGCAGCACCAGAAGCTGTTTGGGAGGCAATCCCTGCAAGTGCCTGAGGCCGAAAAGCGCAACATATGGCTGGCCATCCAGGCGCAGGTCAATGCTGTGGGAGTGACCCACAGGGACATTGAGGTCCTCAAAAAGCGCTGGTATGACCTGAGGATTGTGACCAAGAGGAAGATGGGCGACATCCAGAAGGAGGCCAGCCAGACCGGAGGTGGAACCAACAGGGCACCTGCCCTCACCGAACTGGAGGAGCTGGTGGCGGCCACACTCGAGCAAGAGAGCGTCGTGGGTCTTGGGGACGCCGACAGCTCTGCCAGAGCCGCAACACACCAAGGTAAGACGAAAGCACAGCAATGTAGCCTCCCCTACCCCTATCCCACATCCCCCATTGTGAAACGAGAATCACACTGCAGTCCACACGTGTCAGTGCAGACAGGCAATGCATTCCGGGAGATGTAGTCAGGGCAACACTAACCATGACGTAAATGTCACAGGGCAACAAGGCATGTCACGCACTCGAGGCACAAGGAGACAGAGGACAGATTGGAATGTGAAATGATTTATTGTGACGCTTGCAATGCAGCCCTTCGGGGACACTGAGCCAATGTTGTTTTTCTGTCCACAGATGTGACATCATGCAGTACAGGGCATGCTGCAGGGGAGACGGCACACCGGCCACAAAAATCACCTCTAGCCAGCACGAGTTCAGACCAGGGAGCAGGCCCACTTGCAGCCGCACCACCTACGCAGCCAGCCTCACCGCACACAGAGCCAGCATCACCTCACCGAGAGCCAGCATCACCACCACCAGAGCCAGCATCGCCACTCATGTTCGATTCACCGGCCACATCTCCGCTTGCAGGTGTGAGAATGAGGAGGCGTCCAGCAGCCAGGCTACGAGCCTTAGACACCTCGTCAGACGACAGCATGGGCCCAGAAGACCGCACCGGGCCCCAGGAAGGGAGCCATCCCACTGTGCCCCACACCTCACAGGCAGCACAGACGGGAGCAAGAGGGCGCCGCAGGTCGCGTGTCCAGAGTCCACCAGCACCCACTGACGGCCATGGTGTCTTCTTGGGGCTCGAGGGCCAAATGTTGAAGCAACAGCGCCTGCAATCAAAGGCAGTCATGTCAGTCCAGAGGCACATGCGGGTGATGAAGACAAGCTTAGTCAACATGGACACAAACATTGGCGGCATGGCTGCGGGCATTCGGGACATGTCCCAGTCAATCCAGCAGTTGTGCAGCAAATTAGATGCTGACATCGAAGCACGGCGCCGGGAACGCCAGCGAAGGGACACTACCAGCAGGGCACTCAACCGTCTGGCAACTGCGACTTCCCTACTTTGCCGGCGCTCTGTGACGATGCAGGAGGGCCTAACACAGTGCTGCAGCGACCTGTCTCGGGGGATGGTGCAGGTGACAAGTGCACTAGGGGTGCTATTGAGTAGTCAGGCGTCGACAACTGCTGCAGGGGATGCTGCGGAGAGCATCGACACCAGCAGCAGCATCACACCCCCCGTCCCCGAAGCACGCAGGAGCAGCAGGCGGCTTGGGGTTGGCTCTAGTGAGGATGCACAGGCCGTGCAATCCACCACTGCAGCGCGTATGCGCAAACATTGATGTGGCCCTGCTTATCCACTTGCCATTGGGTGACGTAACCCTGGACATACTCATTGTATAGATGGCATATTGCCAGATTGGCCTGTTCATGTGTTCATGGCGTGGTGCCACATTAAACTACGTCATGACTTCTCACAACTCGCTGTGTCCCCTCACTTACTCAGAAATAGTTGCATGTGATCTCTGCCCGTCTCTCTCTCCCATCGACTGCAGTTGGCACTCTAGCTGCGCTGCCCTCTGGCTGGCCTGACTCATCCTCGTTGTCCTCAAAATATGTTAGTTCCACATCTGTACCTTTTTTCGTGGCAAGGTTGTGCAGCATTGCACAAGTGGCAATTATCTTGCAGCAGGTGATGGGTTTGTACTGGCGTGCGCCTCCGCTCTTGTGGAGGCAGCGGAACCTGCTCTTCAGTAGTCCAAACGTGCGCTCCACCACATTGCGTGTAGATTTGTGGGCCACGTTGTATCGTCTCTCACTCTGGGTTGCTGGGTGTAGGTAGGGAGTGAGGATGAATGACCGGCATGCATATGCACTGTCGCCTGGATGAGTAAAAGGGAACCATCAGTTACATGCCTCTATACACTCTGATTTGCAGGTTTCAAGGGGCGTCACTGTTACTTACCCAGCAGGTATCCCTCTCCGAATTCGCCGGCACTCAGTCGTGTGTAGATCCCACTATTCTGGAAGATGTAAGAGTCGTGGGTGCTCCCAGGAAACTTTGCAACAATGTCTGTGATGATGTTCCCTGCATCACAGATCACCTGCACATTGATGGAGTGGGTGGACTTCCTGTTCCTGTAGATGTGCTCTGTATCAGCTGGTGGACAGATTGGGATGTGTGTACCATCAATACAGCCGATGACATGGGGGAACTGTGCCATGTGATAAAAGTCTGTTTTTGTTTTCTGCAGTGCAGCCTGTGTGTTTGGGAAGCTTATGTAGTGGTGCATTCTCTGCATCATGGCATCCAGGAACTTCCTGAAGAAACGGGACAGGCAACTCTGGGATACACCACCCACCGCAGCTATCACCACCTGATAACTGCCGGATGCCAGTAGATGTAGGCTGCAGAGCACCTGCACATGTGGTGGTATGGCGTGCGCCCTTCTTGTTGGCTGGTCCAGGAGTGGGTGCAGGTCCCTTATCAGGTCCATGATGGTTTCGGGGTGTAGCCTGTACCTCTCATGTATCTCTGCATCAGTCAGCTGGAATAGTGTGATGCGCTGTCTGTAGATTTGTTCCTCCCGTCGCCACACCCTCAGTCCTGCTGCCTGTAGACGTAGGCGCCTTGCGATGACGTACATGGCGGCCATGTTGTCCACGCTGTTGCATTTTGGGATTGCTTATGTGCATTGTTGATGGTTACCACCTGCTTTCCATCCGTGTTAATTACCGACTCTTATTTACCGATTTTCCTGGATTTCTTAATTACCGACTGCTCCTACATGTCATTTTAAATTTTTACCACTTCATATTTACCACTTCATATTTACCGATTCGTTAATTATGTATTCGGTAAACATGAATCGGTATTTTAGAATTCGGTAACTATGAATCGGTATTTACCGCCTCATATTTACCGAAAAGTGGTTTTTGGACTCCTACATCTCACTTGTCTGAATACCGGTCGGTAACGGCATATTTACCGAAAATCGGCCGTTACCGACCGGTATTTCGCTACCTACATGAGGCCCAAAGGGAGGTACGTGCCTTCCTGGGCATTACTTCCTATTGTAGGCAGTGGATCCCTAACTTCTCTCTGTTGGCCAAACCTCTGTTGGCACTTACTTTGAAAGATACACCTCAGCCCCTTCCATGGACTGACGAATGTCAAAAGAGTTTCACTGACTTACATGCTGCGCTATGTTCTGATCCTGTATTGGGTACTCCCGATTACAGTAAGCCGTTCACGCTCTATGTTCATGAAAAAGAAGGTTGTGCGTTGTCAGTTTTAACGCAGCGTTTTGGAGACAAACAGCGACCATGTGCATATTTTTCAGCTACGTTACATCCAGTAGCTAAAGCATTGCCTAGTTGTCTTAAAGCGACAGCAGCAGCAGCAATTTCTATTCGACAGTCTGCTGGAGTAGTGTTAGATAATACACTTATTGTTATGGTGCCGCATGCAGTGGATACCTTACTAAACCGAACGAAAACACAGCATCTTACGAGTGCTCGTTTGTCTGGATATGAGTTGACACTTTTGGCTAGTCATGTGCACATCAAACGATGTAACACTTTGAATCCAGCTACTTTGTTGCCTCTTCCAGTAGATAAAAAGGATGAAAAACAACATGATTGTTTCCTCCGTACTGAGGAAGAGACAAAAGGAAGAATTGACTTAAAGGATACGCCGCTAGAAAATCCAGATGGAATTCTATGGGTGGATGGTTCTTGTTTTAAGCTTACTAATGGAGATGCAGTTTCAGCCTATGCTGTTACTACTTTACATACAGTTGTGGAAACAGCTCGTATCAGACACAATTCAGCTCAAGCAGCAGAACTGATAGCTTTAACAAGAGCATGTGTGTTGTCAGAAGGAAAAAGAGTGAATGTGTATACTGACAGTCAGTATGCCTTTGGTGTGGCGTTCAATTTTGGGCGTCTTTGGAAAGAGAGGGGATTCCTTACTTCACATGGCACTAAAATACAACATGGTCAGCTGGTGACTGATCTTCTTGAGTCACTTTCTTTACCTGCTCAGATAGCAATTGTGAAGTGTAGTGCACCCAAGAAGATTACAGATGATGTTGGTCAAGGAAATGCATTTGCAGATGAGGTAGCGAAAAAGACAGCGAGAGATGCTACAAGTCGAATGTATGTTGCGGGTCCTGCGAATTGGGTTAGAGAGAGAGGAATGTATGAGGATACAGTAGAAAGTGTAAGGTCGATTCAGGAAGAGGCTACAGAGAAAGAATTGAGCAAGTGGAAAGAAAGTACAGGAGTGTTAGATGAGATGGGATGTTGGGTGGAATTATCTGAGCACCAACGTTGGCTGTTACCAGATGCCTATGTACTCCCAGTAGTCACTATGGCGCATGGTCCAACCCACTTAAGTGCGAAAGGTATATGCAAGCTTCTGGCTCCAGTGTGGCAAAATGAAGGAATCCCAAAGTGTGCAGACAATGTAGTGAAACATTGTATTGTTTGTTTGATGTACAATCCAGGAAAGGGAACCCCAACTCCAGCGGGTCACTTTGCTCCTCCGACCTATCCATTTGAGGTGTTCCAGATCGATTACATTCATATGGAACGATGCAATAACCTCAAATATGTTCTGGTGGTAGTATGCGTCTTCTCTAGGTGGATAGAAGCATACCCTCTAAAAGACAATACAGCCGTATCCACAGCCAAAGTTCTACTAAAATAATTTTTCCCTAGGTTTGGTTTGCCGCGCATTGTCTGGAGTGACAATGGGAGCGAATTTGTGGGCCAAGTCATGCAAAAAGTTTGTGCAGGTCTTGGTATCAAGCAGAAGCTCCATGCGGCAAACCATCCACAGTCAGCGGGTTTAGCAGAATGCTACAATGGAACTTTAAAGCTAAAACTAGCGAAAGTGCAGGCTAGTACAGGACTTAATTGGCCCGATGTTTTACCATTGGCTCTCCTATCCACCAGAACTGCTGTACACTCTCGTTTGGGACTTAGCCCTTACGAAGTGGTTTTTGGACGCCCAGCTAATATATGGGGAGTCCCTCGCCCTAAGAAATAATCAGACTTGCCATATCCAATGTTGATTGATTGCTTGCATGAACTTACAACTAAATTGCGTGTTCTCCATCAACAGGTTCAGAGTGCTTTGCCGGAGGCTTCCACAGACCCAGGTCATTCCATCCTACCAGGAGACTGGGACTGCATAAAAAACTTCCAAAGGACGAAAAATTTGGAGCCCAGGTGGAGGGAGCCTCAGTTGGTTCTCCTTACGACGAGAACAGCAGTAAAAGTCGAAGGAAAGAAAAACTGGATTCACGGCGTGCATTGTAAGAAAGTGCCTTTGCCTCTGCCCTTCGATCAGTGGATGCGTAAGGGCATTAGTGACTCTGAGAGCGAGAAGGTTCCACGATTTGTACCTTTCAGTGATGCACGCCTGAATGGAACATTGTCTGAGAAAGAGGACGACGACATTCTTCAGGAAGCGATAACACCACATCGTCGCTTGAATACGACAAATCCGAGAACATTGTTCCGAGACCAAACTGTACCTGACAAAGAACACTATAACCTAAGACCCAGACTGAAGAACACTTAAGAATTTCTCTGTCCTATGTAGTATTCTATCCCGGTTGCAGGGTCACGGTAGGAGTCTTGATTGTGACCTGAGTAGTGGCAATAGGCCTGCAGGACTTGCAGTGTCATAGGACGGCAGATAATCATAATTAAGTGATTGCCGTGAGCATCAATTAGAAAGATGGAAACTACATTAGGAAAAAGAGAGATGAAGGATAAAATGAAGAAAGAATTCTGTAGATTAATGTACAGTCGTTTTAGTATAACCTTGTGTATTATTATATTATTGTGTATCCTTTTGGCGTGTATAAGTTGGATTATTTACACTCTGCAGCAAAAAGTTGTCTCTCCTTCTACCCCTTCGTCTTCTTCTACTGTCTCTCCACATCTATTTCATACCCTTCCTCAACATGAACTCATTAGAAGAACCGAATATTACAACAATTCATTTGTCCAGTTATTACATCAACACCAATTAGTGATCAATACAACTGACTGTTGGGTGTGTGGACTTATGCCACATACCACAGAGAAAGGAATGCCGTATTTAGTTCTTCCGTTCTGTTATGAGGGTTCTGCTTGGGCTTATTTTGTTATCTTCTCCAATGCCTACCAAAGCAAATTCAGACGATCCGTTAGTTCATATATTGGTGGTCCGGATTTCAGTCATAGTTCTCTGATAAAGGGAATGGTAGCTATGGCTAAAATCATGGAAAATAGTAAGATTTCCGTTGACGAAAGAAAAGCGTACACTAACTGGAACGTCACCCATTATGTCACTAGCCTTAGTGATAAGGTTAAACTAGGAAAATCTCCACCGATTTGGACTATTCCTCATCAGGGAAATTTTTGTCTGCAAATAAATGGTCCGTCTACTGACACCGTACAAAGAGACAACTGTTCCCACACATATGTCTACTCCTCTCAAAACTTGCCTCCTCTAGTACCATCTCAAGGCACGTATTTTATCTGCCACAATAGGGCTTACACGTGGTTGCCAACTGGTTTTTCTGGTACCTGTTATATAGCTTTCCTTCTCCCCCCTATATACACCGCTTCTGCAAATCATCATCGAAACAGATATGGCAGAGGGATTATTGACTCTAAAGACACAGCAGGACAAGAGGGAGGAGATTTCCTTAAAGGATTTCTTCCTTTTTAGGGGTCCGATGGCCAACAGCAGAAATATAAGGCAACTGGTTCGTGTCGTAGAAACCACTATAGACATCACTGTAGGAGCCTTAAGTAATATCACGGCAGAACTACAGGCAGATCGTCTTATGACGTTACAAAACTGAGTTGCCTTAGACTTTGTTCTTGCGGATCGTGGTGGAGTGTGCAAATTGATCGGGTCAAGTTGCTGTATTTTCATACCTGATGACGCTCCGACAGTATACCAAGCTATCTCTAAGTTACATATAATCTCTGACTCGATTCATCAGGACGAAGGAGATTGGTCATTATTGGAGTGGTTTTGGGGACTACTGTCCAAATGGGGTTGGAAGGTACTGACATTCCTTGGAGTAGTTTTGACCATCATTTTCTCTTGTTGCCTTTGTATGCACTGTGGTCCCGCCATCTGCGACCTGTGTGCTACTATGTGCATCCCTAAATCCAAACCTCAAGTAACAGAGAATATTAGAATGATGCTACAGCAACAGCTCGATGACCTCATGGCCATCGACATTGACTCAGATTAACGTGAGTCTATGTATCTTGCCTGAGTTCTGGCAAAAGGAGGGTCTGAGGAAATTCGATTTGCGATCGTGATCGAATCGACCCGCCATTTTGTGCTCCGCCGCCATTTTGTGTTGCCCTCAATCAGGCAGCACGGTGAACATAGTCTTTTCTGCTTTTTCTGCAGCTTCGTGTCGAAATAAGCCTTCTGCCTCTATTTACAAAGCTGGTGTTAGCACTGGCCGAGTACACTAATCCCGTCTGGTTTTCCTAATCCCTGTCTCAACTATCTGTTGGTTCACACTATTCTCTTCTGACTTTATCTCATCGTCTGGCCTTCGCTGTCCTCTGCTAGTATTTTCTCGTTTCACAACTGTCCTCCAAAAACACACAAACGTATCTCGTCACCTGCGAGTCGGCCACAAACCTGTTAATTAATTAGTTCTTGGGGAGGGGTGACAAACACAGTTGGAGGAGAGGCTTCTTCGAGTTACTTGATACTTTGTTTTCAAACCTTTCCTATTGGTTCTGTTCTGTTTTCCAACCTTTCTTTTTGGCTCTTTCTATATGTTTTAGGTGTGTTCTTGGTTAATGTATATTTCACATATGACCTATATAAGATTGTGCACCACGGAGTGAAGTGGCAGTCTCCTGAGAACATACCGTGTGTACTTCTAGGACAACTATACTAGCTGCAGCTAATAAAATCTGATCTTTTACGCCGACGGAGTGTCCCCGTGTCTCTGTTAGCTGAAGCAGGAGAACCCAGGAGATTAAGGCGTACCCTGCGCCGCCGGACCCAAAAGGTTCTGGTTCTTCACATAGCACTGAGGTGTTACACGGAGATGTACATGATACAAGCAAACTCACCAGCTCCAGCCACAACTTTCTGTCCCTTCGCGTTCCCCCCCTAGTGTCACCTGCTGAACCTGTCTCCTCATAGCTGTTGTAGACATAGCTGTCCCTGATCCAGCAGCTGTAGATGGAAGTGACAACATTCTCAATGATCTGCATCACTAATTGACAGACAGGCATATGACACTCCTGATTTGTATTTCACTTTGTAAACAACAACTGCTGATTCCATGCAGAGGGGCATCTTGATCTCTGCCATGGCTTAGTAATCTAAGCTAGTGACACACCTCATGCCAGAATTACCTGAAGGACAGGTGCGCAAGGGTTTCACTGCTGCAGCCAGGATGTCATGCAGTCCCCGGGATGGTGTCCGCTGCAGTGGTGTCATCCTGTCAGCAGCTGTGATGAGACATACATGTCCATATTTTAGTACAACAGATGGTAGCTCTGAGCCAACATGTCATTCTCAATAACCATTTGCGGGTAATCCAGGACAATGTGCAGCATGTTTACCTCATGGACTTTACATGTGGGTTCCTGCTCACATGCAGCATTTGCCAGCCGTTACCTCCACGCAGCACTGACATCAATAAGATGACACATCAACAGACACACCTCATGCCAGAATTACCTGAAGGACAGGTGCGCGAGGGTTTTACTGCTGCAGCCAGGATGTCATGCAGTCCCCGGGATGGTGTCCGTTGCAGTGGTGTCATCCTGTCAGCAGCTGTGATGAGACATACATGTCCATATTTTAGTACAACAGATGGTAGCTGTGAGCCAACATGTCATTCTCTTTTTTTTTTTTTATTCTTTTTTTATTGAGAGTTCAAATAAAACAATACAGAGTAGAAAACAATCAAATCTAAATAATACAGTGCGAAAAAGAGAATACTAAAGACTTTCATGCAGATTGTCATTTTAACATTTAAATTATAAAGTGCAGGATTGTATAGACGCAGATAGTCAAACAGCTATCGTTAATATTCAAAGGATTTTGTTAGAGTAAAACCAGTACGTAGTATTTAATTACAATGAACATCTTCACGTTTACTAGATCAGAGCTAGGTTGTAAAGTGCAGTGTGGGAGAACCAGACAGTAAAAATAGTAATAGAAAACTAGTTAAGTAATAGCGAGGGAGATTTAAAGATCAAACACCCTCCAATATTTATCATATTTTTTGAGGGCCCCTGATCTGAGAGCGTATTTTCTTTCCCTATCCTGGATTCGAAGTAGTTTTATCTTCCATGCCTGAAAGGATGGAACGATATCTGTTTTCCAGGACTGTAGAATCAGGGATTTAGCTATTAAAGAACCTATAAAAAGAGACTCATCATGTTGAGTGTGGACAAAAGAACAACCTAGGAGGGGAGTTAGATCATCAAATACAATGTTAGTTTTGAGAATAATTGAGAGATAATTTTCTATTTCCTTCCATAAAACTTGGATTTTTGGACACTCCCAGATGATATGTTTCCAAGTGCCTTTTTCAATGCAACGAAAGCATTTATCGGCTACGAGAGGGAAGATATTATGTAAAAAGGATGGGGTTCTGTATAATAACCATTTATTATAAAATTGCATTCGTTTAAAATTCGCTCCTCGAAAAATGCTTTTGTTAAATGTATTTATTTTGTCCCATACCTGTTGATTAATTATAATATCTTCCCTCTTTGCCCATCTTGCAATGATCTTACTGTAGAGATCCTGGTCCTTACTTTCTTTTAATGTTTTAATCCAAAAACTCATTTTTTATTTTTGTATGTTATTATTAAAGATAGAGGAAACATTTTCTTTATTAGATAAATTTCCAATATCAAGTTCTGTGAGTTTTGGATTTATCCTAATAAAGGACCAGTTCAGTATTGAGTGCGAGTGGGTTAACCGGTTCTGAATTTCATCCCAGGATTTCCATCTATTTCCCAGAATGAAATCTTCAATTTTCTCAAAGCCGTTCTCCTTCCAAAGTGATAATATTTTTTTGTCCAAACAGCAAGCATCTCCCAAGCTAAAATTTATTAAATTCGTCTTATTACTTAAAATAGGTAAGTCATAGAATTTAAAAAACTGAGTTTTCACCTTAAAGATCCACTGAAGGGATTTGTATCGAACTTTTTTTGGATCTTTCGTGATTCTGACCGGGTCTTGAATTTTCAATTCTAACAGCATCCTTTTCATAAAAAAGTTATCTGTCTCATGCGAATCTAAAAAGAGAAATCTGTAGCTATAATGTGCAAAAGACGCAAAATAATATTCCTTAATATTTGGGAGGGAGAGACCTCCTTGAGTAGATGATAAATATAAAGTGCTCAGTGCTAGTCTAGGAGATTTTTTTGCCCATAAAAAAGAGGAGATCAGAGCTTCTATTTTTTTAAAGTATGAGGCCTGAATTGCACAGGGAATTGCGCTAAAAAGGAAATTGAAAAGGGGTAGCACCGACATTCGGATTAACGATGCCCGCCCCATAAGGGACAAGGGTAATAAATTCCAACGTTCTAAAAGTGAGCCCACCTTTTTTAATAAAGGTAAAAAATTAAGAGAGAAGAGATCCTCTGGGCTATTCGAAAAAAGAACTCCAAGATATCTCTTTGGATCCGTATTGTATATCCGCCTAAATTCTGGAGCTAAAGTGTCTATAGTGCAGTTCAAGAGAATAATTTCCGTTTTACTTACATTGATTTTATAACCCCCAAGCTTTTGAAAGTCAGAGAAGATTTTTAAAATCTGCAGTTGACTTGAGGGTTTAGAGTCTATGAAGAGGGCTATATCGTCCGCATACAATTTTATGTTTGTCATTCCTAATATTGGAGCGGTGTCAGCTTTAATATTCCTGATGGCGATCGCTAGAGGTTCAATAAATAGTGCAAAAAGAATTGGCGACAAGGGGCATCCTTGTCGCGTGCCTCTAGTGACCTCACATGAGCCAATATTAGTATTATTAACGATAATATGTGCCCTAGAATTCATATATAATTGTCGTAAAAGTAAGATAAAAACATTTGGAAAGTTAAAACTGCGTAAAATAGCAAACAGGCAGTCCCAAGACACTAGATCAAAGGCTTTCTCCGCGTCTAAGAACCAAATTTGGGCCTTCACCTTATTAGTTTTAAAATAATCCAGTGCCTCCAGTAAAAATGTAGTATTGGAATGGAGATGCCTGCCTGCGATAAAACCACACTGATCATATGCTACCAGGGATCCTACTATTTTATTTAATCAGTTTGATAAAGTTTTGTAAAAATTTTATAGTCTGTATTCAGAAGGCTAATCGGTCTATATGAATTTATATTTTCCTTGTCTTTTCCTTTTATTAAAATACTAACCACCACCGCTATATGGAAGGAGTCCGGTGGGGGACTTCCTTGGAGTAAGTTATTAAATAATTGCAAAAGTTCCTGACGTAATGATCCCCCAAATTTCTTAAAAAATTCAATTGGAAGGCCATCCTCACCATTGGCCTTGCCATTGGGGAATGTTTCTATCACTTCATCTAATTCTAATGAAGTAAAATCCTGTGTAAGGTAATTTCTGCCCTCGGCCTCTATTTTAGGTATTTCGAGTGGCTGTAGAAATTCCATGATAGAGTCAGAAATAGCCCCCTCAATTGCTTGATATATCCCTTCATAGTGTTTTAGAAACAGCTCGCCAATGGAAGTAGTGGTCTTGGCTTGTATTTTAGTAATGGGATCGATAAGACAATCTATTCTATTTCGCACCTGATTTTCTTTAGATTGCCAGGCCAACAGCTTTCCTGTATATTCACTCTCCTCATAAATCTTTTGTGCTTGTGAATTACTATTTACCTCACCTAAATCATAATAGAAGTCCTTCATCTTGCGCTTTGCCTCCTGAAGTTTATGTCCAGAGATCGTAGATCTAGCCCTTAGATGCTCTTGGGTTGCCTGCGAGAGTTCAGTTTGGAGTTTGGACTTCTCCTCTCTTCTTGCCTTGAGCTTGGGAATTTCTTTAGAGGTGATTATTCCACGTAGAGTGGCTTTAAATGCGTCCCAGATTATATTTAAAGGGGCTGTATCTCTATTCTGTAAGAAGAAATGCTCTATGTTTTCATTAATATCTGTGCACCATTGTTGGCCGAGAAGGTTAAGTTTATTAAAAAACCATCTACTTGTGGGTCTTGCCTCATGATTCCCCAAATTGACCTCCATGCAGAAACCTGCATGGTCAGAAAAAGCATTAGGTAGAAAGGCGTAATTATATAATTCTAAGTCATGAGATGTTAAAAAAAAAATCCAGCCTTGATGCAGAATTATATTTTGCTGAGTGGCATGTATACTCGCACTTGGTAGGATTTAAATTATGCCAATGATCAATAACATCTAAGTCAATTTTACAACTTTGGACAGCTAAGGCAACTTGGGGTTTATTCTGTCGGCGGTCTTTCTTGGAAGAGTCCAATCGGGGGTTTTGTAATAGATTAAAATCGCCCCCCCAAATTATTAGTCCAGGGAGACCGGTTACTGCCTGCTTGACCTGCAGAATAGCTTGGGGGTCATCCAAGATTGGTGCATAGATTGTAGCAAAAATAACATTAACATTGTTTAATTTACCGTGTGCAACTGCCCATCTGCCTCTGGGATCTATACATGACCCTTCGAGAATAAACCCTACATGTCTCCCTATTAATATGGCAACACCTCTCTGAGCCAACCCGGCAGGAGCAGATATGTTATAGCCCACCCAGTTTTTGAAGAGTTTAGCTGACTGTGTCTGGTCTTTGTGATGTGTTTCTTGAAAGTAGATGACATCTGGTATAAGATTTTTCAACCAACACTCAATAGCGTTCCTTTTACGAGCGTTATTTAGGCCATTAACATTTAAGGAAATAAATTTCACCATGCTATTTGTTATTCAAAATGTTAAACATAGCCTTCGACTAATATGCAAGTGTGCAAATGGGCAAATGTGCGAAAGGACATAAGCAGCAACCACATATGCAGCTAATGGATAATATATAAAAACAATGGAAAGGAACACTTACAAAATCTGAATTCCTATGTGCAAATATGCAGGTAAACAACAAAAAATATAAGACGATATTAATTGAGGGAGCGTACCCTTCGTTAAATAATAAAAAACAAATTATGCCATATAAATTTAAAGTGCCGAAATCTGTGCAAATATGCAGGGAAGCAAGAAATTGTCCAAATAGCAGCACGGGGCTTAAAGTTTAAGCCCCTCCTTGTGCAAAAAAATGGCAGATGAGCAGCAATAGTACAAGTAGCAGCATGGGCTTGAATCTGTGCAAATATGCAGGAAGGCAGAAAGGCAAGAAGTAGACCAAGTAGCGGCACGTTCTGTATAAATAATACAAATAGCAGCATGGGCTTGAAGGATTTAAACCCCCCTAGTGCAAAATAGGCAGATGTATTTATATAATCCTATCATCTTGACATAATCCATATGAACAGGATTGACGAGTGCGAAAAAAAAACAAAAAAAAAAAACCCTAGTTCCTTTGAACTCTCTTTTTCCCCCCCTGCTACACCCCCCTTCACCCCCCTTTTCACCCCCCCTCCCTCCCCCCATGAGTGGACGGAAACCCCAGTGTCCCACTTCCGTCCTTCTCTGTTGAATCTTCTTTTTGGATGCCATCTCATTGCATCCTTGTGTGCTTCCTGTTTTCCATCAAATGACCGTCCTTTGGTGGTTATAACTTCAGCAAAAGCCAGAGCCAGCAAATCATTTAATTAACCCCCAAGGCTGTCGAGAAATATTTGGGCTTCGTGTACAACCGAGAATATGAAGAATTTTCCTTTAGCCAAGACTTTGAGTTTCGATTGCTGCACTATCATGGCTTGAGCTCCCTTACTCTTAAAGGAGTCGATTAGTTTTACAAAGTCCCTGCGTCTGCGAGCAGACTCTGCCGACATATCTCCAAAAATTCGAAAATTGTTCACCCCCTCCACGTTGAAAATTCTTTTAGAAAATGCGGTATTTAGAATTTTTTCCTTTACCCTACAGTCTGAAAAATTAAGCAGAATTGTACAGGGGTACTTCAAGTTAGTAGGTTTGTTAGCAGGGACTCTGTGAGCCCTTGTGATAGTCAAGTCGCCTTGCATCTCAGGGATAGCTTTTTTCAATAAAGAGTCTGTCCGCTTCACTACGTCCTTATCTTCAAGGCCCTCCGGGATGCCTACGAGTCGTAGATTAGACCTCCTATTATAATTCTCCAGATCCTGGAGTTTTTCCTCTAAGTGAGATTTTTCTCTAATCACCTCCGCAAGATTTCTCTGAGTTGTAGTTAAAGTGTCCTCTAGAGAAGAAATCCGGACTTCGGCTTCAGAGACCCTCAAAGGAATGCTGCCGAGGCACTCCTCCATCTTTGTAAGCCTACTGTATAAAAGTGAAATTTCCTGAGCCTGAGAGGTCTTAAAGTCTCTTAGTTCCTGGAGGATAGTAACTAGGATAACTTCCATCTTGCCTACTTTTGTAGCGCCTGAAAGAGCAAGCGAGCCATCATCTTGGGAGATCGGAGAGACTTCTAGGCTTAGGGCTTGGCTTGGAGCTATCGTGGTTTGCTTGTTGCTTGAGCCCGAGCTGCGGCTTGTAGCTGATGGTGGCGGAGGATGGAGGGGAGGGGAGGTGTTGGAAGAGCTCACAGTTGGAACCGTTGGAAAGGTAGGTAATAGTGGTGCGTCATCTTCTAGCCTTATCGAAATCTTCTGCGTAGTAGGGCATGTCATTCCCAATAACCATTTGCGGATAATAAAGGACAATGTGCAGCATGTTTACCTCATGGACTTTACATGTGGGCACCTGCTCACATGCAGCCTTTGCCAGCTGTTACCTCCACGCAGCACTGACATAAATGAGATGACACATCAACAGACAAACTTGTATGAGAAGTTTACTGATATTTCAAGGAAGGGGATAAATGACCCGGACTCCTCCGCATTACACTGATTTCACCTTTGCCTTTAAGACTTACATTTTTCATGAGGGTAATGTTGTCTGTTGACAAGTCAGAAAGGGGTTCATGTGTGAGATGTGCAGTAGTCAGGGACATGATGTTGCTCATTTGTGCTTCCCTACGCATGAAGTCACACAGCTCATTTTTGAATGAGAGAAAACAGATTTCTTATGTCCATCCTTTAAGTGTCCTCTCTTTGCATATTCTATTTCCAACATCATGGTACTACTTAGCTGACAACGATTGGTGTCTTGTACAGCAGACATCCAAACCTCATATGTCAAACACTCAACTATACATGTGAATACGGTAGGAGAGGAGGCAAGCATAATGCAACATTTGGTTACGCTCACATATTGCGGATAGGCTGAGATGCTTTGATGCCTTCCGCCTGCACTGGATTAGCGTGTTGCTCTTCAGCCAAGTTATTTTGCAAGTGTGACTGCATGAAGATTCACCTTAGCAGCCCCTACACCCATCTCAAAAGTACACAACTGGCATCAGTGTTGGCCTCAGCCATACCAATTTCATTTTGATTTAGCCATATATATTTTGCTAGGGATTTTTCCCTATCATTGAATTGCAAGCCTGTTGTGTTTTGGTCACTTCATATAATACATTGTACTATTGTATGTCCATTCTGCACTCACTTGGCATACATTGTCATCCTTTCATTAGCCACCAGGGTCTGATCTTGTATGGGTTCAAATGCCATATGTGAGCATATTGTGATGCAGGACAACAGTGTTGTACAACACATACAACATACGGTGGAGGTGAAAGGCACATTTAATGAGCATTCAACCTGATTTATTCTTGGGTTTACCTTGGCCTAGCACCGGAACAGTGAGTGGTCCCTGAACAGATGTCACAGTCAACCATGTAGCAGAAGTCAGTGTGTGTCTTTGATTCTGGGAGGACCTCATTGTACCTACAATGATAAGTGTGTTTTGCAACTTTACATTTCTGCAGCCACATGTGATGCACTAAATTTCTGGCACAAAAGATGAGCACAAGCAGTTGTGGGCACCACCATTGTAGAAGTGTGTTCAACTTAATATCATGAGTGATCCCACATATAACTTAGAATGGGCCCACTACCTAGATGCAACCTATATCACAATGACATGTCTACGAATCCTGAGGTAAGGTCCACTATCGTGTTTTGTTGATGGCCAACAAAAAAGCCAGCCAATGTAAGAAGCACATGACCAGCTGTGTGGACTGGGCAATTTAATGTATATTGGAAACATTCGAAGTTGGACAGTTGATGCATTGTCAATACTACTGACCCTGGTATCTCACTTCTTGTTCATCATTACCATATTTGTGCAAATTGGATTTCTTGATTAGGTCTACAGACACTATTACAACATAGTGGGGACACCCTTTTGACTAGTTGTGGCACTCGATTACAGGATTGGATTCCCAGGTCTGGGACTGTTGGTGAAATACATGTTATGTTTCACAATTACAAAGGTATGATGAGCCAAGACATGTTATATTTTGTCTTTCGCTGTTCACAAATATAATTTGCTAAAGGTGGATGTCCATTGACAACTCCAATAGTAATGCAGCTATTTTTTCATCTCTGGTTGACTTTCATATGTGGGCACTATATGTCCCTCTGTCGTCTCCTGACAATGTATGCCTTTTGACCATCTCCTGGCTTGTTTGACTTATCAGTTGGTGAGGGTGGTATGCCTTTCTCTGTACGATGTCGATTCCTCCCAGTAGATGCAGGGACCTCTGCTACTGCAGTTGTCTGTGCTGTGGCTGAATGTGTCAATGGGTGAGAAGAGAGAAAAGTAACCAAATGAGAAATGTGCTTGTGGAACTTTTCAGGGATTTCCCCATGTCTTCTGCATGCTTACAGTGTTGTGAAGTACTGCCGCAGACTGGGCAGGTAGGAGCAGTGGTGCGTTGGGGATGTAATGGCGTGGCAGGGTGGGAAATGAACAACAGAATAGGTGTATGACTATTTTGATTTGATGATCCTCTCACCTTCTGCTTTGTGATTTAGGCTGACACAGGGTGATTTACTTCTTGGATAATTTGTGGCAGGTTTACAAGCCCCTTGCAAAACATTTACACCGCCGTTGCGTCACTTCTGTGACACAGCGGTGGTGTAATACAGGTGACACATTTCGACTTATTCACAACGTGATTCATCTATGGCGATGCGTCACGTTGTGAAGCCCTGCGCAACATTAAACCTGCGTCAGCTTTGATGTAGGCAGGGTGGGCGTTTCTTTGGGATATGCCTCGTAAAAGTGAAGCAGTGTAATCGATGAGATTTCACGGAGTCACTTTTCATAGGCTGCTGCTACGCAACCTTACGCCTGCTTGAAGCACACGTAAGGAGCGGCACAGAACGTTAGGTATGGGCGGTCCATGGACATTGTTGGAGTTGCGTCACACTTGCGACACTACTCCAGCAAAGCACCCCCCTAATGCTATCAGATGCAACACACATCTGTCTATCGCTGCGCCACAGTGCACCGCATTGTAAATGTGAAGCATCCGTGGTTGCGCAAGAGTTGAATTGCGTGTCGCATTGTTACTGGCGCATCCCTGCTAATATTTGTCAATTGCTACTTAGCAGGGTTGTGTATTACGGCAACAGTACAGTGCCCATGTTTTCAAAAGTGGGGGAGGGATTTGCCATTTCTAATGCAAAGGATTTTGGGACTTGTGGTGCTACATACAGAGGGTGACACATGAGTCAATTTTTCAATTTGAAGTCTTTATTGCGATTTTCATCATAAAAGACAACATAAAAATATTAAACAATTTTAAAAGAGGGATACAAAAAAGAAGAAGAAGGACCTAAATCTCATCATAAATTGAAAATGTGACGTACATAGCAGCAACATTAATAAATAAATATCACAATGTTAGGAATCATAAAAAGTGTTAAAAAGTAACCAAATAATCAAATGAGGCGTAATTTATATGCACGAATAGTCCAAATCCAGTGGAGAAATTTTGCAACGGCAATAGTCACAGATTGGGAAGTATTTGTTTTAAGACACCGCAAAGCCTCAACACCTGTCCGAAAGCCCAATAAAAGACAAATTGGTTTGAGCCAGACCCGCCTTGGAATTTTATACTCCGGACAAATAAATAAAATGTGCGCAATATTTTCCCGTAGTGCTGGGCAAAAGGGACAATCAGGGATTAGATCTTTATGCCATTTGGCAACAAAAGAATCAATAGGAAGGGTGCCCACTCTGAATTGGTGGTATCGCTTTCTGTCCTCCACAACTGTAATACAGTCCCAATAGTTTTCAAACAAGGGCCTGTCCTTGAGTGCCAAATAATCCGAGGTTAAAGATGGGCCAATGCTTGATCCAAATCTTCTTTCTGAAACCACCCGCCAATATAAATCTTTTAAAAATGTTCTGGGGGGAAAGATGTGTGCTGTGGGCTCTTCCCATAAACTTGCTAAGCCCATAGCACAGCAAAGTAACCTGACCTCCCTCATCCATAAGAACTTATGTGCCTTGTCAGCCCCCCTAACGTCCAGGAAAGCCCGGGCGTACTCAGAAAGTTCAGGGGTAACCCAGAGCCGCCTCCAGTAAGCCACTGGTCTATATCGTGCAATATCCTCTAAACGCAAGACCCCCAGGTCGTAATAAAGGGAAATAAGAGGAGTGGATGTAGGAAGGCCAGTAATTATACGCAAAAACTTGTTTTGGGTCATAGTCAACTGGGTAAGATTACTAAAGCCCCACAGTTCTGCCCCATAAAGAATCGCCAAACCTATCTTGGCATCATATATTTTAAGGGCTGGTATCATGGGTCTAGTGTGAGACAGGTGTAGCTCTTTTGTTAATGTACCCATTAGCTGTGCATGCTTTATTATCACTTGATCTATATGCGGTTTCCATTCCAACTTCGACGCGAGGGTTATACCCAAGTATGAGAAAACCCTAGTCTGCTCTAATTTAATTCCATCCATCACAACAGTCCCTCTAACGTGTTTGGACTTGTGTAGGACCATAAATTTCGTTTTGGTTACATTACGATAAGCCCATGGGGCCCGATTCACAGAACAAACTTAAGACAAAATCCTAAACTTAGTACCATTTTGGTATTCACAGAATGCACTTACTACTTCTGGTATTCACAGAATGAACTTACTACTTTTGCGATTCACAGAATAAACTTACTACTTTTGCTATTCACAGAATGGATTTAAGACTACTAACTTTACGTCCGCACTCGGGCCGGAAATTCCGGCCCGGAGGCGGAGCTTCCGGGCCGGAGGCGGAGCTTCCGGCCCAGAGGTGGAGATTTTAAATCTCCGCCACTGGCCGGAATCCCCACCTCCGGCCCGGAAGCCCCGTACTCCCCTAGCAATTGGAAATTTATCTGTGACGCTGCCTGATTGATTCCATCTGACTTGGGCAAAATTATCCTCATGTAATTTCATTAAAAAAGTTAAAATATCTATAGGCATGCCTTGATCTTTAAAAACTGACCACATTTTTGCTCGAGGGACTAAATCAAAAGCTGATTTAAGATCAACAAAAGCTGCAAATAAAATACCCTCACCCAACTGAACCACCCGCCAGTAAATTAACAAAAACCTAAATACCTGATCTATAGTACTTGTGTGGCTGCGAAAGCCTGCCTGTAGTGGTGATAGGACTTCCTCCTCCTCAATCCACCCTTGAATTCTTAATAAGACAAGCCTAGCTACCACCTTCTGTATACAGTCGATCAGGCTTATGGGCCTATAATTGCCTGGATCAGAGCACTCTCCCTTTTTAAAGACCGGAATGATCTGGGCGCCCTTCCAGGTATTAGGTATGGGTGAACCGTTGGATATGCAGCTAGCTAGGCACAAAATGTAAGGTTCCCACAGTTCCTTGTCATACATAAACAGGTCAGCCGGAACCGAATCTAAACCTGGTGCTCTACCTCTAGGGATAGAATTCAATACCTTACGCACCTCATTTAAATCAAAAACCAGAGGAGTTATATCCATAAATGGAGAAATAATTGCTGTACAACTCCCCTCATAAGCATCTACAGAGGCAAACTGAGATGCATAATGCGAAACCCACAAATTAGGTGGCACAAAGTTGGTAGGTTCATTGCTTTTTGTACCCCTACCCCACCTGACCATGTCTCAAAAGGAGCACATTGATCGTTCTTTACTGGCAGAGTGGAGGTCCCTCCAATATTCCTGGTCCCAAGCTCGTTTAGCATCGTATTGAGCTTTTTTGTAAGATGCACGAGCATTCCTAATGCAAACAATGTCCTTGGTTTTGACTGCGTCTGACAAGGTCTGATATGCAATCCTGCATGTTTTCCCATATCATTGGTCCTCCTTTCTGCGAGGCCTATTGGGTTTAACATGAGTCTGTTTAATAAAAAAGACTCTAAGTTGATTTAAAAAGTTTGTATGGATAGTATTTGCATTTCCCATATCTTCCTTCTGAGCAATACAGTTTTGTAAAGCGTCAGTAGCTTTAATAGTTAAATTCCTAATAGTTAAAATCTGCCTCTCATTCCTTAGACAGTTGACCCATTTAACACGCCTTAAATCGTTAGATTGGACAATCTCCACCTTCCTAGCAGAGACCTCCTGACAATTAATCTTAAATAATTTAAATGATAGTAGTAGGGGGTCATGGTCACTTTCCACCCTTTCCACCACTAACATATCCTTAATGCTAGGCCAATGTTCTTTATTAGTAAGTATATAATCAATGCGGCTTTTACGTAGTCCATTGCTAAACGTAAATGCCCCATGTTTGTCGGATGCAAAATCAACAATTGATGGACAGAATGCAGAACAATGTCATACATTCACCCCAGTACAGAGATCTGGGCCTAAATCCATCGTTTTTTTGCTCACCATGCCATTCCAGTTTGAACCCAGCCATATGCAAATCAGTCTTGACCCTGTGCCTCATGGGAACAGTCCAGCCCGAACTGCCAAGCCAGGTCCTCCCTGGACTGGAAGCAAGCATCCTAGGACCAGTTTCGGGGTTTCACCCCTCTTCAGCCAGAATAGCTTGATTCCAGTGGCATGGAGAGCACGGGACTCACGTCTGAGCATACCCGTCCCACTCGGGGTGACAAATGCAAAATCAACAATTGATGGACAGAATGCAGAACAATGTCATACATTCACCCCAGTACAGAGATCTGGGGCTAAATCCATCGTTTTTTTGCTCACCATGCCATTCCAGTTTGAACCCAGCCATATGCAAATCAGTCTTGACCCTGTGCCTCATGGGAACAGTCCAGCCCGAACTGCCAAGCCAGGTCCTCCCTGGACTGGAAGCAAGCATCCTAGGACCGGTTTCGGGGTTTCACCCCTCTTCAGCCAGAATAGCTTGATTCCAGTGGCATGGAGAGCACGGGACTCACGTCTGAGCATACCCGTCCCACTCGGGGTGACAAATGCAAAATCAACAATTGATGGACAGAATGCAGAACAATGTCATACATTCACCCCAGTACAGAGATCTGGGCCTAAATCCATCGTTTAATTTGCTCACCATGCCATTCCAGTTTGAACCCAGCCATATGCAAATCAGTCTTGACCCTGTGCCTCATGGGAACAGTCCAGCCCGAACTGCCAAGCCAGGTCCTCCCTGGACTGGAAGCAAGCATCCTAGGACCGGTTTCGGGGTTTCACCCCTCTTCAGCCAGAATAGCTTGATTCCAGTGGCATGGAGAGCACGGAACTCACGTCTGAGCATACCCGTCCCACTCGGGGTGACAAATGCAAAATCAACAATTGATGGGCAGAATGCAGAACAATGTCATACATTCACCCCAGTACAAAGATCTGGGCCTAAATCCATCGTTTTTTTGCTCACCATGCCATTCCAGTTTGAACCCAGCCATATGCAAATCAGTCTTGACCCTGTGCCTCATGGGAACAGTCCAGCCCGAACTGCCAAGCCAGGTCCTCCCTGGACTGGAAGCAAGCATCCTAGGACCGGTTTCGGGGTTTCACCCCTCTTCAGCCAGAATAGCTTGATTCCAGTGGCATGGAGAGCACGGGACTCACGTCAAAGCATACCCGTCCCACTCGGGGTGACAAATGCAAAATCAACAATTGATGGACAGAATGCAGAACAATGTCATACATTCACCCCAGTACAGAGATCTGGGCCTAAATCCATCGTTTTTTTGCTCACCATGCCATTCCAGTTTGAACCCAGCCATATGCAAATCAGTCTTGACCCTGTGCCTCATGGGAACAGTCCAGCCCGAACTGCCAAGCCAGGTCCTCCCTGGACTGGAAGCAAGCATCCTAGGACCTGTTTCGGGGTTTCACCCCTCTTCAGCCAGAATAGCTTGATTCCAGTGGCATGGAGAGCACGGGACTCACGTCTGAGCATACCCGTCCCACTCGGGGTGACAAATGCAAAATCAACAATTGATGGGCAGAATGCAGAACAATGTCATACATTCACCCCAGTACAGAGATCTGGGCCTAAATCGATCGTTTTTTTGCTCACCATGCCATTCCAGTTTGAACCCAGCCATATGCAAATCAGTCTTGACCCTGTGCCTCATGGGAACAGTCCAGCCCGAACTGCCAAGCCAGGTCCTCCCTGGACTGGAAGCAAGCATCCTAGGACCGGTTTCGGGGTTACACCCCTCTTCAGCCAGAATAGCTTGATTCCAGTGGCATGGAGAGCACGGGACTCACGTCTGAGCATACCCGTCCCACTCGGGGTGACAAATGCTAAATCAACAATTGATGGACAGAATGCAGAACAATGTCATACATTCACCCCAGTACAGAGATCTGGGCCTAAATCCATCGTTTTTTTTGCTCACCTTGCCATTCCAGTTTGAACCCAGCCATATGCAAATCAGTCTTGACCCTGTGCCTCATGGGAACAGTCCAGCCCGAACTGCCAAGCCAGGTCCTCCCTGGACTGGAAGCAAGCATCCTAGGACCGGTTTCGGGGTTTCACCCCTCTTCAGCCAGAATAGCTTGATTCCAGTGGCATGGAGAGCACGGGACTCACGTCTGAGCATACCCGTCCCACTCGGGGTGACAAATGCAAAATCAACAATTGATGGACAGAATGCAGAACAATGTCATACATTCACCCCAGTACAGAGATCTGGGCCTAAATCCATCGTTTTTTTGCTCACCATGCCATTCCAGTTTGAACCCAGCCATATGCAAATCAGTCTTGACCCTGTGCCTCATGGGAACAGTCCAGCCCGAACTGCCAAGCCAGGTCCTCCCTGGACTGGAAGCAAGCATCCTAGGACCGGTTTTGGGGTTTCACCCCTCTTCAGCCAGAATAGCTTGATTCCAGTGGCATGGAGAGCACGGGACTCACGTCTGAGCATACCCGTCCCACTCGGGGTGACAAATGCAAAATCAACAATTGATGGACAGAATGCAGAATAATGTCATACATTCACCCCAGTACAGAGATCTGGGCCTAAATCCATCGTTTTTTTGCTCACCATGCCATTCCAGTTTGAACCCAGCCATATGCAAATCAGTCTTGACCCTGTGCCTCATGGGAACAGTCCAGCCCGAACTGCCAAGCCAGGTCCTCCCTGGACTGGAAGCAAGCATCCTAGGACCGGTTTCGGGGTTTCACCCCTCTTCAGACAGAATAGCTTGATTCCAGTGGCATGGAGAGCACGGGACTCACGTCTGAGCATACCCGTCCCACTCGGGGTGACAAATGCAAAATCAACAATTGATGGACAGAATGCAGAACAATGTCACACATTCACCCCAGTACAGAGATCTGGGCCTAAATCCATCGTTTTTTTGCTCACCATGCCATTCCAGTTTGAACTCAGCCATATGCAAATCAGTCTTGACCCTGTGCCTCATGGGAACAGTCCAGCCCGAACTGCCAAGCCAGGTCCTCCCTGGACTGGAAGCAAGCATCCTAGGACCGGTTTCGGGGTTTCACCCCTCTTCAGCCAGAATAGCTTGATTCCAGTGGCATGGAGAGCACGGGACTCACGTCTGAGCATACCCGTCCCACTCGGGGTGACAAATGCAAAATCAACAATTGATGGACAGAATGCAGAACAATGTCATACATTCACCCCAGTACAGAGATCTGGGCCTAAATCCATCGTTTTTTTGCTCACCATGCCATTCCAGTTTGAACCCAGCCATATGCAAATCAGTCTTGACCCTGTGCCTCATGGGAACAGTCCAGCCCGAACTGCCAAGCCAGGTCCTCCCTGGACTGGAAGCAAGCATCCTAGGACCGGTTTCGGGGTTTCACCCCTCTTCAGCCAGCATAGCTTGATTCCAGTGGCATGGAGAGCACGGGACTCACGTCTGAGCATACCATTCCCACTCGGGGTGACAAATGCAAAATCAACAATTGATGGACAGAATGCAGAACAATGTCATACATTCACCCCAGTACAGAGATCTGGGTCTAAATCCATCGTTTTTTTGCTCACCATGCCATTCCAGTTTGAACCCAGTCATATGCAAATCAGTCTTGACCCTTTGCCTCATGGGAACAGTCCAGCCCGAACTGCCAAGCCAGGTCCTCCGTGGACTGGAACCAAGCATCCTAGGACCGGTTTCGGGGTTTCACCCCTCTTCAGCCAGAATAGCTTGATTCCAGTGGCATGGAGAGCACGGGACTCACGTCTGAGCATACCCGTCCCACTCGGGGTGACAAATGCAAAATCAACAATTGATGGACAGAATGCAGAACAATGTCATACATTCACCCCAGTACAGAGATCTGGGCCTAAATCCATCGTTTTGTTGCTCACCATGCCATTCCAGTTTGAATCCAGCCATATGCAAATCAGTCTTGACCCTGTGCCTCATGGGAACAGTCCAGCCCGAACTGCCAAGCCAGGTCCTCCCTGGACTGGAAGCAAGCATCCTAGGACCGGTTTCGGGGTTTCACCCCTCTTCAGACAGAATAGCTTGATTCCAGTGGCATGGAGAGCACGGGACTCACGTCTGAGCATACCCGTCCCACTCGGGGTGACAAATGCAAAATCAACAATTGATGGACAGAATGCAGAACAATGTCATACATTCACCCCAGTACAGAGATCTGGGCCTAAATCCATCGTTTTTTTGCTCACCATGCCATTCCAGTTTGAACCCAGCCATATGCAAATCAGTCTTGACCCTGTGCCTCATGGGAACAGTCCAGCCCGAACTGCCAAGCCAGGTCCTCCCTGGACTGGACGCAAGCATCCTAGGACCGGTTTCGGGGTTTCACCCCTCTTCAGCCAGAATAGCTTGATTCCAGTGGCATGGAGAGCACGGGACTCACGTCTGAGCATACCCGTCCCACTCGGGGTGACAAATGCAAAATCAACAATTGATGGACAGAATGCAGAACAATGTCATACATTTACCCCAGTACAGAGATCTGGGCCTAAATCCATCGTTTTTTTGCTCACCATGCCATTCCAGTTTGAACCCAGCCATATGCAAATCAGCCTTGACCCTGTGCCTCATGGGAACAGTCCATATGCAAATCACGTCTGAGCATACCCGTCCCACTCGGGGTGACAGATGCAAAATCAACAATTGATGGACATGTTTGTCGGAGGCTGATCTGCCATTTATTGCACGAAGCCCTTGTCCAATACACAATACCTTAAGCTGGAATACAGCCTCAGTCCATTTTTTTATTGGTAAAAGTGTCAGGTGGGGAATATTCCAGGTACAATCCTCTTCTAAAGTGAGATCGATATTCGTGTCCAAAGGTTCAAAGCAGCAATTAAAATCACCCGCTACTATGACATCACCCTTGCTACAATACATGTCAAGAAGCAGGTCCAACTCTTCCACAGTTTTTGAGGGTTTACCCCCGACAGCCCTCTGGCATAGATGTTAAAAACAAAAAGATCCTTTTGTCCAGGGCACTGGACAAGAATAAGTAAAATATCATTACTGTTTGCAACCAATTGAGTCACATTATACCCGCTATCCTGTTTAATCCAGGTTAAGAGTCCCCCCTTAGCTCTTTCATGGAGACTCGGGACAGCGGGTACATAAAAGCTGAGGTAACCAGGTCTATAATCTAAAGCAGTCGACCAAGTTTCCTGCAATAATATGATATCCCAGTTTTCAAGGAACTTGGACCACTCAGATGACGCAACTTTAGACCTAAGCCCTGCCACATTCCAAGAAACTAGAGACGAAAAAACATTATCGTCGTCCCTACCTTGGGTGCCAGGTAATAAAACTTCCTGCAAGTCTCCTGTAACTTGATCCTCAATTTGAGAAGTCTCTTGTAC